>NC_140091.1:20964273-21635413 GCF_964237585.1 Gallinula chloropus
TGAAAAACCCAACTTGCTAAATTTTTAGACTTCTGTTCTTTATTTTTTAAAAATTAAACTCTCTATTATACAGGGCCTTGAATTCCAGGATTCCTGTGGAATCATTTAACAAGAAAATGTTCTTGATATTTTAACAGTGAAAAAAATAAAAACATTCTGAATTCGAAAGGCACAACTCCAGGTCTGAAATTTCTGCAAATCATCTTTATCTTTCTCTCCTTTGCACATGCTCCATTAAGAATAACAAAATACTGAATACAATTATGTATCTGCAACAAGAGCTGCAAGCTGGTTCGCACAGACTTTTAAAAATGTTAGATCTCAAATGAGAAAAAATTGAACAATTTGAAAGCAATTACATCATGAAATGTTATCGAAAACCAATGTGGTATATTAGAGGGTTTTACTCTGAGCCTTAGTCTTCTGTACAGCTCACTTCTCTAACAACTGAACATAGCAGTTATTATCGCTGAGTCTCAGAGTGATGTGGAAGCAGAAGCGAACTCTACAAGTGATCTGGCTCAAACCTCTATTGAAAAGAGGACCAGCTTGAACTGGGTTGCCCAGAGCTTTGTCAAATCATGTTCTGAGCATCTCCAAGGGCAGAGAACAAATGATCTCTTTTGGCAACCTGTTCCAACGCTCACCTCCCTTTGCATTGACAGACATTGGTTAAATTCAACAAAGGAATTTCCAGTGAACTTCAGTCTATTGACTATGATCCTCCCACTCTGCACCTCCAAGAATGGAGAGCAGTAGGATTAGAGACTATAGACTCAAGTACCTCCTCCATACCCTTCCACCAGGTATGCAAATGCACTAGGAAGAGCTCTCCATTCCCACCTTCTCTAAGGACAAACAGAAGCAGTTCTCTCAGGTTCACGTGGCCAAGCCACTTCTCCAAAGGAAAATTTAGATTATTCCGCAAACGGAAACTGTCAGAGATGATCTGAGCATTCACAGGCTGGCAGTGAGGGCAGTTTCACAGCTTTCAGGCAAGCCCACTGCATCCCAAACAGAGACATAATAGCAACTACCATTCCCGTAATGCTATTAAGTGTAAAAGGCTTAAGATAGGCAATTACCACACCATGCAGTAAATCCTGTCCCCTTACATTTGGCTGTATGGTTTTCATTTTCCACCTCGTTACACTTAAGCAGTAACTTATATCCACAATTGTGTTTTTCCTTCTCCACATTCTCACACCACTGGAATCTTAACAATCCAAGTGGCAAAGAAAGCAGCAGACAACAATTTTGATTTATCTATCGAGCATAACGCAGCGCCACGGAAAGCAACCGCTGTAGCAAGGCTGCTAGGACTTGTATTTAACCACACAAGCAGCTTCTCTGAGAGACTAATTAGAACAGGCAGAGCGTTACAGTAGGCTAACTTCCTACTTCTTGTTCCTGGGGTAGAAATAGCTTGGAGGGGGCTACAATTTGTAAAGCTAGAGGAGTCACTAGCTTCCGGCACACCTACTAAAAGAAACCGTAAGGCTGAAATTCAGAGGCCAGCAAAATACCTGTGCTTTTCCAAGACAAGTATCTGCTCACAGATGCTAGCTCTGCTGTACAGCCCTCAGATGTACATGAGTTCTGATGCATGCCAGCCAAAATTCTTGGAAAATAAGCTTGCAAGACTGGGAGTCAGGAACCAGCAACCCCAGCCTCTTCCAGAAGCAGATATGCATGATGACTGGCAGCATCTTTCTACTAGGAGAGTCAAGGTTCCTCTTCCCACTAAGTTCAAATTGCAAAATGAGTTCAAACACATTCAGAACCCTCACTCACACAGGAGCTAGATTTTACACAGTGTTCAACACATTCAGCCTCCAATTTGAGGAGGCTGAACCACACACCCAGGACGCAAAACAACCTACACAGACTCTGGGCCTGTCTACCACGTGGCTACAGGCAGGTGCACTACTGTGTTCAGATTCAACTAGTTTCTAGACCTGCAAAAAAAGAACTGAAATTCTTCTTCACTCATACATATTTCCTTTTATAGAAATACACAGGCTACCCACGGATAAGGGTGATGGTATTACAGTTAATATGATCTTTAAGATTTAATTTAATATGATCTTTAAAATTCAGTATTTCTGAGCAAGCAGATAATATTCTGTACATAATTACTAAGGACTAGTCTAGACTTTTAGAGCTCTGAGTGTCGTGTCAATTAACTAATTTTTTATCAGCAAAGCTTGTGGTGATAAAAATAACACCCTGACTATCCTAAAAAACATTAAAATAAAAGCTAATTTTTAAGGAAAATATCTTTACATTTTTTGGGGGGAAAAGCAACGATCAAGTGCTATTCAGAAACGCTTAAAGATTTAATCGTTCATTAACTCAATTCTGAATTCTAAATTTTTTCCAATTTAAAACACATTAAAAATAGGATTTATTTCTTTTTAGGGCAAATGAGTAGCAAAAGAATAACTCTACAGTACTGAATGCTGATAAAAGTCCTGCTGCATATTCCTTGCCTGAAATTGTAGTTTCATTTGCGAAACAGAAGCTTGAGAGCAAGTGAAGAAATCAATCTAAAGTTTTCAGAGTGTGTGAGGCTTTTTATTTGGTTCTCCTCTATCTTGAATCCCCTTTTCACTGAAATGGAATTCTTCTGCTGCTACTCTTTGGGTAAGACTGCCATCTGGTGGTGTGAGCTGGTTTAAAACCGAGTTACTGAGGCGGTGGTCCCCACTTTTAAGCGTCTACCATAGCTACTAGTGCTGCAGTCTACTACCAGAGAACACATGACCTGTTACTCTGCGTACACACACACTGCTTCCCTTGCAAATGCTTTGTACAGAAGGTCAGATTATTCTGTCCAAAAGGGATCCCTCCCATGTAATTTAAGAAACAGAGCATGAGTCATCAACCATTCCCAAGCTCTTTACCCTCAATTCAAGGTAAGTATTACAGTCATGGTAAAAGAAAACTACAAAGGAACCCTACTAATCTTGAAGACTCCAGCAAAAGATTGTTTCTTCTAATAAGCAGGTTGAGTCCAAACTCGCACTGCTGCAGTACAGTGATCTAACAGATCTCCCAGGTTTAACACAGCTCAGAAAACCTTACTTGGTTACTTTCACTCAGCAGGGAGCTGCTGGTGATGCAGGATTACACCAAATCCAAGTTTTTGCACCACTTCAAATCAAGAGATAGCAAAATCAAAAGCATTTACATATCCTAAGTATCCTAACACCACATTCAGAAAGAAAATCAAAAGGCAAAGCACTGGGGAGGTTTGCACGTTACAGGCATCACTTCCTGTGTTCACCCCAAAGTCACACAAACACTCCCTAAGAAGTTTACCACTGAACCACACAAGGATAAATTAATTCTATCGTGCCATAGTATTTTCTGGGTTACTACTGTGTTTTTTTCTGCCATGTAACTTGCAAAGCCAGGGAAAAGTACATGCAATACTGTTCTCCCAAAAAACTTAACCCACATTGTTTTTCTAAGCACCTCACCTTTCAATGGCCAGTTCTTTGTTCGAGAGCTGCTGCACTGTAATCACCACTTTCTTCTCAATTCCCTGCTTAAGCTTGAAATATAATTTCTCTCTGTCCTTCGGCACAGGGCTAAAAGAATTAAAGAAACAAGTTTCTTTAGCACAGGTACAGAGAATTAACTTTGAAATTCATACTCTTTTCTGAATTTAGCAGCCCACCTAAACTGTTAGTGGCTCAACTCATTTGAGAGACTTTCTCTTCCTTTACTCACAATTTAATAAACTAGCACTGAATTAAAAATAGGCTGTAGCCCCCTTCATGGGCTGTCTGGGGGATTTGTCAGACCATCGTATCCAAAAAATGCATCATGTATTTGGGGTTTAAAACTGACAGAAAATATGCTATATACTAGCTATGAAGCCAAAAAATAAATAGGACATTTCCATGGAATTGACTCTTATCATCACTTCTTCCATTATAAAAAAAAAAATCTTGCCATTAACTGTTAGGCAAAGAATACTTTGCTCCCCTGTCCCCTGTAAAGCTTAAATTAACATGTTTTAAATATTTAATAAATTGGCATTCAATAGCTTTTTAAAAAATTAGAAGCTAAAATTGGTTTGACTGACATTTTAAACAGACTTCCTACTATTTTTCCATCTACACGGGCCTACCTGAAGCATCCCTACCAGAAATCACATATTCACAAGAAACTACCTCAAAAAACGTATCCTGATCTTTAATCTTTTTAGAGAAAAGATACAGAGAAGAAAATTGTAAAAGCAAAGGAACAGCTTCCTTCTTAACAGATCTACTTATGAAAAGAGGTCAAATCAATTTTGCTGCAACACAGTAAAGCTGTGCATCCCGCATGCAGCTCTTTGCTTTACTCAAAGTGATTTCTACTTCTCCCTTTCCGTTCAGGTTACCTAAAATTTCCTTTGCCATCATCTTCTTTAACTTCTAAGGAAACACTGAAAGTGTACACATCGCTATCTGGAGTGGGAAGAACGAAGTCCTTGACGTGGTCGGATGCTTGTTTGGAAGAACGTTTGAATGCTGTTGAAAAACTGTATAAAATTCGGCTGACCTGCAGGAAAGCAGAAGAATTCATGGTGTTATCAAGAAGGAAAGAGTGTTTTTAATGGGGAACTGCGGTTTTGGAGGTCATAAAGTTACTGCCACTTGCCTCTCATACCGAGCACAAACCATGCTTCATGTAACAGAAAACATTCTGATGGGGTGTTTAATAACCAAGGACATTCAATCATGTCACCTGTGTCCATTCACGGGGCATCCCCTGCCCACCTGATGCTCAGTACTGGATCAGGGGATGCCACGTGGGCATTAGGACTGAGACTTCAGAATAACGTACTCGTCAGGTTGTGCCTTTAAGAGCTTACAGCTTCCTCCTGCAGATATCAAAAACCAAGGAGATGTCTTGTTTTCAACTTTGAATTTTCCACCCTAGAAAATCCTTTTCAAACCAACTATCACGTAGTTCTTCCTACAGCACCTTGGGCAGAGTACTGTAAAATGATTCTTTCACTCACAAGGGCTACGCTGCAACCTGAGCCTGAAACCTACCCAAATGAGACCTGAAAAACAGAGTACTAGTCTGAAACTTAGGCTTGCTTAATCTTCCCATTACAGTGTGCTTTGGCATTTTATTGAAATACTCAAAGGAAAAAAAAAAAAAAAAGTATTTGTGACAAAACTGGGTCCAATTTCATTCAACATCTTCATCAATGACCTGGATGAAGGGGTTGAATGCTCCCTCAGCAAGTTTGCAGAGGACACTAAAGTGGGAGAAAGTGTTGACCTGCTTGAGGGTAGGGAGGCTCTTCAGAGGGATCTGAACAAACTGGACAGATGAGCTGAGACCAAGGGGATGAAGTTCAACATGGCCAAGTGTAGAGTGTTGCACATGGGACATAACAACCCCATGCAGTGCTACAGGCTTGGGGGAGACTGGCTGGAGAGCTGTCAGGCAGAGAAGGACCTGGGGGTGTTAGTTGACTGCAGGCTGAATATGAGCCAGCAGTGTGCCTGAGTGGCCAGGAAGGCCAATGGCATCCTGGCTTGTATCAAAAAATAGTGTGGCCAGTAGGTCTGGGGAAGTGATTGTGCCCCTGTACTCGGCATTGGTGAGGCCGCACCTCAAATGCTGTGTCCAGTTCTGGACTCCCCACTACAAGAAGGACATCGAGGTCCTGAAGCGTGTCCAAGAGAAGGGCAACCAGGCTGGGGAAGGGGCTGGAGGGCAAATCCTATGAGGAGTGGCTAAGGGAGCTGGCGCTGTTTAGCTTGGAGAAGAGGAGGCTGATGGGAGACCTTATCACCACCTACAACTACTTGAAGGGAGGTTGTAGAGAGGTGGGCGATGGTCTCTTCAGCCAGGTGACAGGAGATAGGGCAAGGGGAAATGGCATGAAGCTGTGCCAGAACAGGGTCAGATCAGATGTTAGGAAAAAAATTTTTTACTGAAAGGGTTATGGGGCACTGGAACAGGCTGCCCAGGGAGGGGCTGAGTCACCACCCCTGGGTGTGTTTAAAAAAAAGGGTAGATGAGGTGCTCAGGGATATGGTTTAGCACAGGACAGGAGCAGTTGGACTCAATGATCTCAAAGGTCTTTTCCAACCTTGTGATTCTGTGACTAGCTGTGCATTCTGTGAAACTCATTATGAGTGCGTTGAGATATTTTTCAAAACACGACACACCACTTCCACATCTGGAATAAGCTCTTAAAATACACTTGCATCCCTTTAACCAGTCACTGTACAACATTTAATACTCACTGCCTCTTTAATCTCACAGGAGAAAACATGAATCTGGAACTCTTCTGTTCCACAGCTGCTCTCAGTAAATGCAAAACAGTCACTCTCTGAAGTCCCATTTTGTCCCCGCACACAAAACAACACCTTATAGATTGGGAAGGAGGCTATCTCCACATTGCTCGATTGATCTATTATTCTGTCAAGGAGAAAGGAGAGAGATCAAAGCGCTGAGGTCAGTAAAATCAGCAGCCCTACCTGAAAGGCTTTTCTGCAATTAGATAAACAATATCTGAACTGTAATTACTAACTTCAAGTACCCAAGATGGGCAGGAGGAACAGAAACGGCAGGCTTGCCAAATTTAAGATGTAAGTGTCACGGGTTGCAATGCTGCTTTTGTTTCTCCTACACTCCAGACTACAGACAAACACAGCAAGCACCACCACTGTGCTGCAACTGGTCATGAAAATCACAAGAGCAGGAACGTAGAAAAGCACAGTAACTGTGAAAATGTCATTTGCATACCAAGATCAAAGAAAATTGAACATTAGAAAAAGTATTTAAATCTCTGTTCAAGAAAGCATTATGGAAACCTCATCTATTCAGGACTATACAGCTCAGCACATGCTTGCTGCAAAGTTCAGGTGAGTATTAATCACAGATTTAAGGGCTCATCGAAATTTGAAGCTCTTCTCAAACTCAGAACCCAGTGTTTCAGAAACTCTGAAGACAACAACAGGGGTGATGGTTTCAGAACAAGACTAATTTACAGTGAGTTTTAAAGAAGAAAAAAGTTAGAGCTACACAGTTCTTCTCTGTCTTTTCACTACTTTTCCACATGCACATTCACACCTCGAACAGAATCCATGGTCTTTAACAACAAAAAAGGACTAAACCCCACAGAGGGTTCAGCACACTAACACTGGTGGGATGCATTCAATGGAACACCACACGACAAGTGTTCAGATACCAGGGACGGAAACACACCTCAAAGATGACACTGGTGTCACCTGAATTACATCACACATGGATTCACCTTTACAGCCCTGTGTAGTCCTTTGCTTAATGGTGTCCTCTGCAATTAAAGACCAAAGGAAGCTGCAGTTCTCCTGGCCAAGCAACGAATGGCCACAATAGCTACAAAAATACTTCCATTGTACCTAAAATTTCACGTCTGTGTGGCAGTTGCCATCATAAAAGCATGCAGTGTCATTTCCTAATTCAAATGAAATAATGCTATAACATTAAACTAAATCTTGCATCAGGCTCGAAGAGCAAAATGGAAGAAAATAATAGATACACTTGAAGGTCCCTCTGCTTCTTTATGCAAGATGATAGTCAATACATGGACAGAGCAAGAAAGGAAAGAAATCTAACTATGCCCTTCATCTATCTTGCTGTTAGCTTAAAAATTCAAATCCCAAATATTGAGATGCTCCCAACTTCTAGATGCCAGGTGCACCTTTAGTGTGCCCCGATTAAGAACCCTTGACCTTCTCACCACTATTTAAAAGACCCATCTTACATAGGGCAAGTAAAGGTTCTCTAGCATCTAGAGACTCTCAGCACACACATCATAGGCAGATGCAGTGGAGACTGGGCTTTAGCACAGCACAGTCTGGAAATAGAGACTAGCATCTCAACAAATATGGAGGAGGCTAACACAGAGACTTCTTTCGCTCACCCAAGGCCAGCAATACTACTGCTGTCTCAAGATATTCACCATGGAGGTGAGTACAGACTAAGGAATTTGGGAGAAAACAGGCATTATCAGCCCTCTCCTTCCAGCATCTGTCCTCTTATCATATGTGAACAGAGATGCAGGTAGAAAGATACACTTTTATTGACACTGTACAGCAGCCACTACCAACAACTATGTGCAGTATGCAGCATTTCAGCACATTTTCTTGCTTCAGAGGAATTTCTCAAAAATAACTGTCTTCAGCAAGAACTTCAGGCACAAATCCAGAACTCCACCTCCCCACGCAAACAGCAAGCTCAGAATCCATGTTTTATGTGTCTACACAACTAAAAGACATCTGTACGTTACCTTACTGAGCCGTCTGGAATGTTTGGAACATAAAGTGTGACAGGTAAAGGAGCTCGACTGGAGGATTTCATGTTTGCCATGGCCTGTAGAGCTTCCGGTTCATTTCGAGGGGCAGACACCTTCGTGCAGCCCAAATACGTCAGTTTGTTGAACAACACGCTGTCCTCCTCCAGGGGTTCACCGGGAGAAGATCGTTTTGGTGCAGAGATTTCTGAAAACGAAGAAACCACTTCTTTATCCAAACTGCCTTTTAAGTCTTTTTAGCAGCGCTAGAGCACAGTTTGTCTTTAAACTCCTCTCTCCAGATACTCTTTGCTTTAGCTGGTTTATACCTGCTTCTAATTCCTACTCAGCACTTTGCACAACGGTGCCACTAAGTCTCTTCTCTCCTTGCAGCTTGTGTAGAATTAAGCTATGTGGTTTGCATTTCCTGGGATAGCTATATTAACTGCATGAAAACATCAGGGAGCTGGAGGAAAGAAAAAGGTTGTTCCTCTACTCAGCAGAAGGAAAGCATTCTTTTTTCACTATCACACTACTATGGATGGCGAGATTTTGAGGGAGCTCTGGGGAGTTTTGCTGTTTAAGGCTTTTGAGAAACAAGAGGTGAGGAAGAAGAAAAAGAACATCATTAAGTATGGAATCAGAGCAATCTAGGTTGGAAAATACCTTTAGAGGTCATCTAGCTCTAAGTCCTGCCAGAGACAGATCAGGGTAGGTATGGGGTAGTTTCAAAATTGGATCAGGTTTCTAAGGGCCCCATCCAGCTGAGTTTTGATATCCCCAAGACGGACATGCCAAATGCCTCTAGGCAGTCTGCCTTGTTAGTTCTATTCCTTATTACTATAGCAAATATTTCCATAATACTTAAATTACAAAGGTTGCAAAATTGAATTATTACTACTGGTGGGGGCTGTGTTATCTACAAGTATTTCTTTATTCATTTAGGCTAACGTGTTCTCTTTAAAGCATGTCAAACAGGGAGCCAGGAAACTATGTTTCTCAAAAATACAGCATATGTGTAATTAAGAGAAGGGTGTTTCCATTGTGCATGAACTATCTTATTCTACCATTAATTTTTTTACCATTTAGCAAACAGGTGCTATGGGCATTACCTGACACAATGCCACAGAAGTGTCCTGCACACTACTGAGGAAAAAAGCATTCTAACTCAAGGCTCACAGAGACAGCACTCACACCTAACTCTTATTCCTAATATATATATATACATGGTAGCTTTTTTGTTGTATTTTACAAAAGTGCAATATAGTTTATATAAAAACGCTCTTCCCAAAACTCAATAGCAGAAAAGTACCACAGTCATTCCTATCAGATATCAAATCCAAAGCTGTCCTTACTCATGACACCTGGTGACAGGTCCAGAGCTGAGAAGATCATCAGTTCTTGCTCAGTGTATTCTGCAGTACAGTTGCAGAAGGTAACTCCAGAAAGCCTTATATTCACTTTAAGGTTAACTTAAAACTGCATAGAGAAAAAACCTGCCATATATGATCGAGGGTGGAAGCACTTGCGCGATACCTGTAGTAGAAGGGTCTAAGACAAGGTGCAAAGACGGCCGATTTGTTTGACCTGCTGAGCCACTCCCCGGTGCCCGGCCGCTTGCATTGCTGGAGCCTTCTCGGAGAGCAGTGACATTGTCCTGGTCTTTTTCAGAATCCCTCAGTATCTCTTCCATTGCCTTCTCCAGCTGATCATCCCCATTGGAAAACACCTGTAAGCAGGAGGAGAAGACATTTCTTCTAAAGGCATCTGTAGTTTTACTTACACTACTGTGTTTCAATCATCCAATCTTACTCATTGCAAAAGTTAAGAAACTTTGCAGAACAAGGTAACACACTAGGAATCAACAAAATTAACTCCAATGTAATCCAACGTCCCATCCCATTACATATAATGCACATGTTCTCACTGCTAACCTACCAACCATCCATCTAAACGCTACCAGCCTCTCAAAATTAAAGGTTTGGGTGTTTAGATCCTCCATTCAGAACAAAGGTCAATGGACGTTGTTAAAGATCAGTCTTAGGGAAAACTTTGCTTTCTTAGTCCTATCCAATCCACCTCAGTTGTTTCAGTCCCACACACAGGAGGGGTGTGAGTGTAAGGAAATGGAAAGAAAACTGAGAAAGGCATTCCTTAAGCAAAAGGGAAAGAAGAAAAAGAGAAAACCCAGCCTTTCACAAGTGCTAGTTTTTCAGACAAAAAAAAACCCGTGCCCACTAACAAAGTTGCATCAGGGATTCTACCTCCAGTCCAGTTGCCTCTTTCCAGGTAGCCTCACTAAAGCAGCAGCTATTGTTTAACAGAGACAGAGATCATCGGTTGTAAATAACTGCCAAACAGTTACACGGAAACAGACTAAATACTCGCTGGCGTTTCAAGGGGAACAAACTCCCATTGTTCCAAGCAGACCAAACCACTAAGTCAGCTACTGCTCAACTGGGGAAATTTGTAATTAACCAATCAGCTGTCACCCAATATTTTGAAATATTCCATGATTTAGAGGGAGAAAGCTTTTAGAGAAGGTCTTAGTCTTAGGAAAACTAAACTAAAGAGCACAAAACCAAGACAAAGTACAGTCTATTCCCATGGAGCCCAATTACTTGCTTTTAAGATAACAACATTCCAAGTCTCTGATACCTAAATGAAGAATAGTTCCCCAGCATTCATCTAAAGCTCATTTTTTAAAAAGAGCTTGTGGGGGTTCAGGCCCAAGCAGCGGCTGAGCACCACACATCCCCCTTTCACTCTTGGAGGAGAAAGAGATCGCGCCTCCATGGGTGCGAATAAGGGCAGTTTGCTAACAAAAGCACTGTGAATGTAGAACAATAACGGCCAATTACCCTCACACCCGGTGATAACATAGAGCAGCTTACCAACCATTGCAGAGTGCTGCCGGAGACAGGGACCGACCGACCAACCAGACACCCAACCGCACTCAGACGGCCCTGGAGACACCAACTCTGCCCCTCCCCAACCAGCCCCTTTTATGGGGCAGTGGTGTCAGGTGGGGCGGAAACAGCCTGGGGTTAACTCAGCTCACCTGGGCTGGCTGACACTGGCCTAGCCAGAACCAGGACAGACCTTCTCAGTCCTCTGCTAACATTTAAATCCTTAGAATACTAAGCTGACTGCTGAAGAAGTTACTGCAAGAAAAACCAAACTCCCACTTTTCAACAGATTCACTCCATCTGAACTATTAACTTCAGTGGTAATTAAAAAAGACAAAAATTACAGTCTATGAGTCTCCTCAAGCACACACAAGTATCTCTAATGAACTAGCCAAAAGAAGTTACAATCTTCTGATCAACAGAAATCTTACTACACATTTAAAATAAAGTAGTAGCAGACCTTTAGCTGAGGTTTCTCATCTTTTTCAGAGGTGTCTTCAGACTGCTGATGAACCAGGACAAATTCTTCATTAATTAACGTGGACACAGTTTCAGGAATCCTACTGGCTTTGCTAAATGGTGTTTTGACTTCCATCCCAGCTCAGTATTCTCCTCCTGCCACAAGAACGTGACAAAGAAGGAAAAATATTAAATAAAACCAATTCTGAAGCTGCAAACAATATGTCAATAGGTGTAACGTGAAGTTATTGTGGAATAATATGATACTAAAAGCTATGCAACTGCATTATACTGTATCCCTCAAACTCCGATTTATCCGTGTGAGGATTTTTAAGGGGTGTGTTTAAAAATCCTATGATTTAATGGCAGTGGCCATTATGTGTCTAGATAACATGAGAAACTTCACCTCAGAGCTTCCACTTCTGGTTTTAATCTTCCAGACACTGCTCCCTTGCCCTCCCCAATTCCTGCCCTCAGCCCTCCCTCACACAGGCCTGTTTCTAACCCCGAGTCACACAGGTTGCATGAAGATACAGATCACCCAAAGACTAATTTTCCAAAAGCCATGTTACCAAAGCATATGCTCTCCACATGAAACCTTCTTTAGCAATGGCATTCATTTTAGTATTCTTGACAGCTGAAGCTGATGCTAAACCACAATCACATCCTTCTCAGCTGATTTCCCTGAAACCACCTGCAGAGTTAAAATTAACCGTGCCACTTAAAAACCAAAGCAAAGCCCCAAACTGTAAATATTACGGAAACCGAGTTTTCCTTTGCACAGCAAAAAATACCTCAAGAAACAAATAAACAAACAAAAAAGGGAAAAACAGTGGTCAGCCTATACACTACGAGTTCATATAAACACGCAGAAACAAACCCATTCCTAGGTCTTCAGAAAGAGGACAGTTCTGTACATATCCACCAAATAAAGAGAGCATCACCTACGCTGATTTAGAGGGTCTTCCCCAATTCCTTGGGGAATGAAGAGCTTGAATGAAGCACTTGAATGAAGCACTGTGCATATCAGACTTTCTAGATTTTGACTGCATCTAGGGTTTTATATTTTCTGCGTTTAAACGAAGAGACACGTTTTCAAACAGACTTTATAAAAAGAGCATGCACTCCCTGAGTCCTCTTCAGATTCCTGAAAAATCTTCAGATAACTGTACAGCACAGAAGCCTGTTAGAAGATGCACAAGATAAAAAGCCACTAAACAATGGCTATAGTACTCAGGGGTGATTAATAATTTAGATTAGCAGTTTAGCACTTTCTCTTGTTTTTCATATCTGCAGACTAAACATGAACTCACAAGCATAAATGGTTTTCAAACAGATGACATAATCTGAGCTCCACCCAAGCTTAGGTAATGGATTCCCCGCTGAAATACATTTTGGTTTGGTTTTTATAAGTCATCTATGCTTTAAAGATCTTTCTGGGAAAAGAAAGACACTGTTTTTTTAATATATTATAAAAAGTTTATTAATTCCATGTATTTTTGAACAAATGTCATGTTGTAAAAACACTGCTGGAGAGCTTGAGTATTATTTGCTCAGAATGAACATTAATTTCAACGTAAAACCGCAATATAATTCGAAGTCCACTATTAGAGAACTCTCTGAAGGCAACAAAAGGACATAAAATTATGCTCCATAAGTAACTCACACCACAGTTGCAGCACCTCCAGGTAAAAGAGGAGGGGTTCACTGCCAGTCACACCAGGAGCAAACGTTTAGCCTCCCACCCCCTGCTCCTCCATACCCACTGAGGATGAGGTAGATGAAGCCTCATCATTACTTCTAGGACATCTGCAGAAAGGAGGGATCACAAAATACACTATTTTGACGGGTTTTGTGTGGTTTCGTCTATTTATTTTTTGCACTGACTCATGGGAGAATAACACAGGAACTCCAATACAAGATGGTTCTACTATTTTGATTATCAAAAGATAAATACAAGCTGCTAACATTAGTTTATCACCAGTTCTTCTTTCAACAGCAAAGAACTGACAGGCACACTGTGAACAAAGAAGACTTTTTTGTAGCAATATTTTAATAATGAAAACAGGGAAAACATAATATTTGCCAAGCCAGAGAAAATTATGGTAACACAACTAGAGAAGCATACGGATGTACAAAATATTGGCTCCTATCCTACAAGGATAAAGGCAGTTAAAGAGAATTCCTACTTCCGAAAGTTTATTCCAAAAGACAAAGGAAATATTATAAACATTAGGTGACTGGAAGGAGCTTCTCCTTTGGATCAGATGCTTAAAAGCATACCATACACATTCCTGCAATTGTATTGGAGTTGCAAGTACTTTAACATCCTTAAGAGTGTACTCCAAGCTTGTCCTTACAATCCGCTTGCACCACCACATCCAGTGCCAACCCATACACAACTAGTTAAGCTGAGTAAATTGCTGCCCAGAACCCCTAATTCCAGCCTTTCATCACAGCCTGCTCCAACCTGCCACCAGTGTTACTCACATGAACGCCCTTCGTCATCACATGAAGCCACGTGCGTTTCAGTTCAGTGTTAAAACACGCACACAAACAGGTCAGAGATTTCGGGAAGCAAATGCCTCAGCCAGCAGGAAGCAGCTCTATCCTCTCCAGCTCACACAAATACCACTAAAAGAACAAGTCTACAAACCCCCTCAGGTCTTCTCCTAAGACCACCTCTTGATAGCCAGGCTAGAGAATCAGCCCTATGCCAGATAAATAGCTGTGCTCGAGATCACTCATGGAAAATGTGTGTACTAAATATGAAAAACTCAGGGCCAGCAGTCTGTTCCTCTCCTCCCCTGTTCTAGTCACATGCTGTCAAGAAAGCAAATGCTTTAAATGCAGTATTTCACCACCAGTATTCAATCAAACATAGTTTTAAACACCAGAGAGAAACTAAGCACCAACAATCATGACCAGGTCGCTTTTCAAATTAAGCAACTTCAGAAAAGTCTGTGTCATAGAAACAGGAGTCTCGTGAAGATTACTGAGGTTTATGCCACCTTGGGTAGTAAGCTACTTCAAGGGGAAAAAGGTTCTATTTTCACATTATAAAGGCAAATGATCTAACACTTCAGGTAAGCACTTCTGAGGGAAAGCAGCGACAAGAATGAAGCCCTCTCAAAGAGCCACACATTACGGTTATTCGGGGAAGGGAAGGAGCACAACATCTCAAGTGGGTTTTTTTTATTCTTCAGCAACAAGAAGAGACTCGCACACTCTGGGCTTTCCAGTCCGTAGATGCTTATGTCATTTCCCTTATGTCATTAGCTTTAGTCCTACTGAGAATTTACTCCTTTTTTACTCATGACTGATTTATACTCCTGGTCTCCCCTTTCTCCTACAAAAGGTAAAGAGCAAACAACACTGTCACCTACTGGACACGTACAAAACCTAAGAACAGACCCCTACTACTCACCCATAAATGTCTCATCTTCAGACCGTTTTTTACGATGAAAAGTAACAAGTTAAGTAAGCAGGAATTTATTTTTGATTGCATTAGTCAGAACACGCAGACAGCTGTCCACTCTACAACCAGGGTAAGTTAATTCCCTGCAGTTAGCAGCAGGCAATCCTCAAGCTGAATGCTGCCTCAGAATACCAATGAAAGAGGTTCTGCGTTGGCTTCACCAGTTCAAAGTTACTGGGAGGGCAGGAACCAGTGGAGAAGGGCTGCCAGGGACAGGAAAAATCAACAACCAAGCCACACCTCAGCTACTTCTGCCCAAACTCCAGTGGATCAGTTTAAGCTGCAAGTGCGGTTTATTTCCAAATGAACAAATGTGGCCAAGGTGGGAACACACCTTCTGTTCTGGCAACACTGCTCTGAGAATTAAAGCCTCAGACCAGATGGTAACTTCCCAACCCACCAGAGCCAAGAGTCAGAATTCCTCTTCCAACAACACCTTCAGAGATGTGACAATAAATTGTGCTTTGAAAGATCTTGTCACAGTAAAAAATTCTGACAAGTACATGCTACAGCCGCAAGGAAAGGATCTCTACAAGAGGCATCTTGAGCAGCCAGGCTGTTTCCCAGAAAGATGATCATTTGTCCCCCACGCTTTGATAAATAACACTACACCAACACCCTCCCTACACACACACAAAACCCCAGAAACCCAGCTGCAAATACACAGCAGAGAATTTTCCTAAACTGAGTTAAATAAAGCTATTTATAAAGAAATAATTAAATACTTTTAAATTAATTTCAGAAAGGGTTTTCTGACAAACAGATCAAGTCCAAAAGATTTTGGAGATAAGAAGTAATTACCTAGACTTAAAATGGGGGTTGACTGGAGTTGGATCTTGCTCCGATGAGCATTTTATGTTGTATTAACACTACAAGGATGGAAGAAAAGCTGTTGCTTTTTTTGTAGTGTTGGTCAAGTCCCTTCATCTCTCTGCTATACTTCCTGCTTATACAAAGTCCTGGATAAAACCTAAGCCATACTACTTGGAACGTAAGTGCTTGGGGGCCAGAGACTGGAACTGACTACACATATGTGCAGCAGTATGATGCTTCAGGAGGTCCAAACCTAGCAACTTCCCCACTGCACTACAGAAAGACATCCCAGGTTCCCTGCAGCTCCCTTTCTAACGTAGCCTAAATGGTTGAAGAGCAAGAGAAGCTGTAAAACAGCAATCCTCTATGACTCAAAGTGGAATCAGCACTGAATCAGAGTAAAGGACACAGGACAGAGATGGTCCCAATTCCTTCCCTCCCTAACTCTTCCACGGGTTTCGCATTGAATCCAAACTTGCAAAAATACCTCACATACAGAAAGACAAATACCTAGGTAGTGACATACATCCATGGAGTCACTGGGCCGAGTAGCTCAAGTAGACAGAGCACTGCTGACAACATGCAGTCACTGTCACAGAAGACAATCAAAGGTAGGGCTGCTGACTTTCCAGAGCTGATTATATCCAAAAAATTTTTCATCAAACTAGCCCCCCAGCAGATAATACCAATTCATACATGAACCAGTCTTCTGAAGCAGTTCCCAGACGTTTTTGGCTTTAGTTCCACTTTGCATACACTTCAGAGTTATTGCTCAAGTTTACTCCTGGGTTGGGGGCAGCAGGGAGGGGGGAATTCTTCTTTCAATTTTGTTTTGGCATTACAACCATCAAAACCAACAAAAAAGTGGCAAAATGTAGAGCTATGCAATAAACAGCAAAGACAGCAGCAGAACAATATAAACATTGTTCTACATGCAGTTAGTAAGCAACAAGAAGTGTGTTTTAAAAGAGTTTCCTGCCTTCCTGAAAGACAACGCTCAGTTGGAGGCTAATGCATACTTTCTTTTATCAAACAGAATCAAGCCTAGTATTAAAGACTGGCTATCAAAGCCATATAATTTGCCTGATGATCTCAACCCCCAGACAAGATACTGGTAAATAAGTTCTACCCACTTCAAAAAGTAAGGTTCCTTAAGGGAAACTCTGGGAGCTTTCTGAAGAGAAAGGTGCAGTACGGCTACGCAGAGGCTCACCTTTCACTAACAGATGTCTGAAGTACAAGACCAGAAGCCAAACCATAGTTTATTCCCTTTTTTGAGCCATGCAATACAATGCACAGCAGCAAAAAGCGCATCAAGATAACTGAACTTGAAACCATCAATGCCAGGTGGCTCAGATTTTTAGGTTACTGAATGTGGTTGCATTCTAACTTGTGCTTAGGGAACTAGAAACTGGACAGACACTGTGACTTACACACAAACACACATACAGCCAAGTGTTGACCACAGCATCTTACTTTGAAGATGGTGTCAAAACTGTGTGGTGCTGTAGCTCTCACAACACGAGCTTGCTAACTTTAACAAGAGGAAGAAAGCTCAGAAATGCTTCAAACGTGCAAACCTTCAGCTTTCCAATGCTTTTTCACTCAGACTAAACAACTGTCCTGGTTCTGGCCAGGCCAGAGTGAACCTTCCCAAGCAGCCAGCACAGGGGAACTGAATGTGGTGCTCAGCCACTGCTTGGGGCTGAACCACCAGAAGAACCTTATAAAATTCCCTGTCACATTGTAAATCTAAGTAATACAGTTAATAGCCTTCCTCAAAACCCTCTTCATCTCTATTACATGGACACAAACGCAAAAAAAAAAACCCTAGGTTTCAAAAAAATCTACCTGTTTAACTCTCACTGGCAACAGCAGCACCAGAATTTCATCCTTAATCTCAATGTCTCTTTGTGTAATCTCTACCTAAGTCTCTATGTTCATACTAGCTACTGTTTTATTACCCATGAATTGTTTCCTGCTGTCTTATCTCCGGCAGTGAAACAAACAAAAAAGCATTTACTTGGCTTACTGATAGTGTTTTCTCAAGATTAAAACCAACCCATAGAGATGACTGCTGTATCACTACATTTTAAAATACATATATGGATATGTGTATGAAGGTTCTTCAATGACCAGGACAGCAATGTTAAGAGCAAAAGTCACAAAAAAAAAATCAACCAAACCAAAATAAAACCAAACAACCCCCAACTAGAAAGTAACCACACACGTTATTTTGGCAACACTGCCTCCTCTGTGAAAGCAAACAACTACTATGCAGGCAACAGCAAATGAGTCTGTTCATGGACCACAAACAGCTTTTAGTTGTCATACAGGGTGCCTGGATACAGAGATTTTGCAGACTGGTTTTAAATGTCCATCTTATGGCCAAGGAATAACAATTTAAGGAAAACAGGATCAAGAATGAACTATATAAACAAGAAAATGTCTGCTCTCCTTCAAAAGCATCCTTACATCCACATCTTCCAAAGAAATTCTAACCAGAGCTCATTAAACACATGGCTTGATGAGTACTGAGACACTTATTATAAAGGAGAGAAACAGTTTTCCTGACTCGAATCTCAGCCACTGAACCACTTAAACATTACAAAGACATTCACAGTTTGGAGTCACTTGGGGAAAAATACAGGGTTTATTTATCCTAAAGTTGCGATTCATCAGGGCAAAGAACCCTTCTAACAGAATGGTAGGTGTGGGCTTGGATGTGGAGCATGACTTGGGCAAGGAGGCAGATGACACATCCACCCAAACAGAAATCCTCAATCCCTGTGAGGCAGAGGCTTCAAGGAAGATGAGAAACAAATTTAAAAACAAAACGAACCCGTTGCTCTGAACCCCTAACATTTAGGCATTGGGTAAAAAGCATCATGAACACCAGATGAAAGACCAGTCCAGATAAGTGAACGAATTTTTTTTTTCTTTTTCTTTCCCTCCCCATTTTTTTTTATTTGAGTCATGGAGGACAAGCCACACTTAGGCAAAAAAAAAAGAGCTAAAACAAGGTTGCAGGACTCTGTTTAATAATTATTCTGGTCTAAGATCTGTCTACACAGTGAAATGATTGGCAGAAGACACATTATAGAATCATAGGGGTTGGAAGGGACCTCGAGAGATCATTGGGTCCAACCCCCCTGCCAAAGCAGCTCCCCAGCTCACATTGCACAGGTCAGTGTCCAGACGGGTCTTGAATATCTCCAGAGATGGAGACTCCACACCCCCCTGTGCAACCTATTCCATCAGTTGAAGAACAGAACACACTAGCATATGTGCCTCTTGGTTACACACTCATTTATGCTGTTTACAAGTATAATCAATGCTAGCTAATCCAATTAGTGTTTGGCCACTAAAAAGAAACATATTTTGTTTTCTGTCACTTCAAATAAAAATCTTCCTCTTCCCTATGCCTTTCCAAAAAGGACAACTTTGAAATATGTGAGAAAAATGTATTTTCATAGAAAATACATGAAAAAAGTAGCTCCTGCTACTCTAAAGATGTCGTCAGTGCTTTTTGGTTTGTTTTTTTTTAGATGAAATAAATCACACTTAGCCATCAAGCTCTGGCAAACAGGTTTACTCAGTAGCCTACCAGAATTTCAAACAACCAGCTTCAGCACATTCTGCCTCAAGGATAAAGCAAACAATGCAAATAAAGCAACTCGAGTACATCTTCACAGTTTCCCTGACATCAACACGAACACTTCAGCTTCTTGACTCAGTAATTAACTGTGGGAAACATCAAGTAGCAACAAAGAGTAACCAATTTTCATAGATCTAGTCTCACAAACTGGGGTTTCCCTCCCTTCCCACCCCACACCCCCCATGGCTGCAAGATGCACACAGGCAGCACTCAAACTGAAACCAGGCACCAGCCCATTTACTGAACTGTATGGCCACTCATTTAAAAACACAACGATAGATCTACTCAGCCCTGGTGAGACCCCACCTCTAGTGCTGGGTTCAGGTTTGGGCCCCTCACCACAAGATGGACATCAAGGCCCTGGAGCGTGCCCAGAGAAGGGCAGCCAGGCTGGGGAAGGGGCTGGGACACAAGCCTGATGAGAAGCAGCTGGGAGAACTGGGACTGTTTAGCCTGGAGAAGAGGAGGCTCAGAGGCGACCTTGCTGCTCTCTACAACTACCTGAAAGGAGGTTGTGGTGAGCTGGAGCTCAGCCTCTTCCAACAGACAACCAGTGACAGGACAAGAGGGAATGGCTGCCAGTTGTGCCAGGGAGGCTCAAAAGAAACAAGCAGAAATTTCTTCCCAGCAAGAGCAGCTGAGCATTGGAACAGGTTGCCCAGGGAGGTGGTGGAGTCACTGTCCCTTATGGTGTTTGAGCAAAGGTTGGATGAGGTACTTAGGGCCACGGGTTAGTAATATAAGTGGTAGGGGAAACAGTTGGGCTGGATGATCTTGGAGGTCTTTTCCAACCTTCATGATTCTGTCATACTCCAGAGAACAGCAGTTGTATAAAGCAATCATTGTTTTAAAGAGATAAATTCATGGTTTATTCCTTAATGGTAAAAATAGCGGTGTCAGTCTACTTCAGCCAATGGAACAAGCTCTCTCTGTTAAATACACTGAATATTTCAAACAGGTATTTTCTCCACAAGCTGTTATTCCCAGTAGGAATGACATGATGTAAAGCAAAAGAGACCATACGGCCCACAGTATGACAGATCGCAGTAGTGCCCCGAGGTGCCAAACTCTCTCCTTGCCAAAAAAATGCCCTATAAAGTGTCTCTTCTGACATCAGTGAAACACACATGAAATCCTGATTCACTGCCTGGCTCCAGCTACCTTCACAGTTAGGAAAATCCTCATTCCTCAGAGCCAGAGTCATGTATTACAACAATTCTTACCCTGAGATCTGCAACGTGTGCACTAGGAATATCGGGGTTTGCAGATGTAACTTGAAATCCCAATGCTTTGTTCTTAACCACAGAAGCCTATACTACTGACATATATATATATGTATCTATATTGCCTCTCTCCTACTGACCACCAGCTGCCATTTCTCCTCATGCTTCTCAAACACCATTACACTGCGGTCAGCCCAGCCCGGCACCGTGGGCTGGGCTGGATGATGTTTTGTGTTCTCTTCTAATCACATTTGCTTTAGATATTTTTCTTTGACAACTCTTAGAAGGATAAATTTAAGATGAAGGCATTCGTGTTCTAAATCAATAACCACACACTATTTTTTTGGTATTATTCAGTTACAGATTTTCCAAACTCACAAAGACCATGAGTTCTGACTCCACAGTCATCTGGACTTCTACTGCTTTTTGTATGCAAACTGTCCAGTTTCAACAGTGCACCCAAGGCTTTATAAGGAAGAAAAGCATTTCCTTTATAACATAAACCAAAACCAAGCCTCTTGTTAAATATAAATACTTCCACATACATTATGCACTTAAAATCCTTTAGGACCCATGCCATGATCTTAAACTATCACTTGAAATTTTTAATATTTAGATGTTAATATGAAAAGATACAGAAAAGAAATGACAGGTAGTTTAAAGCCCAAGTCTAACTGCAAATGAAACCTTTAGAAAATTTTCTGTATGTCTGTTTCAAACAGTTAGGTACACATGACAATTAAAAGCCACACTAAACGACCCTCTTCCTAACTCCTCTCTCTCTTAGCCCTACGAGTGATGAAGTGGTTCAAGTCACATTCTAATTTCTATTTGACCAGTAAATTCCTTACACCCTCTCTGCATGCCAGAACTAATCTGCTGGCACTCCACATTCCTAGGGCAAGTTTGTATAAATATATTCTGCGACACAGCTCCATCACTAATGTCAAAGGCCTTGATAGCTTTTAGAAAATGGAAATTCATAAGACAATAAAATCACTTATTTAAGAGAACAACCATCTTCTCTTGGGAAGAACAGGCTGGTGTGTGATCATGTATACTGGGTATGAATGCATCACTCCAGCCCATCTAATCCTATGCAGATAAAAAGTTTTAAAAGCTTTTTCCTTCACTTTCTGCCTTTATTCCATTTAAAGTCTGTAGAATCAAAAGAACTTCCTCACGTCATTGATCAAGGGGCAGGGGTGGGGAAGAAGTTTGGCCTCATGCAGATCACTCAAAGCTTTCCAGGTGGCCTAAAATCTTCCAGGTGCTGGAACAAGAGGTGCACACAAAGTTTTCTGAAAGACACATACCTTTCTTGATAGAAACAGAGCTTTTTTCTTCTTTTTCTGAAAGAGTGTTCTTTGAGAAGACTGCTCTCTGTGATCACTTCTTTCATTAGTTATTCCAACTCCACTCTCTAATTCCAGGAAGAACACCTCCTTGGGAAAAGCACAATGAAAAACACCAACTAACCCCTACACAAAAGCCTGTTCATTCAGTTAAAAAAAAAACATTAACGATACTTTATAATTCTGAAAAAAAAAATATCTGCTTGACCTAATGGAAGAATCTTTCCAAGTTATATGATTAAGTATCTGAAAGGTCACACAAAGAAGGAGGTTTCTGTTGCATTGCTTGAAGTCACCTTCAAACTCTAACCCATGAAGGCTGCGTGCATAGAGACGTGTATACAGAGCCTCACGCTGGCAGACTGCGTACAGCCTCGGTTTTCAGGAGATGCCATGCAGAACGTTCCCTTCTAAAAGAGTTTCCACACACCAAGCCCCAGAAAGCTTAAGAATTTCTTAAGCACAATATTTCCTCCACTCACTGCCTGAAAAGGGAAACGGGTAACAGAAATAACACGAGTGCCCTTTTTCCAGGACACAGTTTCTCTTCTTTCCACTCCAGAATCCTAAAGGATTAATAAAAAGAAAGCTAACTTTAAAACAAATAAAAATGAAACCCCATGTCACCAAAAGACAGGCAAAATCTTTTGATCACCCTGTTTTACATGCTTGCTTTACAAATTCCTTGATATAGCTAACAAGTACATCCCAAAGTGTTACAGAAGAGACTCAAAGAACCACCTGTAACCAAGGACTACAGGGAGGAAAGGTTTTCAGGAGACAAATTCACCTGGGGCTGCTAAAGGAAGTTTTTGGTTTGGTTTTGCAGCTTTTTCCCAGTATTTGGATCTGGTAAGGGGAATTGTTTTAAAGGATAAATTCTGTGTCAAAACCATTATGACAAAAAGATGTTTCAGATCCTTTTTATGGTAAAACTATCACTGGGCTCAAAGCAAAACAGCTCAAAATTTTTTTATTTTCATTAGCTTAGCCCCTTGGCCAGGTCACCACTACCTATATATTACACACCTGGTATTAAATTCAATTACTCATTGATTACACCTGGTGTCAGCCTCAGGCTAATCTAGACCAGTCTAAAAATCCCAGAATGAGCTCTTGCTGGGGGAAAGCTACTTAAAAGAATACAATACAGTTGCTCATATCATCACCAAGCATGATCACAAGAATCTTGCAAAAAGCTATGACAGAACTGTCATTAATTTTCTTGATGCAATCATTACCCAACCACCACAAACAAAGCCAGTATCAGCCTGCTGAGATGGGCTAAGCCAGAGTAGTTTGAATTTTGTTATATCAGATTTCTAAGTTGATAAATTCACCTGCTCATATAAACCAAGAAATCCCAAGAAGCCAAAAAGCTCTATCTGCAATTGCAGGGCCTTTTTTCTGTCTTTTAAAAATCACAGTCTCCCCCTCTCAAAGTTTATGATAGCTTCCCAAATATAAACGTGCTTTACTATTGGCTCCAACTCAAGTGATTGGCATGGGAATACAACACATGTAATGACACAATGACATCATTAAACGTAGATCTGAATGCTTACTCTCAATGTTCACCTACTAAATACTTCCACAACACATTTCTTACTTCTGGAAACCAAGGGAGGAAGTTACAGGCAGCTAATCTGAACTACTACATTTGCAGGAATGCGATGAAGTGCGAAAGGTCACTGTTAAATAGGTATGTTAAGCATACCCTGACAGCAGCATGTTCAGCAGGCAACCCTGGTCTCCTTTGAGGGACAGTGTTAAGTTCTGAGGTCCCTTATAACAGTATGAGCTAGCAGAACGACCAAGACACAGCTGAGAGACTGCAGCCAACAAAGGGGGCTACCCCAACCAACCTCAGAGCCGAAGCATTAGACTGAGTAACACTGGCACCTCCTGGGAGAAGCCCAAGGAAGAGGTCAACTGTTTACAATACAAGGAATCCAAACCCAAAACAGAAAGGGCAACCTCAATGAGCATCAGCATCTCACCACACATCCACATCAAAGCTTGAGTTTTCAACAAGCCCAAGAGCGCTTCTAAGCCCTACCTTGCACAAATCCCAAGTCCAAGTTCAGAAGCCCCAGCACAACTGATGACCCTAACAACACATCCACATAATTTTCTTACAGCACTCACATACTTCTGCTGGGAAAGGTCCAGAATAATGCAGCTACTTTCTCCATACTCCACAGCAAGACGCCAGGAGTTCACTTACTATCAGAAAGCAAAAACCAGAATCACAGTGGCTGAGGGGAGAAACTGGGAGAGTCTGGTAACAAGGATCCCTTGCCTTTGTCTTATTATACCCTTTGATTTCTCTGGCCACTATCAAAAGCTGGATACTAAACCACAGTCTGTGCTCTTTATAGTCATTCTCACTTTCTGATGTCTCAACATGAGTAAAGAAAAGAAGAATCATAAAAGGGAAGCGACAACGGTTAACAGCAAACTAGCACTCCCAACAGCTGTGAGGATCTTCCTACTTAGTGTTACTTTTGGGGGCCTGACAAAGTGTTCTCTTGGACATTTTGATCAAATCTTCCTTCCCGCCCCCCCAGCTTTTATTCATCCCAGCACCAATAAACAGTAACAACACAGAAAAACCTAAGAATCAGTTATTGAGTTTCCTACTGAAACCTTAGTCCATCCCTATCTCCATTTCCACGAAATCCTTTCTAGCCAGCAGTTCCCAATATCTTGAAGATCTGTACTACCAACACTAATTATTCCAGTATTAACAATTAGAATCAAACATAACAGAGATAAAAATACCCTTTTATGACAAACTCTGACTACACAGACAGAAAGGCCTCATCTCCCTAAGGACTGGCTTTCACCACGCTATCTAAGCTGAGTTCAAGTTTTACCCCCAGACCAACTGCTGGCACACAAAAAATTTCTCTTCCAGCTCCAGTGCTGTTCTCCACTCAAATCACAGAGTCACAGAATCACAGGGACCTCAAGAGATGATCAGGTCCACCCCCATGCCAAAGCAGGTAATGCTCACAAATGCTCGCAAACATTTGAATTCAAGCTGAAAACATCAATACTTACAAGCTACAGATATTTCAGCAATATCTTGAACATGCAGGAGGTGAAGAACCACAAAGAAAAATGTAAAAATAAAAAGCCACAACGTTTCCCACCTTCTCTGCTCAGGTTGCACAAGTATCCAGGCAGTCACACACTGAAAGAGGTCGGACAGCTTCAGTGACTGACCACTAACCCCTGAAAGGAGGATCTGAGCATTTCTCCAACCAGTGCAAGGCAGGAACCCACGTTAGCACAGTCAATGCCCCGAACCCCACCACCGCCAAGCAGCTGGGGCTGGGGACAGCTTTATGCAGCGCTGCCACCGTGGAGCTACTACCGAGAGCTGGCTTCAGAATAACAGGAAATAATGAACGTAGGCACCAGTAGAACGAAATACAACAGAATGGGGGGGGGTCCTTTTTCTGTCACACACATTCCACGATGGCTCCGTTTAAATCACATAACCCAGTATTTGTTTCTCAGTAACATCTAAGAAAAAGAAATTATCAGTTTGCAGCATTTAAACTGGTAATAAAGGGAAACACACCATGTCTTCTTTAAGTACAAAAAGAGAAACCTTCAAATCATTTTTGCAAGCTTACTTCAAAATTTTAGTCAGTTACAGAATTTCTCCACCCATTTCTAGATTAAAATTCTGGATCTTGTCACCTTTACCTAAACAGACACACACAAAGACAATGCATTAGGTTATCTGCGGTTTATTTTCACCCTGATTTGCCTACAGAGGCCTGAGAACTGAAGAGGCAGAGCGGAGCCTTTGTCCTGCATTACAATTTTGGGAGGGGAATAAACAGCAAGGAGACAAAATTAACACACCTCATTTTTTGCGTTGTGATATATTTGTTAGGAGCACAGGTACACAGACACAACGTGCACAAGCTGTCAGAACAGATCCGTGGATCTCAGCAAACCCATTTTGTGTAATTTCAATCCTAGCCTGCGTACACAGCCAAGGTGCAGTGAGAACCACCTCACTCCTCATGCTGAGACAGCTGATGAGAAGGCTCCAAATCTCTGCAACGTGCAGCAATCAAGTCAAAACATCTAAATTGAATTACTTTGAACTGGTTTGCACTGGAGAAGTTTCAGGAAGTGAATAGTGCTACAGAATTTAACACAAAAGCATTCAAAAGTACCTGCACGGACACTGCTATTTCACCACCGTCAGGCCTTAATACTCCAGGAGTAGTTGAACCACCTGGAAAAGTAGTGTGTTTCAATGGAACTACTTTTTAAATAACACACTGCTAGGGAGAGGACAGCGGTGCACTTCTAGTTAAGGGAGAAACCTCGCAATAAAGGACCTATCTCCCTAAATAGCAATGGAGATTATAAAAATCAACTAACAGTTCATTCACATTAAAAGTCAATCTGAAAGTTGGACTACGATCTCTGGAGGTCCCTTCCCAACCCCTAAAATTCTGTGCATCTGTGAATAAGGTTCTCAGACAAAGCCTTAACTCCCTGTTTCTTTCCAAAAGGAAAAATAAGGTCAGCCTGTGAACTGCATCGACAACCACAACAGATCAGCATTTGGAATATGCCTCCTACCCCCAAAAAAATCTGGCTGTGGGTCTTAAAGTTCATGTAACAGCCACAACCTAACCAGAAAGGTCGGCTGTGCTTGAGCTGAAGGTGCAGCTACTTAAGTTCATTTGGCTCCCCCAAAGTACGGAGGTTTAAGAATCACTTATCACTGATGCACAGCATTCCAGAACTATTAAGTCCGTATCACTGTTAAGGACTATACTAGAAGTACCAAGCAACTGTCCTCTGGAAACTTACACCTTCACATCATGCAATTCAAAACTTGCCATATAGAAATTTTAGATATAGAAAAGAATAAAGTTTAAAAAAAAAAAGATAATGTAAGAGACATTCTGACAACTGTCCTCATCTGCAAGAAAAGACCAGGGATTGATCATGAACCCTAAAGTATTCAAAATTGATTCCTTACATTAGAAAGATTGCTACGACACAAGAAAGGACTTTGCTGTCATTTACACTCACATCCATTCCACTCCTCACCCATGTTGCTGACTTACTAAGTGATGTTGAGCAAGCTACTTCTCTCCTAAGCCCAACAGGAACCCAGAGATCACACTCAGCCACTTCACAAAGGGCCTTCATGATCCACTCTGACATTCACACACCATCTAAAATCCTGTTCTGACAGTTTACTGGTTCTTAAAAACACGTTTCACTTTTCTTTCTTCTGCCCTTTGATCTTTTCTTTCCTATTCAGAAACCATAGGGGCATACCAAGAATTTGAGCAATTAAGCCAGGAAGTTGTGCACCATCCTTAGTAACCAGCGTCACCGAGAGTCTGCTGGCAGCTCGCTGTAAAGTGACAGAGAACACTCGACAGGCAAAGGCACAGACAGCGACTTTACCATCAACTACAGCAGCTACCAAGCATCATTGTGCATAAAAATGCCAAACCACACCAAAACACCCTATTGCTGCTCCAAACAGATCCCTATTCAAAGAAGAAAGTAACTGACATGCCTGAGTTTTATCAAGGCTCTATCTTGGTGTAAACGTCAACATAAGTACATCAGCACAAATCACAATACTCAAATCAGTTAAGAAACTGCAAGCAACATCAAGCACACAGAGGGCATAAACTAAGAGCCTCACTCCAAAAGGTCTGCACAGACTGGAACTCAACAACTCTCTTGTTTCTCTTGAGTAACTGAGAAATCCAGAACTCAAAGGTAACCACCGAGTGGTTGAACGGACACATGGAACAAATTACCCCCACCACTTGTTTAAAGTGGTTCAACTTCCAAAATGAGCCAGCACTGTGCCGTGCCCTCAGAGCAAAGGCAGCCGAGCACACCCTGGGCAGTGTCAGCAGGAGCCCAGCCAGCAGGTCCAGGGAAGCAATCCATCCCCTCTGCTGAGCACCTGCGGGACTGTGCTCGGAGCACTGTGCCTTGTTTCGAGCTCCCTGGCACAAGCCAGATGCGCAGCCACCAAGGTACTCAGAGGGCAGAAGCCAGGACGTATGATCAGAGGCTGGCGGAACTGAGCTTGTGCAGCCTGGGAAAAGCTCATAGGAATCCTTACAGCTGTCAATTACCTAAGGGAAGGGTGCAGAAAAGACAGAATCACACTCCTCTGGATGGTGCACAGTGACAGGACAAGAGACAACAGGCCTATGCTGGAAAATAATTCAATTATCTCAAGGAAAGGAATCAGCATGAGAGTAGCCAAACACGGAAACAGGTCTTAATTTAAGCAGGGAGCTGGATGAGATGCCCTCCAGAAGCCCTTTCCTACTTAAATGCTTGTATTTCGTTTATTTATTATTTCACCTGCCAATGATTCTATTCCATGAACTTTCATTCAACAATTTTTGCACCAAGTTTATTACTTCTAAACACATATTTAAAGAATCCAGTTGCCCCGTACACATAGCAAGCACGCATGCAAAGCAGGACACAATAACATCACCATCTCATCTGTTCAGCCTTAGACCTCCTTCCCTCTGTACCACAACCAGGGAACATAAGCTTTCAGTAGCAGAACAGTTTCGCACTTTTAAGTTTATTTGATCTAAAAAACAAAACCCAACCCCACATCATCTTTCATGTCCAGAGTGGTGTCTCAGGGAAGACAAGAGTAGGAAAGCAGAGGGCTGGGACCCATCTCACACTGTGGCAAAACCAAATTTTTCCTCTGCCAGCTTAACAATATTAGCAAGACCCTTGTCCCTGCTGGCCTGTCCAAAGAACAAGAAACATTCCACCAAACAAACAGGAGGTTTTCACAAGGGCCTTAACTCCTCTTTTAGGTAGCCTATTTAGCTGAGCAGGTTTTAGAAAACAGTGCATTTATTTATGTCAAGGGAAGTGACTCTGCCCCTCTGCTCTGCTCTCATGAAACCCCACCTGCAGTGCTGCATCCAGCTTGGGGTCTGCAGGACAGAAAAGCTGTTGTAGTGAGTCCAGAGGAGGCCACAGAGATGATCAGGGGGCTGGAGCACCTCTGCTCTGGAGACAGTTCTGAGAGAGTTTGGCTGGTTCAGCCTGGATAAGAGAAGGCTCCAGAAGACCTAATTGGAGCCCACCAATATTTACAGGGGTCCTACAGGAAAGTGGGAGAGGGGCTGTTCCCCAGAGCGTGAAGCGACAGGACAAGGGGCGATGGCTTCAAGCTGGAAGAGGCTGGGTTAGGTTCGATGTTGGGAAGAAATTCTTTACTCTGATGGTGGGGAGGCCCTGGCACGGGGTGCCCAGAGAGGCTGCAGAAGCCCCATCCCTGGAGGCATTCAAGGCCAGGTTGGATGGAGCTTTGGGCAGCCTGGGCTGGTGAGGGTGTCTGTCCATGGCAGGGGGTTGGAACTAGATGAGCTTTGAGGTCCCTTCCAACCCAAAGCATCCTATGATTCCATGTACCGTTTACACACAGTCCCACATACACAGACCCACCAAACTAAGTCCCTCTCTCAAAAACCACACAAGTATTTTCAAATAATCTGTACAAAGCTTTTGTGTCTTTTTAAAGTTAAGAATACAGAAAAAGGTTACATATATTTGAAGAGAGTTTGAAAATCAATCTGTCCGGCTTTGCTTATGACCCAGGACTCTGTCAAAGAACAGACCAACCCTTCAGCAATCTGGGTTATAACAATGGGTCCTTTAACAGCTGTACCAGTAAAACACAGTAAGATTGGTGCTGGAACAAACTGCCAAAAGGTATGAATTTCAGAACACCCATCTTATGAAAATACACTTGAAAACACGTTAATCTCCATTAAAAGCTCACCCCTCTCCAGCTCAGTGTTAATCCTTGAAACGTGCGTTTTGATCTTCACTCAGAAGATCAAAATTAAAATTCATGGGGAGAAACCAAGAGCCATTACCAGGAAGAAGAGGTCAGAAGAGAGAACAAATGTTCAGGGCTGCACTTGGACACATTTTTGCATCCATCTGTTTAAAAGCACTGTTGCTTTTGATACCAAGACCAGAAGTGCCAATATGACATATTGGTCTGATGGGTACATAAAACGGGTATAATCCAATGACAAATCAATCTAGACTGGAAATCAGGTGGTGTATAATTACTGAGGTCACTGAGGTTTGAAATAGCCTTCCAATTACAGCAGAGACAGTAACAATGCCCAGATCATTCCTTTAAATTAATGAATCAACAAAAAGTTTAGAGAGGAGAAAGGACATGCAAAAGAGGGAAAAAAAACAAAGCTACTTCTGTGGACACATGGAATAAAAAGAGACGTAGAGGTGGCTCTTAAAGAACAGTATTCTGCTCAATACTGAAAAAAAAACCCACCTAGACAAACGACACCATGGCTTCATTATCAACATATGGCAGCACACAAAGAGCTCCTGCCACCCTTACTATCATTTCCTACATTCACCACAAGTGGCATAAGCCAAATAAAAACACAGGGTAGCTTTTAGCAGTAGTCCCTGCTTATATGAACTTACAGACCACAGAACCACAGCCCAGCAAAGGGCATCACCCATCACAACTTGTGTGGCTGTCTCAGGACTGCAGTTATGCTCCCCTCCCTACCAAGGCTCCTTCCTCCTCTAGACTGAGACAACGTCCGTTTCACCAGGGAAGTGAGCTGGTTCAGGAAGTTGTTCAAACCAAAGAGCAACTCAGGGAGGAAAAAAAGAAAAAAAAAAGAAATAAAAGTACTACTACAACCAGATTAGTTCTCTTAACTCACTTCCTGGCTGTGGAAGTCCCATCGGTGACACAAGGGAAGGAGCAGCAGGAACTCAAGATTGTCTTCAGTTGCTGGGGACTACACACCAGGAACTTGGTTTCCACAGAAAGCTGAACTTTTTGCAACCCCCTCAGTAACATAACCAGATCTTTGTCTCTGAATCATTTTTTAAAGAACTGCTATTTTTAACCAAGCAATACATTTCCCTGTACGAATCTTAAAAAAAACACTGCAGAGTGCTTCACATAACCCTTCAATTTAGCTTCAATTCTTATGGTCAACTTGCACTTACTGTATGTAACAGTATTAAACTGCAAACTAACCTCCCAATCTGTATCGTTAACACTGTACAACACCCAGAACCACAGCACACAGGCAAAAAGCCTAGTTAAAAACCCAGACACTGGTCTAACCCACAGAACTCATACCCCCAGTAAACCTCTGTAAGATCTGAAGGGTAACTCCAAGGGACACTCGGTGTTTTTGTCCTGTGTCACAGAGATTCAGTCAAGTAAAGCCACGGTATCTTCCCTGAATTGAAAGGGGTAAGAAACCACTGCCAGTAATATCAGCCAGACCCCTCTTTCAACACAGAAAGGCCAGCTGCCCTTCCTCAAAGCTTTCTATGAAAAATCACTGACATGGGTGCAGGGCTACAGCCTGACAGCGAAAGCAAAAAGCAGTGCTTACTTAAGCAACCTGTTTGGTGTTTGTTGCTTCTGTTTTACAGAAGAGTTCACACTTTAAATCTTTTTCCCCCCCCACCTCTTCCTTCTTACACAGAAGACCGGACACATACACAGGCATTGCTACGAAATGTGCTAAGCTATGATGTATTTACAATGCTCTGAAAAACAAGTAATCTTAACAACACAGCTGGGACAGAGTGACAGCAAGAGCAAAGTACACGCCACATGGCAGCAGCTCCCCAAGGAGGGGGGCTGCCTTCAGAGCACCCAAACCCGCTACGGGGGGCGGCTGCGGGGCCCGAGGTGATCTAACTACGGGTAGCACTGGCTACTGCTAGTACTGACTACTCTAGTTAAGGAGGGCCTAACTGTAGAAAGAGGCTTGGAAAAGGAGATTAAAAAAAATAATCCAGGCGAACAAAAAGAAAACCAAAAAGATCCCACAGAACAGACAGCGGGTGAATCTGCGGCACGCAGGCAAAACTGATTTAGGACAGTAGCTCCCTAGCCCTGGCTCTTGGGAAGTGACTTCACTTTTCCCGAGGAGGAGGAGGAAGGGAGATGCACATTTCCCTGGCCCTCTCCCTTCCCGCACCACGAAAACAAGTTTGTGGCTGAAGCGGCACCCCTCCTCCCAAGGCAGCGCTGCCCCAGCGCACAGGGAACCCCCGTGCAAGCACAAGGAAACGCGGAGGAGCGGCCCCGCGCCCCGTTCCCCGACCCCACGCACCTCGTGCCTCCGCCTTCCTCCGCCGCCGTGAGGAGAGCCGGGGCCGGCAGCTCCCGGGGCCGCGCAGGCCGGGCCCGCCAGAGGAGGAAGCCACCTCGGGTCACCGGGCACTGTCACGTCGTGACACAGGGCGGGCGGGGCGGTTCGCCGCCTTTCTCCAAGCCCCCTGTTTCTCCGGGGAGAGCGACGGCGCTTCCCGCCCCTCTCAAGCCCCAGCCCCTCCGGCCGCACCCGCCCCTTCGCCCCCCTCACCCCGGTGCAAAAGGCCCGAATCAGCGTCCCTCTCTCACCAGCGGCATCCAAGCCGTCCCTCCCCGCTCTGCGGCCCGTCCTCCTCTTGGCTCCGCCACCGGCTCTCTGCGCAGGGGAGGGAGAACGGCTCCGGCGGGCCGCGCAGCCGCCTCAGGGCCGGGCCGGCGCCGTCCACATTCCGGCAGCGGGCGGGCGGCGGGGCGGATGGGGGCGCGCGCGCGCACCGCTCCCTGCCCCGCGCGGCCGGGGGCAGTTACCCGCCGCAGCCCCGCGGAGGGAGGCGTTGAGGGGTGCGGGCGGCGGCTGCGGAGAGCCGCCCCGAGTTAGGCCGCCCCGCCGGCCGGCCTGCACCGGGAGCGCCACGTCCCCGGCCGGTCGGCCGCGCAGGAGGGCGGCAGGTGGAGCGCGGGTCCTGCCTCGGAGAACCGAGCCGGCCGGCGGGAAGGCTGACGCCTCAACGCGCCCGAACCCTCGCCGGCAGCTGCCGGACAGGGGAAAGGAGCGGCGGCTGAGGGTGGTCCTAAAGCAGAAGGAAGCGGGGCCGGCTGTGCTCCGCGTACCCCAGGCTCACGGGGGGGCAGCGCCCGCCTGACGGCGACAGTGGTTGTGCGTCGGTCAACCGATATTTAATATTTAATTAGTAAATACACACACGTGTTTAAATAAACAGCAGCATTGTTTCTGTTCAGATAAAGTATGTTTAAACAAGGAAGGGGGGCCCTGCTGTTTGTTTCTTTTCTTCTCTTGCCGTGTGCGCGAAACAAATTGCATTTAAATTAACCACAACATTTATCCAGCTCGCCTGTGTTCTCACCCTTTCAGATGTGGGTCAGAAAAACATTAAAAGAATGTCGGACCACAGCCTTGAATAAAAGAATGCTGCTGTGGGAAAGCCAAGGGGATGCATCCAGCCACACCGGGACAGCCAGAGCCCCAGTTTGTAGGTTGGCAAGAGCTGAGGACACCATGCTCCTCCCAACATCCCCCAGCCTCGCTGTTGTTGCTATTACCTATCTTACCTAGCAGGCTGCAGCTGGTGTAAATTAAAATTGGCTTCAGATTATTCTTACCACAACCTGGGTTCAGATAAACCACAAAAGCATGGAGAAAAATGGGAAAAGTAAGTGGGAGGAGGGGAACTATTTTATACTGAGTGTTACACTAGAGGAGGAATACGGCAGAAGGCTTTATACTCAGTGCTCTTATGTAAGAATGGGGGTAATAAACAGGAGGAACTGACAGCCACTGTATTCATAACCAAAATTATGATTCAATTGTCATAACCGGTTATTGTTAGGGAAATGTAGAGTTTGTGCAGGAAGCCCAGGTAGGAGACAGGATCAGAAGGTTCACTAGCTCTGAGCTAGTGAAAATATTTGGACGACGGCAAGAAGGAATAGAACAGGGTCACAGCACAGATGCATCGGCAACCCACAAACAGAAGATACCAAGATGAATAAAATCACCCAAAGCACAGGAATTGGTGACTTGCAATAGCAAGAGACCTACTCGGGAATTCAGGAGACTACGTGGGTGATGGTGGTCAGTCATCCAGTTATTAATGACTCTTCATAAAGGGAAGGAAGGAAAATCCAACCAATGGACTTCAAGGAAAAAGGTTTCAGCAAACTCATGGTGTGAATGGCAAACGCTGCTGGAACCTGAGGACAAGCACACTCTGGGAAGTTTGCCACTGGAAAATGCTGGGAAATGTTGCTTTTGCAAATTGAAAAAGGTTATTGTAAGACTTGAAAGGTGAAGGACTCAGGCTGCCTCATCATAAGTGCTTTGTAGAGAAATTTAGGAAGATAAGGAAGTTCTGCTGTTAATTGTGTTAAAAGAATTATGGCACAACCTATCTCCCAATTAGAATACACAGTCCTGTTAAAAGATGCAGATGAAATTTATATCCGTACATTGGACAATTGATGACTCAGGTAATGAGGTGGAATATTAGAGGTATCTGGCTCCACAAACAGGTTTCTGCAATGTTCAGGGGTTGTGGTTTGACTCCATCTTGAATTGCTTTGGGGTCCCATTCCAGCAGAGATAGCTCATGGGAAAGGTGCTGCTGCATAATTAAAACTAAAGCCTGGATGGGGGCTCTGGATTCCTTCAATAAACTTTGTGTCCTAATTAAGCCCCACTATTCAGACAACAAACATTTGTCCCAGACAAAAGGAATATTTATAACTTGGTACCCTGACAGAAATGAAAGCACCTAAGTTGAGCTTGTAAATTTTGAAAAACTTAATCCATAGGGAAACAGGGGAGGGAAACTTTTACTTCACGTGTTTTTGTGATACATAGGGTGTTTAATCAGTGTTCATCAAATGTTAACTGTTATTAGTGATTATTGGAAATGTCAATTGTTTGAATGCTTTGATTGTAGCTATTGGACTATTGTGCACACACTTTTCTTTTCCTTCATCCTTGCTTTACCTCTATCCTCTATCCATCACAGAGCACCATCTATAAGATGGCAATGTTGAGCCACGGGGTGGTGTGAAGAACTGTGTCCCTCAACGAATGCCTGTACCAGTGGACATATGTCTCAACATAGCTGAAATATTGCACCTCTTGCTCTTACTGCTATTTGTGATAAAGGGGACTTGCTAATAAGATGCTTGTAAAGGGTTAAGGAGGACTTGCTAACAGGATGGTTTGAAGTGCCATATCAGAGGTGACCTCACATAAACAGTGTCTCATTTGAACAACTCTAGTGTTTGTAGTGTAGCTAGTCCTGAGTGATCAGTGTTCTTGGAATAATTTAAAGTGGACCAAGGACTTTTAAGGAAACATCCCAATTATATTTGCCCACCTGCATGTGCCAGGGGAAGGAGGTGAAAAGTTCAACCTGATGAAGACTTGAGCCTTCATCGCTGAGACCCCCGACAACCACTACCACGGGACAGTGCGCAGGCGCAATTGGGAGGAGTTTACAGAAATCACCTCTTGGAACTCATTTTAATACGAAGCAGGGCAGGTGATGAATATGTACAGGTGTATGAGGTAACCTGATGATTTCGGACGGGAATACGGTATAAAAATGCTGCAGGCTCTGACCAAAAGCGTGCCTACTTTGTTACGTCACCCGCTCTTGCAAGAACGTATAAGAAATTACTGCTTCACTAACATATCTGCCTCGAGTCCTTTCTTTAGGACCACTGGCATTTCTAACACCACCTCCTACAGAAACCCTGTGAAGGCCACAGACCATTGCAAGAGGAAGGAAAGCTAGTAAGAGCCTGGCTAAACCTAAGCCCTTTCAATGGCTTGCACCTTTTGGGGAAGAAAAAAGCAGACAGAATCTAGGTTAAATTATTAAAACTGACAACAAAGTGATTGCTGTAGTAGATAGGGAAAATCCAGAAAGGCTAAGCTACAAAATGAGCTGAAACTGCCAAAGGGCCTCAGAGCATAACAAAGCTTATGTGCAACCTGATGGTGGAAGAACTGACTTGACTTGATGAATTTCCCCACCCACCTGAAGACATGTGAGGAAAAAAAGCAAAGCTCTTTTTTTTTACTTCTTTTCTTTCTCTGCTTTGTCCTTCTCAAAAACGTTCAGTTGTAATCAGGAGGCTTCCACAGTTAACATTAGCAGCATAAAAACAGGTGATCGGGCTAAATTAAGGAAAGAAAGAGAATGTATTCTTGCAAAAGTCATGTGATGGGTAAGTTTCAGCCAACACCATTTAGCAGAATGGCTAAGCAATCTCAAAGGTATTAGCAGTTAACTTAAACTGAGAAAAGAGACCTAAGGTTCCAGGAGACCAGGAAAAAGGAAGCAGTGCCTACCCTAAAAAAGAAAGAAAAGGATGGGAATCAGAGGCCAGTCAGCTTTACTTCGTATCAGGCAAAATACCGGAACAAACCATTAAGCAAATTATTCGTTGTGTCCATAATATCTTCAAAACCCAAATGACAGAATCTTGACTTCCCTGAGGCTTCTGACAACATGCCAAGGAATCCTCTCGCAGGAAGGACACAGGAGAGTTGGCTACAGCAGGCCTCTGTGAAATGGTTAGAAAGGGGCATTCGGTGGTGTCAAGTGATTCACAATCAAACAAGGAGTTCGCAGCAAGTGAGATCTCCAGACGCTCACATCCCGAGTCCTGAAGGGCTTATGCCATGCAGTAGGGCAGAGGATAGTTTTGTCGCATTCGTGGAGGTCATCCTGTTCAGGTGAGAGCTGAAAGCATTTTGGAAGATAGAATTGAACCAATCATAATGAGTCAGAACATAGATCTGAAGTAAACAAGGTGTAATTCAGTAAGGTGAGAAACTATTACATGTAGCTGGGAATAACTGCAAAAAGGTAAGCTGGAGACAAACTGGCTAAGCAGTTACTTTAGAGAAAGAGGTTTTGGTTCACAGCAGTTCACAAACAGAAAATGAGTCAACAGCAATTCAGTGTTGCAAAAAAACCTGCCTGCTCTACTGAAACGTAGAAGCAGCCTGTCACACACAAGAGTAGAGAAATTATTCTTCCACTCCCCTGAGCTCAAAAAGGCATTTGGTGAGGAACAGTTCTCAGTTTTGGGCACCTCCTTTCAATCTGAGAGATCTCTGAAGGGAATGTAAAGAACTACCAGAAGTCTGAGCAACTTCTCCTTGAGTCATACTCTAGCATGACTGCAAGAAGTTCAGCTGACAGTCTGAAAAGTTGGAGACATGTAAATGTACAGCCTAGAAGGAGAATTTATGTAAAGAAAGCAGTCTGTATGGGAAACGAGAGGAGTGACTACACATACCAGCTCATCTGTTTGATAATGGAAGTAATTTTTTGCTGTATAATGCTGAAACACTTCATATTTCCTTTTTTAGCATATTTAAATCCTTGTATCCTTAATAACCTGTGAGGTATAGCGAAAATCCTGAAAATGTAGAGGATCCATATGTTGGGGTAAAGGGAAATAAAAATCACTTCTTTCAAAATCCACCAAGGGGAAAAAAAATAAAATAAAATCAAAGCCAGGCCTCTCCTGCATTATCCACTACGGGGAGCTGAAGTGTAATATTGCTGGACAGATGGTGATAAAGGAATCCAGTTGCACACTTAACTGGAGCTATAAAGTCCATGTGTATTAATTTCCCCAACCTGATCTCTACAGAGCTTGAATATAAATATTTGTCTTGATAGAGGGAATTCCATTTAACCTTCTCTGAAGGATAACAGAAAGCCAAGGTCATCCAGCCTGCGCTCTGTATGGGCACCTCCTGCGGTGCCAGAGCAGTCTGGGAAATACTGGGTCTTCCTGAGGAGGCCTGAAGACAGGCCTGAAGAATTCCTATTTAGGAGGTAACCCAGCCTATCCCTGTATATAATAGGGAGAAAGTATACAATTCAGAAGAAGAGCACTAAATTTGGGGGCAGTAATGCTGGAAAAACATGTGTACCATCTATTTTAGAACATACTGGTGCGCAGCTTGTATGGGTGGCATGGTCCCAGCAACTTCTCATATGCTCATATCATTCTTGTTAAATCAGAATTTCCAAAATAAAAGTGAAACTTTTGTGATGTAACTGATCTTGGTGTGGTCTTTTTTTCCCCCACAGCTTCAGTGGCAGTATTATCCCAGGGACCTTGCCTGAGGTCTTTACAGTACATGTGAGCACACTAGACTAATATATGGGTGTCTTAACACCCAAAAAGCAAGTAACTTCTTACGGCTTTAGAACTACTAGCACTGGAAGGAAATACTTAACAATAGCTCACGCAGTGATTTAAGGGTTGAAACCCTGAAGATCACAGGGCTGGTGCCAAACATCATATGCCAGAGGTAAAATGGAATCAAATTCCCTTCAACAGGTAATTAATCAATACCTGACCTTTATGGGAAGCATTTCACTTTCTGAATAGTTCTTGAGACTTTCTAGATACACTGTGTATCTGTGGAGAAGTTACGTTTGATGTTCAGCACATTTCAAATATTCTAATTAAACATTGACACAGCCCAAAATAAACACACTGTCCACTTAATAGATAATCTATTTTATAACGGGGTTGTTAGTTTCCCATATTTGGTGGTTCAATAGTACAGACACAAGCATACAAGTTATTTCTGACAGAACAAATCGATATGAAGCTGACAAGGGTTGCAACTGAAGCAGTAGCTCATTTTCAGCAGTATGAAGGGGAGAAATCACACAGAAAAGGTTCTGAACTTCCTTCTTTTGCACAATTCACTTAGCAATGCAGTTACTCCTTCAGACATTAATACCTTACAGACTTCAGACATCATAGTAACACAAATATAAAGACCTATGGGGAATCACCGACAAAAGACTTACATAATAAAATATTCATTCAGAGAAGCAACAGAAGGGAATGAGATTGCTTGAATGATAAAGAGCATCACAACAATTTTGTGAATTCAGTAGTTGACAATTTTGTGAATTCAGTAGTTGACAATTTTGTCAATTCAGTAGTTGAGAACCATTTGAAAGCTACACCCAGAAGGACTCCTGTGGTATAGAAATGCATACCTTAAATGTAATTTTACTTACATGCACAAATTCCTTTCTGTTAAACTTCTCTGTGTTCAAAAAGAACAGCAACCCTTTTGTAGCTACACACTTTTTAGAGCTGTGATCTGCAGTTTGCAAGGCACATCTGAAGGCATCTGTGTAGAAATGATCAAAATAAAAATCCTTCTCATACCTGTCAACATGTCCTGTGTGAGGAGAAACAATGTCCTGGTCTCTCACTAGGCTCAGACTTTTCTAGCTGTTAGCACCTGATGGGAATAAGGTTTCCTTTTATGTTTAAGCTTTTCCTATTTATTTATTTATTTATTAACTGCCTTTCAGCCAACTACAAATGACACAGAGGCATTGTGCTGGTTCTGTCTGTGCATCAAGAAAGAGTGGCATGTTAGTGGCCTTCTTGGCTCTGCCCTGTAGCATCTGAAGGGAGTGACAGGTTTCAAACAGCAGTGCTAAATTTGGGCACTCAGCTCAGTAAATGGCCAGTAGAATGAAAGGAGCACCCCTTCTTTTTTGGGGTGAGGAGTGAAACAGAATAGGCACCAAGGAAGCTGCCTCCTTCTGAGGAACGTGGGTTTGGTGATTTAGTTAGTATTGAGCTCAGATTTGGTGGCAGAATCTGAGAGAAAGGGTCATTTTTACATTTTCAAGTATCTCAGGGTAGAAGTTTTACATGAAACAGGACTGGAAAAATTAGGTCATTGTTACACAAAAACTGTTTGGGATTATACTGATCTTCTGTAGCCCTGCTGTGCCACACTAGCTATCACTTCACAGTGTATTTAATATAAATTCACTTGACAATTTTTACAGAGGTCTTATCACTATGACTTTTAGTATGTCTCTTGGGTATGACATTATGAAAAAGCAACAACTGGGTCCAAATCGGTATCAAAATTATCAAATCATTAAAGAGAATTTGGGGAAGTCAGATCAGTTTTCTTTATACATTCTGCATGATTGTTGTAGACATTACACACAGTGCACAATTTAACAGTGGTGCTCACTCCTATGCTGCAGCCAATTAAGTATCAGACAATTAATGCAGACTATAATTGCACTTTTCTGGAGTTGATCAGGTGATTATAGTGCTCTGTATAAATAAATAAATAAACCTTTTTATAGGGTCAACAATATTTTATTCCTGCTACTCACCTAGTTCCAATGTCTACATTTCATGCCGCTGAGTTAAAAGATCTTCATCTTATTTTCACTAGAAGAAACAAGATTAGGCAGGTGCAAAAATGTGTGACAGGAAATGCTATCATCCCATTACCAAGTGCTTTGGTGTTCAGACATACACTAAGGGTACAGACATACTCATACAAGTTTATGAACGTAGAGCCATACCCACATACACACTATGTGCATTGCTCGCATTCTCTGATCTAGGTATCTAGAACTCTTCTGTCGCTGCATCTAAACTCTTTTGCCTTTAGAGCCAAGTGTCCAAAAATCTATGTGTGTTGATCTCCTTAAAAAAATGATCTCCTTACAAAAAATACCTAAGATCTGCCTTAAACCACTGCTTCTGAATCTTAATGCCACCAAAGCTGCTGGAACTGCAGGCCCTTCTGTCGCAAACTGCCACTGGTAGGCATCATCAGGGATGCCCTATGGAGGTGTAGGACTAAGACGGGAAGGCTGTCTTCACATGGCACAGAAGGCAGGGGGGAAATAAAGCCTTCCCTACTCAGCAATGTTTGTATCTCTTACAAGAGCCTCTGATCTTCAAGGCAAGTTCTGAAGAAGAAGAAAATTGGAAATTGTGTGAGAATATCTGAGAATACCCATCACTTGGCTGTTGGTAAAAGCTGATACCTGCACAGAGAGCTGAGCAGCAATGGCTGCCAGATTCAAGGTTAACAGAGCACAGATCTCTTTCAGACTATACATGGGGAGGGAGTGTCTGCCCCTCAGGGGACATCTGCCCCAGTTAGAGCACTTCCCTGGGGAAAGATTTCTCCTTTGGAGGCATATTTACCCCTGGGAGATGATTTACCACTGTGGAAGGAGCATCCCCCCTCCTTCCTACCCATACTTTTGCCCCACCAGAACCCCTGATCTGCCTCATAGTCCCCATCTGCCCCCAGCCTCACTTGCCAAGGCCCAGGCACCATGGTCAGGGAGCCATGGGGACACCAGCCCTGCGGGGCTTGAGCAGAACTACCCCCAACCACTGTTACCCCCTCAGGGGTACATTTACTCCCAGGGGAATTTATTGCCCCCTGTGGGGAGACATTTCTCCCCCAACAGACCCAGCATGGATCCAGGGTCCATGTCAGCAGGGGAAGGTGTCTACCCAAAAAACAGGGGTTTGCCTCCCCACAATTACCACCCCAGGCCCTCTGTTACCTCCGGCCCCGCCAAAGGGCTGTGGCTCTCAGGAAGGCAGCACAAGCTCTGGGTGACCCTCATGGCTGCTGAAGAGCTGACTCCCTCCTGCAATGGGGACAAACTCTTCTCCTTCAGCCAAGTCACAGTGAACTCTTTTGGAGAATGTTGCCAAGAGCTGGTAGGAGGCAGCTGATAGACAGTTGGAAAAGAAGCTGAAGATCACGCAGAAGGAAAGCAGAAAGTCACAATCTCCTCCTGAAGTGCAGATCATGATTCACAATGACAGCCTTCCTTCAGGTCCTCCCCCACAGATCCAGATCTCAGAGAAGATGACAACAAACAGAATGCTTTGTAATCCCAACTCCACCAGCAGACCAGCCTTCCCTGTGAAATCCTGGGGGTAAAGAGAGGCATCGGATACAAAGACCAGGCAACAAACACTGGGCAGCACGAGTCCCAAAGAGCAGGAGAAACCTTTTCTAGATCAGCCGGCCAGGGTCTCCCATCCAGGAGACACCAGACAGCCCAATAATGATCTAAAGGGTCTTTTCCAGCTTACATAACTCTGTAATACGATTTGTATCTCCCTGGTTTAGTTCTTCAGCATCTAACATTGAAAGGCAAACTGAGGGCCAGATTTTTAGAATGTTAATATTGCATTCCCAGGATACTCCTTTAACCAATCTGTGAGCTTGGGAAGTGCAGAACAAAACCAGTTTGTTTCAGTCTCCGCCTCCTGGTACACCTGAGAGAAGAGTGGCTGTTTTCTCTCAACTGGTTTACAGTGTTCGACTCACCTATGTAGAGTAGAAACAGTTTCGTCTTGTCTATTTAATATGCAAATAAGTGTATACATGCAGATGTACTTCCTGTGGAAGGAAATCTAAGAAGTTGAGTTTTGTGTATGAAAATAGAGGACACTCCTTTGCTTTTGCTCTCTCTCTGCAGAGCACTGCAGGTTAATGGGAACACCGATAAGAAAAGCCGAGGCCTGAGAGAGACAGCGATAAACTGCAAAATAAACAACCTCCCGATACCGAATCGCTAAACTGAAGTTCAACTACAGTCAAGTTGTAAAGCCAGAGGACTTTGCAAGGAAATGGATAAGTTTCTGACTCCTGTCTTTATTGTGTAGGTGGCATGTGTCTGTGTAGCAGAGCCACCAGGACACTGAAAGCATTGGAGACGAGTAACTGGAGATACTGGGGCCTTATGTATGACAGTGAGGAACGTCCCTGCCAGAACAGAAAACGTGCGTCTCAGAGTATTTTGGCTTTGTTAACAGGCTAAAACATTTGCCCATACCGTAACCTTCCATGTGCCTGAACGAGCATACAATAAATATCTATTAATGTCCAAGAAACCGATGTTATTCTTGCTAAAGTGAAATTAATTGAGTATTCTAAAAATGTGTATATATAAGAAGGTACATCTGTGCTCACAGTAGGTTCTAATTCTTTAACTGCTGGAGTTTCAGCAATTGTATCAGTAGCTTATGTAGAAAAATAACATTAACTAGCCCAACCACAAATGCTATCTCTTCCTGTCACGTAATGAGAGCTAATGCCACTACTAGTTTGTATTTTTCATTCAACTTACTGGTTTCCCTTTGGCGAATTTCCTCCTTCTTCTTCTGTAAATGCTGCCACCTCAGCTTACATAAACAAATTTGACATTTCCATTGAAAATAATCTTTATGTAAAGTACTTATCAAGCATGTACTGCAGCTGCATGTTATAAAATTTATTTTTATTTACAGGTTTTTTCTCAAAAACCACTGAGGGATGAAGCGTTAAAAACATCCCTCTGTGATTACCTGAACAATATACTTCTAAAAAACTGGTGAAATTGAGATCTGACTAAGCAGCAGTTACCTGAGATTCACAGAAACATAAAAACACCCAAACTTCTTTCATGCAGTTCTTCATACTGTAGGATTAGGTAAGGTTGGTCCTTAACTTTTCTCTTCCTGTGGGAACTGATAGGCCTGTTTGTTGGAAGATGCACTGGGCAAGTCTTGATTCAGATTTTCTCAAACCAAACTGGTAAAAAACTATGGGTGGTACAAAGCAAGAACAAGTGGGAGTCATAGAATCATGAAGGTTGGAAAACACCTCCAAGATCGTTTAGTCCAACCGTTCCCCTACCACCCATATTACTCACTAACCCATGTCCCTAAGTACCTCATCCAGCCTTTCCTTGAATACCCCGAGGGATGGTGATGTCAGCATGTTTTCTTTTACTGCAGAAATGCAACATGACTAGAGAGACATAAGCCAGGCCCACTTTTTACTTGTTATAGGAGTCCTCTACTTTGGAAACTGGATCGGATAAATTACTCAGATCGCAGTTTAGTCATAATGCAATTACTGTAACTTGCACAACTGTGGAGGATGCATAAGGTATAATGGTTGGACCAGAAGACCAGACCACAGGATTTAATCCTCATCTTGCCACTGCTTGCTGTGTGAACCTGCAAAGCTACTACAATTTAGCTTCCCCTGTAAAGTGAGAGTAAAGCTGTGGTATTACACGCAGCTGAACAGAGGCGCTGACCTGCCATAGAAAACCCATGCTGACTGTACTGCCCTATTTGCCTTTCGTTTCCCTCCAGTTTTACAGTATATGAGGAAAGCTACCAGAAAGGAACAAAAATTACATTGCTAATTTAGGTGGTTCTTGGTTTTATACACACATCCAAGCTGGAATTCTTAGAAAATGTAATTTTCTCAATTCCTTATCACCTCAACTCTTACCTTAGTTTCCCAAGCTCAATAAAAGGCTGCTGTAAAACGCAATACAACAATGTTATGAAGGAAAATACCAAATTTCACCCTAAGTACCACCAGAGGAAGGAAAGGAAATAAAGGGTCGTACTTCCGTTTTTGCTGAGATAGAACAGGAAAGGAAATAAAGCAAGGAACCAAAGTGTGGGCTGAAGAGGTGGCAGTATATGGCACTTGGTAGAGGCTCTTGACCCTCCCTGGGGGTGGGATTCAGAAGCCAAACAGATGGTTGTTTCAGCAGAGGGCACTAGATCAACAAGTATGTGGTAGTGACTTTGTCTTACTCTGCTCAGTGAATATTAAATCTCGGATATCCACACAGCCTCCAAGTGGGTCTGCATTCTTGTACTTTATAATGATTCAAAATTCATGTCACGCTTAAAAGAGAGATGTTGCTGAACGACACTGGAAGCTCTGGGATTGAAGCATGCCAGGCAACTACATGTAATCAGAAAGGCAGTAAGGAGTACCATAAGAATCAGTAGGCAAATACTATTATGTCAGCATAGCGTATCCCTAAATGCCAGTGGGACAAGGAGGATAATGAGATGGGACAGTTAAGTGAAACTTTTAATGAGAAATCAAAGAGGACTTTCTTACCTTCCTTGCCATTTCGTCTTTATTTCATGGCAATTGAAGCCACAGGGTATCTTTATATAGATTTTTGGCATTCCTGGCAGCCTGAAAACAGAAACATTAATAGCTGATATTCTATAAATCTATTCTGTAGAGCATCAAATAACAAATAACAAACCCCATGATGTTTGGTAGGTTATACAGCATTATCTGTTCACACAGGCTGAACGGTTCAGAGAGAAGCATTCATGAAGGAGTATTAATTTGACATTTAAGCACTTCACATTCCTTTACATCATTCAACTTTCTGCTGTATAAACAAAATCTAAACCTTGTAGCTTACGGTTGAGATACTGAGTATACCCTTCCACAGTCGAAGGCTTTATTTTGCCGTCATCCTCTTATTACTGTAAAATAAGCACATATATAACTAATTCTACAATTGCATCACACAGGATTGGATGATATTCAGCATATTTTTTAATGAGTATTGTGGGTTTCTGCGATTACTTTCTTGGGCAGAAATGCTTCCGTCGTCTGCTTTTGTCAGTGGAATTTTATAAAAGTGCAGAAATTCAGCAGGATGACCTGCTGGAGAAGAGCTCCGTGGAGAAGGACCTTGGAGTCCTGGTTGGTGACAGGTTGGCCATGAGCCAGCAGTGTGCCCTGGTGGCCAAGAGAGCCAATGGGATCCTGGGGTGCATCAGGAGGAGTGTGGCCAGCAGGTCAAAAGAGGTGATCCTGCCCCTCTACTCTGCCCTGGTCAGGCCCCACCTGGAGTATTGTGTCCAGTTCTGGGCTCCCTGGTATAAAAAAGACAGGGATCTCCTTGAGAGAGTCCACAGAAGGGCCACAAAGATGATTAAGGGCCTGGAGCATCCCCCCTGTGAGGAAAGGCTGAGTGAGCTGGGACTGCTCAGCCTAGAGAAAAGAAGAATAAGGGGGGACCTTATTAATGTTTATAAATATCTGAAGTATGGGATGCAGGGAGAAATGGCCAGCCCCTTTTCAGTGTCTGTGGAGACAGGACAAGGGGCAATGGCTGCAAGTTGGAGCATAGGAAGTTCCACACCAACGTGGGGAAGAACTTCTACACAGTGAGGGTGACAGAGCCCTGGGACAGGCTGCCCAGGGAGGTGGTGGTGTCTCCATCTCTGGAGATATTCAAGACCCATCTGGACGCTGACCAGTGCAATATGAGCTGGGGAGCTGCTTTGGCAGGGTGTTGGACCCGATGATCTCTCGAGGTCCCTTCCAACCCCTATGATTCTATGAATTTTACGTTTCGTTAACGTGATAGTCAAGCACACTAAAATACTAACAACTGTCTTATTTTAATCTTCTGTATGATACACGCACGTATCTCGGCTGTGAGAAATAACAAGGACCATTTTTTTTAAAATGCTTGCAGCCAGCTGGAAAAATATTTCATTCTTGCCTTTCATTCTGATCTCACAAGTTTCAAAATGAGACATTTTCCATTATTATCAGCTTTGCAGGTCACGCAGATAACTAGAATAGCAAACCGAAACGTTGCCGACGCATTAACACAAAAATCTTTCTTTTCATCAAGACAGCTACTGTTACTTCAGTTTTATATCAGCTCCGTATGGAAAGAGGAGTGTAAAAATTGATGATACCCTTTGACAGTTACACTGGTGTTTTACCTCTCTCTCTCTCAGTCTAATACAAGGATTCATTTCTAACATAGAATCTAAAGAACATTACTAGGGTGACCACAGATGTAAAATCCTAGAACCATGCCTTCACATTTTCCCCTTTTGGACAGAAAAAAATTGAAAGAAGGAACGGAAAATTGAGAATCAAAAGTAATACCTGTGGGTTTTTAACGACTGATAATAATGTAACTGACAATAAATCACAGCAGATTTAATCAAAAGCCGAAATAAGACATGAAAACAGTAACCCAAAAAGCAAATGCTGGTTTGTGTTTAACATGCTGAAGCAGGGTGCCATGCAGAAACGCTGCATAACTGGAGAAGCACACATTCAAAATAATCTAGGTATCTTGTGGGATCAGTTCCTACCAAGTTCTGAGCTTTTAAAATCCAGGCCAAAGAGTCATCACTAGAAAAATTTTACTCTGATGGAGATCTAAAGTAGGTTTTGAGACGTAAAAGTACTCTCCTTGCAAAGTTGCTTCAGAACCACCATAGGTCATTTCAGATCTCTCTTCTTTAAACAATGCAGTACTGTGGCAAACTGTGCTATAATACTGAAAATTGTTGTTAGCAAGTAAACACTGGTAAGATAATTTAATATGTGGTACTAAGTGGTAACAGAATTAAATGCTGAGGGAAAACATAACCTACCTGAAAATGAAAACCTTTCAGCAACATAGGAACCGTACACAGGAAACAAGTGTAGGAAGTGCTAGAAGTCTTCAAATTGGAACATTAAAAATCAGACTAACAAAGCACCGAACCGTGTACAGCCACCTGCTATAAAACCAGGAAGTAAGAGGATGTCCTCAGGCCTTCCCCATTTCTAGTCTCTGTAACTTGAAACAAAGGCTTCATTTTAGCTCCTAGTGCTGGCTTCTGCATCTGAACAAGATGCTAACAACTTCACTAAGGTTCTCAATTCTAATGTGACATTTAGCAGAGGAGTCTGCAAAAGATGACAATTGCCAATTGAAAATTTTCTGTGGTGTGTACAGCTTTAAACTAGAATAATAGGACGGTGACAATAATTAAATTGGTCTAGAATAATATTGCCGCGACGGGAGAGAGACGGGCCACAGCTTGATGCAAGCAAGAGTCGATTTATTGTAAAGAATCTTTCCTTTTTATATGCTCTGCAGACGGCTGCTTTCTTTCAAACACACGGTGTTCGTGGGCTACATCTGATTGGTCAACGTTTTGCTGTCGCAGCAGCATCTCTATCTTATCATGCTAATAGAACTTATAAAACCTGGTCAGACAGCAGCTACACCTTAACAATAGAGGACACTTTTTCCTGGAGCCTGTCCCAGCAGGGGGCCGGCAACGATGCTGCCACCTTGTTTAGTTTCCCCGAGCTTCATGGCCTAAAGGCTCCATCCCGTTATCTGTTACCCTAGCAGTGCTTGAAGCTTTGTTTCTCAAGCTGCATGCCACATAATATACAGAGATACCACTTAGTAGCTCATTTCAAAGAAGGAGGGTTAATTAGATAGGAGTATAATGATTCAATTTAAAAAAAAAATTAAAGCAAACTGTACTGCAATTTGCCAATTGGCTGTATGAAAGATTGTGCTTCAGGACAAAGACTCATACAGTCTTGAAGGACAAGTGATATTATTGTTTCAATGAGGCATTGTAAGAAGTATGAGAATGCCAGTACAATGATAAAAAATATAATAATGTACTAATCTGTGACCATCCCTGACTTCCAAATCTGGCCATGATATTCTTGATTAAATCATTCATTCAGATTCTATTACGTAACAATGGTACTAACTTATTAACACTGGTTGTTTTACTTGTTTGCAGAAGTCTCCCTGAAATAACAATGTAACAGCCATTCACAGTTCCAAGTTAAACTTGCCATTCCTTTGCTTGCAACTCATAGTAAGTTAAATGTAGTCTTTGTAAAGATCATAGAATCATAAGGGTTGGAAGGGACTTCGAGAGATCATCGGGTCTAACACCCCTGCCAAAGCAGCTCCCCAGCTCATATTGCACTGGTCAGCGTCCAGATGGGTCTTAAATATCTCCAGAGATGGAGACACCACCACCTCCCTGGGCAGCCTGTCCCAGGGCTCTGTCACCCTCACTGTGTAGAAGTTCTTCCCCACGTTGGTGCGGAACTTCCTATACTCCAACTTGCAGCCATTGCCCCTTGTCCTGTCTCCACAGACACTGAAAAGGGGCTGGCCATTTCCCCCTGCATCCCATACTTCAGATATTGATAAGCATTAATAAGGTTGACCCCCCCCCTTATTCTTCTTTTCTCTAGGCTGAGCAGTCCCAGCTCACTCAGCCTTTCCTCATAGGGGAGATGCTCCAGGCCCTTAATCATCTTTGTAGCCCTTCTCTGGACTCTCTCCAGGAGAAAGATCTAAGCCTTCTGTCTCCCTATAGTCCCAAATGCATGTGAATACAACAAGAAACCTGTTTTCTGGAAGTCATTTAATAGCTATTCTTAAAATTATTTTATTCAAGCACTAATCCTTGCTAAGCATTAAGCTTAATTGTTTTGATGGGAATAATTGAGACGATGTAAAACTGGGAGAAATAACACATTGAGCTACTATCCCCACATTTCTTGTCAAGTTAACGTGAACATCTGTCTGCAATAAGTCAAAAATAGGACCTAAAGATTAAATTTTCACTACACAGACTTTCCCTCTTGTTCAGGAATTCAGCTCTTGTTATTTATTTCCAGGTTTCTGTCTCTGTGTGCCATGACCCAACTTCCTTTTGCAGATTGCTCTCTCTGGGCCTGATTGCTCCTGACCTGACATTGCTCTGCTGGAATAGGTCACATTGTCCTCTGCATTTCAGATGTTGAACCGATGATACAGTGCATGGTCCTTACCATGTTACACAGTGCTCAGAGGCGCAGTGATTTGGAAGCGCTGCTCCGTATGCCCCATCCTGCACGATGACTTCACACCAACCTCACACTAACGTCCATCCAGCAGAGCCTCCAGCTGGACACACACCTGACAAAATACCCAGAGAATAGGATGGAATCACCAAACCCACATAGGTTGTCCCGTTTCCAAATAAATTTCTACGAATTCCTTAGCAGTTTTTTTCCACAATTTGTGTGCTCATAAAACATGAATTAATTTGTTAAATAATAATTAGCTCTCAAAACATTTTAAAACTAGCAGCTTGTGCTAATTAAATGCAGCAAGTCATCAATACTTGCAAGACACCTTACAACTTCATTCTACTGCACACAGTGAACTGTAGTTCACATAATGAGTGACACAGGAATGCTTTGTGGGGCCCCAACACATTCTATCTGCGCTAATAGTTGAGGCTGAATTAAATGTGTCCTCCCACAAAGAAATCTGTAGAGGATCCTCCTTTAGCCACAAGCCCAGCTCTGCACCGTCCCATGGGCCCGGCGGGCAAAATAAAGGGCCTTTGCCTTGTACAGTCACTGAAATGGTAGTAAAATTCACTTGTTTTTCCCCTCCAAACAATAAACAGACTTTCAAGCTTAAAAGTTTGATGGCATAAAGCAAACAGTGAGGAAGAGGGAAACCACAGTGTAACTCGAATAGAGGAACACAAACACACACCCGCCTGCTCCCCCGTGTGTGCCACTGACGTTAAGGGAGAGAAAATGGCGGGCTGGGGGCTTTGGGATGCTCCGCGCACGCAGAGCGCTTCTCAGGCTACACTTGCCGCATATAGAGCCACATACCCTCAGTGCGCCCCACAGATATCACTCGGAAGAGAATATGAAGTAAAAAAGCGGGAAAAAACACCCCAAATAACAACGGAGGACAGCGGGGAGCACCCCCGCCCCCGACAGGAACTCACAGCACCCACCCCGCCGCAGATGACAGCAACCCCTCTCTGCAGCACAAGCCGCCAAGCTGTCCGGGTGTGCCAGCCCGTGACTCGGCTTTTTCTCCCAGTCCGCCACGCCCTCTCGGGGGGCCGGGCGCAGGAAGGGGCGGGCGGTGGGGGTGGTGAGGCTGTGCAGAGTAGCGTAGAGCAACGTAAAGCAAAGGAAGGAGGCGGTGGTGGTGGTGAAGGGAGGTAGCCGATGCACAAGATGGCCGCTGCTGCAGCGGCGGCGGAGGGGCGACAGGCGACGGTGGTGGGGAAGCCCCGGGTTCTGCGGGTGCTGGAGGAGCAGGGCGCTGCGGCCGCCCCCGTGTGCCGCAGCTGAGGGGGCTGGTGGCTGCTGCGGGGAGCCCAGCCCGTGTGGTGAGTGCGCTGTCTTATCTGCTTTTCCTCCCTTAGACTTTCTTCCCCCACCCCTTTTCTCTGCTTGGTTCGGTTGCGGAGAGCCTGGGGGTGCGGGGAACAATGAGGCCGGCCTCAAGGACGCTGGTGGGAGCGGGAGACTCTGTCCTTCTTCCCAGGGGAGGGAGGTGGAGGAGCTGCTGTCGCGCTTGTTTGTTGGGCCTCTGCCTACCTTGCTAGGCCTTAGGCTCTTGCCGGGCTCGATTTCCGAGTGCCCTGGGCAGGGAAGGAGAGGGAGAGATGTGGAGGCCACCGTGCCTGGTATAGGGGAGGTGGACAGGTCCGGGTGGTTGAGTTGGGCTTGGGAAGGGGGGATGGGGAGAGGCGGCATCGCCTCAAGCGGTGGCGGAGAAGGGACAGGCGGCTTTTGTGTGTGGCCTGCCCTCGCTGATGTTGTGCAAGGCGTTCCGTGTGCCTGAAAAGAAGAGGAAAACTCGCGCTCGCGTCGCAGTCGGCACAACCGAACGAACAGCAGCATGTGGGGGGGATGAGGCTAGAGTCCTCCGTGTCGTTCCCCCCTTCCCTCCCCCCCGCCCTTCCCGCGGTCGGTGTGGGGAACACCGCCACCCCCCCCCCAGGCTGTCGCTCTTTTGTTTGTGGCGCCTGAGGGAAGAGCGAGCTGGCCCCCGGCCTCCCTTTGCGTGGGGGGAAACCGTGATAAGGCCAAACAGAAACTCCGCTTTACTTTCACTAGTTTTTCACCGTGGCGTTATTTTAGTTCTCGGTTTAACGAGGCAGGGATGGGTTAAGGCTTCTCGCCGGGAGTGTGGTGTTGGTATGGATGTGTTTTGATGTGCTTTGGTGGCTGGCAAACGTCCTGGTGTCAGTTCTTGTCCTCAAAAGCCATTGTGAGGCCTGTGCCGCTTTAAAACCGAGAACTGATGTAGTTATTATTTATTTTCTGCAAACTGGGAATGCTCAATTTTATCCACAAGTATGTTGCCTTTTACCTCAGAGTTGCTCTTTTTTCTTTTTTTTTTCTTTCTTAATTTCGCTCAAATAAAAAAGAAAAATCTTCTGTTCCTCTGGGTGTAGCTGCTGTTCCCTGTGTGGTTTTACTGTATTTAAAATAGCTGAAGTGTAAAAAAAACCCCAAAACATTTGCAAAAATGATTAAAAGATCTGAGGTAACCTGGACTCTCTTGCAGAGCTGCTTTAATTATCGTAACAGGTTTACCAACACTATATTCTTAATGACACCTCTTGGAAGAGAAACGTTGTTAAATTCAGTGTTTTGTGTTCTATTTCAGTCCTATAGCTATAGAGTTGTTAGATAACATAGCAGTAGCATGAAATGGAAGTCAACGGCTTTTGAAACTTAAGGGGTTTTACCCCTTTTAGGCTTACAAGGATGTGGAGGGCATTTTAATCATCTATGTATGTCTGCATTTCTGTGTTTGCAGTCAGTGAAGCTGATAAGAGAGGTTCCCGGTTGTACAAATAACCCAGTGTTCCTAAGAGGTGTGTATACCTTATTGCTGGCTTCTAAGCTTCACCACTAGCACCATGGCTTTCTCCAGTCCCTTAATACACAGTGTTCATATGAAATTATGGTTTCTCCTAGCATAATAGAAGCAGACGTTATCCATTAGGCACTTTTCCCCTTTTTTTCTTTTTGTTTTTACCTGCAATAGCTTATTTAACTTCCTGTCCTAGAAAAGGCTCTGACAAAGCAGGCAGCTTAACTGGCTGCTGCTTTGAGGGAAACTTAGGAACTGAGGTACCATCAGTGCAGTCTGTTTTGACAACCGGAGGCTTGAGTGGTGTGCTTGTCAATCACTTTTGAGCAGCAGTAACCTTAATGGAGATGAGTGGGAAGTTACTTGTATGTTTTCTGGTGGTTTTGAGTTTGTGTTGGTTTTTTTTTTTTCTTATCAGCTTTGTACCCAAACTGTCTTAGTTGAAAGCAAAATATTTTTGAAACTTATGATGAGATTATTGTATGCTGATAATTATTTATAAAACTAGTGTTCCCATTAACAGATGAATATATAAATCCAGGAATTGCATCCATCAATATGTCAGGTTTTAATTTGCAGGCATTTTAGGTCACGCTAAAGTAGATAAACAGAAATGAATAAGATTTCTGTAGGAAACTTTGGCCATGTTGCTGGTGAATCACCGGCAAGCTGGGTGGAAACCATTACCACTCTCGTTGAATTCAGCTTTGCAGAATTCAGTGAGCATGTATGTTACAATATAGACTTAATTGCTTTATGTGAAGTTCAGACCTGTTGTGAGATGCTGTTAGTAGCCTCTGATGGTGGCAGAGACTGACAGCCTGTTTTATTTGGGGGTCTATATTTCATAACTAGCTAATGTCGTAGAGGGGTGTTTAGTGATGCCTAGGGAACTGACCTTTCCCATTCTATAATACATAATGTGAAAGCTAATTGTCTTTTTTATTATTATTCCACCTGAATAATTGTATGGTTTACATGCCTAGTGCTGGGAGAAAATATTTCATCCCTTCAAAAGAATTTGTGGAACTGGAGCTTTCAAACAGTGTGAGGTGTAAAACTGAGCTAGAAGGAAAACTCACCTGCATTTAGGCTCCCAAACATTCCCAGCATCTCAGAATAGCTCTGGAGCAGCCACATGAGGTATGTTTTAATTCTTTTCCCGAGTGAACTCACCGAATCATTTTGCAGATGAAACTGTGTGGTTTTTGTGGTGGCTCTTCCCACATGCAGTACATCAGGTGGTGGTTTGCTGGAGCATCCCAAGTCATATTGGCTGTTAGACCAAAAAAAAAAACCCAAGAAACAAACAAAAAACCATACAAACCAAAACTGACCCCAAGTATGTGAGAGAATCCATAGGGGGATTTGTAGTTTGAAGTTAATGCCTTGGGCTGCACTTGGTAATGAACACGAAACTATTATCGTGCAGGAATAAAGATATGATATTCCTCTGTTGTGGAAGGTCATGGTATAAACATCCTGCACCTGCTGAAATTTCAGGGTGACCTTCAGGATTCTGTTTAGGCTGTATTACAGTAATTCAGTCTGAAGTCTATGGACTCCAGATAACTGACAAAGAAAACCACAAATATTTACTTACGTTGCCTTACTTTCCTCTCTGTACATAGTTACTCCACAGCATCTGCTGAATTAGGTGTAGTTCCCATCACTTAGTTTGACCACTTGTTTTTCTCAAGAAGTATGTCTCTTGATGGTTATCTTTTGCATCAGTTTCCATTTCTTGGTTGCCACTATGGTAAAAGTTGAAAATGGTGTTAGATTTCAAAGGGCTAACTGATTTCTAATGAGGCTTGTTTTTTATTATTATTTGTGGAAATGCGTAACTGGCAAGAAGGTGCAGAAGCCCTGTCAGCTTATTGTAAATAGATCTTTCTGATAGGAAAAGAGTCTGGTAAGAGTGCTTGAGGAAATAGCTTTCCTGTTACTGCATGGTGGCAATGTGTGTGCTACCAGGTGGAGAAGGAAGGGACTTTTGTGATAGAAATATCAAGATTTCTACATCATTTCTTGCAAATACCTGTTGTCAGAAGCTGTTTCAGTTGTGTGCTGCTTTGTGTAGGAATTTGTGGAGGAGTGTGTTTCCTGCAAATGTAAGGGGTGTTCCCCTGTACCCCCCCTTTGAGACTTCTTTCTAGTATAGTGAGAAGGAAAGCAGCGATGTGTGCTACAGAGCATCCTTCTACAGGTAGGGGTGGCTTTTGTAGAATCATAGATTGCGTTAGGTCGGAAGGGACCTTCAGAGGCCATCTAGTCCAACCCCTGCAGCGAGCAGGGACATCTTCCATAGATCAGATTGCTGAAAGGCCTATCAAGCTTGACCCTGAATGAATCCCCCCAGGGATGGGGCTTCCACCACCTCTCTGGGCAACCTGTGCCAGTGTCTCACCACACTCAGCGTGAAGAGCTTTTTCCTAATATCCAACCTAAATCTCCCCTTTTCTAGTTTAAAGCTGTTAACCCTCATCCTGTTGTTCCACACCCTCAGGAACAGTTCTTCCCCAGCTTTCCTATAGGCACCTTTCAGGGACTGGAAAGACAGTGTAAGGTCCCTCTGGAGTCTTCTCCAGGCTGAACCATCAGAAACACATTGCAGGAATTTTATATGGGCAGACTTTCAATAGCTTGCACTAAGGCTTGCAGAATAAGCACGTGTAGTTTTACTGTTACATTTGAGAAGGTGGCTCTTAGCTCTGTCTCAGGCTTGAACTTGGTGTGAGTGAGATGCTGTTGCATTATGCCCATGAAAAAGGTCGTATTCTCTAATTAGCAGCATCTCCTGAGCAGTAGCCATTGGCATTTGGAAAATTTAAAGAATTTAACATTAGTTCACATAGAAAAAGGACCTGAGCATCATTTGCAGGCTTTTACATGAAAGATTTGGCTCAGAGTGCTGGGTTTTTAAAAAATAAATATTTAAAACAAACCCTTCAGTAGCACATGTAGTCTAATACAGGAAATCTTATTATAATTTGATTCTGTGCCTTTACATATTTTGTACAGTGTTAGCAACGCTGTTAAAGAAGGGTGATTACTAGGAATAAGGGGAAAAAGTCGTTATGTGGGAGATGGCTGGGAGGAGGAGAGAGAAGGTAAGGGAAGAGCATTGTTTTGACAGATGAAAGAATTCAATTTTTCCTGTTTTGCAACATAAGAAATGGAGGATATGCAGTTAAACTGAGAAGTGGTGCCGGTGTGGCTGAAGGAACAGGTCTTTCATTGGCTTCATATGGTTTGTGGCAGAAGTTGCGACGTGATCTGAGACAGCACAGAAGAGAGTGTTTGTGCCAGACTGTGGGTAAAGTGAGTCTTGAGCTTTACAAAAGGTGGAGGGTTTGTTGACAACCTTGAAGTCACTAAAATAGCCATTAAGTGGGATGTTCTTCTGGCTGATCCCTCTCTCTACTGATTTCTTGAAAAAAAGGTCTTGCAAAATTGCTTTTTTAATCTTCCACGTAGGGCATTTCTCAATCACACTAATATTTGGAATGTGTGTCTTAATCTCAGACTTCTGTGGCAGGACTGTTCGTTAGCTACAAGACTATTGAAGAAACAGAGTGTTTGGAATAGCTGAAGTAACTGCAGTGTGCAAGTCTGGCAGAATCTGGATTGCCCAGATGGTTCCTGATTTCTTTTGGTTTGGGTTTTTTTTTTCTTTAACAAGGAAAGCCTGGTTTGTCTCTCCCCTCTACCTTGCCAGTCTAATAGGAGTTTTTCACATTAGCTAATTAACGACTGTTTAAAAGCAGACTGTTAAAAAATGAGATTTGGAATGCCCAGACTTTTTCAGGATATTTCCATGTTTACCAGACCCTGTCTGGATAAGCTTTGAAGGTTGTTTTTAAATCTGTTGTTCATAATAAAATGCCAGTTGATCAGCTGATGGAACAGTAGTGCTTGTAGCCTGGTTCTAAAGGTCTCAGAACTTCCTCCTGAAATAATTTCTAGCGATTACTTCATCTTGATGAGCTATTTGGAAGGTTTTTTCAATTACGAGTTTTAACTTCCCTACTGTTTTCAAAGGAGATTTCTACTGGGGTAGCAGGAATCATGTCTGCACTACGTGTTGAAGGTCTTCAGTGACCTGCAAGCAAAGTATTTTTGACAAGTTGTGGCAGGCAGTATTGGTCTCCAACTCAAAAACTTAAGAGCTATCTTTTGGGCGAAGGGAGTGAGGACCGATGAAGTTATTACAAAGCCAGTGATACAAACTCATGCCAAGGAAGGTGTTTTTAATTACCCACCTGTTAATAAACCAGCTGCTGTAGAGCACTCCCAGAGTTTGGTAGTGTTTAACTTTGTGCTTTAGAGTAAATGTTATTCATACTAACTTAGTACACTTCACTTTTTGCAGCAGTTGTACTTAAATGAGTACGTCTTCCTTGTTTTACTACAATGACTGTAATATAAATGTCCTTCAAAAGTGAGTGCAATAAAACTCCTTCTGTTGACTTTTCCTGCAAGTCACATTCTTTCAGCCAGATCCCCACCCACTTGCCCCCTTTCCCCTTCTTTTTGTTACCAGTTTAGAATGGAAGTCCTTCAGGTACTATTTGATGTCAGGAACTGTACAAACAAATGAAAATGTTAAGACTTTCTTATCCAGAGTTTATATCTGATGAATCTGGTACTCACAGTACAGCAAGGCTAAAGTACCTTTTTTTTTAAGTTCTGTGCCAAGATGCAAGAACCAGAGGACAGACCTTGAAATTAATGGTGACTAAATTTGAAAGAAATATTAGAAAGTGAGTTTGGTTAGCTTACATGGTGTTCTGAAACTGTGGCATGCTGCGTAAATGTAATTTTATGACTGCTAATAATTCTGGCAGCTACACAGGCCTACTGATAATTAAATCTCATGTTTCTGAGTATAAGCTGTTCTCTGGGAAGCTCAAGAGAAAGTTTTCTCCTGCCTTTACAAGTGAATGTTATGCTGATGAAATCTTGAAAAATCTGCTCATGAGTCCAAGAAGTAATCACATCTGCTCATGATGTTTCACAATTTAATGCTTCTATTTCAGTTTATTGTACAAAAATCAAGCCTGGGTTTTTTGCCAGTGAAGTGCTCAAGGTGGTTTGAGGAGATAGGAAGCAGAAAAGTGCTGTCCTGCTTCAGACAGGAAGTATGGAAAAAAGAGTAGGAGTATATATGTACCGTCAAGGAAGCATCAGCCTCCTCCTCTATAAATCTTCCCAGTAATGTTGCTGTGTTTTCGAGGTTGGTCACAGCAGTGTTTCATGTGCTCTTCTGGAGTAATTAAGAAGTCTGTTTAATACATAGCATTTGGGCAGTTATTTTTAGAAATGTCTGAGGGGCTCATGTGTTTACATGTAGCATACCAAATTGACTAAGTACCCTATTGTAAACAACAGAACCAATTAAATAAAAATTAACTTGATAAATAGCAAATTGTTGTCAGTCACCTACACTGTTACTAATTTTTGTGTGAGTAGGCATGAACAAAAAATAAAAATTGGAAGCTGGAAAACATCTAGCTCTTACTTGGCAGCTCCGGAAGGACAGTAATTCTTAGTGTTACTCACTTTGTAAAGAGAATGTGGATTTTGTTTCAAAAATAGGTCAGAACAGGGCAAAGTGTCAGAGATTACTATAGTAATTACAAGAGAAAATATCATTCTTCTGTATATCTTTCCAGACTTGAAATTATTTATAAGGAGTTTTTATTTCTCTGCTTGTCAAAATGCTCTATTTTCTTTTGTGGATGTCTGTTGGTTTTTTTGGTTGTGTTTTTTTTTTTTTTTTTCTTGAATCCATGGGTGTCTTCACCTCTCCTGCTCTCTTTAGTGTTCTTACTCTGGTGTTAGCCACTTTCCTTCTAAGCGCGTTGGGTTTGGGGTGGTGGTTTTTTTTCAATCAGGCTTTGTTCTGAGGCGGTATTCAATCCAGCTAGCTAATGCAGGTAACAGAAATGGCATATTGCCTGATGATTTTGTTGCTTAGACAATTCAGACTTGCAGGATGGGCTGTTTGGATAATGGAGCAACCGTGGGACTCTGTGTTCTTGGACTTTACTGGGGGCTATCAATATGTCCCTGCTTCCTCTGGAGGCTGTGAGAAGTTAGGGAGCATTGTTTGTGATGCACTCCCTTGTGACTACTTTGGCTGTCGCTGTAAATTTTAAAGGAGAAAGATAAAAATAAGTTAGGCTGAACTGCCTTGATGGAATGGACTGGGTAAGTTAAACCAGGGGCTACAAGCTGTCCTTCCTGTTTGTGAGTCATTCTCCTGTTGAATTGCGTGAAAAGGCCTCCTGTAGAATTAATTAAAGAGAGGTCTTAGTAGTGCTGTACAAAACTTCAGTTAAACGGGTGAATTTTAGTCTTCCTTGTTTAATCAGGCGTTAGGAATGGAAGCCTGGACACTCTAACCTTTTTGTTGGTGATTCATACAACAAGTGGAAAGAGAACGTCATTCAGGAAAGTGAGAATTAGTTGAACTTTGGTTGTGTGGAATAGCGCGGACTGTTCCAAATGTGGCTGTTTGGTTGCCAGCAGAAAAGGTGTGAGCCACCAGGGTGGTTTTCTGGACTCAGTGTTTGTGTGCGTTGTATTTTGAGTTCTGGTTTGAGTCCTATTGTGATTTCTACCTGAAGACATTGTTTCTGCAGTACCTTTTTATGCCTTTTATCTGCTGTGGTCTTTATATAGAACTTGTTGCTGGCTTGAAGATGGCTTACTTCATGATTCCATCTGGATTTTTCTCTTCTGAATAACCTACTCCATTTGTCAAGTGTAAGGGTCTGCAGGGAGACAAATAATTAGTTTTGCACTGAAAAATGTGTCTTAGTCCACAGAAAAGGTAATCAGAGTTAAGAGTTGCCAGTGTGTTTGGAAACATCCCTGATCATCATGTCTGCTTTTTTCTAGAATTAAGAGGCAGTTTATCAGTAACAGTAGGGCAGCAGGAGGTATCAGGAATGACCTTGTTCTGACTTGTGTCAGAATGCATTGGGAAACGTGGCTTTTCAGTTTTCTCTTCAGTGCTGCTTAGCATTTAACTCGTGATTCTGGGCAAAGAAATAAAAGGTCTGTCAGAGTGCAGGATACCTTTTATGTCTATGATTACAATAATAAAGTGAAAGGCTGTGGACAAAGCTTTCCTAAACACTTTGTCAGAAGGCCTAAAGGCTCAGCCCAGATGATACTTTTCAGGCTAATGACCTATGTAGTGGTAAACCACCTTTGGTGGCCTGCTTGAGATTTTGAGAATAAGATTCTGTTTTGAGGGCAGATTTCAGGTTAGAGCAAGAGATATCTGATGGATTGGAGACTTGACAGCTTTGTGGTGCAAAGCAAAATAACTTCCAGAGGTTGTACTTGTACTAAATTTATCCCGTTTTGCTAATTTTCACAAGAGTCAAGAAGGCTTATCTTCTCATTTAGCACTCTAGTTTTGGCAGAATATGTTCCTGGGGAGGTGGGGTGGGGGGTGGAAACAAATTTTTCACGTCTGTAATGTGTGATGTTCTGTCTCATTTCTGTAGCATTTGTGAAAAGGAAGGAATAAAAATAGGTCTGATAAGATGACATAAAAGCTGGCAAGTTGCTTTCAGACTTTTTTTGCATTTATTTCTGTACCGGGTGTATTGGAAATCATTAAATTGGGTTAAAGTCTCTGCTTTGTAGTTCATAGAAATGAAATATTCCCCCCTCCCCCCAGTTTCCCAAGTCTGATGATTTATATGGCTTCATTGAGCAGAGAGGTCTGTAGTTAGCTTTCTGGCCACTCCTTTCTCAGTGGAACTTCAGTCAAATGTTTCGAACAAAATAGCACAGAACAACTGGGTGGGGATGTCTCTGGGTGTGTTTCTGAGGAGGAATTATGTGATCACAGCCATTTTTATGTGGGTTTTTGGCTTTGCTAGACCAGCTTATACTAGAACAACATGAGCTCTGTCAAGCTGAAGCTTGGGCATGATGTAGATGATTTCAGGATGTACCGGGAAGAAAGGTGTCTACAGAAATACTTGGTATCGGTGCGGTAAATTAGACATCGGTATTTGAGGACGTCGTGGTGTGGCTAATACATTAGGCACTGCGCATTGAGCCTGGGGTGTGGCGTCAGTATTACTCACTAGGTATTAAAAGGATCACAGGTATATTTTATGTAGAATCTGAAGGGGGGAAAAAAACCCACATACCACTGGGCCTTCCTATGAGTAATTTGTCTGATAAATAAAAATGTTAGTTGCCCTTCCCCCCCCCTCCCCAGGATAGGGGAAACAGAGAGCCTAAGATGGGTTCACTTGCCAGTTCATCTGACAGTAATTGGGCGCCTTCAGGAAGGGGAAGTGAGTGACAGCAATCCTTTCCTTCAAGCACATCTGATAAGTTCTGGAAATACATTAATGAATTACCGAAGCTTTTGAGAAGTGGGAATAGAATCAGTCACGTTGATGTGACAAGCTGGTATGAGAGCTGTCAGTACAGAATGAAAATTGACAGTAAGCCTCTTAAAAATCCAGGGACTGCAGTATGCTAATAAACACATTGAAATACTTCGTTCCTGTTAGGTTTTATCTAATAAAATAATTATGAGGGTTTCAGTGGTGCTATCACAGGTGGCTTTGGCTTACAGGTTTTCATAATTTTCTTTTCTAATTGTTTGTTGTTCCATTTTCGTGTACTTCTTTTGCACGCTTTTTTTGCCTTTTATTGCCAAAACAGTGAGTGGTTAAATACAGGAATGTGTAAAGCTGACTGCGTGGGTGGTGAGGTGGCTTCAATGCCTGGTTTTCCCTTCCTATGCCCTATCATCCATTTAGATAGCTGCCCTTTATTCAGGGGCTTACACAGTACAAGACAGAGGGAATTTAAATTATGAAGTCATGCAAATATTGCCTGTACGAGGCTTACTTGTCACTTCATCCAGGCTTGATCAGCTGCAGTAGAGGTGTGATTGGCAGTAAAGCATATCCATTCTATTTTAAGACTGAAAGAAGTAGATCTAAAAAATGGAAGTAGCTTTCTGTGTAGTCCATGTCTGCTGTACCATATCGATCAGACTTATTCTGAAGGTGCTGGAATAAGTGATACTGCTGTCAGGGCACCTGAAGGCTCCATCCAACACTTGTGTAGGCTTGTAGTGGCCTGTGGCAGGCAGTGTCTGTTGAAAGGTCTTGGTGGGCTGTGACCACTTCAAAAAGAGGATTGTCAATGGAAGTTAAAGCACTCAAGTCTAGTATAGAGTTGCTTGACTGTGCAGGTACTGTTGCTCTCTCTTCTGAGTATCTTCCAGTCCTTAGTTCATTAACAGAAATTTACTCTAAGCTTTTAAAAAGATGGGCTCATTCAATGTGCTATGAAGAACTACATATTTTTTACTAATAGAACTCTGGCAATTTCTGTGAGATCATTCCAGTTGTTGATGCTGTTACAATGTAGTTGTAATATGTTTTCAGAGATGAATACATCCTTGTGACTGCAAAGCAAAATAACTTCCAAAGGTTGTACTAAGTTTATCCTGTTTTGCTGATTGTTGTTATCAACTGAAAATAAGAAGGTTGTTCTTCATGGTCCACTCCACTGAGAAGTTGTTTCATGCGAAGTAAGCAGTAAGATAACTTTCTTCAAGAAGACAAAACTGTGTGACCGGAGTAGAATTGTGTTTATAAGTCCAGAACAGCAGAATTCATCAAGTTGGCAGCAATTTTTAATCAGTACATTCCCAGGAACATTATATTGTGCCCTCTTGCCTGAACCATTTTCAGATTTTTCTGTGTTTAAATTTTTATAACTAGGATTATAATTCAAAATTGCTTTAAAGAGGATGCAAAATACCTTTTTTCCATTTGAATTTGGGCTCCTGCCAAAAGGAAATGAAACTTTTATCCATTACTGATAGGAGGATCAATGGGATGTTGGAGGTTTGGATTTTTTTATACACAACTGTCTTGTCTTGTTTGCTATGCTAAAGATTATTAAAAAAAAAAGCTTTCATTTTTGTGGTTAAGCTCAGAGATGTTTGTTGTAGGTATTTCATGGAAACTCTCAGACTTGAATCTTTTGTTTCCACTCAGTAAAACCACAAGTACTGTTTTTAATGATCTTTTTTTAAAGTTGTAAAGAAAAGTTGCTATTTTTATTAATCTGGAAGGTAAGACTAACATGAAAGCAGCGAAGTATTTAAGGTTGGGTGGTTGTCCTTTTTTTTTTTCCTTATAATTGAAGGTTGCATGAAAAGTCTCATTCAAAAGGAGTACCTTGCCCCGGGCTATTTCTGGCCTCTGGAACTGCTCTTTTTAGCAGTGCTACAAATTGAATCACCGGGTGCCAGTAGAGCAAATGAGGCTCAATTACATTCTGAGTCAGAAGTACCTGAATTAACCTGCTTTTCAGCAACAGCTGGGTGACCTCTCCTGCTGATGTTTAAAGACTTCAAGCCCTATGTGAATGGTAATTTAACACTGCTTAAAAGTGATAAGCAGGTCTGTCCCTGCTGAACAGGGTTTGGATTTTTTACAACAAAACTATGGTCAGAGGTGTGGAGAAAATCTTGACTGGTATGTTGACTATCTAATTTCATTTTTTTATGCAGCTGTTACAACAGAGCTGAAACTCCTTAGGCTCGGTGCCATTACTGCAACAAGCTGCCTCTTAACCTTGGATGACTCCAGAGCTTTCGTGTAGACTAGGTTATGGTAGTAAAACACAATTGCAGCCTGTGTCATGGAAACAAGCAGAGTTGTCATTTGTAAATCTTGTGTTATCTTGATATCCCTGCTATTATTACTGGTGGAGTTACTACAGGGCTAGCCAAAAGAGGATATCTGGCCTAGTTTGGTCCCCAAAAGCTATTTTTGTATCACCTGTTGCAGTGATACCATCTCTATGATTGCTTCTATGTTTGTATTTCTGGTTCTAGGAGCAGTCAGAAAGCTGGGAGTTAGGGACTGCTACAGCATTATCTTTAGATAACGCCTTGCTCAGTGTTTGAACCAGGATGACCTGAAAGATCGGGTTTGACTCTGTGCAACTTGCACTATCAAGAAACATTGGTTAAAGCTAGCTGTGAAGAGTTATTTTAGAAACATAGAAAAATTTTAGGTTTATTTAGTATAAAGGAACAGCTCCATCCATGGTTATTGCTTGAGCTCCTTACTCCATTTCACCTGCACTCATCACACCAACCTGTCTGGTCATCCTTGTTGTTAGGATTGCCTAATAGTGTTTAAATGTGTAATTAAAACGTAACCAATACTTTAGAGATGGCTTCCATTAATGAAGACATACTTTAATCCGTGTTTCCTGCTTGTGCCAGAACATGCTGCTCATGAAAATATACCTGAAAACAGGCTAAACCTATGATGATCCTGAAAGAGGCTGTCTTGAAGCTTCCACCTTCTGTGCTTCCCCTGCTCTTTCCCTCATGCTTCCAGGACTGCTTGACCATCTTACTGATATGGAACAGCTTTTGGAGCCTATTAGAAGTCAGTGTAGCAAGGAAAGGGATTTGGTTTTGACAGGCTTATGTCCTGGTGTAGATGACACAGGTCAGCTATGGGGGTGGCACAGGAGCACTGGGGAGAAGGCCATGCTGCCTTTCTGCAGTTCTGACTTGCCCCACTGTGAAGCCATGTGTGAAATGACTGAAAATGTGAGAGATATGAAGTTTTAATATCTGTCCTCATTGGTAGTAAATTAAATCTTAAGTCTGGGTGTTTCAGTGCTTGCAAGAATAAGATGGTTAGCCCATGTTAGCTTGTGGTAAGCAATAGACCTTAGTATCTTTTGTCGCAGTAGAGATGAGATTGTCTTCATGTGGTGTTATGTCTTGTCTGGAGGTGTACTTTTAGGTAGTGGCTGTCATTTGGTCCTTGCTTCCAATTTGTGCATTTTCACTAATCTTTTTATCATTCTCTCTTTAGGTCTAGACAGGATAAGTGCAGCTAGGTTTAAGCTGTGATCTGAGAGAGAAAAAGGGGAAAACCTAATCATCTTCTATTAGCAACTCCTCAGTCTGTAAATGGTTGTTAGGACTGCAGTGTAGTAGTAAGCAGAACACTGTTTTGACAGCTGTTTTCAAATGAGCATCTTTACCCTGAACCTGATGGTACCATAGTTACTTACTAAGGTAGAAATGATACCATGTGGTTGACCAAACCAGATATCTGAAGTAGAAGAGCTGAATTTTTGAAGCTGATACAGTTCAATAATTCTGTTTCAAAACCTTGGGAGAGAGAGAAGGCAATAGCAGGGTATAGGATTGTAATAATGCCTAGGGAGTGAAAAAACTGTTGTCCTCCTGAAGTCCTGCTGTGTATGGGGCAGCAAACTAGGTGCTCTGCTGACTTCTGAAATAACATCACAGTACTCTATGGATTGTTTTGTATACAACACATAAGAGATCCCTTCTTGTGATAATATATTTTAAATGAACCCATGAATTAAAAAACAAGGAGACACCTCAGTAGTTTTGTTTAAAAATTCATTACTTGTTTTCACTGCTCTTGAGTGGCTTTGTACCTTTACTGAAAGATCTTTTTGATGCTTAAGTGCAGTCTTCCAAACAAAATTGCTTTGAAGGTAAATGGAATAAGTAAAGCTTTGTTAGAGACTACTGTAATGTACACAACTGTTAATGTGAAGCTGGTTTACATCTATTTTTAAAATAGGGGCAGCATCTACTAAGTGACAAGAAAACCACCAACAAATCAAAGAAATCAAGGGGAGGGGAGATGGGACATATTAAAGAGGAAGTTCTGAGACAAAGTTTTCAAATGGACACTTAAAATGTTTAGCTTTTGAATGCCTATGAAGTTCTAAGTAAAATGGGATTTCACATGTTAATTTCAATGACTCACTGAAATAGAAGCGTCTCCTATGCTTGGCAGTAGCAGGTGTGTTCACTTAACACTGCTCTTAGGGTGTATTTCAGCACTTCCTTACTGTTAGTGGAGTTTTGTTTTTAAAAGTCTATTAGTGGTTTCGAAAAAAATTGAGGGGAGGGTAAATAGTGTAATGCTACCCCTTGATCGTAAGGGGAAAAGGGGGTGGGAGGACTTCAGACTACTACTTGGTTATGGCCTTGTAAGTCTCTCAGAGAAATACTTCTGGTAATATTTTCACAGTATACTATGAAAAAGCATGTGTGCCTGCACAAAGTGCCCAAAAAAGATACAGGTTTGGCAATTGCTGGATTTCCTGCCCTCCCTTCTTGAGTGTTTCTTCTGCGAAAGTGCTTGTAAGATAGGGAGGAATTACTAAAGGTTGTATTATAGATTGGATGTTGGGAAGCTGGAGGGTTTTGGCAGTTTCTGACCAGTGGTTTGAGCCAGACTTTAATTCTACCCTTTTCTGTCTCATTGTTTTGCATTGCAGTGAGAGTGTTATTGTAGCTGTAGTGTCATTGACATGAAAGCAGAGTTGCAGCCGCTGTATCAAGTTGGAGAGAAGCTCCTACTGGAGAGTGGGTGGTAATCAACACTTTCTAATTCTTTGTTAGGTTGAGGGTTTTTATGCTTTCTCTTTCATTGAATTGTGTTGGGTCTTAACTATGTGATTCATGTCTACTTATCTCAGTTTGAGAAATTATAAAGGCATTGCAGTGGCAGCAAGATTTCCCCCTTACATTGATCTACTGAATGCCTCTAGTAGTAGTCAGGTAACTGTAGATTATTCCTGTATGAAAAAATAACGATATTAGTAATTTTGATCTTTAATATGGTTTCTCATGAGCAGATACTAATCTTATTAATGCAGTAATACTTTTGATACTTCAGATCTCTAAAAGGTGTATAGAGAGAAGTTTTGCTTTGGCAGGTGAGGAATGAAAGAAGCCTGTTCCTTCACCTGTGCAGCTGAAGTATTTGCAGTCTCCAGTATGCTACCTGCTTTCCACTGCTTTCTCTTAAAATGTACTGCTTATTAGATCTTAATTTTAGATGAGCTGTTTGTGTGGCTGAGTTGTTGCCCTGTTTCAGTTAAAATCATAGAATCACGGGCTGCGGTAGGTTGGAAGGGACCTTCAAAGGCTGTCTAGTTCAACCCCCTAATAACTGCCTGCATTTAAAACTGCTAGCTTCAGCTAAGGAGCAACTTGGAAAAAAACCCAACCAGATTGCATTCTCTAGCTGACACCAAGAGGTAATGTGTGGACCTACCATCAAATCTGAAGATTTCACAGGCTTGCCCTGTTTGTCTTTACTATGCCTTCTTTCTTGGGTGATATGATGGCAAATCTAGAGGTTTGTTTAAAACAAAACCCAAACAAGCATCTCTCTTAAAATATAGTGTCTTGTATTGACTCTGAAAAGTGTCATAGGATAAATTACTTCCCCTGGACACAAATTTCACGCAATTGCAGACTGATTTGGGTGAGAAGAGACCCCAAAGCCTCCTCAGTGTCACCCCTCTGCCATGGGCAGGGACATCCCCCACCAGCCCAGGGTGCCCCAAGCCCCATCCAACCTGGCCTTGAACCCTGCCAGGGATCCAGGGGCGGTCCCAGCTTCTCTGGGCACCCTGTGCCAGGGCCTTGCCTCTCTCACAGGGAGGAAATTTAAATCTGTCTGTTCTGGTGATAAGCAGTTGTTCCCTTTTACTTTCCCAGTTACTTGGGAAGGGCCTCACACTCAGTAGAGTTAGAATATAATTCATTAGGGGCACATTAACTGTTTGATCAGTAGCTCTAGTTTTCAAACTGGTGGTAGTAGCAATTCCTTTGGTTATTTGAGTGTTCAGAATGCAACTCTTGAAACATCTATCTGCTTCTGGGAAAAGAGAATGGTTTGCTTGGCTCTTGGAGAGCTGGACTGGTAGTTCTTGAGCAGCTGACCAGTTGAACCAGTGTCTCTTTTGACAACCTGTGTGGATATTTTAAGTGCTTTTTGCCTTTCTTTATCTATTTGGTTCTTTCTTGATCTTTAACCCTGGTTTAATCATTGTGTTCCTCTTAGTCATTTGCATTGACAAAGGCAAGAACTCTGAAGCAGACACGTTCTAGACGTGCTTGTCTGCTGTTAACTACCCAGATTTAATCAGCTGTGGCTTGGGAGTCCTTAGGGTTGGCAGAAAAAATTTCCTAGGTAACAGATCATGAAACCATTTACTATTAAGAGTTGGTCACTTCTCCTTTCTTTCAAGTAAGCTGTAAGGGATTTATAATAACCAGAAATCATTAAAGCAGTAATGTATGTCTTACTCAGGAGTTTGCTGCTTGAGCCATGTGCAGGTTGTATGTTTTAGGGACTGTTAGCAGTGAGGTTTAAGCTTCCTCTACATATGTGTTCGTCAGTGTTCTGTGCCACTCCTGCATCCCTCCTCCCCCCTCAAACCTTGCCACACAAATCCAAAACATGGTAATGCTAATGACTGAATGCTGAGTGAGAGTAAGAGGTCAAGAAAGCAATATATTAAGAATCCATTCCTTTTATTTTTTTTCTCCTGTGAAACTAGATAAATAACTGTCAACAGTTTTCTGTTTTGTAGTAAGACATCAGCTCTTCACAGGATATTGTGAAGCTTAAGTCGTTGTAAATTGCTTTAAAATCCTCTGTTGGGGATGTACTGTGGTAGGGTTGTGATGTTGGTGGGGGGTTTTGTTTCCCTTGTGTTATTACAAGCCAGGAGATTTCAGATAAGGGATAACATCTTGTCCTGAAGTGGCCCCATTTTCCTAATGTAGTTTACTGAATAAGAGACTTTTATGTGGAAGTGGATAACCTCGTGCCTTTGGTTTCACAGTCAAAAATTACTGAGGATAAAAGAAAACAAATTTTGAATCTGATTTAACTGAACTTCAGTGAGCTTGGCACAGAACATTGATGGAGATAAATTTTTTAGCCTTTTTTTTTCCCCCTCTTCTCTTTAATGAGACTTATTACATGGCCTCTGAAGCCTGTTGGTGTTTGTGTAGCTTTGAAAGAAGGGTGGGAACATGTGTTACATACAGACTTCCAGGATTTGCTGTTGGGAGTTAATTTCTTTTGTTACAGAGCTCTGTCTTCTGAGGGAGTGTTGGGCGCGCTGGGGAGCCGCATGCGAGCAGGCATGCGCGCAGCGAGGGAATGAGGAAGTGCAGCACTTGCTGTCAGTTGACATTGTACAGCAAAGTTTCAGAGTGAGCAGGAGGGGGGCGGGAAAGAATCTCCCATCTAGTGGAAATGCTCTTCTGGGCATATTAGCTTTGTTCATGGAGCTCCCTGGGTGGAGGTAAGAGGCTTTTCTTCTGCCTACTCTGATGAGGGATGGGCTTTCTCTCTCTTCTGGGTTCTTGCAGAGGTTTTTCTGTGGAACTAGGTATGGAAGACACAGCTAGTATGGCTTATTCTTTTCTGTGGGCTTGTGAAGCTGGCAGTGTGGGATTTGTGTGTGTGGCATCAGCATACCTTTTGAGAACGAAGTGTTGAGTTCCTATAAACAGCTCATGACTTCTGGCTGGTCCGGGTTTGGGGTTGTCAGGTCAGTTTTTTGCTAAAATAAAACTTGGGATTTTTTTGAAGTGTTAGGTTCTCCTCAGGAAAAATACTTTGGTGTTCTCAGAAATGCTCTTCATTATATGGAGTATGCTGGAGTAGAAAACTTAGTTACTTAAATGGGTCCTGTGAAGCACTGGGGAAAAGCGGTGGTGTCTGTTTGGTGTGATGCGGTTGTGAAGGGATCCAGTTGTTAGGACTGCACAGTAGGTATCTGGTAATCCCGATTAATTAGGAACTGTTCTTCTATTATCTCTTCATTTCACTTAAGTGGTTGGTTAGTTTTCAATCTCATGTGTCAGAAAGGTTTTGAAGTAGTTAATGCATCACAGAACCAGTCTCACAGGAGAAAGAATTGTATCTTTGGCTAGGTTACTTTTTCTCTTACTACCCAGGAGTAGGAGTCTTTAAAAGAATTAATAAACTGGTATTTTCTTTATTAGATTAACTTACAGATTAGCCATGAGCTGTATTTGCGTGAGCAGATGGGCTGGCAAGCCTGAGTTTGTTTTGGCAGCGAGGAGTGGCTTTGGCGTTAAGCTTTGCATTCAACAGGCTTACTTTTATGTTTGCTGTTAACTGTTACAGGAAGCTGTGCTTGTTTAATTTTTGACTAAGACTCAGCAAAAATGAGACAGCTTCAGCACTAAAAAATAGGCAATAAGAATTACTATTATTTGGAATCTTTATCTTCACATGTCAAGAAGATGATGATATTGCTTGGATAAGGAAAGCTTAGTGAAATGCTGTAGAGACATGTGAAAACACAAGAGTGGGTAATGCTTCTCAGAGCTCTGCATATACTGAAAGGACAAACTGGGCAGAGGGTGTCCTGTAGGTGTGCTGAGTCATCTGCCTTAAGCTGTAACATGACTTACTGCGGACAGCTGCTGGGAAAGATCCATGCTAGCTTGTGCATGACGAAGTGGCACGTGATAACGTCTGTGCTAGTACACGTTATGTCAGAGTAACGTGTTTGTGAGAGAAGTCAGCATGTACTTGTTAACTGCACCTGAGGACCCAGTGCAATTCATTTCAAGGGACTTAACTGAAAGCAGAAGCCAGTTTTCCTGTGTGTCATCACATATGAAACTTGATGCCAGTGGATATTGGTACAAAATGTTCTACATCTTAAAAACGTCTTATTCTTGAGGGTTGAATCCCCAAGGCTATGCAGCTATGCATGGAAGGCTCTGGCCATCACAGACATTGAGTAGTGTGGACAGGAGACTGGGTTACTTCTCTGCACTGTAGTGCAGCAGAGTAAGGAATATGATAGTGTGGAGCGGTTGTCCCAGTGGTTTGATCCTGACTTTCTCTGAAGCTCTGGCAGAGTCACAGTGGAGATGGGTCACTGATCTGATTACAGTGTGACACTTTAAGTCAGGATTGAAGGATGGAATTTCAAGGATTTTTTTGGAGGGGTATGGAGGGCCCAGGAGGAGAATAATTTTTTTCAGGTTCTTCTAGCTGTGGATAAAAACAGCTTATGTAGGGCTACTTGGAAGGAGGGGACTTGCATACAGGTATTCCATGTGTTCAAACTCAGAAATAACAGGATAATTTTGATCCCAATGTAGTATTTAAGGTCTGGGTCTTGGGGCATCTTCATTCTTACTTGCAGCTTCTTGTCTTGCTATTTGTGTACAGTGGATGTCTTATTGCTCTTTGATTTTCTTGGTTTTGGTGAATTATGCATGAAGTGAGTGTGTGTGTGTGTATATATTTATTTAAAGTGTTGAGAGCTAACAGGTGTGAAGTACATAGCAAAATGAGAGGGGAGGTTAAAAATGTAGTGTTACAGGAAAGGGGATCAAATGTTGTACCATGAAAGTCTGAGTGTGCTTCTACTTTATCTGTACAAGGAGGTTGTTCTGTTTCTCTAGTGATGATGGTTCCAATAGCTGTCTGTGATAGCGAAACTGTGATTCCCGTGTTTAAGTTAGTTCTTGGAAGTTAGAGAATATCTTATTTCCAGCGATTTTCGAGGTCATAGCAAGTCACAACCTTGCAAAAAGATGCAAATCTTTCCTGGCTTCATGTGTGCACCCCATCTGTATGCTTTGTGCCCCGGAGAGATTTATATTGTATCTCAGCACTTGACTCTACTTCCTTGTCTGGAGTCTGAAGAACCAGCAGGAAAACTGGACCGTGCACATGGAAAGTGGCAGCAGCAGGACTTGGTTTGGTGCCAGCCTGTACGCATGCAGCTCGTGAACTGTCAGTCCCTGTGATGCCATCCCATGTTATCCAGGACCAGAAGTCCTCTGTTCTGTGTTGCTCTGCTTGGCAGATATATTAGCAGAGCAGGGCTTGTTGCTTAAACAGCTATTCTGCTCTTCTGCAGAAAAAGGTTGGTGGATCAAGCCAGATACCCATCTATTCCAGCACTTAGACCATGCTGAAATAGATGATTTCTCAGGATTTCTCCCAGACCTGTTTTTTCTTGTGTGTGCTATCTGCAGCCTTCCTCTGGCATTTGGGAACCAGTATGTATCCACGGGCTCTGTGGAGTGCAGAATTGAGAGATAGGAGTGAAGCCTGTGTGTAAGGAGAAGCTGTCACCCACTGTGCCTCTAGAGATTGCATCTCCACACTCAGGCTGTAGCTTTTCCACTCCTGTGTGATGTGCCCTTCTAATTGTTGCAGTTTGGTGCCAGCTCATTAGGACCGGTTGAATTGTGTGTAAGCTTGGCTTCTGTTGTTCTTCAGCCTTTTGACACCTACCTTGGTAAGGGATCAGGGATGCCACTAATAATTCTCCCCCTTTCTACCCAGACTTGCCAAACTTTGCTTTCATCTGTCAGGATCATAAATAAATAAAACCTATTCGATTATTTTAGATATCTAGAGAGGCTGGAGGGTACAGTTGGAGCAACATGTCTCTTATTTGGGTTTTTTTAATCAGTTATCTTATGTTAAAGTTGTGTTCAAGTCATTTTTTCCAGTTCAGAGCCTGGCTAGTGGAGTCTCCATGTCCGTATCTGCTTTCAGTGTAAAGGCTATAGCTTCCTGTTAGATTTCGTCAGTTCCCGAGAAACTGCTCTCTTCCTTAATGCCTGGCTAATAACCAGTGTTTCAAATACTGCTCAGATTGTTTCTGAATTGCAGGTGTGCCTGGGAAATTTTTGGTGGATATTTTAATTTCAGTAGAAAGGTGACACGACTCAGGTCTTACACCATTTGAAGTTCAAAATTTTTCATAACACATCAATATACATGCTAGATCTGTAAAGCTGCATATTGCTCTTTGTAGTATGGCTTTCAGGGTAATTTCTTTGACAGATTTGGCTTACAGAGAACAATTGGGGTACTTGATACCAAGGTTTCATAAAAATTTATATAATAGGAGTGGGAAGGGGGGAAGGCTTGGAAATAAATTTCCTGGATATTTTAAGCAGCTAGCTCAATCAAGTAACTTAAAAGTGTGGATGTTGATACAGTCGTATTGAGAACGATTTGCCTGTGTGCTGTCAAGATGGGAAAGAAAGTAATTAATTTGCTATTAAGAGTTCAGGGGGGGTCACGGGGGGATGAACGTGGCAAGTGACACTACCCCTGGACAGTCCTGGCAGATGTTCTGGTTGTGCAGTGGTGGTGCTGGGATTAACCACATGCAGTGCCTTCCTCAGTACTGCCCTATCTGGGTAGTATTGATTTCTTGCTGATTCTGTGTTGGCTGGTAAACAGTGGGTGTGTGGCTTTGTACCTTGTCTTTTGATGGTAGAAGTAAAATTTATGAGATTGAGAACTAAGCTTTAATCTTTTGTTGATGAAACGTGCATAAAGATTAACTAGTAACTAACTCTTCATTGTTTGCCTTGGCAAAATGATGTTATCTGTGAAGAACATTGCACTAAATTCTGGAACGAGAGCCCGAGGCTTTCCAGAGTCTCTGTTCTAGAATTAGATTTTTGTTGCTGGTTTAAAATGCTTTGATTCTGAATTGCACAAGTCCTAACTTGAAGTTTCTCTCTTTGCTTTTACATAGAGTCGAGATTTTAATTTTGAGGGTGTTCTTTAAGCTAAGATTTGATAAAAAGTTGCTGTTTTGCTTATATAAGAACTTTCCATCCAGACAGATATTAGCAAGCAACTGCACACTGCTTGGTATGGAAACTAAGTCAGTGGTGTGTGGGAAAGTGAAACAAACATATATGGGTGGTTGGGGTGGGGGGGGTTGTTACTGTTTTGCTCCCTGATTTGGAAGAATCAGGTTGGTGGTAAATCTGTTAGCTGTGCTGGTTTTTGCCAGCTTCACTGGTGACAGAAAGTAAGCAAGACATCAGGGCTTTTTATTGCCAATTTTTCTTTTGATAGCACTTTTTCTCTCTTATGTATCTCCTCATATGTAGAGTTCTGCTCTTCTTATTTCTTTTTGTCCTACAGAGAACTCTTCCAGTCCCCTATAATAAGTAACATTTAATCCTCTTAGTGTTTTGATTCAGAAGTATCAACTAATACAAGCCTCCCAGGTTCTCCTCATATGCAGTGTTTCAGCACAATCTCTGTGCTAAAAACATTCATTTCACTGTAAATATAATCTTTAGGTAACAATGATACAAATCAGGGTTCAAAAAGGGTCCTTGAGAATCAGTTATCACTCTTCCAATCCAAAGAGACTTCTAGAAACTTTATTCCTGCTGTTGAGGGATGGAGCTGCTTGGTGGGCAGATTGAAGGCAGATGATCAATGCTGAATTATACCCAGCAACAGACAGAGCTTCCCAGAGTAACTGAGATGTGATGGTATAAGCCCACGTGGTACCATGCGGTTCTGTACAGATCAGCTTGTGTCAAAGTGGCGTAGCAGCAGTACATCGAGCTACCTAGCGATGTGTGTGAGCTGCGTTGCATGTCTGGTCTCTGTACCCTGAGCTGTTCATCCATTTCTTCTTGAGGTTATGGCAGCTCAGATGTTACCACTGACTCCTCGTGCCAATCCAGACCCCACTGTGATGCAAGTTTTGGATGAAGTCTTACCTAAGCAGAATTACTGAAAACTTAAAGTGAATCCACTAAAACAATTTTTTTACAGTAATAAGCACTGCAGCATTTAAAAAATTGTCTTTTTATAAATTCAGATTTGCTTGATGTTAATCAGGTCACTTGTAAAGAAAAAAAGAGAACATAAACCCCAAAAGCTACTTAGTCTTACGACTTCAATGAGATGGGCAACTACCTTGATTTCTTTTTGGTTTTAAAAACTGCGTAACAGCAGAAACTGTTCTAAGTGGCTTTTTTAGTACCAGAGTATTAGTAGAATTAAGGCAAGTTGTGACTCAGTCCTCTATCAGAAATGCACTGCTAGCTCAGTTACACATCTACAAGTAGTATTTACCTGGCACATAGGTTTTCATGTGCCAGTCCCCGTAGAGAATGCTAACTTTCTGTTTCTGCTCTCTTTCAGGTTATGTTTCACACTATGTGCTGACTGTCTGTACTTACAGAAGATACTTAAAAACAAACAGACTCTTTTTTTCCAAGATTTTGATTCCAGTGGAATCTGTGCTTTAGATTTTTGTCTTGTCAGTTAACTCCTGAAGCAATGCCTGTACAAGCTCCACAGTGGACGGATTTTCTCTCCTGCCCAATTTGCACACAGACGTTTGACGAAACGATCCGGAAGCCTATCAGCTTGGGTTGTGGCCACACTGTCTGCAAGATGTGCCTCAACAAGCTCCATCGTAAGGCGTGCCCATTTGACCAGACCACTATCAATACAGACATTGAACTCCTTCCTGTGAACTCAGCCTTGCTGCAGCTAGTGGGTGCTCAGGTATTGGTGTTGGGTTTTTTTTATCTGTTTCTGTTGTTTTCTTTAATTTAGGTGAACAATTCATGAATAAAGAGTATGACTCCACATTAATGGTGTGTAGGGTAGACATCTACCTTTTTGTAGACTGATGAGTACAGGTTTTAGACCTTTGATATGTTGTAATAGAAGTTCCTGGAACAGCAGTTCAGATTGTGCTGCCCCGGTTACTGACTGTGACTTTGTTACATCTCATTTTGTGTAACCATTGCCTGTCACCAGAAAGGCCTGGCTCTGTTCCCTTCTTTCTTCCCTAACTTGTATCTAGCCATGCTCTCCCAAAAGGATGAACCAGATCAGTGAGCTTATCTGGTGTGAGGCCATTCTTCTGTGTTACCTTACTGTATTCACCCTATGGATGTATGATCCATTGTCCTGAAAGCAGGAATGGGGACTGAGGCAGACACCACTGGTAGCAGCTTTTATACTGCCATGTTTAATTTGGAAGCGTGCTCTGGAAATGGAGGTTTTGAGCTGATGTGTTCATGTAAGTCCATAGAGGTGACTGAGACTCCCTGTTCTGCTGGAACAGGTACTCATCAGCTGAACCGGTCATCTTGTGGGATGAGTGCTGCTGTGACACTGGGACAGCCAGCAGCCTGAGGAAAGGGGCAGGGATTTGTGGAAAGCAGGATCGCCCAGTTCAGTTGCTGCACAGGCTTAAGTGGGCATAAGGTTATCATGAGTAGATCACTGGTTGTTTCCTGTGACCCATACCTCAAAAGGCTGACAGGATTCTGGGCTTGGGGAGGGGAGTGACAATCATGTCTAATGTATGAGTGAGGAACAAAAATGTAGGTGGGATGCATCGTTTTGGTGGAGTTCTTGTTTTTGTTCTGCTTCCATGTCTGGGCTCGGCTGAAAATTCAGAGAGATCTGTAGCTGGGGGAAACATGGAGCCATGTTCTAGAGGAACTTTAAAAGGTGTGGAGGAAAGACAGATGTTCTTACGATGCTTTTCATTAGGCGCTGTGACCTAGAGATCCAGATGTGGTTTTACAACTTTTTTCATTTGGTTTATCAAATAATACGGCTGGTGATGTGTTGTTCTTTTGCAATGCATGGCATGGAAGTTATTTCAGCAGTTTAACAATTGTGTTGTCTTTCTGGCTGTGTAAGTGGCTCATCCTGCTCTGCAGGAGAGGGCGACGGACTGTGAGCTTCCATTTCTGTCATGTGTATGCCACCGTCATTGAAGAGCTTCAGAGCAGTGTGAAATCTGTCAGTTACGACACAAATATTGTTATTCTTTCTCTCCTTTTCTTCCTTTACCTCTGGAGTTTCTAGCATAGCTCCAGCTGCATCCAAATGTCCACATTTATGATGACTGTCTCTCTCCTCCTGCATTTTTGGGTGGTTTTCTGTGCATCTGTTAAGATTTGTAAGAAGCTGTTTCATAGCTTTAGATTCATCCTTGCCTGAATTAAAATTTCTGTAAAAACAAGATCCTTTGGAATGAGCTAGAAAGTTGCCCTGCCTCTGTTGCAGGTAATTGAGAATTTTATTCTGGTTTTGCTAGTTAGCCAACTAGAATTTCCTCATCCGTATGTGTGTCAGATAGGAAGAAGGAAGAGTGGCTTTGTGATGGTGTATCTGTTTTGAGAGTGCTCTGAACTCTAGGTTCCCTCTTTAATGACAGTTTTTGTGTTCCTTTTTATAGCTTAAATTTTCGTATGATCAGATTTCATAGGACCATGTTTCACGGTGATCTTAAAGGTGCAGATGCCACCAAAACAAGACTGTATTCCTTTCCCCTCATTTGCCCCTCAGGAATATTCTTGAGTATTTGCAGCTCGCTGCAGTCTCTTGACCTAAGCAATAATCAGTGAGCTTAGCAAGCTTTTTCCTTCTTTCCCCTTAAAAGAAACTTGCACCACCTCCTAATTTCAATGAGCTTGTGAATGAAATAGGCGTTTGGTGTAACTCCCCCTTCCTTTTTCTTCCCTTTCCCTTCCTGGCACGTTTTGTACTGTTTACCATACTATGGAGCACTAGGAAATAAGTACACTACTCTGCTGACATGGGCAGGAAAACAGTTGCTATTTTCCACAAGTGCCTCTTAAGACAGTTTTTTAATCGTTTTACAGAAAAAGACTTAGTTACAGGGAAAAAAATTAAAAAAAAAAAAAAATACTACTCTGGAGAAACTACAGTTACTTTAAATCTGTCCCGTTAAGAAGGTGGGCAAGAGCCACCTTGTTGGTACATGCCAACAAAAATAATCTCTGAGCAAGAGGCAGTTTAGAGAACATGAGTAGTGTCAGTAACTGTAGCGAAACAAAGTTTTCTCCTTCTGCTTCTTAATTTAGTTTCATCAGTGTGTGTGTGTCGTTAATATCTCCTAAGTCTCCAGCAAACCCTTGTACACCTTAACCTGAGTCCATGGAGATGTGTAATACTTCTATTTTTAAATGCTAAATTCCAAAAACCAGGTTGCATTTTAAGAAGGAAATACAGTCCACGCAATTACAGCTTTTTAGCTGGTGTGGGGAGGAGAGAACAGCTTGTTCTTTTTCCCTTTGGGGAGGCTTCTGAGAAGTTCATGCATTTGTAAGTGTTGTTTTGCTGGAGGCAGAGGAGGACACCAGTCAGTTTGAAGAAACAAATCTATTCTGTGACTGGCAGCAATGATAGGATTCCAGGGCAAGTCAGTCGGCTGGCTTTCGTGCAGGCACAGTGCATGAAAGAAGCAGGGCTGTATTCTGGTGGAAAGCGTCTAACCTTGTCACACTTGCTTGGGAAAGCAGTAACTGATTTCTGTGACAACAGTGTTGTCTCTTTGTGTAGGTTTTTGTTGTTTTAATGGTGAAAAGAGTTGGTTTCTTAACTTGAATTACAGGCTGTTCCTCAGTCTTCCTTCTCCCCACCCTTCCAAAACCTGTTACCCAGGTTATATCTGCTCTTGATGTGAAAATCACCTGTTGCAAATTCCTGCTCCCCCACTATAGATGGTACACAGCATCAGCAGTGGTTACAGGCTCTGTTTGGGAAGGTGATAGTCAGGCAATTTAGACCACATAGATAAGCCCACATTAGATGACGCTGGGGAGGAGAAAAAGGGATTCTAAGGAGATGATGAGAATTATTCCTGGAAGAGCTGGAAATAGCCGAGCTCCTAAGCAGGAGCTAAGCATATTGTGAGGGAAGGGAGGCACGGTGGCCTTGAACACAAACCAAAAAGGCATTCATGGGATACCTTGCTCTTTAAACTTCTGGGGTAAAAAAAAAAAAAAAAAAATCCCTTAAGCCAGTTTCTATGGGACTGAGGTTTTGGATTTGAACTATTGAAGCATCCATGTGTTACTTGCTGTATGCAACTATTCTAAACATTTGCCAGGCCAGTGTTTCGAAGGCACATAATCATGGATATGTCATCTAATCTCTTCCCTCCTGTTCTTTAACACATGAAATAGCAGTATGTGCATTCCAAACAGGTGACATGAAGTGGCAGAAATTCCTGTGGTGTTTTAATTTCTTTTGTAGTCCACTGCTGGACATGATCAATACAATTCTAGGCATTACGCAGTGGAGTCATGTGTTCTATGTGGGAATGGGTGGAGTGACCGTAACTTCCAGCCCTTGCAAAAGGGGAAGATGACAAGTGTAGAGATACTAGTGGCATGTTTGATAATGCAGTATTGTAATTTTTGGTGAAGCGAGGTGCCACAAAAAAGGAAATATCTTTCCTTAGCACAAACTCTTGAGGAACTGAAGACAATAGACTTCTGGTTTTGCTCAGGTTTGGGGCGTTTTTGGTAGGAAGCAAATCATCTGCAATCACAGGGGGAGAAATACTGGGCAAAACAGTTTTCAAAGCAGTCTAAAAGGGGTTTGTTCTGTTTAAAATGTTCTGTGCAATTAGGTGTCTAATTAGTGACAGCTCCAGCCGAAATCCTTCATCAAATTATGCTTAAATCGCCAATTTAGAATTGCTGCCTAGTATGAGATAATGCTTTAGTATTCTTTTCCGGTCCTTTTCCTCATGCCATCATAACCTGCCTCTTCCCACAGCCACACGTAGTCAGTCATGCTGATAGGTGGCATTCCAATGCCCAGATACTCATGGACATCACCAAGGCAGATGTGCACAAAACATTCACAAATTTAAAGTAACTGAACATCTGAGATTTATTTTTCCTGTCTCCCTTGGGAGGTGTTTTCTAGATTATGTAAATGTATTTGCAGTGGGAACTTTTAAGGGTGTGGTGTCTGAGAGAATGGGGTATTGAATGTGGAGTAGTAGAACAAAAACTCTGGAGGGTGTCGATTTTGAGGCTCTCAAGGGGCATTGTAAACACAAGTGACCGTATGGTCCTGGGGGCTCTTGAAAGGGCATTTGGCTATGAGAAGGCCACGTGCTTTGGAGTTACTTCTCAGATATCCCTTAGCAGCTCCATGACAGAGCCGGAAGTACAAGTCAGATCTCCTGTGACTTTAATGCATCATGTCTTTACCATTTTTCTCGTAGTAGATACAGTCGTTCTAACACTAAAATATTAGTTTGGAAGTGCGTAGAATAAAACCAGCAGGAGGGTAAATTAGTTTTACTGAGATGCATCACATGAGTGAAGATCAAGAGCATGGAGATATGCATTCTTTCTTCTTGAAACCACAAAATAAGCATCATCTCTTATTGTTCAGGATGACACTTGCTGCAGCCCATTTGGGCTCTTTGCGGACAGTATAGCTGAACAAGGCTTTTATATTCTGACACTGAAGCTTCACTTGCAAAGAGAAGAAACGATATGCAGATACGCAGCTCTGAATAGATTGGTTAACTCTTGGAGGCTTTTCTATGCCAGCTTTTTCCTGGGGGAGGGGTTAACTTTCTCCTAGTTGCCTAGACAGTTCTCATGTCTCGCTGATGGAGTTGTGCTGTGTATGGCATTCCAAACTGCTGCTGTGAATGTGTGCTAAACCTGCCTTAATTCAAGATTGAAATCCAGGGCTGAACACAGCTTCCTGTCCCATGTCTGTTCCAAGCCCTCTTTGTCCTCTGGATGTTGCGAAGCTGTGGCTGCATTTCAGGTCATTGCTGGTGCCAGAGTGAATGCTTGCAGGAGTAACTAGGAATTTGCACAAAATACATTGCAGCAGTAAGTAGGGCAGAGACTCTGTGTAGTCCCTGTCTCAGCACAAATGCATGAGATGGGTGTTGTTTGATCAATAAGCCGGTTCTGCTTGTATAACTTCCTAGGCAGAAGCAGACTGTTAAAATGGCAGAGACTATGAAAAAGAGGTTAACGTGAAAGCAAATACTGAAGGTGTTAATACTTGTTTTCTGAATCCCAAGACACCATCCCAGCTGAGACACTTGGCAGTTGGAAGAAATGTCATTGAGTGGTGTAAAATAAAGATGCAAAATCGCACTTCACTCAAAGCTTTCTTGCTTACAGACGCAAAAACCTAAAACACCCCAAACAAATGCAACCCTATCCCCAAAATTAAAACCAACACCCCTTCCACCTCCCAGACTTCACAAGCTTCCTGCAGTCTGTGAAAAGCATCCAGGCTGACCCTGGTGTGATTAAATTAGGGTTTGTTTTTGCCTTTGGAGTAGAAGGGAAGGTGTTTCATTCAGCTAGTTTTGGGGAGGTGTTAACTCTCTTATTATGTTACACTGGGTGACATCTTGTCACTTAATGTGAAAGCAAGAGTTACACAGTAGCTTTAGATTTTTGTGGTGTGGGTCAACTGATCAGCTCAGCACCAACAGTTCAAGTCTGTAGAAGTATGATTGAAACAGATAACTTTCTATTAAACTTAACAGGAAAGTTTCTGTCCACATTAGTGTTGGTAACCATGTGTGTGTTTATAAAAATACATATTTTTACACTTTCACTATTTTTATTTGCTGCTGCCATCATGCTACTCTACGTGGCTGGTTTGCACGTGAAGATTTAGTGGGTCTGTAGCTGTCTTTAACTCGGGCATTAAAGGCTTTTGCTTTTAGATCATGGTCCCTGTAAGCAGCTATGTGGGATCAGTACACTGGTATTGCTAGTGGGATAGCGATTGACTGGGAAATAGAAGTTGAAGTCTGAGATCTGTTTGCACTTGAATAACATGTGAAAAAAGAGCTTGTGCTTAGTCTTAGGAGAAATACCAGTTCCTTGTAGTATCACACATTGAGTTGATTGCTGAATAGTAATGTTAAGAAACAGTAGTACAGTGCTGTGCTTCACCCCCGAATTGATTTCAAACTTTAAGAATTTAGCTGGGGGAAAACAAGAAATTATATATGGAGAGGGGGAAAGTGGGCAAATGTTCCAACAACAACAACAACAAAAAAAAACCAAACCAAAACAAAAAAACCACACCAAAAACCAACCTCTCCTAAACCCTAGAAGGTCAGTGGCTTGTGTTGCTTGATTAATACTTCTGGGTTAGTACATATATGTTGTGCAGCATTACTTGGTCTTGCTGCTTGATAAGTGAGTGTAGTCAGAATCTGTTCTGGGATGTCCAAGTACATTTGCTGCTAAGCTGTTCTCTGAGCTATGAGGCCCTAGATAGGATCCTTTACTTACCTGCAAACCAGATTTTGTCTGACTTTGTTCTCACGTCTTTGGCCAGAAAGCTTGGGGTTGTCATAATGCCTGTGTTATTTCTGCCAAAGTTTTATACTTACAGGAAATGCTGTCTCTGCCATTAATAATTTTTTTTTAGTCATATAATAATAAGCCTTTTGTTTGTAGGCCACTAAATAAATCTGCTTACCCTGGATTCTTTACTTTTTTCTTCATTTCTGCTGATTTCTTAATGCTATTAAGCAAGCTGAAAAAATGCTTACTAATATAGAAAGAACACAGAAGGGAACAAAACAGGAAGTGCTTGATGTGGTGTTTGTGAGGCTGCCACTTATTTATGCATATTCATCGCAGACTACATGTCATCTCTTCTCAGGTTCCTGAGCAGCAGCCAATCACATTATGTAGTGGAGCTGAAGATACCAAGCATTACGAGGAGGGCAAAAAATGTGTGGAAGAACTAGCCTTGTACCTCAAACCACTCAGCAGCGCGAGAGGTAGTTCCTGCATTGTTTCCTTTGAAAATGACAACTTGAAACAAATAAGATGCATACCAACTGTCTGCCATATCTGGATAACTGCCAGTGTGGGAACATAAACATGTTCCCAGGCAGGAAACTAGTGCAGAAGTTGGAAGAAAAATCAATGATTAGTTCATGTATTTGAAAAATGGATATGAATCTAGTTTAAAGCAAATTGAAACAAATTACCTAAGCATTAAGGTTATGTCTTCATGGGGAGGGGGGGATTTAAAAGTGTTGAAGTGGCTCCCAGCACACTTGTGAATCACAGGTAATCAAAACTGGGGTGGTGTTTAAACTCATGTATGTTTGGTTTGGCTAGGTTAAAGTGGAGATACCAGGTCCCTGAAACCCATGGATAAAGGAAGGACATGCCTTATGATCCCACCTTTGAGGAGACATCTAGGAATTTGTATGGGAAGGGTGCGGAACAGACTTGCAATACAGAGGGGTTCCACTTTCTTAGAGAGCTAAATCAGTCAATCACAAGACTTAAACCTGTGGGAAGGCTGACTCCCAGGAACTGTTTGCTTTTAATGCCAGGTATAACAAACTGGCAAAACCAAACTTCTCATATGCCCTCTGCAGTGTTCTGTGTAACAAAGCAGCCAGCAGGACAAGTAGGCTTGTGCTGCAGTGGCTGAAGAAGAGGAGAGAGAAGGTAGTTTTGTTTCTTTTTCTGCTTCATTTTTATTTTTTTCTGTTTCATTTTGTTTTGAAGGTGTGGGTCTCAACAGTACCACTCAGAGCGTGCTAAGTCGTCCCATGCAGAGGAAACTTGTGACGTTAGTTCACTGCCAGCTAGTGGAGGAAGAAGGGCGGATCAGAGCCATGCGTGCAGCACGCTCACTCGGTGAACGAACAGTCACAGAGCTCATTCTTCAGCATCAAAATCCTCAGCAGCTCTCTTCCAACCTCTGGGCTGCAGTGAGAGCCAGAGGATGCCAGTTCCTTGGGCCAGGTAGGTAACATCACAGCACTGCTTGTGTACTAGAAGCAGCTCGGAATTGAGGAAGATTGATAAGTGGGTGTCAGATTGGCCGAGTGATTTTTATTAGGCTGCTGCTTAATTTCTTAATGGTAGATCTCAGGATTAATGATATATCTGTTGGGTTGTTGTCATGGACTTTCACTTTTTTACTGCTTCTGCAAGTTTTCTATGAAATTAATGTCTGTCATCCCATTCTACTAAGATAAAACAGGAAGTAGTTTCTCAGCTGCTGTTCTTTAAAGAAGTGGAAGAAAATTAGGTTACTAGGAGTGACTGCACATGGCTTATTTCTGTTTTCTAGGGGAGTAAACATACAGAACAGCTATGGGTAGAAATATGTTGCATTTGGGATGGGAATCTGCACTTTTTAAGCTACACACGTAGAAATTAAATTAACTTTCGTAGAGTAGTAAAAAAATCCATTTTGCTTTCAAAAAATGCATAAAGTCTCAGTACTGAAAATGCAGGCTTTGCTTGTTGGGAACCAACAAAAATGATCCCTTGATACATTAAACCAGTTTGTTAAAAAATTAAGCTGCTTTTCCCCACTAAAACAGATGGAGGTAGGCTACTTTTGGGGTGCTAGGAAGAGAGGCTTGTTACCTAGCAAAATATGCAGTGCTACAGCACCTAGTGTACTTGTGTGGGCACTGATTGCTCTTGTACTGCATGGGATCCAATGCCCTTCCTCAGTCTGTCAGCCTTTCTGCTGGGATGTGGATAATACACTTGAAATTTATACTTGAGAAACATGTAGACAAGAACAAAGTCATCTGATCATCTGATATCCAAAATAGTACAAATAATTAAAAAAGTAAGTCCTATTGCCCTCATCACAGTCTAGGAATCTGGAAGTGTTCCGCCCCTTTTCTCTCTCTGTTCTTGCTCAGCTCCCTTTTCTGTTTGTCTCTGTGCACTGGTGGTGGGGGGTGGGTTTGTAGCTGGTCTTCCACATGTAGGGAAACAAGAAACTGTGCAGAAGTCATGGTCTTCTCTGATCTTTTGTCTCTTTACATTTCTCCCCATCCAGCAATGCAAGAGGAGGCTTTAAAGCTGGTTCTACTGGCTCTGGAAGATGGTTCTGCTTTGTCAAGAAAGGTCTTGGTTCTCTTTGTGGTTCAGAGGCTGGAGCCGCGATTTCCTCAAGCTTCTAAAACTAGCATAGGGCATGTTGTCCAGCTGCTTTACAGAGCCTCATGCTTCAAGGTACAAAGATGATTCCATTTGAAGGTTTCATAATGTGGGAAAATATTTCTCCATATAACAAAAAGATTCCTTAATTTAAACTTCATTGAGAACTTCTGAAGACTGATGCTTTTCCCATCAATTTTCATTGTCCTATAAGGTGAAATCTGTCTAAACTTGTGTAGTTACAGGAAGTATTCCTCACTAAGTCCTGCATGTGGTCAGAGAGAGTTCTTTGTCCTGTTGTTAGTGTAGGCTGACATTGCAGCTTTAAGCTGTAAATCAAAAGTTTTGCCTTTGCTCAGGTTTAATAGATGCACAGTAACAAAACCTGTATGTGAGTCAGCGTAACTTGTCTCCTTAGAAGAGCCTTAAAGCTTGAGAATCCCTAGGCCTCTTAATTGAGTGGTGGTGTGGTTAGAAGAGTAGAAATGGGAGGCTCTTGGATGTCAGAGCTGTATGAAGACAAGGTGAGCTGCTTGTTGGACTTAATAGTATTCAATGGTGCATTCCCAGGTGCTCATCTTAAATGTCTTTTCACTAAATGGGGTGAAAAATTCTTTGTGCTGCTATTTGCCACCTTCAAACGAAGTTCTACAATACAGACAAAATACAGATTGGAGAAGTAAGGTGTGGATGCTGTGAAGTTGTCCAGGAATCCTAATGCTTCTACAAGTAGCCTTGTTATCTGAATAAATTGGTATCTGTTTTGGGTTGGTTGCAGTTTGTGAAGAGCGTGTTATTTCAGTGGGAACTGGTGTTCACTCAATAGTATCATAGTTTAGTGGAGGAAGAACTTTGGTGCTGACTGAAAAATTTCACTTGCTTGGAGTTGATGTCATCTCCGGCTTATCCTCCTTAATTGTATTTGGCTCCTTTCTCCCCTCTAGGTGACAAAGCGAGATGAGGATTCCTCCCTGATGCAGCTGAAGGAGGAATTCCGCACTTACGAAGCGCTCCGAAGGGAGCACGATTCCCAGATAGTTCAGATCGCTATGGAAGCGGGTTTACGCATCGCACCGGATCAGTGGTCCTCGCTGTTATATGGCGACCAGTCTCACAAATCCCACATGCAGTCCATCATCGACAAGGTAAAGCCACCTGAAATCAGCCAGTGGAAAAAAAGCTGTGAAACCATGTCGTGGTTTTATCCCAGCTGAGAGCCGAGATCCACGCAGCTGCCTGCTCTTTAAAGGAAAAGAGGAGGGGGAGAAGGGGGAAGGGAAAAGGAAGGGGCAAATAACCCCAAAATCAAGAAACCAAAAGCCTGTGGGTTGGGATAAGGATAGTTGACTAAAATAGCAGAAAGATAAAATATAACAATGCTAACAGGACTTTAGAGCAGAAAATATATGAAACTGTTGATACACAATGCAGTTTCTCACCAAACCCACAACTCAGGCCGTGCCACCCAGAGCCGTCATGGAACCCGACTGTCCCCCAAAACCCGTGTGTCCTGGAGCCACCCACTCCTCCTCCCCTCAGCCCCCCTTTATACTGAGCAGGATGTAATTGGCATGGAATACACTCTTTGGCCTGTTTGGGTCACCTGTCCTGGCTTTGTTGTCTCCTTTCTCATTAATAGAGAAATGTGAAGAACTGAGACAGTCCTTGACTGTCTGACAGCAACTAAAACATCAGGGTGTTATCAGCACTGCTTTCATTTTAACTCTCAAACACAGCATTCCATCCGCTGCTACAAAAGAAGTTAACACCATCCTGACCGAAACCAGGACAAACCATTGCTCTGGCTGCTGTGCAGAAGGATTAGCTTCAGCATTGGTCTGATGCGTATTTAATAACTTGCCCACCTTTTCAGGTGTCCTGCCAGACATCTCCCAAAGGATCTAGGTAGAATTAAAGGACCTTGAATACTGAAATTGTGTGATATTAGTAAAGGGAATGTTGCCAGCCATCTTTGTCCTTCAGCTGTCTTGCTTATTCTTGTCTGCTGTACTCAGTTTAAAGCAAAGTGCAAATCTATTACTTTGGGAGTTGGACATAACAAGACTCTTCAGAAATCTAAATGTATTTTGCATTGTTTACTGGGTGCCAGTGCAGCACAGAGAAGAAATAGGTTACATTGATAGAACAATAGCAGCCTTTGTTTTGTCTTGAGAGCTGTATTGTTTCTGTCAATGTATTGTGTGGGCTTGTTCAGCGTGGAGAAGAGAAGGCTCTGGGGAGAACTTATAGCAGCCTTCTAGTACCCGAAAGGGCCTGCAAGACAGCTGGGGAGGGACTTTTTAAAAGGGCCCGGAGTGATAGGACGAGGGGGAATGGTTTTAAATTGGAAAGGGATATGTTTAGATTGGATATTGGGAATAAATTTTAACTGAGGAACGTGAGGCCCTGGCACAGGTTGCCCAGGGAGATAGTGGCTGCCCCCTCCCTGGAGGTGTTCAAGGCTGAGTTGGATGGGGCCTTGAGCAGCCTGGTCTGGTGAGAGGTGTCCCCCCCCCATGGCAGGGGGTTGGGACTTGATGACTTTTGAGGTCTTTGACAACCCAATCCATTTTATGGTTCTGTGATTTCAACCTGTAGTGTCAAAGAATTGTGTGCTTTTTGTGCCAGAGAAGAAATTTAATAGAAGGTGCTGGCTGAAATGGGGCTGTGTAAAAAATGTTTTACTCCAGTTCTGGAAGAGAGCTCTTGTGAGCTTGTGGAGCAGCAGCCTTCAAAAGCCACGAGGTTTGCTTTGCCTGTGGAAAGTTAATTATTGTAATTTTTTAAGTTGCAGACCCCGGCCTCGTTTGCACAGAGTGTTCAGGAATTAACTATTGCTCTTCAGAGGACTGGAGATCCAGCTAACCTGAACCGTCTCCGACCTCACCTAGAGCTCCTGGCAAATATTGATCCCAGTCCAGGTAAGTTAAGATGTTTTATAAACAGTCTGTAACCGACAGTGTAGCAAGAGGAGCTTAACAGTGTTGGGAGGATTTAAAGGCTGTTCATCAAGTGGAAGGAAATATCCTCTTAAATCAAACTTCAGTTTCTTGAGTACTATTCATACCCAGCCTAAGAACAGCAGTAATCTATGTGAGGAACTGAACTATTCTGAAGCAGAGTAGATTCAGAAACATAGCAGAAATAATCTCACCCAGTCTCTGAAGAAACCTTTTTTATTTGGCAACAAAGGGTGAGTGGGGATGAGGGTGTTGAACACGTACAGTCCTGTGAGTTTAAGTGGTGTAGACTTGATATTGGCAGTGGTAACTGGGGGCAGTGGCAGCAGTCTTAACATCTTCATTTTCCCCTTTTTAGTACATCTGCTGCTATTTAAAACCAGATCTGTAAATGAACAAGAAGATTGTTGAGAGTCTTCTTCACACAGAGAGCCTTAGCTGTCACTCTGAGATGCTTTTTCTCTCCAGCTCTTTACCAGAGCAAGTAATGTGTTCACAACAAGGGGAAGTCAGCAAGAAAATGCTTACCAGATTGAGCACTCCCACTAACTTACCTATGGATTGCCTGTCTCTTCGTTCTCGAAATCATGTGTACTAGTTCTTGATCTAAGGTTTCTAGCCTGCAGGCATTGCATTCAGAAGACGCTCTTAGAAGATGCCTTCAGATTTTAGTCTGCCTCTGTGTAAAACGATTTTGGATTCTAAAGCAGAATTTTGATAGTTTGAGTAGATAGTAGCTGGGCAGAAATCACTCTAGACAAGAAAGATTTGTTATCCTAGGGAATTCGATACTGTTGTTAATACATAATTTTGCAAAGGTGGGAAAGACAGTCTGTGAAGGAGGGAGGTTAGTTGGAAAGGATGTAACTGGGAACTGAACTGAGCACTGTGTTGTCCTGTGACTTTGTGGTATGTGAGAGACACCGATTTCCATTGCTGTTCACTGATTGTGCCTGCCTGGTCTAGGTCAGTGATAATGGTACTTCTACAGCATGATTTTACCTGCAGGAGTCTGAATGCAAAGAGGGATTTTCAGCCCCCTTTTTTGTCCCATTTTGTGCAGATCTTGTACAAAGCATTTACTTGGGGGTTCTTGTGGCATAGGAAGGTTTTGGGAAAAGCAAATAATTGGACATGCTAATAACAGCTTTTCTGTCTCTAGGTATTTTTTGTGGTTTGATCTCAAGTCTATAGGTACCTTCATTCTTTGTGGTACCTCTCCCTGAATTAAGGTGCTGAACAACTTTTGCTAATGATGTGCTTTTCCAGTAAAATCCTTTTTGGTTGTCTAGTGAAGTTGTATGATACTGGTGATTACTTTGTACCTGGTCTTGGAAAATTCTTCTGACTTTGCTTTTTATATTCTCTGTCAATGCAATAGATGCTCCACCTCCAACATGGGAACAACTGGAAAATGGACTGGTTGCCGTGAGGACTGTGGTTCATGGTTTAGTTGATTATATTCAGAATCATAGCAAGAAAGGAACGGATCAGCAACAGGTAAAAGTGAAATCATTTAGGAAGTGCTTGTTTTATTGACTGTACCCAATAGTAGAGGTTTACTCATGTCATCTGGAAAGACTTGGTTTGAGGAGCTGGTAAAAATATCACTGCTGTGTCATTTTTATCCAAAAAGAAAACAGAAAGGGAAAGAACCCTAAACCCAAAACAGCCCCCACCCCGCTATTACCCATTGCATTAACTTGCACAGCTAAACAGATGAAAAGGAAACAGTCTGATCTGGCTGAAAGTGCAGGGAAATGAATAAACAACCCTCCTGATTAGAGGGTGGGCAAGAGAAACTGGGTGCCTAGCACTGGTCTGCAGGAATTGTCTTACCTTTGTTTTGATTTGATCCACTTCAGCCAGACAGTTCTGTTAAGTGATATTCTTACTCCTGTGCTTAATGGCTTGTAAAGCTTAAAGGTTTGAGAAGGCTATATAAAGGTGCAATCCAAGTTCCTGAAACTTTTTTTTCTTCAGAAATTAAACAATGTTGACAAGTACATATATATGTCAATATATAAACATATCTCATAGTTTCTTCTGTGTTCTTTGGTCTCATTCTGTTGTGTAGCTAAATTGATATAAATGCTAGTTGCTGCTGGAAGAGAAAGCTGCCTGTCACACATTCTCACTCCCTCCCTTGCTTTGGCACTCTTCTTGGAGAGCTGGTTCAAGGAGCTGAACTAGTAGAAAGACACTGTGCCAAACGAAAAAGAAAGAAGCAAAATCAAAGTGCATTATTTCTGGTGTTCTACCTTTTCCCATTCACTGGGAGGCATAATGAGCGCTGTTACCAGCGAGAGGAAAAGCAGTGGGAATACACAAGTGGGAGTCAGTGGGGAAAAAACAGTGAGGGTTTTTGTTCTGGTTAGACTGTTGCCTAGACCTGGTACATGCTGTGCTGCTTGGAAGGTAACCCAGAGCCTCCCCAGTGGGCAAGGGACATCTGCTGAGCGTTGGGCAGAGATTTGCTGACTGGCAGCAGTGGCCAGTAGCAGAGGGCTGTGCAGCTTACATGCACCCTGCCGAAATCCTGCTTTTGCTGCAGTAAATGGCAAAAAAAACCCGAAGGTAAAATAATCTGTGTGCAGGTGGCTTCTTCTGGATTTACGTCTTCTGGCTGAGTGTGTCAGAAAGCAAGAGGTTACTTTTAAAGACTTCTTTCCCTCAGTAGGCACTTCTGCCTCTGATTTAATTCTGCCATAAAATTTGTAGGAACTTAAATGTCTTTGAGACCACGTCTGGCCTTCTGTAAGATTTTATTTGGAAACACTGGCAGGTTAAACTCAACTCTCGTGGAGATCAAAGGGATGCTCAGGTGACATTTTGAGCTAGTGGAAAGCGAGGGGAAAAATAACTGGCTAAACTCTGTTTCTTAGCCTGCCACAAAGCCTGATGACTATTTGGCAGTTTCTGATCAAGCATGGGAATTGCTTTCCAGCCTCTATCAGTTTTGTCTGCTTAACTATTTCCTGAAGCATACAGCTGTGTTCCAGTCAAGGAGGGAGTAAGGAGTGTGAATAAAAACACTTTAAACACCTGATAGTGTCTTGTCAAAGTATCTGCTAGTTCTGTTGAAGAACCTAACGAGAATACTGCCCCAGTCACTTATTTCACATTAGGTACTTCTGAAACGTGTAAACTGAAGGAACTGCCAAAGGTCGAACAGGTCTCTAAGGCAATGTGTTCAGCGCTCTGTTAAATGGACTGATATTTGAGCATCTCACCTTGTTTCTTTGACCTTGTCAGCCTCCACAGCACAGCAAGTACAAGACCTATATGTGTCGAGACATGAAACAGAGGGGAGGATGCCCCCGAGGGGCCAGCTGCACCTTTGCACATTCGCAGGAGGAGCTAGAAAAGTAAGTGTTTCTCTTATGAAACAGATTGGACTGATTTCTGCCCTCTTATCTGGGAGAATTAGTTATCATATCTAGGAATGAGGAGAGGAGGCATAACTTGTGAAAAACTTTACTCCTTGCTAATGTAACAGACAAGCTTTGGAACTGTTTGCTGTGGAGTACAGGGTAGTTTACTTTGTTCAGCAGTAATGCAGCTCTCAAAGTTTGTTTATACAAGTGGATTTTGGCTGTTTGTATTATTTTCGAAGTGTGAGTAAACGTGCTGCTTGACTGCATCCATTACAGTGGTATATTTGTGTGTATTTCTTATCTTGCCTTTATAGCCAGGTGTGAGAAGTAGGTCACTGGCAGGTTTCCAGGTGTAGGGTGTCACTTCTGTGCTGCTAGGGCTTTCCAGAGAGCTAAAAACAAGCGTTGCAAGTTTTCTTTCTGCATCAGTTGCTCCTTGAAACTGTTGGACAGATTGCATGTGCAGTAGCCTAACAGTGGTTAAAGCTGCTGTTGGGAGCATTAAAAATACTGAGTTTTACCTGAAGCCTGCAGAATAAGCTACATTGCTTACAGATTTAGAGGGAGCACCCAGTTACCCAAGAGCAAACTGCTACTGTTCTGAAGCTTGTTTTAATTCTTTGTAGAAGTCAAATGGGTTAATTAAGATTTAAGGTATCTGCGCAATGTATTTTATGCAGTATATAGGACTTGTTACTTTTTGGGCTAAGATAGTTCATAGCATCCCGGACTGGTTTGGGTTGGAAGGGTCCCCACAGTCAATCTAATTCCACCCCCTGCCATGGGCAGGGACACCCCCCACCAGCACAGGGTGCCCCAAGCTCCACCCAACACAGCCTTGAACCCTGACAGGGATCCCAGGGCAACCCCAGCTTCTCTTGGCATCCTGTGCCAGGGCCTTCCACCATCCCCAGGAAGGATTTCTGTCTCCCAGCCCCTCTCCAGCTGCCCTCCTGCAACTGAAGGCTGCTCCCCTGGGCCTGTTCCTCCCTGCCCTCAGCACCAGCCCCTCTCCATCTTTCCTGGAGCCCCTTGAGGGACTAGAAGGGGCTCAGAGGTGTTCCTGCAGCCTTCTCTTCTGTAGGCTGAGCCACCCTAGCTCTCCCAGCCTGTCTCCAGAGCAGAGGTGCTCCAGCCCTTGGATCATCTCTGTGGCCTCCTCTGGAATCATTCCAACAGCTCCACGTCCTCCTTGTCCTGGGGACCTCCAAGCTGGATGCAGCACTGCAGAGGGGTCTCCCCAGAGCGGAGCAGAGGGGCCAAATCACCTCTCTGACCTGCTGGTCCTGCTGCTGGGGATGTAGCCCAGGATATGCTTGGCTTTGTGCTGTGAGTACTTGTTGCTTCTCCTCCCCCAACACTCCGAAGTTGTCATCCTCAGGGCTGCTCATGTCTGTCAGAGAAAAAGTGCTCTTTTAATCAGAAGGAAATGCCAACGATTTGGAAATGGCCTGCAGTCTGTTGTGTTGCTTGGGTGTTTTTCTGCCCTCCTTAATCTAAAACTTGAAGCATGAATAAAACAGACGATTGGCTGTATTGTGAGCATCCAGCATGAGGGCAAAACAGAAAGAAAAGGGGGGGTGGGGGGAAAAGCAAAGCCTGTGGTGTTTGAATGACACAGGCGGTTATTCAAATGATCAGACTAGGACTTTGATACCTGTGTTCTGCAGAAACAGTTGGGGTTTTTCCCCTTTTGCCATGTTGTTGAGAGAATGGAGATGGGTAGTGCTGGTTTGGATGGTTACAAAGGTGGTGGCCTGCAGAGCCGCTCATATGCGTCACGAAGCGCTGCGTCAGCTCCGCAGGTGCAAGAGGCTTGTTCTATCCAGCCTGGTTTGTATGCCTTGGTAATAAAGCTGAGTGGTGTGAATGCTCGTTCTGTTTCAGGTTGCAGCAGGTTCTGTAGGTGGCTGGGGAACTTGTGAGTTCCAGTTCTTCCTTGTACCTTTTATCTTTGCTTTAATTCCTGTGAGTAGGTAGTGCATTGGTGTTCCTCTTCTAAACATGGTCAGTGTGAACAATATGTGTCGCTGCTGCCGTGTCACTCCTGTGTATCTGTAACTTTAAGTTAGCAGGGAGGTTATGGGGAAGGCATTGGTAATGCCTTAGATGAATTATAAAATAGCAGCTAATTCTGTGCTTGACAAGGGACAAAGACCCAGCTTGCATAGGCAAGTACTAAACTTCTTTAGATTATTTTTGTGTCCTGCACACATGGGAAGTATTCAGCAAAATCCAGAGGGCAGCACTGTGCAACTTGTATTATGAAGTATTTTCTCATGGAGAGAGATGCTCTAGAAACACTTTCAGTCACCTTTGATTAGGTATCTATACAGGTGCAGCTGTCTCTTAAGTGTAGTGTTGTGTTCTAGATGAAGGGGCAGGGAAGGCCAGTCCACATCTTGGAAGAAGTTCTTTGCAAGTCTTCAGAGAGTCTGAAGCCCTCACACCTTGCACTGCCAGGAGACCTGAGAGGTTGCAGATCTCCAGAAGCTATCAGCAGGGAGAACATGGCAGTGGTTTCCCACCCTCCTGGTGCTGCTTAGCAGGGAGAAACTGATTTGGATACTGAGTGGGATGCCAGAATGAAGCCATAAGTGTAGCCTGAGGAGCTCACTTCTTGCCTCCATCTGACTTGCATGGATGATGTGAGATGCCAGGACGTTTTCTGAGCAGCATGTGTTTAGAGAGCTGTAGTCTACTCAAGTGCTTCTGTGGTGATAGCCTGGCTTGGTTACTCCCTTTCAATGCATTCTGAATTATGTCTGCTGTCAATGCTATGTATCTTGAATTTATAGTTTGATTATGTGGGTAAAGACTGATCCTGCCAGGGAATTGAGGTGTTGATGGAGAGGTAGGTAGGAAGGTGGCTGGAAGATCTTTGACAAACTGTTACAGGCAAACACTTCTGGTCTGTATAGCAGTGTTATACTTTGTCTGGTGCTGTACCTCTAAAAGACAAAACAACCACAATAAATCTCCACAACAAGAAACGCTTCGCTGCATTGCTGCTGTTTGCTTACTGGGCCCAGTACCATCAGTCTGCTGATTTTTGTGGAATGTCAGTTAAAAGCCTTGTGTTTGTTCAGACTTAGCAGAAGCAGTTGGAATTTTTTGGATTACAGTGTGTTTGTGGAGTTTTCATCTCTGCAGTCGCTTAATTTACCAAATGATAAACGATATTTAGGAGCTATGTACTGGTCATAGAAGGACAAACTGTGCTTTAAAAGGTGACGCAGAACAATAAAGGCTGAACTTGGCTAATTGTTGGGCAAAAGGAAACCTGTCATTTGTCACTTAATTTTCTGCTGCTGGGTTCTTCTCTGACTCTTACTCTGAAGCTTCTGTAACTACAGGTAGCTTTTTATGGGATGTTTGGTTTTCTTCTGTACAGTTGAAATGCATGTATGTACAGGAAATAAGATTTTAAACTTGCTGTGTGAAGTTTTGCTGTAAATTTGTTTACCTGCCATTAAAATCCATCCTTGTTCTTCTGAATGAAAATGTTTAGTAGTGAAGTTGTCTAACAAACTTTTCCCTTAGGAAATGTGAATTAAAACTTGGAGCTTTCAGAAGCATTTGTGGCTGAAAAAATAATGAAAGTCCAGGTCGTTTTAGTTTTTTGCTTCAATTGTTGATGTGTGGTTTCTCTTTCTGAAGATTCCGTAAAATGAACAAACGTCTGGTTCCTAGAAGACCCCTGAGTGCCTCCCTGGGCCAGCTGAACGAGGTGGGCCTGCCTTCAGGAGCTATCCTCTCGGAGGAAGTGGTAGTGGACTTGCCCAATAGGAAAACCTCTGCTCTGCCGAATGGAATTGTGTCAACAGGCAGCACGGTGACGCAACTCATTTCCCGAGGGACTGACTCCGTGTACGAAACTGGTCTGAAGGCAGGGAAGATGGATCATCTGAGTAGCAGTGCCCCTGGATCCCCCCCTGACTTGTACGGGTCTTCCTGATTGTTTTTCAGTGTCATGTGTGTCCGTATGTGGTAGAAACAAAGTAAAGCTGTTCTCTAGGAAAGAAACAGAACGGGGGTGAGGGGAGCATTTTGGGGTTAGGTTGTTGGGTTTTGGTTTTTAGAAGGGACTAAAGACTAGAGTAAAAAACTAAAGCTTAAACTCTAAACTGTTTTAGTTCCCTGTTTGCTTCTATTTTAATTGGAGGTGATGTAAACCTTCAGAAGATGGAATATAGGCCAAGGGCAGCGTTGTAAAGTACTGTGTGCTATGTCAGGCCTTGATGAGCAGTGCTGTCTTTGTATTTTTCAGGATGGAGTCTGTCCCCAAGAACTCTATTTCTGCCTTACCAGTGAATCCTCACTCTGTGCCCGCTCGGGCTCCAGCAGATCTGCCTTCAGTGTCTGTCACCAAGCAGTTGCAGATGGTACCACGAGGGTCTCAGCTGTACAGTACTCAGCAAGCAGATATGTTTTATCAAGATCCTAGAGGAGCTGCCCCACCATTTGAGGCAGCACCCTACCAGCAAGGTAAGTTTGAGACCAAGCTCTCTAGCTCTCATCTTCCCACTCTGGTGTTTACTTAAGTCTGTACGCTGGAGCTCTCTTGCATGTGGCATGGACTGTAGGCACTAATGTGGTGACAGCATAACAAAATGGAGATTGGCAGGCTTCCTCAGACTCTACTGAGGCCTAATGCAAGCAACAGCAGAGATTTGTATCCATCCAGTGTAGCAAATCTTTCTCTCTTCAGTCTTCCCCACTGGGCTAGATCAGAGATCTAATATGGTAAACTGTAGTTCAATTCGAGTGGGAGAAAATGGAAACAAGGCTGAACTGGCAGAGGGGTTTATGCTGGAGGGGTGAAAGCACTGACATCCTTAATGAAAAGTGACCAAGGGTTTCGGAAGTGCCTGCACGTGCAACTGATAGGTGGAGACAAGTGACATTATGAGAAGGGCTGGGTACAAAAAAAGAGAACAGCATAAGAAAGGAAGTAAGAGGAAAAGCTGTAAGCATGAAGAGACCAAGTGGAGAAAGATAATATTGCCGGGGATTAAAAAGAGAAGGTGTGGCTGTTCATAAAGACAGGGAATGATTCTTAGACAAGGTAGGACTGGAGAGAGAAATCATGTAAAGCCAAGTAAATCTGGACAAAAAATAAGGAAAGTGAAAGCAGTGGGAAGAATAAGAAAAAGCCCTAGGAAGTAGTGGAGGGACAGCATTTTTGGGAAAGCTGCAGGGCATTTCGAAGAAAAAACAAAGTTTACCGTTCATTATCATGCACAAATGAAGATCTGTGTTGCCCAGAAAACACAATGATGTGCATGTCATATTCATGCATATTTTTAAGTTACCAAGAGATCCCAGATAAAACACGAAAATCTAACATCACACTTGAAGTCTTTGGTGATTCGCAGTACTTAAATTTCCTTCTACTGTTCAAGAGGTAGAACAAATCTTTAAATAACTTCAGATTCTAATTAACCCAAGTTTCTTTACACAGGCTCTGGTATGTTGGGACAATTTGAGTTTAGTTGCATGGATAAATATGTACCTGCTAATCTTCAGTTTACTTTTTAGCTCTTGTGTAGGTAAAAGTATTCATATCAATCTGCAGAGGCTTTCTAGTGAATGTTTGGTATGTTAACAGGACTTCTGTGCACCTGGGGTGGTTTCAGTCTCATTGCTTGTTCTCCAGCTACTGTAATCTTTACACCTTGTTGGTGTCTTACGTAGGTGATCAGACAGTGTCACTTGATCAACTGCTTTTTCTAGGTTTTTTTTTAATGGAAACATCAAGTAGTGTGGGCAAGCAACCAATGTGTATGAATTTATACCATTCTCCTCGTGATACTTGTAGACTGGAGTATTTGAAACAACTTGGTTTTGTGAACAGTTGTGATAATCACTTCATCTTGTGTTTTATTTTTTCCCTCTTGCCTTATTGAAGGAGTTTACTATCCGACTCAGTCCATGTCTCGCTTTGTCCGACCTCCTCCATCAGCTCCTGAACCTGGTCCGCCATATTTAGACCATTACCCACCCTACCTTCAGGATCGTGTGGTGAGCCCGCAGTACACGCAGCCGCAGCAGTACCCTCCTATGGGACAACCCATATACCCGCCGCACTACGACAGCCGCCGTGGGTATCCCCCTGTCCAGCCATATCAGCGAGAGGAGATCGTCCGAGGCAGCCCTGTACCCATTGAAATTCCACAAGCGGCTGTACCTTCCTACGTACCCGAATCCGGCGACAGATACCAACAGACAGAGGGATATTGCCCAGTGGCACCACATCTCAGTCAGATCAGACCTTCGTGCCACAGGGTATGGGGTTTATATTGTGGTTTTGTCAGTGTTTGAGAGAGAGAGAGAGAGAATACAAACTAGTTGAAGCTGAATATTTTGCCACTAGGTGATGAGTTTTGTGATGAATTAGAAGTTTGAACTTGAAGAGGGGAGTACATTCGACAAAGCTGATAAAAACATGGAAGGCAGCTTAGTTACAAGTCAACTCTGCATTTGTATTGATGTTAATATGTAAGAGTGGGCTGACATTTAGTGCCTGAAGGAGAAAAGCACTGTAATTTTGGAAATCTTGGATGGCCCTGACCTCTCCAACAAAGATTTAGGCTGGAGAGAGGTATGGTTTCTAGTGGAGATTAAATATGGTGTGTGTGTTCTGTGTCTCCCTATCTCTCTGCCTGAATAAATAACTATGCAAACAGACTCTGCTTGATAGAGGAATGAAAAACTGCTCTTCCAAATTGCCTCTACTTCGAGAAAGCTAATGGGACAGCCTCCCTAGTAGAAGTGTGCAAACTTGTTTTGGTAAATCACCAACTGGAATCCAGTCTGGAGGATAGTTGGACCTGCCTAAGTGTCAGAGTAAAGGCTCTGAATCATATTGCTGAGTCAAGGAAGCATTTTAAACACAGCTTATAGACTTAGTGATTCTGACACGTTTGTGGGATGTTGAATTCTATTGCAGAATTAATAATGCAAACTAATTGTGACTAGGTTATGATTTGTAGAGTTCTGACACTTTCTCCTGTATGACTGAAATGGAGACTTGCTGTGCTGGAACATGTTCCAGTGGAAACTGCCAAGCTGGAACACAGAGTCATAATGAGCTACCTGTGAGTGAAAAGATGAGTAGTTTTAAAGTTAGAGACAGTGGGTTAGCTGAGGATCTAATCAGTTTTAGGCAAATAACATCCCCTGCCTTTAAACACTTGGGATGTCTTGAACTAACAGTCTGGCAAGGTGTGGGACCGCATGTGTCCTATGTTAAACGTGAAAGTTAACAGATAGATTTTAACAAAGTGATCTTCACTCATTATTGTAATGATACTGTCTATTCACTGTATTCTCCTTTTTCTTCCAGTATATGGTTGTCAGGTTTTGTTTGTGCATTAATGCTTCAGAAGCTTTGTAACGTATGTCTGTCTTCATTTCAGCCGCATCCCAGCCTGGATGAACTTCACCGACGAAGAAAAGAGATCATGGCCCAGCTAGAAGAGAGGAAGGTGATTTCTCCACCTCCTTTTGCACCATCACCAACCTTGCCTCATCCTTTTCATTCAGAGGAGGTAAGCATGTTTTGACTACAAATACAGTTTACTAGCATGTTTGCAAAATACTTTGGGATTTGTGTGTGCTGATAAGTGAAGACAAGCAGATTAGAACAGTATGGTGTTGGTGTGTGTTGTCGGGGGCTGGTTTTGTGCTTCAGGTGGGAAGCCCTTCTAGTACACTCTCGTTTCTCTGATGGCGGTTGATTCTCTGATCTGCCACTGATCCCAAGCTGTTGGCTTTTGGTGCAAACAAGAGAATGAATGTTGAGCTGTTACTAATTAAAATAGTTGGTCTTCACAATTACTGGACTTTGCTTCATTTGCTCCTGACATGTTTAGAATTAAGTAACAGCTTGATAGAAGTCTATTTTTTTAACCAAGGTCAAAATAGCCCTTTCCTACTGGCCAAGTGAACAGTCAGCACTGGGAGTGCAGCCAGGTGATCAGAAATTCACACGTTCCATGTTTGCCGTGGCCCAATTCCAAATGATGATGTATCTGATAAAAAATAATCCTGGTGGTGCTTTTCCTCAAGTTCGCTGCTGTGGAACCTGAGCAGCGGTGGCTGTGAAGCTTCTCCTTCCCTTCACTTACAGAACCAGGTTTTTGTTTTCGTACAGTACTTGGATGAAGACCTGAAGGTAGCTGGGAAATACAAAGGAAATGACTACAGCCAGTACTCTCCCTGGTCCTGTGACACCATCGGCTCCTACATTGGAACCAAAGATGCAAAACCCAAAGATGTTGTGGCAGCAAGGAGCGTGGAGATGGCAGTATGTAGGGATATGGGGAACTTGGAAGAAAGGTGGATGCTTCTCTGGGTTGGGAGGGACTCTTTTGTTGGCTTTCCAGGGTGGTGGCCATGCTTGTTTTTCTCTTTCACTGCTGTGGTTAAAGCATGTGCAGATGAGCAGGGTGCTCTGTGCACAAAGGTATGAACAGTTCTGTGTCTGTAAAATTCTGGATGTAGATGCAGGCTTGCCACTTTGCTCTCAGTTTTACCATGGTTCTTTACACCTACTGAAATCCAAAAATGACTCTGTACTGGCAGCTTATTAAACGTGTCCATCTGTTGCTCCCTGTAATTCTTTCGGTTGGAGGGGAGATGCTGTAACTTTGTGCTGTTAACCCTTTTAAGGTGATTATGTGACTGCTGTTCATGATGCTATTAGCTTTTGCTTGATTTGTAGCCCCAAGAATACCCAAAACTTGCATGAAGCTTTTGAGGAGCACAGGCATAACCTAATACGAGGCCAGTGGTTCTTGAGGGCAGTTTCTAATTTTATGCCATGCTTATTCAATCCATGGAAGCCATGGGTGTCTGGCTGTGATGTTGGTCTGTGCTGCTACATCATTGCTACGTCAGTTTTGCAAGGAGGTGGGGGCTGCTAGGGTGTTGCCACTGGGAGTCCTGAACATAGGAGAGGAGAAACAGGGTTCTGAAATAGCACCACTATTCTGTTTCTTCTGAACATGTCAGTATCACTCAACAGCAAGAAGTATCCTGGAAGTAGGAAGACATTCAAGTCTTCAAGAGACAGAACTTGTTTAGTCTCTGGAACTATTTTAGAGATGGGTCTGTTTTTCTCCACCTCCCATCTGCACGAGTGTCCTCTGTGTATGTGTTGGTGCTGTTGTAGTGGCTTTTCCTTACCTAGAAAGAAGTTTCTATCCAGAACTTACTCTTCTGTAGACAGGTGCTAACCTGCTGCAGCAGCTTAATTAAATCATAGGGTTTCTCTCTTGAGCTTCTCTTAGCCCACAGGCAGGTTTCCCTGTTTACCTTCTGCCTCACTAAATTCAGATGTGTCTGGTTTCTGTTCACGGAATTGCTTTCCTGTAGGACTTTGAAAGCACTGTGTGAAAGGGGAGCGAAAAGGTGTCTTTCTCCCAGAAAAAGCAGAGCACAGGGAGGTTTCAGGCCAGGAAAGTCTTTCAGTCTTCACACCTTTGGTTTGGGAGTTACTGCTTGAGGTTTAGCACTTTGGAAAGTGTACGCTGATAGAGCTGGGAAATTACATAGGGCACTCCTAGGACTATTCCTTAATGCAGGAGAAGGCATCTCATCTGCAGCTTTGGGTTTCTTACATGTCCTTTTGCTTTCCATGAAACTGTCATATAGTTTCACCTGGGGAAGTACCGAGATTACTTGGAATTGGCTTTTTGCTGTCCAAGTGGCAGCTTTCAGGAACCAAGAAACAGCTCTCGTCTTTCATCTCTGCTGTGCTAGGAAAGCTGTGTAAACAAGCTGGAGCTCAATTAAGGGAAGTAATAGAGTTCTGGAGAAGCAGCCTCCTTTTTCATCGCTAAACAAAATGTTCTTCTGCCCCAGAGCTAATTTTCAGATAAGCAGATAAGATCTCTGCTGCTCCTCTTTCCTTACAGCAAAAAATTCTCAGGAGACTTTCACTGCAGATTGCAAGTGAATTAATTCTTCCCTTTTTTGTTGTTTGGGAGAGATTTCTTTTTTCAAGGATGAGAACAGGATAATCTAAGCGCACAATGCTGGATTTGATGCAGAAGCTATCGCAATTTTACTATGTTCTTTCCCCCTACTCAGTAAATGAAAATAAATTCAAATTGGTATTACAGAATTCCAGAGTATAGAATCAGAGAAGGCTTTGGGTTGGAAGAGACCTCAAAGCCCATCTAGTTCTGACCCTCTGCCATGGGCAGGGACACCCTCACTAGACCAGGCTGCCCAAAGCCCCATCCAACCTAGCCATGAACACCTCCAGGGACAGGGCTTACACCACCTCCCTGGGCAACCAGTAGATGCTGTCTAATGCCTCTTCCAGTTTCAATTTGTTATATTCTTGAGTTTTGCTTTCAACCCAGTTGTGAGTGCTGTTTAGACCCCTTTTATTCCCACCTTAGTTACATTACCCTGCCTGTTTCTAGCAGCACTTACCCTCACTGACAGCTTACAGAGGTTTACTATCATTTTGGACCCTGCAGAAGTGTTTAGCCTTCAACCAGTCCTCTCTGGGCAGTAGCCTCACTTGCCTTGTTTTTGCTGTACACAGCACTGCATAACAGTGTTACTTCATTTAGCAAAGCCTGAACTCAATTTTTGGCAGATCTTACGATGTTCTATTTTCTGACAGGCAACAGGTAGCTGTCCCATTTAACTAAGCACACTTCCCATTATTTCTTTTAAATCAGGTTTGTTTATTTCTGTAACTGTTTTGTGTTGATCTGGATGTGGTGGTTATCTGGGGAGGGGGAGCATGATTTTTTGTTCTTTTTGTGTCTTATGTTCAGGAAGCTTTTAAAAATATTTTTTTGTAGTCATGGAAACAACCCACTGCCCTGTGTTTTTAGATTACTTAGTCTGGGTGACTTTTCCCATAACGGACCTAATTTTATCTCAGGAAAACTTTGTTAAAAATCTTTATGATACACTGTTGTTTCTTCTTTGAAGCAAGTTATGGCAAATTGACTTAACCTGCTAGATCAAGATTGTCTTCTTTGCACATATTTTGCTTTGTGACTGCATGGCAAAGCTCTCTGAGTAGAGAGAAGTGGTTATGTCTGTTTGTTTGCTGCCCCATTAAGGTATTCGAGTTTGAAGGTGGGTTAGAAACCTGCGTATTCCAAGCAGTACTGCTGTTTAATGACAGATGTGCTGGAAAGCATGTGCTGGACATGGTCAAGTAAGAACTGTACTGAGTAATTCCCATTTTGAGTCATCTGCAGCCTGTTAGGTGGTGTGGTTCTTCACACCAGGCCTCTGAGAAATTTCTCTTGGACTCTGGGAGGAGTGTGTATTCCTCAGAGCTGCCCACTGATTTCCCCTGATTTTTATTACTCTGGAAGGCTGGGTTTTTTCCCCTTCTGTCCCATTAGACTTTCTCTGTCTTTCCTTTTGCTGCTGCTCCCTTCCCTTAGATGTATTTGTAGTTAATCATGCAAAAGTTTCACAGGCGTGGTAGTAACGGTCATCTTAATTTAGACCATTAGAGAGATAACTCTCTAACAGCAGAGTTACAAACTGAAAATGAAAAGTCAGAGGATTAGTTGAAGGATGAAGGGAATAGAGAAAAAAAGATGATACTGATACCCACTTGTAATAGGAACATGGTCTTCTCCATGTCTAAGTTTTTGACTGCCTTTTCCCTGTCTTGTAAAGAACGTAGATAGCAAAGCCATGCGTGACCAGCGATTAGACATGCAGAGAAGAGCAGCGGAGACTGGTGATGATGACCTCATTCCATTTGGAGATCGACCAACTGTGTCAAGATTTGGGGCTATCTCTCGTACTTCCAAAGCGATGTACCAGAATTCTGGTCCCATGCAGGCCATGGCGGTTCAGGGAGCTACCACCAAATCCATCATTTCAGGTACATGCATGCTCTTGGACTTTCCTGGCTGTTGCTATTTTCTCTAGCGCTCCTGCGTAGTGCAAGTTGGACCCAGCCTCTGTAAACTTGTTTCTTGTCGTAACATACACGTCAGCTGTGTTTCTGTGTCACTAAAAATAACACTGGGTAGGGTTACACTGGAATAAAATGCTGCTACTACTTCCTGTTGCAGCTTTGTGTGCATGTAGTGCATGTGTTGGTGACTTGCTGTCGTGGTTTTACCCCAGCTGAGAGCCGAGATCCACGCAGCTGCCTGCTCTTTAAAGGAAAATAGCAGGGGAAGGGGGTGGGGGGGTGGGGTAGGGGGGTGGGGGTGAGGCGAAGGAAGGGGCAAATAACAACCCCCAAACCAAGAAACCAAAAGCCTGTGGGTTGGGATAAGGATAGTTGACGAAAATAGGAGAAAGATAAAATATAACAATGCTAACAGGACTTCAGAGCAAAAAAATATATGAAGCTGTTGATACACAATGCAGTTTCTCACCAAACCTCACAACTCAGGCCATGCCACCCAGAGCCCTCCCAGAACCTGACCGTCCCCCAAAACCATGCGTCCTGGAGCCGCTTGGTCCTCCTCCCACCAGCCCCCCTTTATACTGAGCAGGACGTAATTGGCATGGAATACACTCTTTGGCCAGTTTGGGTCACCTGCCTTGGCTTCGCCCCTCCTTTCTCGTTAATAGAGAAATGTGAAGAACTGAGAAAGTCCTTGACTGTCTGACCACGACTATCAACATCAGGGTGTTATCAGCACTGCTTTCATTTTAACTCTCAAACACAGCATTCCATCTGCTGCTACAAAAGAGGTTAACTCCATCCTGACTGAAACCAGGACACTTGCTCTTCGGAAAGACCTACTTAGTTCTGCTGGTCCCTCTGAGATGAGGCTTCTTATGAATCTAGTAGGATCCAGAAACTTGCTGCTTTCTGAAATATATAGTGCAAAACCATCACAGTAGCTGCTGCAGCAAGCTTAATGCACTGATGGCAAATAAAATAAAATGTAGAAATGCTTTCTCTTCTACACATTTATTTTCCAATTACATGTATAGTGTAGCTGTACCTCTTCTGGAGTAAGATGGTCTTTTTCTTGAGGTATACTGAATAATCTTAACAAAAGGCTCGATTATCTTCTCCCAAACTTTCTTCTAGGGTTTGGGTTTGTTGTTTTATTTTTTTTGAGTTAACGGCTGGAAACGAAACAAACTCATTTGCTTAATTCAAGCACTAACTTTTTGTATGGTGTCAGGAGTAGAACTCTGGCCTTCCTGATAGCTTAATCTCCAAACTGCTGTTGACAGGTAATTCTGAGGTACTTTGTTAACTTTTGAGTCTTTTAGGAACTTAAGTGTTAAATAACTGCTGTCACAGTGGCAGGAAGTTCGGGTTTGTGTCCCCATTCCGCTGAGTGTCTGAAATCCTGCACAAACTCATGAAGTCTTGAAGGTTGCAGCCAGTGTTGTTGGACATGCAGGAGGAGTCACATGTTAATGCATGAGGGACTGGTTACACCTAGTATTTCTCTGTGTGTTTCAGCAGGAGACACCTTTCTCTCAGGAAACTGACCTTCCTGATTATTCTCTAACTTCTGCTCAGTTCTCTGTGTTGACTGAACTACTTCTAGGGTTGTTTTGTAGTAATGTGACATGGCTTTCTTTTTACTAGCAGACTATAATCTCTATGGAACTCATGGTGGCTGGGGAGCCTCTCCGTACTCTCCTCATCAAAATATACCTTCTCAGGGACGTTTCAGTGACAGGTAGGATTGCTGTGTTTTTTTTCTTGGTCTTTATCTAAATTTTCTTTACTCAGCTGGTGTAGAAAGAAATAAAGTGGTTTTGGTTTTTTTTTTTAACTCCTTTTTGCTTTTCTGATCCCAAAGGGACAGACTGCCCATGTCAGATGTGTCTGGTCATGGGAAACAGTTGCCCTCGGCGGAGCGAGAGCAGCAGCTGCGTATGGAGCTGCAGCAAGTAGACCATCAGATTAGCCAGCAGACACAAATGCGAGGACTTGAGGTTGGTACCAACGTTTGGAAGAGTGGTGAGGGGTGGTGTGGAGAGAGATGAAGCTAGTAAAGCTGCTTCTCACCTGTTGATGATTTTTCTCTATTCAGTAGCAGTACATCTGTGGTGCCAGGTAGAAGCGTAAACCTCTCTGCATAGCAGCAGAAACCTCCCTGCACTTCATGTGCACAAATCAGCACCGTACTTGAATCTGCACTCAGTGCTCATTCATGTTTGCTTTCAGTCTCTCTCACTGACTGCCCCTCTCCATCTCAACTTGGAGGCAAATGTGTGGTCTAGATAGTTGTTCCTCGTGGCTTGACTGTGGCTGAAGATGCCTGATAGTGTATACAGAAAGCCATGACTTTTATCTGTTTCATGTTTTGGCTTTGTGTTGTACCTGTTTCTTCTAAAATGGCTCAAGCCAGAAGAGTCACAAAAATAAAGATATTTAGCTTCAAAGTCTGTCACCTTGCTTAGAAATGTAGCTGCTTGCAACATGAGGAAAGATAGGAATTTGCATCTGTAAAAATTAATGAGCTGAAATCATTGTGTTTTGAGAGACACCAAAGGAGGAATGTCAAGGCATAATGAAAGAACTGTTTTAGCAAAGCTGGAGTTATGTTTTTCCTCTCCGAGGAAAAATTAGTAAATACTTATCAGAAAACTCTTCTAGGTACTTCAGGAACTATTCATACTGATGTTTCCCCAGAAGGAAGTGCTCTGTGATGGAGAGCAGTTTCTGCTGAAACTAAGTTACTTAAGAACATAGGTTATTGTAGATTAGTTGCAAGGGCTCACCATTTTTAAGCTGCAGCAGTTACAAGTAGTATGCATTTCTTAGTTACTTGAAACACGACTTGTGTTCCTGTGGTCTTGTTTGGGAACAAGAGGAAAAATGTTTTAAATCTTGCATGTCTGCCTTTGCCATAATAGAAGAGTATTGGAAAGTTGCAAAATCTGTGGCCTGTCTCTCCTTATTACTGTGTTGGTGTTAAATACCACATGGTTGAGTTTGGAGCCTCGATTTTACTATGATTGTAATTGCTCAGAACTAATCGGTTAGTCTGAGTAGTAACAGCTTTCAGTTTATCTACTGTGTTCAGAGCTGCAAGAAGATACTTGTTTTACTGTTACAAGTTAGTAGCAATCACTTAATTCAGCACGAAGACTAAGGTTATTTTGCTTTCTTCTCAAATGAAATGAGCATTTGTACTTGAAGACCAGTCAAATAGTGTATTTAAATGCAGAGGACACACTTAGGGAACTGATTACCAGGTATTAGCAGGCTTTCGGAGTGGCTGACATGGTTACTCTTTTACTTGGCTGTTAGTAACTTCCAGTTCATGAATGACTAAAGTCACTTGGCCTTCTCTAATCCTGACCTTCCTAATTGGGTCACTTGATACCTATATCTTGACATCCCCATCTCAAGATACCATATGTGACTTCTGTTAATACTGGCTCTACTGCAGGGTTTGATTAAAATCTACTGCTGTAAAATAAAGCAGCAGACCTGCTTATCTGCTCCTACCTTTTGTTCAACAACTAGCTCACAAAAAAGAATAAGTGTTCTTATTTGTGTGCTTCATCTTAGCTTTGAGTAGGGAGCTGTATGTGGGGAAACCCCAGCAAATTTATTACAGTAAAAGCTATTTAACACTGCTTGATTAAAATGAAAAGACTTGTTTGCATGTAAAAAATGCCTATGCTTCCTCTGGCTTTGGATTGGGACCTTGTTAAACGTGGAGAGAGAAGGCCTTGGTTTTGCAAATGCACAATACTTGAGAGTTATGGCCTAGAGCTCTTTCTGTGCTTGGTGTGTTGTGTGCTCAGTTGTGTATGTGCTTGGCTTTATGCATTTAGGCTGTTAGTAACAGGCTGCTGTTGCAGAGGGAGGCGACTACCCTGGCAGGCCAACCACAGCCCCCACCCCCACCTCCCAAGTGGCGTGGGATGATCTCAAGTGAACAGCTGAGCTTGGAGCTACACCAGGTGGAAAGGGAAATTGGGAAGAGAACCCGTGAGCTGAGCATGGTGAGTGCTGTGGGGGTGGGAGGCAGAGAGGGGGAGCTGAGAGCTGTCTAGCTGGCTGCAGCCCTTTCACCCTGGCAAAAAAGGCTCTCTGCTGGATGACTGCAGCTGGAGTCATCCATCTCCCTCTTCACCTCTTTATTCTTCAAAACCTCCTGAGAAGTTTCTTGATTCTTCACAAAGAGTTTGAATTCTAGCTGCTTTAAAATACTCTCCTGTTAGCTTGTCGCCATTGGAAAATAAGCATGGCACTGAAGTTATTGAAAACTACCAGTTGTCTCCAAGGTCACTGTGCCATGACTTGTAAAAACTGCTTTCACACAGAAAATACCATCCATGGGTACAGGCTAGCCTTCTGAAGTCTGTGTGCTGTTCCAGTCTATGGTCTTTGCTTGTTGTTCCAAGAATCATCCCTTCCTTTTGGGAAATATGGTGTCCTGAGAGGATGAGTGAATCTCACTGAGTCTGTTTTCTTGTCTCATGGCTTTTGTGGGTTACTCTGTACAACTCCACTTTACAGGCCTTCATCGTTGGTCCCCAAGGATGAACTCTTGAGTTCTCTTAATAAAACATGTAAGCATTTTTCTTCTGTCCCTTCCTTTTTTTAAAGGAGAGCCAGTCTTCACTGGATATAAAAAACAAACTGGGCACCACTAAACAGACAGAAAACGGACAATTAGAACCGCAAAGCAAGGTTCCAGCTGAGGACCTCGCACTGACATTCAGGTAACATGGGTGTGCAGCCTTTCTTTCTGTAACAGGAGAGCGGCTTCGTCAGGGTCACCCTCTAGAATGTGAATAATACCCTGGCTCTGATGGAGCAGGGAAAGATTATACAAATCGAGCTTTAATAGTGAGTTAAGGGCCATTTCAGCTGATGTGTAGATGAGTGGAATGAGACTGTGTATCAGTTAGCACAACAGAACAGCGGCGATGTTTGGAAGACCAGACATTCATCTAGGCGAGATCAGATGATGTGGTAGGGAGGATCAGGAGATAAACAACCCCCATGAAAGAAGTATTTATCTACTGCTTTAGTTTGAAAGAAAAGCTCAAAACATGAGCAAAGGCCAGTATTTACCTGTGTACATGTGTTCATTGAGATGCTGCAGCAACAGATACAGAAAGTCATCTTACTTCAATGAAAAATCTCAGCTTTCTCCTCCGTTTACTTCCAGCAGTGATGTTCCGAATGGATCAGCCTTGACACAAGAGAACATTGGCCTCCTGTCCAACAAGACAGCATCTCTCAGCCTGTCAGAGGACCCGGAGGGAGGAGACAACCATGACTCCCAGAGAGCAGGAGTTGCACCCACGTCTGCTCCCTGAAGTGAGGCCAGCGGACCCCAGAGTTCCTTCTCCTGGGGTTGTTGGTAGCTTCCATGTTTTTTTTCAGGGGTGATTGGAGAAAAACCCAGTAGCAGAGCAGCAGGTCCAGAGGCAATGTGCACAAACACAACTACTAGAAACAAATCCTGCACATAGTTCACATTAACGCATTTTTTAATTAAAAAAAATGAAAATTAGCAGTATCTGCAAGCGATTCAAATTAAATTTGTTTTTGTTCTGTGAATGAACTTTATTTTAATAACTTTGGACGCCTTGGATCCCAGGGCTTAAAAAAAAGATATTATATATATACTCTGTTTGATTAATTGTATGATCTTAATGAAGTAGGTTTTTTCTTTTATTTTGGTATTATTACATACCCAGTGCATAATTCCGTATCACCTTCATTTCTGAACAACTAAAACAAACCTGGCTGCTTCCTTGTATGGTTTAAGGGGGAAACAAGGAATTGAGGATTGGAGAGCAGCTGTGAGTCACGGTCTCAAAAGATGTGCAGCAACCTTTGTTCTTCAGCCAGTTCCACTCAGGGCTAGGGACCAAACCCTACCTTGTGTGAGACTTCCTGCTTCAACTATTAAGTTTGAACTACGAGTGACAGAACCTTTGCAGTGCAGCACGTGCAGTCCCTCAGGGATGTCCCACCACGGCATGCGTCATGAAGAGGGCATCAAAGTAAGCGCCCAGCACAACGCTGTTGGACTTGACGGTTGCTGACCTCTTGTTTTCTGTTGGGGCTGAAGAGGTCAGCGGATAACAGACCATCTGCCACCGCAGCATGAGTGTTTCTGAAGCTGCTTAGCTGGGGCTTTTTTTTGCAGACTAACCCAGCAAAGGGTGTGCAGCCCTGACTGAGGTGGGATCTCCAGAAATAGGAAGTTGAAAGAATGTAAGGTTATGCAGTTGCTGAAAGGATTAACTGCCTGTGAGGTGGTGAACCATGTTACTTCATCCAGTGTTTGGTGGTTTGCTTTCTCCCCTTCTCATTATGCCTTTAAAACAAGCTCACCCAAACTCTGTACAATTAATTTGGTGCAGAGGGACTTACTGACCCCTCTGCCTTTTGAAACAGGTCTCTCACGTATGCCACCTTCTCAGCAACTCTTGGCTTTGTTTGTTTCTTCATTCCTTTTTTATTATTATTAAAAACATGATTTCCTCTAATTTTTTTCCCCCTTCTTCAGTGGTGCATCAGTTGCTGATTGCAGTGTTGGGACTTTGTACTGGAGGAGGCCAATCTTTGATTTGTGGTCATCAGTGATGGCAATCTTTAAAAAACAGATGAGAAATTTTTTTTTTAAGATCTCAGTGTAATAGCGTTTGACACCTGAGAATCAAAAGCTGCTGCAGTGAACCCTTCCTTGGTTCCTCTTTCACAAGGGAAAAGTGACATTAAAATGACCACGTCAGGTGCAGCAGAGGTTCTGTCAGAAGTAGTCCAAGTACTGAAAAGCAAATTTTGCTACTTCTCCGAGTAGATGCTTTGTAAGCATATGTTGGAGAAACTAAGCCTTTCTAGATGTTTCTTTAAAAGTTAAAGAAATTAAAGATACTGCTCTTGCTGCATATTTTTTTTTGACTCACCACGCACTGGGGCAAGACCCCGCATATGAAGAAGTCTGTGGAGAGTGATTTTGACGCCCTGCTCCCTCTGCGCCTTCGTGGCCTGTTCAGGTTTTTTTTTTCTTTCTGGGTTAGACTACTAAATGGGAAAAGCACTGGTTATGTAATAAATTACTGCATTGCTTTGGTTGGGTAAAGCAAGAGTTAATAATTTTCTTGGTTTTTAGTTTTTTTTCCTTAACCTTAACTCCTGCTGAGGTCATAGCAACCTTGGGCTAAGCTTTGCATTCATCATACTGTTAAATAAAACAAAACGGGGGGTGGGAGGGGATACAGTCCCACTATTGCCTACCAGTAGGAGAGTCCAAACAGAAGACTCGTTTGAGTAGCAATTATTTAATTTGCCCAGTCAAGGCACCGCGTTTATATACTATTTCACATTGAATTTGATTATGCCCTACAGACCTGGCTGGTCAAGGATTTGATACACATATTGGCTTGGGATTCGAGCTTTCTTTTTTATTTAAATAAAAATTTATATATAAATATATATATATACATATATACATAGTTATATCTGTATATATATTGGGTATGTTTTAAGAATTTTTTCGCATGAGCGCAGCTGTTGTGATCAAATGTCTGGGAGGTAGAAGCACTGAATGAAAATAAAGGCATTTTTCAACGCACACGCCCACACTTTCCATATGTCTTCACACGGGTTTATTTTGCTCTTAGTTGAACTTTGGCCTCTGAATTACCAAGACTAGGTTTGAAGCTTTCTTTTTATTTCTTTTCTCTTTTTTTCTCTTTTTTTTTTTTCTCTAACCCTTCTTAACTTTTGGCTCTAGAATAGCTTTGTCTATACCTTGCCCCCCCCTCCCACCCCCTGCCATCCATCCAGATCTCCTACGTGAGGCCTAGCAGAACTAGGCTGATGCAGTTTTGAGCCCGTCAGGTCTGTTTCTCCCTTCTCTCTGCTCTGGGCATGAGGATGATTAGATGATTAATTAACGTGTTTCCCTGGCAGCCTGCTCGTGAGTCAACTGACACAGGCACCATGCCCTCTTCTCCCATCCTTAATGCAGAGCACCACCGTCAGGTCAGCTTTCTTGTTGTTGTTTTAAAGTAGTTTACTTCTTCCTGCTGTGTCTTTATTAAGGCAGGGAGCTCATTTTAGTTAATTAGTGCGATGTTCTAATGTAGGAGGACAAGCCCACAACGTACCTTCTGACTGCAGTAGTTCTTGTTGTAAAAGGAGTTTTCAGAGACTGTTGTGGTATGTTTCAATCTACAGATTCACCCCCAATGCTAGGAGGAAAATCTGGAGGGGCAAAAAAAGCTTTTTACCTCTTATTACTTGTGCCAGCTAGTTTCCCTGCCAGGTTAGGGATTAGTTGCTGGGTTTTTTGTTTTTCTTCCACTTCTGTTCCCAAGAGGAACTCCGCAGTAAGAGCGACTCAGATTGCTGGCCTACATACAGTGAATGCTTCCAAAACCCCGTGGATTAGAGAGGAGACCTCACCATTGTTTTTTTTTCCTCCATTACCCAGCTTTCTGTGCTGCACTTTGTGTGTAGTGTCCTTGTTGTGATCAGTGTGTCCAGGTGAATGCCCTGTTTGCCCAGTATTACAGTTTGGCTTGTTAAATAGTTTGTTTAATATCCACCAACAGTATTGATTTGGGGCTTGTCGGGGTTGTTTTCCCTTGCATCCTCTTGTCCTTTTTCTACTTTTTTTTTTTTGTTTTGTTTTGCAGTTTAGCTGGTGAACCAAGTCAAACAGCAAAAAGCAGTGTATGGTTTTGAGTTGTTCTGGAAGCTGAGCCGAAAACTTCCCCTTCATGTGGAAAAGCATACTGGTAGAACTGGGAAGGCAGATAACTAACTGGGAAGGCAGATAACTCTGCATACAGAGGAACCATTGATGGTTACAGCAAATAACCAGGGAATGAAAATTTCTGGAGTAACTGTATACTGCTACATTCATTTTTATAGCCCTCCATCATCCCAGTGGTACAGGAATTCTGTCTGCCTTGGTGGAATTGGTCTCAGATGGTAGTTTAATTCCTTCTGCTTGGGCAAGAAGAAAGAGTGCTGCAGTGGTGTTAGGGCACTGCTGCATCATTTGGTATGTAGGTTTAGGTGTTCTACTGCAGCAGACAACTCTTGATACTTGTGTTTCAGCCCTAGCACTGACAAATCCCCCGGAATAGGAATCTTCAAGCGTTAGGTTAAACTTTGTCAGCGATTCAGTCAGTGTGGAACTGATGTTTGTTTATTCTGTAGTGTTATTTTCTTCCTCCTTCTGTCAACATCTCTTCTTCTTTTCCTGTGACCTAGTTCTCCTTTCTTACCAGGAGAAACATACACTTTTTCCTTTGTCCCTGTGTATCCTGTCCCATTTCAGAGTAGGACTCTTTTTTTTTGGGTTTTTTTTTTTTTTTAAGGTCAGAGCACCTTTCAAATTTGCAGCACTGTTATCTCCTGTCTGCTCTGAGTTTCTTCTGAGCCTTACTCTCCCTTCTGTCCATACCTTTCTGTCCTTCTGTGGCTTGCCCATTCACCCTCCCTGATTGTGTAACAGTGACAGCTTGCTGCCTCAAAACAGAGCATTCAAATGAATTCGCTTAGCCAATAACTTCTGTGAAGTTGCCTTTTCTAATGGTGTTATTACTCAGTGATGCACAAATGTGATATTGCCCCTACTGGTAGGCAAACGGGGGAGCTGTATAAACATGGTAAACTGCTGTTTTTCTTTAAAGGAGAGCCAAAGACTTGTGCTTTACACTCTTTTGGTTGTTTGGTTTTTTTTCCTGGTGTAGCCATTTTGATTGTCAAATCGTTGTAGGGTTTTGTGAGTTGACTGTATTATCCTAATAACAATTTACAGAAGTTAATGATTGTCAAGCCTTATCCATGCATTGAACTGTGGAAAGTCATTCCATGTAGCCGTACGATTTGCAATGTACTGAGATGTATCTGGGGTGTTCTGACACGTTTTCGGTCTCTCATGTGTTCTCTCAGCTGACAGAATGGCTCATTTTGAGAGGGAGGAGGAACATAAAATTTATATAATCACAAAGCCTTGTCTTTAAGTGTTTAAATCTAAATTGAATACTGATTTAAAAATCTCTTCAGTTGCAGTAAAAAAAAAATCTGTGTTACAGATGTGACTGACTTTTAAGCCCATTGGAACTGAAAAGACTTGTCAAACTGTAGCATTACATTAAATTAGATGTGGAAGAAGCAAACCTGTATGATGATATTGTCTCTTGACAGCACCATTCAAGTAAAGGGGGTAAAATGCTTTATTACAGAGGACTAGGAGCGAGGCTTTTCCTTGGTAATACCTGAAAGCCGCTTCGTTTCCCTTCCTTGATCTAACTTAAACTCTTGCAGACTGTTTTAAGGTGTTTAGGTTCCGAGATAAATCTGTAAGTCAGAGAAGCAGAACTCCTTGTTTCCATTGCCATTTCCACTTAGAAATCTGGACTGTGATGAATCAGGCTGACAGCACAGTTATACAAAGAACCCACCGTAAAGTTAATCTTTGGTTGACTAGCTATTTCAGACCTGCTTCTGTGGTCTGAGAAACTCAGTGCTAGTAATCAGGAGGCTCAAGAGCAGGGGTGTCATCTCAGCCTGTTTGTTCCAAAATTGGGGGGAAACAAAACCATATTAAGCTGTGTACAAGTTTTGTGCGTGTCTGTGTGTGTACAAAAGTCTTTGTAGTCCTAGAATAGGTAGAAGGAACACAGAGCACAGCTGAGGCATGATGTTACCTTTGTATTCAAGCTTTTGTCAGAGATCACTGTCCAAAACACACTCTTCCTGTTTCTGCCTCCTGATGTGGGTAATGTTAATTGAAAAACACCCAAAAATGTCATTGTGTCAGTTCCTCTGGTTGAAAAAAAAAAAAAAAAAAGAGAAGGAAAAGTTTTTGAGGTGTCTTAAGTGGTAATTGCGACCTGAACTGAAAAACACCTGCCTTGGGTGAGTAGATATGTACTCTGAGGAAAGCAAAGCAGCTCTTCTGAGCCACCTTTTAGGTGTAGCCTTGGTGCTATCAGTTGGGTGGTGGTTACTTCTGGTATGTACACCAGCGCGGAGTCTGACACACATGGATTTGCTCCCAGATCAAATATTGGACATGTCAAAAACTTCACTGGGGGTTCTCTTTTCCATACTCAACTGTTACCAACTGCAGTGTTCTCTGTTGAAATGTCAGGGGGTGAGGGAGGCTTAGAGTAAGTTAGTACAAATCACACAAGGTTAGTAGGCAATTTTGGGGAATGTTACCCGAGCACAGTGTGCTTACACAGTTAACATGTGGTCTTTATTCTTGTGTAGGAAGAACGTAGCTGCTTAGTGTTGTCACAGTCTTCAGAGCACTCCTTGTGATGCAGGTAGAGCCTTGATAAACAGGTAAAGGAGAACAGACTTAATGTTCATTTTCTCTCTTCTTAATTTCCCCGTGGCAGGTCTAATACCATGCCATGGAAACCTTGAACACTATGGTAAGCTAACAGGGTGCGCCTTTGGAAAAGAGCAGGTGGGAATATGGACTTGTCTGCATCAGGAACACCCTGGTCATTTGAAGCTTAAAATATGTGACCATAATAATCAAAACTGGGTGCCTGTAGCTTGGTAACCAGTAACTCATCTTTCCTAGGCAATCTTTGCAATTCCTGTGAGATTGTGTATGATTTTAGTGCAGACTGGCAGGTGTTCAGCATTTGGGAAAGGTTAGGTGCCTCATTTCATCCAGTGAGGTGGGTGTCCTTGGAGATACAGGTTGGATGTTTCCATATTCTGGGAAGCTTATTTTTAAGATCTGGAAGCTGTAGGAAAGGGCAATTAACTTCCATTTGAAAAATGCAGTCTTGGGAAAGATGGAAGCAATGGGTGGTGCAGCATCTCTGAAAAGAAAAAGCTTTAGCAATGGTGGAATTACCTGTGAAATGTGTGTGGGGAAGATACATCTGTAAGCAAAAGAGAAAATCTTGTGGAGTATTTGATGTGTAAGAAATTCGTTGCTGCTCTGTAATGTTAAAAGGTTTTACAGGTAACTCTGGCAGGCAGTCCTCACAAGTCTTTGGCATCCAAACCAGACCGTGTATTGGATGGATCCCACAACTGGATGTGTGCACTGACCTCTCATTTTGAGCTGTTCACTGGTACCAGTGTTCTGTAAACACATAAAGCAGCCTGAGAGAGAAGAAAAACCCTGTTGGGGTCACCACTGCTGCGCAGTTCACAATTGGTACCTGCCATCCGCAGCCTCTCCAGTGTGAAGTTGCTCTACTGTGGGCAGATTCCCACATCAGGTGACACTGTTTTCTCTGATTTTAAGGAGTTCTCATTACCCATTTTGCCTCTGCTTGCTGTGTAAGCAACCTCTATGCTAAGAGGAGCTTTCCTTGAAGTCAGCAACTGTGCTGTGGCTTATTTGTCCCCCATTTTCTGTAACTGGTAGCAGAAGGTTGAGCTCTTCCCCGTTGTATTTGTGCTGTGGGGAGGAGAAGGTGAGGCCAGGCACACATGGGAGAGGAGGGAGGAAGAGCTCTGAGATCTACATGACAGCTCCCACCTCCTCTTTGAAATCATCTACTTCCAGTTGTGGGATTTCTCTTGAGATGACGTTTTTCTTTATGTAAGCCTAGTTTTCTTTGACCTTGTTAGTTCTGTACAAGTCTCCCCAAGACATTCTGCAGTCATTATCACCTTTTTGGGTGGAGTTTATTTTAATTTGGGGGTTTTTTTGTTAGGTTGGGTTTTTTTAAATAACTTTTTAACATTGGTGCATATATGCTTGGGATAGAGCTCATGTAATTTTCCAATCGTATTGATTGTATGTGATTGTGCCCTGCAGAGGTATATTTAACAATAAAATAAAAGGAATAGCCTAGGTAATAAAGGAGACCATGAGATTTGTTGGGTCAGGTTACAAGCTATTTCTGGGATTTCTTTAGGATCCTGGATAAGTGAAATTCCCTGTCTGCTGTTCTCATCAATCAGTGCTAAACAGATTGTTGTGAATCCTCTTTGCCTGAACTGATTCTTTTCTTGCATTTCTTCTCCTTCAGCTATTTTCTTCCTTTCCTGACTCCCTCCCTTATAAAAAAAATATTCTCAAGCCTTTATGGGAATGGCTAACTCTGGGTTGATATTATGAGTATTCATCATTTGCAACTATCAAAACATTGTTAATGGGAGTGGAGGTGAAGTAGAACATTACGAGAAGAATCCCATAAGCTGAATTCTTTGTGAGTTCAAGGGAGTTTTCAAGCCCTGTCCAAGCCTGGCCAGGGGGGAGACATTCAGGGGCACGCAAGGCACTGAGATCACTTTCCTTGAAAGGGTGGGTGTTCTACGACCTTTTTGGAAAACTCTGAGATGACAAAACCAGTAGAAGAAATTTGGCTAGATTCCATTCCTCAGGCTTTACTCCTGCAACGTACCTTTTAGACTTGAAAGAAAAGCCTTCTAGATTATACACTGAGGTGGGACGGAGTGGATTGCAAAAGGCAACAGGACCCAGACATCAGAAAGTCAGTATTGGTCCTTTTTTTTTTTTTTAAGAAGTACAGAGCCATCAGGGTCACTTTTGTATTAAGAACATGGAAGTGGAGACCTATTTGTGTGTGCATGTGGTGGTTATATAGAAAAAGCCATACATGGAAATGCTATTTCTACTTCCCTCTTCACTTCGCTTTTCTCCCTTCTAAAGCTGACTTGGTCTCATCTTGCATCTACACAGTGTCTAAGGGTCCTCTGAGTTGCAGAGACAACAAAATAACAAGTGGAAAGGTGGTGTTTCACTACTCAGTTTGTAAATAGATGGAAGTGTCTGCAAGGTCTTACCTGCTTTTCTGTCAGCGTTTATATTAAATGATAAATGAATGGAGACCACTGTGAAAGAGATCTCATTTTCTGTCTGGGATGAATGTGTGTTCTTCTCCAGTTTGGGTGAGGTGTAAGACGGGCTGTGTAAGGCCTTCTCCAGACCACAGTGTGCGTGTGCTCTGCCAGGCTGGAGCCAGAGAGATGTCAAACTGCGTAGAAGATGTGTGCTTCTGTTCAGGGGTCTGCTCTGTTCCACTCTGCCTGTAAGCCAGGGGCCTTCTTCACACGTTTGACAGAGGTGAACCAGAAGGGATGCCCAATTAGCAGAAATGGCTTATTCTGCTCAAAGATGAAAGTCTACGTGTTAAAAGCCCAGAATAAAATCCTTCAGAGCAAGGAGTGAGCAGCATGTCTCTGATGTTGAGCCTGCCTTGGAACTTGCCTTAAAGCCAGAACAGTCTGGTTTGTGGGTTTTTAATCTTCTCCTTTCACTTCTCCCATTTCTAGCTGGGCAAGACTGGCTGAACATAGTGTCATGTGGGATGAATAACTCCCACTCCCAGGTGAGCATGATCACCTGCCCTGGGACTTCACATGTGTGTTTATGATTTGCATCTTTACTTGTGAGCCCAGGCGCTGTGGGTCCATTGTGTGCTCTGCTGGGCTGAAGGCCATCCGTTGGTGACCTTTAGGCACCCTCAGGCTTCCACACAGTAGTACTTTCTTCCTGGCTGGCTTGAAGCATGCAGCTCCTGTGAAGGCAATTGTATTTACTGGGCGATCCAGGTGGATGGCTTAGTTGGTGATGGTCTCCTTCCCCTTTTGCTCACTAGTCCGAGGGACCAGGATGCTCGGGTACTCACGGTTTATTTGGTGAAATTCCTGTTTCTGCACTGGTTGGCTTCTGAAGAAGATCTGAAGTGCTGTGAAGTCTGATGCCTGTGGGAGTGTGGTGGCTGCTCAGCATCATCAGAGATTTGGGGAAACTTGGAGGTTTTGGTGTATGGAAAATAGGGGACTTGGGGCCCAAGTGGATGGCAGCTGCTGGAAATCTTTTCTATTTCTCTTTGGTATGGATTCCCAAAGCTGCAAAAGACCAGCCCAGAACACAGGAGTCTTGGTCTGGCTCTGTGAGCACCTGAATCTTCCTCCCTTTGCATCACCATAAAGCTCTACAGCAGGCACCCAAAGCACAACCCAAAATCTAAGCAGACTTTCCATCCTGCTCACCACTCAGGTATGTTTAAGGGCTGTTTGCTGCTTCTCCAGAAAACGGGGTGATTCAGAGGGCAGTGTGAGATCGTTGAGGAAGCGTGCTGTCCCCTGCCCCTGTACACCACTGTAGGCTCTTCCCTCTGAAGAGCAGAGCTTGTGATGCTCCTCCAGAGGTGGGAGGCAGGGTGTGCCATACCCCACAGCTCCACCGGCACCTGGGAAAGGGACACCCCAAAGCAAAAGGGTTCCCTGTCCTGGCTGGGACATCTGGAGCTGTTACTGTGACCAGCTCTACCTGTGACTGAATGCTCACTCCTTGTCTCTGGGGCTGTGAGTCTAAAACTGAGCCATGATGCCTGATCCCTCTTGCCAGAGGCTGCTGGATGTAGAGTTTTGGGGTCTGGTGATTTTGTGAGCCTGGTCCCTACTCTAGCTCCATGAACAGCAACTTTGGGGCAAAAACGGTCCCTGTGCTAGAGTGGTCAAGGTGTAGATAATGATTCGTGTTAGTGTGTTGTCATTTGGGATGCTTCCTTAGGCCTGGCTCTGCCGAGGTGCAAGCGCTGGCTCATTCCTTTCAGCTGAACCAGTACTAAAGTGCTGCTTAAATAGATATGTTTGAGTGTGGTGTGTATCAGCCCCCTTGTAAAGGGTATGGCTTGGGCAGCTTGTGTATCCCTACAGCTTCAACAGTGGACGTGACCTCACTGTTAACAAGGCCACTGTCAAAGAGTTTCTGGGCTGTTTTAGGCATTGGGCCCGTTCCAGTGAAGCGAGCATGCAGTCACAGTACCAGCACACTTCATCACACTGGTGAGAGCTCAGTCATGTTCACTCCATCCAGGGATGTGCAGAATACCAGCAGCAGTTGCTCTTGTGTTTTACTGCATTAAACTGCCCGAAGCATTGGGGCAGCAGAAAGCTCAGCTTGGATGTCTGCCTGCTGCTGGGGGTGGAGAATCCCTAATTTCCCCCCATGAAGACCCTCAGACCTTTCCCTTGGGAGTTACCTTGGGAAAATTAAACCACCGTCCCTGTGGAGCAGCAAGGTATGGTGTGGGAGTCCTCAGAGAGGGCATTATCTGCAGGAGGGTTTGGGGGGGATTTTGAGGGGGTTGTGTATATAACAGAGGGCACCCTGTAGCTTTTGTGCTGGCTTTTCATGGAGATACCCCTGGTTATAGAACTAAGGAGCGAGCGAGAAGATGGGACGTTGGGCAGAGGCAGTTTTGTGGGCCCGGCTACAGAGGGGAACCTGCAAGGACAAAGCTGGGACCAGAGCATGTCCTTTCTTTCACAGCCACTTACTGCCACAGCCTCGTCCCCTTTTTGTTCTAGCTCTTACTGGAAAATCTCTTACTCTACAGCAAACCAGTTCACAATTGCATTTTCCATTAAGACCTGGCCTGTTACCGGAGACCTGTAACAGGGTGGCTTCAGTGCCTGGCCAGCCAGCTCCTGGGTTTTGGCATTCAGGAGGCAGTGCTGTAGAGTTTGAGGAGCAGCTGCAGCCTGGATCTGAAATTATATTGCTCTGTCCCACTCCCAGTGCTGCTACATGTGGGCTGGAGGTGGAGCGGGGGATACTGGTGCAGCTCAGCCTCCCAGCTGCGCAGATGGGAAGGTGAGGATAGCAGAGAGGGGATGTATTTCAAACTGGGACTGTGAACTGGGCCAGTTTCTCCCAATTTATGTCTGTCTGGGAAAGGGGGGTGAGGGGATTTGGGGCTGGGAAATGTTTTGTAGAGCTATGAGATACTCAAGTGAGACACAAACACCTCAGGTCATTATGTTTTTATTTGAACTCTTGAAAGCTTGGGGGGTTGATAGGGTTTTTCATGCTATGAGCAGTTAATTTTCTATTGGCAAGAGCTGAAGGCAGCTGGCACTTGCATGGCGTGGGTGGTCAAACTTTCCCTTGTCAGATTGACCTTTAAAACCTCTTTCAAACTAAACATTGCGCTTTTTTCCTTTTTTTTTTTTCCCCTCCTTTTTTTCTGCTCTTTGCTTAACCTTCTGCAGCCGGTCATCAGCCTTTGGCCTCAGCATCCTACTCCCCTCCCACCCTCCCCTGCTTGAGCGCAGAAATCTAGTGGGAAAACTGCTTTGGACTGGTTTGGGCTCAAACAAGGCTGAGCCTTGGCAGTTTGCACTTACAACCTCAAAGCAGAAGGCTGGAGGTACGGGGGCAGGTAAGAGAGACTGATTCCACTAATATTTCATTGTTAATTAACTCCTCGTCACAGGTTCATTTCCCTTTGTGAATTTTAATTGTAGCCAGAGTGTTTTCCTCACTGGGCACAGCCCTGAGGAGCCATTCTGAGAGGGCTTCCCTGTCTGTGCCCTCACCAAGGCTTGCTGCTGGACAGCTAACATGCCATGCTTTTATCTCTGACTTGTAGCAATGCTTCAGGGTGTGAGCAGCAACTTGTAACGTCAGATTGTCCTGACTAATCGATGATCTCTTGCCTGGCTGTAAAAAAGCACCTGCTGGCTTGGTTTGTGCTCTGCTTTTGGGGGGGTAGAGGGACAGGGAAAGCCTTTTTTCCCAAGAGCCTAAGTCAATCTTCAAATAGCTTGAGCTACTTAACATTTTCTGGCCTCTTTAGCACGCCACACTGGTGCTGTGGGCCATAGGTAGCACCGGTGGGTTCAGTGGGGTGGGTGCTGGAGGCCGAGCCGTGGGTCTGCAGTTAGTCATCCTTCCGCCCGGCGCTGGCAGCGGCGGGATGGGGGCAGCCTGCGCTGTGCGAGCCCGGCGGTGTCACACAGCGGGCGTGGGATGGGGAGAGGAGTCTGTATGCTTGCCCTGGGCCTTCTGATTTACAGCTGAGTCAGCAACTTGTCTTGTGGCTTTCTGCACTTCCTTACAGGGGTGAAGCAGAGGAAATGAACCCTTCCTAACTTTTACCCTCTTCCTTGCCAGTAACCCTTTCCAGGCAATGCTGCTGGGATCCTTCCAGGTGGAAAAGGGCTTGTCAAAGGGCTGTGGAGGGAGGAGGAGGAGTGTTTTTTCGTCTGAGTGCTTCAGTGAAGAGCTGGCTTAGGGAATAGGGCTGTTGCTTTAAAGAGCAGCCGCTGCCTCTGCGGGTGGGTGATAGCTCACACCTCCCTGCTCCCAGGGAACGCTGAGCCTGTGGATTGGGTATGTTGGGGTTGACTGAGTGGCTGATAAACTGGATTTAAGGTGTTGATGTGAAGCCCTACATCTTCTGATTTGAGGAAGTCAGGACTTTACCATGAAGTAGACACAGGGAGTGCTTCTCATTTAACGAGGACAGGGTGAAGATGGGGTGCTCTCCCCACTCCTGTGGGTGAGATTAAAACTGAGATTACCAGCACTTTTTGTGACACCCGACACGGTGACCTGCTGCCCTCTTGCTAGAAGCAGGAGTTGTGCTTGTGCAGGCAGGCCAGCCCATGCTTGTGGATGTGCCTTTCCCCAGAGTTGACAGGACAAGGGACCATGGTGAGGTTGTCCCTCCTGCCAGGGGAATGAAATGTGGGTGCAGGGAGCTGCAGGCAGGCAGTGAAGGGCTGCTCCAGTCCTGACCCTGGGGCTGCAGAGTGCAGGAGTGTCCCTGCCTTATTGCTGGCTGATTTTTATTTTTTTCCTGTAGAAGTGAAAGGTTTGGAAGAGCAGCTCATCCTGGAGTGCTTTCCATTGTTTGAATAGTTTTCCTTTCTGTTGCCCTCCTGCCCTGGGTGATGTGTTTTGTTTCTGTATTTAGTCAACTTCCTTCCACTTTTAGAGTATTTATTTTTTGCCCTGGGTGGTGTAGCGTCCACCCTAAACTTTCTGAAAGGAACTCTCTTTGCTGTTACCACCAGGAGTGGTGGCTGAGCCAGGGCCTCTCGTTTGGTGTGTTTTCCTGCAGTGCTGGTTGCTGTGCTGTTAGCACATGCTGAAGAGGGGCCCCTTAGGGCTCCGCGCTGTCTTGGTGCCAAATGAGGTCATTTCTGCGTTCGCTGAGGAGCTGGGGCCCAGATGAAGTCATTGCCCAAGAGCCCAGGGAGGGGGTTGTGAAAGAACCCCAAGATCTCTCGCATCCCACATCGGCTGCTGAGCCACTCCCATTTTCCTCCCACCAGTGGCTGGCAAGACCCCAGACCCGGAGATCACCAGTGCTAAATGTGGCTGATCTTTCCTTTAGTTACTCAGGAGGTGGTGCCTGGTGGCTGTGGCAGTGAGTACGAGTACGTGGGGGCAGGCAGAGACCTTCCCAAGTTAGATCTTCAAAAAAAGTCTTCAGGCAAGTCCTGGGCAGGCTGCCAGGCCTTTCCAATAGCTGTTTCCCGAGCTGTTGTGGCTGCGGTCTGTGAGCTTCCTCCCATGGGGTGTGTGAACAGACTCAACCCAGAGTCATGTAGAGGGCATCTCAGAACCACAGCGTGTGGGGAATCTTGTGTGCTGCTTCACCAGCCCTGGGCTGGCTGAGGAGGGAGGCCTTTGCCGCCGGACCTGACGGCATGTGCGCATCCCCTGCTTCAGCAAAGCTGGAAAATGCAAACTCTCTCTTGGGTGAGGGGGTGTGAGACCTGCTTTTGCTGAAACGTGGTTATTAATGTTGGCCTCCCCACCTCAGGCACCAGGGACAGGCAGTTTGCCATGGGGTGGTGGGATCCTTGGACAGGAATAGCTGTGGTGCACCAGCTACGCTGTGCACGCTTACATGGTACGCTTACTAGTGATTAAAGATGCTCCGTGTGGGAAGGGCCCAAGTGCCCTGGAGAGCTCTTCCTCATCAGCTCTCTCTCTTGCTGTGGCAACTCCTGCATCAGAACCTTAAATAGTGTGGAGCTGAGGTGGGTTAAAAGCACAGATGGGAGTTGAAGGGAACGGAGGAGCTTGGGATAAAGGAGACTGGGAAAACCAGGAAGATTCCCTTGGAAGAAAGCAGAAGGAAACAGTCAAAACCATTTTGTTTAAGGCCATCTGGTCTGCTGAGTTTGGGGTACCTGGGCCTCTCCCAATGAGGAAGAGGGGTGGGATCTGTGGAGAAGTGTAAATGCACATGGACTCTGCATCAGGGCAGCGGTGGCTTTGGCAGCTGGTGCAGCTCCTGCTGCAGGAGGCCTGGGGACATGCGGTACAGGCTGGGTCCTTTCGAGGTAGCCACAGGGACGACTCAGATGTTCACAGGTTCTTGTACAAGCTTGTCAGGGCCAAGCACTGCTTAAAAAAGAGGGCAGCCAGGGCTCTGGTAAAGCACCCTTTTCAGCAAGGTGTTCCAAAAAGCGGTGTGTGCTCAGAGGTGTGCTTGTCCTACTGACAGTGTCGGTCTGTCCTGGTTTATACTGCAGCTACAGGACAGAGGGATGACTGGAGAAGTCTGTGGGGCTCCCGTCACTCTGATGGCTGAAACAGGGCCGTGGCAACAGCGTGGGTTTTCTGGGCTGGCTGGTGCCTATAAGCAGGCTCTCTCTGTGTTTCAGGACGATGCGTCTTTTTGTGCTGTGTCTCTTCAGTGTCTGGGGTCTGGCTGCCCCCGAGCACTATGCCGTGGAAGACATCTGCACCGCCAAGCCACGCGACATCCCAGTGAATCCCATGTGCATCTACCGCAACCCCGAGAAGAAGCTCCAGGAGAATGAGGGGCAAGAGCCAGGGAAGGTCAAGCTCCCAGAGTCAACTAACCCCCGTGTCTGGGAGCTGTCAAAGGCCAACTCCCGCTTTGCAGTTGTCTTCTACAAGTACCTGGCCGATTCCAAGGACAACAGGGATAACATCTTCATGTCACCCCTCAGCATTTCTACAGCCTTCGCCATGACCAAGCTCGGAGCTTGTGGTAGCACCCTCAAGCAGCTCATGGAGGTCGGTGACATTTCCTCAGCCCTTTTCTGTACCTGTCACTGGGGTCTGACAGGTGGCAAAGGTGACGGTGGGCAACCACTGCTAAAGGGCTCTGTTGGTCAGGATGGCTCCCCAGCTTGGGATGGGAGACCTTTATTTATAGAATCCTATGGGAAGGATGTATGTGGGCTGCTTATCTTGGATTTGTTTTGATCCCAGCTCTTTCCTATGACTCCCTGTTTGGATCAGGGTGGATTTCTTGGGTGTGAGAAGTTAGGTCCCATCTGGAGGAAAGAAAGCCCCTTTGAGAGATGGGGAATGGAAATGGGAACAGTTTGTTACTTGCAGACTGGGCAGGCACATGGCTGAGCAGGTAGCTAAGCCCTTTCACCTGCAAAAAGCAGGAAAAGCTGTGGCACCAAGTCATGCTGGGAAAGGTTGTTTTTTTTTTTCAGATTCTGCCTCTCAGGGCACAAATCAGACATGTGTGACAGCCTGCAGTCCAGCTGGCTCCCATGGGAGCACAGGAACATGAGTTACTTCTCGAGGGCCTCCTTGTAGTAAGCTAAGAGCAGTCTGAGAGCCCAGCCAGGACTGAATAGCTTCCACCTCTTGCATTGGGCAGTGCTGCAGCAGCACAGAAAGGGCTGAGCTTCCCCAGCATGGCAGCCTGCAAGCAGGGAGCTTCTTCCTCCAGCCGTGGCTCATAACAGGAGAGCTCTGGTCCTGGACTGAGAGGTGGTCCTGAGGACAGGCATTTCCATGGGACCTATTAACTCCCTGTGTGTCCAACTGCTTGTCTCAGGGTCGGACCCACTTGACGCTCGTCTTGGCACATGAGGCTTGGTACTGCCCATACCTTCCTCACAGATGGGAGACAGCCTGGAGGGGCCTTTCTCCCTGCGACCGCTCCACTTGTCCCCACTGCCACTGTCCTCACAGATCCTGCAGTGTTTGGGTCACCTTCCATCACCCACACAGCCTGGGCTGGGCAGGGCAGAGCAGTGACCTGCATTTCCATAATCTTTACTCCTTCCTTCCTTTCTGGGGAAGTTGCTGTGGGTCCTGGGAGTTGTGGGAGAACAGGAACCTGCTCAGGGATTCCTTCTTGCTCTTTGTCTCCTCCAGGTATTTCGCTTTGACACCATTTCAGAGAAGACATCTGACCAGATCCACTTCTTCTTTGCCAAGCTGAACTGCCGGCTTTACAAGAAAGCAAATAAATCCTCAGAGCTGGTATCAGCCAACCGCCTCTTTGGGGAGAAATCTGTGGTCTTTAATGAGACTTATCAGAACATCAGTGAAATAGTTTATGGAGCAAAACTCTGGCCCTTGAACTTCAAAGTGAGTTTGAACTCCTTGGGATTCTTCTTTCTTTGGTTTGTTTTCTCCCCCTTGTCCTGCTCCTTCTGCTGTGTCCCTGTCTTTTGCTGCAGGGAGTGCCCCACTCTGGGCATGTGGGACATCAGTGCAGGCAGGAGGGAGTATGGGATGCAGCTCCTCTTGCCCCAGTTGACCCTAACCACAGTCACTTCCCCACTCCTCCTTCCTCAATGCCCCAGCACGATGCTGGGAGCTGCGTCCTCCCAAGCACACACCCTGATGATTTGTCCCCTGTGGAACAGGGGTTTAGAAGCCTCAGCTTGACCTTTTCCTTTTTTTGGGTCTCTTCCTTCAGGAAAAGCCAGAATTTTCCAGGCAGATCATTAATGAGTGGGTGGCTAATAAGACAGAGAAGCGCATTACAGAAGTGATCCCAGAAGGAGGCATTGATGATCTCACTGTCCTGGTCCTGGTCAACACCATTTATTTTAAGGTATGGTTAACAAGGCTGGGGGAGCAGCCCATTTCCCTGGGCTTTCTCCTTCGTCGTTGTTTTTTCTACTTCATCGTCGGCTTCGTCGTCATTTTTTCTCCTTCGCCGTCGTATTTTCTCCTTCGTCGTTCTGTTTCTCCTTCGTCTTCGGCTTCGTCGTAAATGATTTCTACTTCGTCGTCGGCATTTTCGTAGTATTTACTCCTTCATCGTCTGCTTCGTCGTCGTTTTTTTGTCCTTCGTCGTCGTTTTTTCTCCTTCCTCGTCGGCTTCGTAGTCGTATTTCTACTTCGTCGTCGGCTTTGTCATCGTTTTTTCTCCTTCGTCGTCGGTTTCGTCATCGTTTTTTTCTTCGTTGTCGTTTTATCTCCTTCGTCGTCGGCTTCGTCGTAGTTTTTTCTCCTTCGTCGTCGTTTTTTAAACACAGTGCTCATGGCTGTCTCTGTTCTTCTCCTTCTCTTTTCTAGGGGCACTGGAAATCGCAGTTCCCAGCTCCAAACACAAAGCTGGATTTATTTCACAAAGCCAATGGCGAGTCCTGTGAAGTCCCAGTTATGTATCAAGAGTCCAAATTCCACCACGTGTCCGTCCTCCAGGACAAAGTCCAGGTCCTGGAGCTGCCTTACAAAGGGGACGATATCACCATGGTGCTGGTCCTGCCCAGTGCTGGGACGTCGCTGGTGGAGGTGGAGCAAGACCTGACATCAGAGAAGCTGCAGGAGTGGATAGACTCCATGATGGAGGTCTCTCTCTCCGTCTACCTCCCTCGTTTCCGCATTGAAGACAACTTCAGTGTCAAGGAGAAGCTGAGAAAAATGGGGCTGGAAGATCTCTTCAGTCCAGAAAATGCCAGACTCCCAGGTCAGATGTGGAGATGGGGTGGTACAGGCTGGAGGTGGGAGGAAACATGTGAAAGTACTTGGATGTTGCTATGGTCAGTAATGGGCTCTGCAGTCAGCCCCATCACAGACATGCAACCCTGCTCTGCATTCAGAGCAATGGAGCTGGGCAGGGCACAGGAGCTGGCAGCTGGTGGGGGATGTTCTTGCCACAGTGCAGATGTACCTTCTGTTTGAGCGCCGGCCAGGAAGGAGTTCTTGAGTGGCTGTCAGAGTGTTTTTAACCCTCTCTCCACTTTGTTGCTCTGTGTTTCAGGTATCGTTGCAGAGGGCCGTACAGACCTGTACGTATCTGATGCTTTCCACAAAGCCTTCCTTGAGGTAAGCCTTGGTTTATCCCAGGAGGTGTCTTCCTCTTTGCTGTGAAAAAATGTGAAGTTTTAAAAGAAAAACCAGCTCTGAGCCTGTGGTGTTCGCTTCCTTGATGACCTGGGGCTTTGGGGGTTGGTGGGAGAGCCCTCTGCGTGCTGTGCAATGCCTGTACCTTAATCCCATCTTCTCTTTCGGTCGGTAGGTGAACGAAGAAGGCAGTGAGGCATCAGCTGCTACAGCTGTCACCATCTCCGGCCGTTCCTTCCCCATGAACAGAATAATCTTCAATGCCAACAGGCCCTTCCTGCTTTTCATCCGGGAAGCTGCCCTCAACACCATTATCTTCATGGGCAGAATAGCTGATCCTTGCTCCTAAAGGGACTGTCGGGGCCTCGCTTCTCCCTTCTCCGCCTCTGGACAAGGGGTGGTAGGGTATCTCTGCAGAGCCCGGGCCGCTCCTGGGGCAGCTGGGCTCATTGCTTAGTGCACATCCCCAGAAAGGACCGTATCCAGCCAGGCTGTTACTGCTGCTCCTTGCTGCAGGGGCTCCAAGGGCACCTCACCTCCGTTGTTCAAAGGGAACCTTGTTTTTTTCTGGCACTAGTACTACTGTGGCACCCAAACCTGCCCCCAGCATTGCTGTTGTTCATATGTCCAACCCTCCAACTGTAACTCGGAGCCCCTGGTACATTAAAAACCTATAGATGTGTGTGTAACAAACTGATCTCTGAGCGGCTGGCTTTCAGCAAGTCACGTCCTATGCTTACACTAACATCCCTTTCCCCCCGCACACCCCAGTTCTAGTGGAACAGGCCCACGCTGCACAGGTTGGTAGATCAGCAGCAGCCACATGGCTTGTGCCAGCTGGGCTGGAAACACCCTTACGTGGCTCTGTGCGGAACAAAGAGCCACCAGCACTCTGCTTGCCAGCAGTTCAGGCATGTCCGTGTGCAAAGTTGTCACTAGGGAAAGCCCAAGTAAATTACTCCGAGTAGTAAGCTCTGAACTAGCTCTGTGCTAAGAGTAGGGGCGTCAGAGCTGTGACAATGCCCATGTAAGGCAACCAGTATCCCAAGGGATTGTAAATAATCCGATTATTTCACCTGCAAGTTGCCTTCTAGAGCTGAGGGACCCTGGCCCGCTGCTGCTGTGCTGCGTGGTGACCCAACCTCTGGCCTGCCCAAGGTGGCTGCTCCACTGGAGGACGCTGAAGCAGTCACTGCCTCTGGTTTTGGAAGCAGTTGGAAGCTTTGCAGGACTCTCCTGCTCCCTGGTAGGAAGGTAGGAGCATCTGGATATGGGGAGTCGCCTCCTCTGCCATATTGTGGGGTGACAACCGTGGGTCCCCTGCATGTGGGGAGAGACCTGTAACGTGCTCCCCCGTTTTGCACTTTACCTCAGAAAGCAGCTATGTGTGTGAGGCAGAAGGTCTGGGGCCCTGTAAGAAAAGGGGGGAACACTTTGGAAATCACCAGGAGTCGGGGGGTAGGGCACTTGGCCGGCAGTGGGAGTGTGCGGTGCTTTCCTAGCTGGTGGGAGCAGAAAGGGCTGAGCCTGCAGATGCACTGAGACAAAGTTTAAGAACCAAAACCCATGGACTGAAGTCCCTGAGGGCGGCAGGAAAAGCAGCTGGCAGGGCCCAGGCTCTCATGCCGCGGCTCAATGAGGGCGGCAGGAAAAGCAGCTGGCGGGGCCCGGGCTCTCGCGCTGTGGCTCGCTCCAAGCAGGCGGCAGAGAGAAACTCGGCATCAACCTCAGACCAGTCAGCTACACAACACAGACATAGAGCTGAGTATTAAACCATTTAATTCTCAAACCACTCACATGCATAATGTTCTTTTACACAGTGTTAAAAGAAAGAAGGAAATGCGCTTTGTTGGGGTTTTAATACAAACAGAGTTTCAAGTATACATTGATAGAATTTTCAAAGATTCCTACCCAAGTTGCTAAGTTTTCATTCACATTGTTCTTAAAGCTGTCCAAGGAGAGCGCTTCTTGCTAAACTGCTTTCAATGCAAGTGTACAGTCCCCTCTACCTCAGCTTTATTCCCCCCTCCCCAAGGCTGGTTCTTTTGCTGCCTCCCACCCCCCCGCCTTCCCTGCCCCCTTCCAGCAGCACCGGCCAGCCTCAGATGCCCCTCCGAAGAGCTTCTGCCTGCCAGCTCCCACTGGAGGAGGACAAGGACGAGGACAAGGAAAAGCCACAGCAGAGAACTGGCTGGGGAACAGTTTGTAAAACCACTGAAGAACAGTCTGATAATCCGTGACACACAGCAGGCTCGCACTTCCACCTACCGCAGGCTAGTGCGAAGACCGACTTTCTTTTTTTCCCTTGAAATAAGGACTGCAACCAAACATAAACCCAAAAAATAAGGACTACAGCAGGAAATATCTGTAACTGTGAAAGTAAGTCTTGAGCATTAGGACACCTGTCCTTAGGAGTCCAAGTTTCTAGGTCAATAGTTGAGGGTGACAGCACAGTTTTCCTTACAAAGGGTTACTCTGCAAACCAGCTCAGATCAGAATCCATGTGGGACAGACAAACCTGGATTTAAAAACAAAAACTAAACCCAAAACTTAAAAATACTGAACTGACTGGGGCCCCACCTCCAGGTTACGGAAGAGACCCCACAACCCCAGCAACAACTTCCGTTGTGGCTTTGCTCCTTCGACTTAGCTGGGCCCCGTGCCCCGAGCTGGGCTGTCTGCTGTGTTGTAACTGGGTGTAACTTCTGACCTATTGGAAGCGGGGCTTAAATATTCTTTACAGGCAAGGGTGGGGATTTTGGGGTGGGGATGGGGAGGGGGTGGTTCTGTCATTTGTTTTTGACTGATTACAAAAGTCTTCTAACAGGCCGACGGGTGCTGGCCCTGTTAGTGCTACAGCACGGCTGAGCCCCGGCCAGGTTTGTGGCTGCGGTGGCAGCTCCTGGGCGTAGTAGTGTCGGCGGGGCAGCGCCAGGCCGGGAGGGCTGCGGGAGGTATTGCTGCGGAGCGTCTGGCAGCGTCGCTCCCTCCGCGGCTCTGGCTGAGGAGCAGCCGCCTACCTGTACGGCTGGGTCAGGAGCCAGCGACAGCCAGATGCGTCTTAGGATTTAAAGTGCATTTCTTCAGTAAAGGGGTTTATCCTTTTTTTGTTTGTTTTTCTTTTTTCTTTTTTTTTTTTCTCTTTTTTTTTCTTTTTAAAGAGGAGCTTATTTAAAGTGCTGTTCTAGTTTGGAAAGGGACTCTGTTTAGAAGAAGAAAATGGCACCTTTTCACATGAGAGATCTGCTCTCCATGTGTGTGTACGTATAGAAATTGGCAGAGTCAGATCTGCTGACGAATGACCAACATAGAAAAGTGTTTTTGTATTTTATTGCTTGATATTTATTCTTTTCCTCCTGCCGCCTTGGAGGCGGGAGGGAGATGGATTCTCCTCTTACCTTCCACACCATTAACTATCCCAGCACATGAAGCCCGGCCCACGGCTCAGGCAGTGGCCCTTGGCAGAATACATGAAGTAATGCATCCACCCCGAGCGTTCGCGGCCCCGGAGCAAACCTGTGCTGGTCACGGCAAGAAAGTGGCGGCAAAGTGGGATGACGCACCCCAAAATGCTTCCCCCCAGCTCCGGCCAGATGCCATTTTCCTACAGTCACTTTGCAGAGCAGACTTGCATCGCTGAAAGACGGAGGTAAGGAAAACAAACCTGTTGGAAGCAAAAGCTTTGCAGCTAAGAGCGTGTAGCGTGGTAACCTCAGCACTCAGAGAGAGAGGTAGTTACTGTCCTGTGAGTCTGCTGCTGCATAATGCAACTCGGTTTCTGGAGTGATTCCTCAAAAAAACAAAAGGAAAGGGAAAAAAAACCAAACTCCTGTGCTCTTTATGGAAAGTTATGCCAGGTAAATCTTGTTGAAGACATACTTGAGTATTCCCTCCGTGAGGCTTTTCTAGTTTAGAAATTGATTGTCAGTTTACCTCATTGCAAAACCAAATTTGCTTAGCAAATTGCTACACGAAGCCACTTACGTTGTCAGCTCCCACGAGGACATGCTGATCCAGCAGTGTCCCCAGGTGGGAGTTAGCGTTTCGGTTGAACCGGGCTCGTCCACCACGGCGTCACAGTGTGACTGCGTGAGGACGGCACTTTGCACTCTGAGCAGCTCGGGAAGGTTAAAAAGAGCCACCGGTGTCATGTTCACAGTGCTGTGCGGGAAAGAGGAGGTGACGCTGGGGAAAAGAGGGGACAGGGAGCAGCCTCGGAGCAGCCAGGCCAGAGCTCCCCGGAGGTTCAGCTCATGCCTGAGCTGCCAGCGGCTCAGGGGCCATCTGCACACGTTGCTTTCCTGTTTTCAGACAGATGCAGCACCAGCAGCTTGCTGCTGTTCTGCCAGCTTGCTCTAGCTTCTCGGACGCAGCTTCCTCTTGGCCATGGCTAGTTCTCCCTCTAAGCATGGGGCACACAGGGAGGGCTGTGCTACCAGAAGGACCCACAGCCGCGTGGTGTTCTCTTCTGAACTCGTCTCTTAAAAGAGCTTATTCAGAAGAGTCCCTGTTTGGCCACCAAGGCAGATTCCTTTTGTGCTCCTGGGGCTTTACATACGCGAACACAAGCGCAACACACGCTGCCTGAGTGATACTGTTCCTCCTTCACTTCCAGATACTTCTTGCAACCATTTCACCCTGTGACAACATAACCCTGGAAGCTGTCGCACGCCAGCTTTCTGCCCAGGCAAGTGCTTTATGGGAGCCAAAGGGAATTGGCCTTAAGCCAAGGGGATAACAACATTCTGCTCTCCATCCCAAATTCACCTGTGCCCCAACAGCGTAACCATGGCTCTGGAAACCTCCTAACACTTAAGCAAAGTCCCCACATGCCCACAAAACCATTCCCTCAGCCTGTAACCACACGTACCCATGACACCCTGTCCCCAGGGTTTGCTGGAGCAAACGTGGGACTGATTCACCCTGAAAGTGCCCCATGGGCAGAGGCTGAAATAGAAGCTGTCCTGGGGAGAATTGCACTGTCCCCGTTCTGTTGGGGTAACCCACAGCCACCGCCCCCTTGCCCCTGTTAATTCTACCACTGACATGTTAAAGAAAAGCTTCACAGTAATCCGTAGAGTTCATTCCCACACATAAATTCGAAGAAAATAGCACCACGGGAGCGCACATCCCGTGCCAAACCAAGGCCCTCAGACGCGGGGTGAGCGAGTGGGCTCCCGACGGCCCCCTTGGTCTCCAGCCACAGCTTTCAAACTTGCCCAGTGGGGAAGAACCGGTGAAGTAACAACATCATCAGGTTCAAACATCACTTCTAGGAAGTTCCTCAGTTCTCCAGTTTCTTCCCCCTCCCCAGACCAAGTAACTTCAGTTGTACTTTTCTTTTCCTACGCTGCTATTTTACAACCAGTAGTAAACCCAATCTAGCTTAATTTTTCATTTCTGATTAGTTTCACAGTTCTGTAGCCAATGGTATCAGGTCTGACCACAAAGGTAATGGGGAGGTTTAAATAAATAAGCATAACAGTAATGAAGAGGTTTAAGCTGAGATCTGATGGGGAAGGGGTTAAGTACAGCTACCAAAACTAAGCTAAGCAGGAGGCTTAAGGTAGCAAAACAGTAACAGTCTGCAAAACAACAATGCACTGTCTCTTTTACTTTAAAGTCCTGTCTCGGATAACCACAGGAAGAGCGTACATTGGAGTATGTCAGATTAAACAAGGGACTTACACAGCAGTATTTAAAAGATACCTGAATATGTTTCAAAAGTTTAACTGATATGAAGTAGGAAGGCCGTTAAAGCTGCCCATTTTTACATAATACTAAAAAAAAAAGTAGTAACAAAAATTACAGCTTGGCATAGTCTAATGGAAACGGGACCCTGGGGGGCTGCACTTGTGCTTGGGGAGCAGCTGGATTTCTCCACAGACCAGAGCAGGCAAGATACTATTCCATGGATTAATCGCTGACAAATGGGGGAAAAAAAAACCCCATATATATATCCTACCTGGCAATGCACTAGTAGGATAAAACTCCCTGCTCCTGGTTTTGTGCTCTGCGGAGCAGAACGTGGTGTGGCAGTATTTATTCGGGGGGGGGGGTCTTGCCCCGTCAAGTTTGGAGTATCTCCCAGGACGGAGATTTCCCAGCCACTCTGGACAAGCCCTTCCAAGTCTGTGTGGCTGTACTCGCGGTGAAAGGAAGGGGTTGTAAGACCTAACCTGACTCTCCCTTGCAGAAACTCCTGCCTACTGCTGCTCCTCCTTCCACTGGGCACCTCTGAGAAGAGTTTGGCTCCATCTTCTCTGCGCCTTCCCCTTGGCTGCTGAGCTTAAACAGAAGAAACGATACAGGTGAAGGAGAGAGTACCATAACAGGAGCAAACTTTAGTCTTCCAACAGCTTCACTATATGCCAGAAACCCTAACATTTAGACAACAGCACTCTGACCTCCCTCTGGTACTGCCTCTCTACAGCCTTTTCTTGCTGCCCTTCAGTTCCTTTCTCAGGAGCCTCTGAAATCTGCACACAAACTGCCTTCCCCATAGGACCGACTCCTTTTCCCTCGCTACCATTCACAGCTCCAGGATGGAGACTGCTGGAGACACTCAGCTCTAATGTTCTAGGACATCTTTGCACCCCTGTCTCCCACAACTGCAGGGCTTCCTACGAGCTGCCGAGCACACGCGTGTCCTACAACCGCCGTTTCCCTGCCCGCAGCATCCACGGCGCTGCTGGATGCACATGTCTCATCACAATGTCACTTTGCTTTTGTTTCACCTGTTCTACCCCACCAGTAGATCAGAATTAACACTATTTTTGGCAACAAAAAGAATTATCCCGTTCAGTGTTCTGCTGCTGGCCTGTAACTGGTTTTCCAGCAGGGTTTCCATGCAGGTTTTCCAGGGGACACGTTAGTGTCTCTCTAGCAAAGAAGGAAACTCCCCCCCGCACCCCTTTTCCCTGGGCGACAGGCACTAGGGCTGGAGCTCTCACTCACTGGGGCTGAAAGGCCTGAGCTGAGACACAAATCCTACCTTGCTCTCCTTACCTTCCTGTTTTCTCCTTCCTGCAGGAAAACACCCTCTTACGCTTGTCACCAGCTCCAGCTCGTCGGAAATGCTGAGCTTGCCAGTCGCTGTATCAAGACAAATGTACATGAGACAGTCTCCTCTGCAATCTCCTCCTCTGGAGACATTCACACCCCGCCTGGACATGTTCCTGTGTGACCTACTCTCAGTGATCCTGCTTTGGCAGGGGTGTTGGACTAGAAGGGACTTCCAACCCTGATCACTGTGATTCTGATACAGCAAGGGGCTCATGGTGCTGGCAGCAGCCTGCGATACCCTGCAACCTTGATGGACACAGCCAAGATGGCTTTTGGGGAATGCTGCACCATCCTGTTTCAAAAGGTGCCTGTTTTGTGGGGTCACAGCCGGCACAGGGCACGCAGCACCCCCGATGTAATGCAAGGCTGTGCAACTTCCCCCCTCGCCCCTTCGATGGCATCAACATACCTCGTGCAGTTCTTAGTGGAAACCCGAACAAGAACCCCGGGCAGGTGGACCTCCTCACTTGCAAGAACCCTCTGACAAGTTCAATGCCTTGGCACGCAACCCCCACACCCCTGAACTCCTCTGTGCAGCCTCAGTGCTGACCATGTCCCAATGCCAAAGGCCTGTTGTTCACTGCTGAAGTGCTCATGCCACAGGAAGCCATGAGGAAAATCTCACCAGAAAATAATCCCATCTACACCTCTGACCTCGCAGAGCCCACACAGCACACGGGCACTGACACCCAGGGGCTTGAACCACACCGTGACAGGGACCAGCACTCCGCAAAGACCCTTCCTCATCCCTCCTGCTGACCTGACCTCTGCAGCAGCATTGAAACCACATTACAGAGATCACCTCCTACAGCCCTAGGCTTTAAACCTTCTGTCATCACCTCCATTTTCCCACCCAGGGTGGCTGTAGCAGCCGTGCTTAGATCACAAACTGATGCTGGACAGGAATTTAACTGAACAGAACGTAAGAATAAGGGTTTTCAGCGCTTCTGTGGAAGGAATTACAGCCTGGAAACAAAAGGAAGTGTCTTTTGTTCCATGTCCCCAAGGCTTACAAACTGCTGGCAGGGAAGGCCAGCCAGCAGGACACCCTCACAATCCCCTCAACCCACAGCCTCTGGCTCCTGTCGCCACGAGCCCACCAGCCAGTCACTGGCTGTGACATACTGACACTGATGCTACTTAAATGAACTCAGTAGATGGACTGTGACCCTGCTCAGTGCGAGGGACCTGAGGAAAGCCTCAGAGCAGAAGCGCGAGGGGAAGCACAGCCACTGCCAAGCCTGCGGGGAGGTGAATGTGTTTGCAGTGTTTACAATTACTCCCTGGCACAGAAGAACCAGCAAGATTTTCTCTCTGAAGCTGTTGCTTCTTCCTAGGCAGCGGACTGTGAGCCTTCACAGGAGGTGCTACAAACCAACCCAACACTGCAAGACTGAGTCAATAGCAGAGGCTGATTTCCTCAATCTGGACATTAGCCACTAAATACTTAGCAGTGTAGCCTAAGAATTAAAAAAGACACCAAATAACCACGGTAGTGGCTGTTTTTGTGGCTTCCTCTCTCCAGCTCCTGGTTGAGCCAGAATACTGTCTGATTCCCTGTCTCCTCCTCATTTCTACGCTTGCCAAAACATTCTTGTCTCCCTACGAACCTGTTACATACCACGAAATATGCCACCCCTCCCAAGCCTTCAGAAGGCCCCGAATCCCCCAGTGTGCTGCTTTGGTCACCCTGATGGCACAGACGAGCCAAAGCGCAGGAGCACCTGGGCCAGTGGCAGCTGTACTCCAGCTCAACTGCCACCTCTTGGCTCCAGCCTGTATCAGATACCACAGCGAGACAAAAGGGACGCTAGCAGAACCAGGGCCGGCACCGAGACACCCTGTTCCCAGGCCTGTTCACACCACTTCAACCAAACCTCTTCACACAGAAGAGGAGCATCCAGGATCATTTTAGTCCATGTCACAGCAAACAAAGCAAATCCTCGCCTCAATTCCTGCCTCATTTTCCTTCACAGGGAAACTTCCTCGAGGCATTCCAGTGGGCAAGTTCTCCTGCTTCCCTGAAGCATCCCAATGCAGGAGGTGGGGCAGAAGCCCCTGGCTTTGTGACCTGCAGCACTGCAGGGTGGCAGCGACTCCGGAGTGGTTCTGCTGGGAAACGCCAGCAGCAGAAATGCTCCTAAGTCCCCTTCTTAAAGCACTAATTCAAACCATCAGCCACCCAGCTCCCTGCGGGGTCACTTTATGAGGCAGCACAGAGATGCCCAGAGCTGAGCCTGGCACATCTCAATCCAGATCTGTGGACAGAAGGTGCCAGAAGTAAACAGCACTACCTGATGTCGCCCTCTTAGCTTTAACCACACACCTCATCTCCACCAGACACCCCGCTGCGCTGCTCTTGGGCCAGTTCCTCCAACACCAAGTTATACCGGCTAAGGAAAAAATCCCAACCCATGCTGCCTCCCCACCATCAGACTTCACCCAGCGAGTCTCCAGTCTTTCCAAAGCTGGAAGCCTCAAGGATTCACCAGTGCAAGGTCTTAAGCCTTACTGGTATCCATGGTTTTGTCAGCAAAGAGTTTCCATGGCTCCTCCCTCTATTTCCAAGACGTGTCATTTCACAAGCTGTAATACTTTGGTTTACAACAGGATTAAAATATAAATTAAATAAGATTAATGCTAAATGAGTTTATATTGAAATGCTTTATATATGTATATATATATGTATATACAGGTATGTGTGTGTGCACTCCCTAATGACAGCTAGAGGAAGCAAAAGCCGTTCTCCGAAGGCTTTTACTCACCCAACTAGCGGGATCAACTTATCCATTGCAACAATTCCCTGTGCATAAAAGCTAATGAAGCACTGGAAGGCGGCACTGGTGAGAAGCTGGATCACACAGACATTCAGGAACAGAAAGACAATAAATTATAAGGACCAGTAGTAACATGTTCACAGTTGGGATGAGGATAACATTAGAGGAAACCTGAATCTTCCACAGTCCCCAGAATAAGAAGTTGAAGGTTGCTGAAGATTGCAGCTGGATATATTTTAGTTACTCCTAAAAGCCAAGATCGGGTCTGACAAACCACATGAAACATCTCCGAGCAGACTAGACTCCGGCACTGCTGGATTCAGTGGGAGGACCTCCAGTACCTCCACTGGGACCAGAACTCAGCCCCGTGACCAATCCCTGTCTCTGTCTGTGATGGGCATTTTCACAAGCAGGAAGGTTCCTTGAAGCCAACTCAAGTCTACATCCAAAAGAAAATATTCCCACCCCTTCCTTGGTTCTGCTTCTCTTCTATCATCCCAGACATCACGTTCAACCTCTTCTAGTCCCAGCCTTTCAGCAATAACACCACGGTAGATGGAAGTAGTCTAGAGACAGTAGGACTCCTTGAATAATTTTATAACCCATTCAAGTGGGTTCTGGATGAGGAATAACCTAAGTTTCTAGTAACACCAACTGCAGCAAAGCTTTGGCCTGCTGCATTTTAGTTAAAACCCAAAAAAAACCCCAATAAATCTACTCCCCATCTACTCAAAATGTTCTGGTAGGAGTTAGTTTCAAGCAGCAGCCAATAGTGTTTGCATAGTTCTAGCTTTTATTTGGTTACAAATATATATCTATCTATATATCTCACTACATACATATAGATGTATGTATTTTATATCAAAATATCCTTTGAATGACAATGATCCTTATCTCTCCCTAGGACTTCCCACCCAAGATGTCAAAGCTCTGTGCACACGTCAAGTCATGCTCACCTCTGGAATACCATCATTGCCAGACAAGTCTATGCTGGCGCTCGGTGGCAGCTCCACTGAAAGACTCCGGACTTTCCAGCTGCAGTCCTGGCTACAGGCTCAGCTCCCAGAGGGAACCTGGAGCTCAAACCTTGACAAAATCAAGAAATTTCCTGAATTACAGCTCCTTGACTAGTCCCATCCCCAAGAACAGCTAATCTGCAGAAACCCTTGGATGCTGGTACAGCTAAACCAGGCGTGTCCTGGATGGAGGACGAGGTGCTATAAAGTTTCAATGGTAAATTGAAGGGTTGAAGTTGATTTTTGTTGGGCTTAATGATGCACCGCTCGGTTGACCTCACAAACCACCTCCCCCACTATGCAACTCTTCAGCCGCCTGTTTATAGGTCAGGTTCTGCAGGACAGATGAAGTCAGCAGCAAATAAAACTACAACTCTGCTCTTGCAAATGCTTTGTTAGGGTTGAGTTGCCCAAAGGCAGCAGAAGGACTCTGCTCAAAGACCGAACTCCTTAGAAGTATTTACTGCACCAGGTGTCATGCTTTTAAGTGATATTACTACTGCCTAGAGGTGTGGGATGGCCTGCCCTGGAAAAGAGTCACCTAACTGTCACAACACAAAGAGCAGGACAAGCAGGGAGAGCTGTCCCATCCGTTCATTCCAACCTTGATCTTGCTGAGGGCTGAAATCCTGACTCTGTGCCCTCCCAAGCCTGCTCTGCAACACTTTTCAGCAAGACCACAGGTCGTTCCAAATGCGATTCCAGCTTTGAAGAGCTGTGGGATGGGAATACTTGGTCTCTACCCACCTCTGCTGGATTTCAAACAGCAGCAGAGACGCAAAACTCTTTCTATGCTTCCTGCGCTCCAGCCACCCAAACTTCCCAAAGTTAAATCATATAGATCACAGCTTGAAAAGACTGTAGAGAAGGAAAGGTAAGGAAAAGGACTGAATGTGGTGGCCAGACAGCGCTGGGAGGACAAGCAAGGGGCTGCCCACCCGCATCACCGGCTCTGACTCCTACCAGGCTGGTACCCCTGGACCTAATTAAAGGGCTCTGAGCGTGTTCTCAGCCTCCTGCTACAAATTCACATTTCCTAAAGCCTCCCTGGTTGCCCCTCCCTGTCTGGCTGCGGGAAAGAAGCAGCGCAGTTTGCTTTCATGTGCTCCCACCACAGGAGAGCAAAATGACCACCTGCTTTTCCCTGCTCCCAGCTGCGCTATCGCTCAGCCTCCTGGGAGGAAGAAGTTTAGCTTCTCCCCAAAGCAGCAGCACAGTACTGACACAGTTCTTGGTATTTTCACAGCTATTCACAGGGAACCCGGAGGCAGCAGCCAGGAATGGCCACAGCAACTGTACTGCCCCATCCCTCGGCTGGGGCTCGGTGCCGGGGCTGTCTGCAGGCTTGAGGAGATAACCACAATGCTTCACATTTGGAAGGTTTCTCCACCGCAACAAAGAACTAAGAACCGTGTTTCCCCTCTGAGAAGGGGGAAACTGCAGAAATCGAGTGTGTTCCCCCTGTTGCCCTGAGGCGAGCAAACGAACGGGTTAGTAAGCTCTGAAGCAGACAGGAGCATTACGTACAGAGGTATTGAAATAGGACAGAGTTCTCTTCACATCCTCCTCAAATCACAGTTGAAATCAATTTTGGCAGAGGGAGGAAAAACCTGCAGCTACACATGGAAAGGTGAAGCCATGCCTCAGCCCATCACAGAGGTGTTTGCGCTCGGAAAGTTGGCACCTGATTCTCTACAGCTTCAGTGTGACCATGAAGAGCTACACCAGAGGCAATGAAAGATTGTATGACATTCTGTTAGGGAAAGCAGCTCCAACGAGCTACACCGCTGCTGGAGAATTCACAGGAGGCTTCTTCCATACCGTACAGGACCTCCAAGCCCTTTATAATTTGAACCTTGGCCTCATCTGCACTGATAAAGCCAACGACTGGAAGAAAACATTTTAATAAACGATTCCTCCTGAAATGGGTCCATCTCCTGGCACAGATGGGCCTGAACTGCTTTCAGCCTTGTTCAAGAACCCATTGGAGACACTGCGGTTCCCACACATACACACACATCCGTTAAATGCACAGAAATAATATTAAAATGATTCCCACTACCATACCTTATACTGACTCCTAGCTACAAGCTATAAATTTCACCTCAGCGAGGCCCCGGGCAAGAATATTGGCTCTTTTCTGCATGCAATCAGAAACGATTGTTTATACAGTGGCAACCTCTGCACCAAAAGGAAAAAAATAAAACAAAAAACAACAAACCAACCAACCAACAAACAAACCAAACATGAAAGAGGAAAAAAAATATTAAAAAAACACCCAACCCAAACAACCTTTCACAAGCTTTGTTTTCAGACTAGCCTAGTAGGGTATGAAGGACCACGGTCATGGGTTGGTGTTTTTCTTCTCACCAGGCCAAGTGAAAGTAGTGAATCAGCAAAACAGGACGTGCTGCTGGCACCCTGGGATGTCAGGATGCTCCTCCGTTCACAGTATCGATATAGGAAAACAAAAAACCTGCTCAGGGAACTCACAGGTATGCCATGGGAACACAGGCGTTGGCCGCTCTGCGTCAGCCCTTCATCACTGCACCTCAGGGGGTCTTTTGCCATCTGGTTTCAGCCAAATGTTGCTTGTGTATAGCAGTTACTGCACCTTCACCCTTCTCTTCACAGCAAGCTTAGCAGGGAAACTTTCCCACTATATTTATATATAATATATGTATATAAATAATTTTATGTTTTTATAGTTTGGTAGTATTCTTTTAAAAGTTCTATTTTAAAACACTTAAAAAAATCTTTTAAGCAACTAAAAGTAACTTTTGATGCTCTCTAATGTGAACAGGATAGGATTTCAAAGTGTTTAACTCTTTTTTTTTTTTTTTTTTTTTTTTGATTTTTGGTAACTTCAAAAGCTAGGACTAAAGCAGCATCCTCTGCACATCTCCACTCCTCCCCACACCTCAATTGTGACGAAACCTACCTTAGCCACCCTCTTATCTCTCATTCTCTGCGACTGCTCTCTGGCAACCTTACTGTTCCGGTATGATCCTGATTGACCTTTGACAGGAAACCCAGTCAGTGGGGCTGGTCCTTCGGGCGGCCGCTTAGAAAATCATTCCCTGTGCGACGATGCACTTGACAGGAGAGGAGGAAGAAGGGACAGAAGGAAAATGGAGGTGAGATATCAGGTTTCCTGTTTGAAATGATCCATGAAATCATACTTTGCAGGCACCCGGCTCAAAATACCCGCAAAGGTTCCTCTCTTAGGAGCACATCCTCTTTACGTGTGATCCCGGCACCCTTCCCACCCACGCCACCCACACCCCACTCCCCATTATTAGAGCCATGCCTGCTTTTTGAGAGGCATGGGAGGAACAACGAGACTTCTGGCTTATAAAAGAGAAACCATTATGAAGCAAGGCAAGAATACATCACCCTTCTCCAAATTTTTCCCTCTAAGGGGGCAGGAAGATGATCCCAAGCCCCACTTTGCTTTGGGGAAAGCGAGGGCTAGTGAAGTTTCCACTGTGCAGTCAGACCAACCTCTAACTGCTCACCCAGCTTGCTCTGCAGAAGCAAGGAGAAGTGCATTCTTTTTTTCCATGTCTCCTTGTTCCTCCCAGCACCCTAGGGATCAGAACTTCGTCCTGCACGCATTACACAACCCCAAGAAAGCTCCTTCCACTAAACATCCTCTCCCAAAGCTGACCTGTCCATTCATTCCCCCTCCTGTTACAAACAACTCAGCATCAGAACCAGAGAAAACTCTGAAAGTATTGCATATTTTTTTCAAAAAGACTTCTTCAAAAGATGTCAAGATATTTGCACTTTCTTTACCTGTCCCATGCTTCTCTGCTTATGAAACACGTAATCCCGTGCAAACACCTACAATACGCGACGCAGGCATGTCTCTCCAGGTTTGCTAAACTTGCTCTAAACATCAGAGCCGCTTAGGATACAAAAGTTAAAGTCCATGCAAGGGGACAAAGTTGTGATTGCTCTAGGAACCGTTCACTTTTAAGTTTCCTGAACCTTTAAGAGGAAATAAAAGTAGGGGTTTTTTCTTTTCTTTTTGCATTTCATTGATAAAAAAAGTTATCAAACTAGTTTGTAGAAACAACGTTTAAAAGCAACCACCCATGATTGCTGGGCTGGGACGGGAGTATTTCGGTGTACCATATTGCTGTTAGAAAAGGTAAGTGCATGTCGAGGGGGGAGTAGGGGTGAAGGACGACTTTGGTAGCCAGCCTCTAACTCCACAATTCAGCTGGTCCAGGAAAACTCATTTCTAATGCTTGGTAACACCCGGAGCACGGCAGCGTGCTGGACAGGATGTCACAGTGCTCTGAACTCTCCTGGATCAGCGACAGCAAAGGACAACCTCCTCCAAAAGGTCCCTACAACCTTTCTCCCAATGCAGCAGAGTCTCATGCAAGCCTCCTGGCTGCCAAATTTCACTTCAGGATTTTGCTGGCCTCTACAATACCGCTTTATAGCCCTGCCTGCTTTTTAAGGGGGGGCGTTGAGGCTGTATGGCTGGACTGGGCAAGCCAAAAGCCCTCGAATAATAGTTTAAGTAAAAAGGTAAAAAGAGACACACCAAAAATAACAGGGATAAATACACTTGGGCAAGGCAGGTTCCACCAGGACAGTCTTTTTGTGGTTTGTTTTTTTAACGTGGCAACTCCCTGGGGAAGGGAGAAAGGCCAATGGCACCTTGTCCCTGCTCTCCCCTCGAGCTGGACCAGCAGATATGGTGAGGAAGCTGCCCTGCGCACCGGGCTCGGCACGGCTTGGGGTGCCCGGCGGGACCCAGCTGCCAGGCGGAGAAATACAAGTGACCGCTCGTCCCAGATCACCACGGAACAGTAAAAAAAAGGTAAAATCCTGTCGATCCCTGAATAAGAAGTTGATTGACACAGTTCTGTTGTTTTTCTCCAAGAGGAGGAGGAGGAAGAGAGAAAAATTTTTAACACTTTACGTGTGTGTGGGGGGGTGTGTGTAAGAGAAAGGAGGAGAAAGAGAAAGATTCTGCAATTTTGGCAACATCTTGGAAGCTTCTTTCCTGTCCAGTGGTGGCATTGCACTAATTACAGTACCAGCCTGCCAGGTTGGTGCTGACTCTTAAGAGCCAAAAATTGGGAAGATGGTCCTTTCTCCCTGGACTCTGCAGCCGTGTTTCAATCTGGCCCAGTCGTGGACACAGATCCCTGTGCCGTCTCCACCACAGCAACAGCCTCCTCCTGTGGAGGAGATTCTTCCTCTGCCTGCCCCCGAGACGTGACAGTGGTCTCGGGGGAGATGCTATGAGGCCCCTCCAGAGGCATACAGCCAGGGTGGTTCTTGCGAAAGTGCTGGTTGAGGATCGCCTGGAAGGGGAAGCTTTTGCCGCAGACGTGGCAATGAAAGGGCTTGTTGCCCGTGTGCTTGCGGATGTGATACTCCAGCTGATCCTTGCGGGTGTACTTCTTCCCACACATGCGGCAGACAAAAGGCGTGATGCCCATGTGCAGACGCATGTGCCGGTCCAGGCTGCCTTTCTGGTTAAAGGATTTGGCGCAGTAAATACAAGTGAGCCGGGGGTTGTACCGGAACCAGCGCTCTGAAACCTCCTGCTCCCGGAGATATTCCACGTAACCGCTCACTCCAAGCATGGCCGATTCCTCCCCCTGCAAAGGAAACAACGGAGATTTACATAGCAAGCAGCCTCCAACAAACTGCAGGAAAGAAGATCAGGCCCCAGTCCAACCAGCAAAGCGCTGAAGTATGTGCCAAACCTTGAAATCAGCAGCACTCATGTCTTCAACCTCAAGCACACATTTAAGTGCTTAACTGGAGCCCTGGGGCTGAAGACAAATTAGAATCCTCTGCCATGGAGGCCGCCCCTCCTGCCAAGTAGATCTGGGGAAGCTACAACAGCCCTTGTCAAGCGGGCGCTTAGCCACTGACTGTGGGGGGATCAAACCTGTTGATTCACATTACTGGTTTTTATTTTAAAACCTGGGGCAGTTTGATTAAAACGCTGTATGCCACATTCTGCATTACTCACTAGATTACAAAAAGAAGCCAATCAACTGAGCTTGCAGTAAACTGAAGGTGGAATAAACTACAAATCGTATCTGAAACCCTTTGGGTGTCACTTTGCACAAGTCTTTGTTCAGGTATCATTCAAGATTCATTTTATAAGGAATCCTCCTTGCCTACTTGGCTGTGTAACCCAGTGCAGCTCCATGGCAGTGCCAGTAGGGGATCAGCTGCACAGACAGCTGGCACGCCTGGCCCAGGTTACACAGCAAGGACTAGCTGGCTCCTGGTTATTTTCTGAAGCCAGAACGACAAGCAGCCAGCCATAGGTAAAACCCCAAACCGCATGCTCGGGCTCCAGGGGAGCTGCTCCTGGCTCCTCGTATGCAGAACGGGAACTGACAGCCTCCCAAATGCCTCCTTGCTGGAGGACACAGAATTCCCACTGATGGATGTGCCTATGCGAAGCCATTTGGGTCTATTCTGGGTAACAGAGCATTTAATTTCTCTCCTAAAAGAGGAACCAATCTGAAGAGCCCTCTGGCCATGTGATTGAGACTTAGTACGGAGCTGTCAATACAACCAGCCTGCACTGGGGAAGAGGCTGTGGCACATCAAAATAATTTGGCATCGGTTCCAGCTTCATTTACGCCTGGCTGCATTTACACTACCTAAAGGAGTGTGAGGAACTCAGATGGGTGTTCAGGCTGTTTAGGGACTTTGAAATAGCCAGACTGGCTTGTAGCTTGCCTACTGTAATATTTCCTCAGCTCACCCAGGCAAGCTGCTCTTTATTTCTAACTGCTACTCCAAAATCAAGCCTTCTAGTTAACTGAAGAGTTAGTCCCTGCTCTGTACGAGTGTAGCCGAGCGTGTCATAGAGAAGATGAAGAAGCCCCCTAAACGTATGCAGATTTCAATGGATCAGAAAGTTTAGGCTGTTTCCTGCTGATGCCAACCAGCGTAACAGCAGGAGGGCCTCTCCTCTGGCAACCAGGTTCAGCCATGTGCAGGCAGCAGCGTGACTGTGCCAGGTGCCGATCAGTCTGGCCCTACAAGCACTGGGGAAACCCTCTGGGCTGAAAGAGATCCACAAATCAGCTACAGTGCTTGCTTTCTTCCCCTTTCCATGCCTGCTACGAGCAGGGATGAAGGGCAGGCTATTTTTAGCAGTGATATGGCGATACCAGAAGAGGAGAAGGTGATGATACTTCCCCATGTACGTGGCAGCCTATGGTTTTACATTTGAGGCCATCTCACAGAGGAGAAGTAACAGCAGCTTTCCTGTATGTAGAGCTAAAATTGCTTCCTATGTCACATTTGCCCTGGAGGGTTGGTTTGACCTGAAATTTCCTAGTTGTATTGTGAGGACACAAAGCTTTGGCAAAATAGGAACAAAAAAGGGTAGCTTTTGTATTATGGGAGTACATCACAACATGAGCAGGCAGCAATCGAGATTTCCCCCTCCCTGCCCCTTACTTCCCTTGGTCTTACTCAAGGGCAAAAAAAGCATGGTAACGCCTCACCTGCCTCCAGCAAAGTCATCTGATTATGACCAGACACATTACTTATCGCTCGGGCACATGAGAGTCGTTCTACGCAGTGCCAGGTGACACACTTGCACCACAGTGCCACACTTGCACCACAGTGCCACTGCGATACCGACTGTATGTGACCAGAAAAACTAAGTCAAAACAATCAGGCACGGGTATGACCACTGTGTCCCACCTTGTGGCACCCTACAGCCCATCTCCCTCCTACCTCACAACTCCAAGGAAATGGGAAATTCAGAGCTACTTACATTAGAAATTCTGCTATGTGACACAGTCCCTTGGGGACAAGACATAGACCTCGGCACAAATCCACAGTCCTTCAATGCTCCATGCTAAAAGTGCGTTTGGATTGGTTTTGGTACTAGTGGGGCAACGTTCAGCTGCTGTTGGCCCTCAGCCTTGCGCAGCAGCCAGCTAACACCTCTCCTCCCTCAGCTCATGTGTTTTGTGGTCGGTGTTTTAGGGCAGATACAGCTCTGCAGGCAGATGGGGGGGCTTCTCCCTCAGGAGCTGGTGGCCTGCCCAGAACACGGGCTGATATTTAACGCCCTGGGACAACCAGAGAAACTCCTCATGTTTTCCAGGTGTCAGCCCAAAATCCCAAACAACAGCCAAGGTCAGTTTTAAATGATATACAGGGGACAAACATTCTCAGCGTGAGCAGCTGAACCCATTATGACAGTAACCGGTCCTTGTTTCACAGACAGCATTGCTTGCAGATATAAAATATTAAACTCTTTAGCACAACACAGTCCCCTTCACCTGCAATGCCAACATTTACTTGCAAACTTCTTGATCTGCCTACCTGGGAACTGGGCTGCTTGGGCTCATCCATCCGCCCGGGAGACTCGCTTTTTGATCTGTACCGCTCAGTCACAGCAACCATGCTGCCAGAAGGGCTAAATCTGTGGGGTGGGGGGAAGAGGGTAAACGGAGGTTTTTTTAATGGGCATCAGGTCACTAAGGTGCTTAGAACAACGGGTGAGCAATAGAGGCACCTGTATAGCATCTCTTCATCCTCGCCAGCTAACACACAGGCAGCGGAACAGCGCAAGTATAAAGGAATAAACCAAGTCATACTGGTCTGTGGTTTCAGCCTGAACATCTGAAAAATAAAACTGAGTCATTTGGCTTCCAGTTCAGTACCAGAGAGCTCTTCTGATACGGGCCCAGCGACTCAGGAACTATACGACAGGAAAAGAAACTCTTTCTCTAAGGGCACCTCTCATTCACCACCCTCACCCTCCTCCCCTTTTCAAGCGTGAAACAGAAATGATGTGATGGACTCTGTGGGGAGAAAAAGTGGATATCGAGTGCAGTCCAAAAAGAGATGCTGGAGGCTAGCTGACCCGTGGGAAAGGGTTAAGGAACTAGGAGAGGATCACTCTCCCAAGGGCCAGCTCAAGATCATTCCCACACACCGACTTATTAGGGGACAAGTGGCAGAATATCCACTGCTTCCAGGTAACTGTTCCCCTGTGGGACCAGATGGATTGAGCTAGAAGAGAGCCAGATGTGAAGGGAACCCGTCCCCCCAACACAACTCCCCTGAACACAACTGATCTGCCCTTTACCAGATATGCTCATCGGTCAGATCACAGCAGATCTCACCACCCATGCTCAGTGAAGGCTTTCTGCTCTCACATAAACCAAACCCATCAGCAAATGCTGATGCAGTCCCCACTTCAGCTGCTTCAGAAGATGTAAACCCATGACCCATGACCACTGGGAAAAATTCCTCTTGACCTACAGCTGCCAACCAGCTTGTTGCTCCAGCGGAACCACCCCCTGATTTCCAGGCCAGAAGGCATCATCGCAACGATGCTTTGCGTAACACGTACTGTATGTGACCTCCTTAATTCAAATGCTGAGCACAGAATCGAGTGGGAGTGAACAGCAATACCTTCTTTAGACAAAACTCCCACCACGGCCATACCCCAAGAGATTCCAACCTGTACATCTCTAAGTGCTAATAATTCCTTTCCCAAGATAGCCTGCACCTGGAGATCCCAGTCTGATTCCTCCCCAACCATAGTATCAGAACCTAAACTGGATATGATTCCTAACACAGGGAAATATTCCTTCAGTGCTTAAGATGGTTACAGGAAACAGAGGGGAAACCATCCCAAAGCGACCCCCACCCAGCCAAGTGACAATCTGGCACAATCTCCTCCTACAGCCAAGGTGAGTGACCAAGGTAAAGAAAACTCACCTGTCAATCTCACTGCTGGTTGGCCTAATGACTTTGGCCCCGGAGGATCCTAACGCATAAGCCTCTTGGCCCATCGATCCGTGGCCCGTGGTGTCGATCACCATAGCAGTGACCTCCTCAGCACTGCTCCCATCTTCTCCTGACGGCTGATGCTCTGCCCCGAGCCACTCCTCCAGGTTCTCCGTTTTAATGCGTACTCCTCCCAGCACTCGGACGTCGTCGTCATTCCGTCCCCCGCGGTCTCCCATTCCCGTCTCAACGTACCACTGTCCCGCTCTGTTAATCCGTAGTATGGGCTCCCTGCTTTCCACATCCGAACTCTGCTCAATTATCTGGGGGCTGGTGGACTCCTCGGGAGGGCTGAGCTCCCGAATGTCCAGCACCGTGCTAACCTGGCCCAGGCGACTCCCCTTTGGGGTGTTGTGACGTGGGCTCAGGGAACGGTTTAGGTTTGGTGTCACCCGGTGAGACTCTGGTGGTCTCTCTTGATGCTTTGTCCTCGTCTGGCTCAACTCCGCTTCCACCTCTGCCACGTTAATTTTGAAATGAATTCCCTCCAGAATCTGCGTGCATTTGTCTATGATGTGCTGCATCTGCAAGAAACTGGCAGCCGTCAGGTAACTGATGATGTCAGCCAGCTGCAGACATATCCTGCCGGTGTAACAAAAGGAAAGAAGCTGCTCGAAAACAGAAGGGTTCTTGATGACAGAAATGGAAACGGTGCTCATTTCGTTCAAGGACATGTGGTCGCGGAAGTAGGGCGAGCTGGCAGCCAGCACCACCTTGTGAGCGCGGAAAGCTTGCCCCTGGACGTTGACCACGATGTCACACAGGCGACCCTGCATGCGTAACTGGTTCAGGTGGCTCAGGACAGAGTTACTGAAGTCAGGAATCTCCAGCTGAATGTTCCCACTCTTCTCCATGGCTGTCCCAGTTGCAGGTGCACGACCCTATTGGAAAAGGGTGTGGTGGGGGGGGAGAAACACGGTCATTAATGCAGCAAATCCATCATTTGCATTCAGAACATTTTTCACCCACTTTCATGCAGTTTGAAACACTGGGGTTTTTAGAGCAGCTGCTCACCGTTTAATTCACCAGCATCTCGCAGGGGTCCTCCGATCTTTATGCGCTGTACACCACCTTTCACAAGAGTTATGTTAAACCGGTCCCCGATAGATTCCCCATCCCCTGTGGCTTAAAGTGCTTGAAACGGTTTGTTCTGTCAGCCTCAATAAAAGCACATTTGCATCGTAAAAAGAACAGTAAAAATGGTTCATGTACTAAAAATAGGCAACTGATTGCATAATGGATTAAAATACTTAGCACTTGTACCTTCTAAGTGCTTTGAAAAGGGAGAGTAATATCACTTTGCCTCCTTTGTAGAGCAGGAATCGGGACTGAAACCCTCCTCAGAGACTTTTCAAAAGCTGACCAGTACACATTTGACCTCAAGGTATCTTAAATACATCATTATAAACCACAATATTCATCGCATGTGGTGTTTCTGACAGGTGGCAGAAATCGTGTAACAGCACAGTGAAAGAACAAGGAAGAGACCCTGTAAGTCCTAAACACCAATTTAGCAGTCCACGTGCTGGGCACCAGCAACCCCCTGGCCAAAGGCACTGGGTTTTGTGTAGTTTGGGATACTGCAAACAGCAAAAGACATCGTACGGACAATGGGGATTAACAAACTGGCTCTCCCCTAGCTTCCCGTCCATAACTCATTTTTCTATAATCATCACATTTCATTTTGGCAAAGTTTGAAAAGGAGCCCTGACCATATATGGTCAAAATTCAGAATGATCCAAAATTAGATGTAAACTCACCCAAAAAGGAAAAAAAAAAAAAAGAAGAGGAAAGTAAATAAGGTTTTGTTTGGGTTTTTTTTTAAGACCACTTATGGCACGAGCAGCTTCCAAGCTGGACGGCATCTGAAGTGCCAATTAAGCAGAGTGCTGCAGATATCAAGACAATTTCAAGCAGGCTGGAAATACTGAGGCTTGTGGTGCCCACTCTGAGAACCCTTGGCATTGAAGGGACAGAGAAGCACGCGTGCCTTCAGAGGACATCTGGCCCTTGCTGCAGGACAGCACAACGTTCGTACGCCCAAGCAGAGTTCACACAAACTTGGCAAAACACGTTACTAAACCTGGCGCCACAGCACAGCCTGCCAGTCTGGTGAAGTCCACGCAGAGAGCTCAGCGAGCCGCCAGCCGGCTGAGCGTCCCTGGGGTAGGTGAGATCACACGCGCACAGAACCCTGCACGGTGTAGCCTTACAGCGCCACATCTCGAGGCTTCTCCTGGCCCCTTATCTTTAAAAGCAAGCGATAAACCCCGCAAGGAAGCGAGGACAGCGCACAGGTCCGCACTGACAGGGCGTTAGGAGCAGAACATACACACAAACCGCGGTGAAACAGAACAATCTGATGCCTTACCGGTGAGGTTACGAGTAACATGCAAAGGAGGGGATGTGGGGCTGGTATCTTGGCGGCTTTCCTTTTTTCTTCTGATGGAGTAAGAAGGTCTGAAAACTTTTTGCCCCCTTCCCCTTTAGAAGGAAAACAGAAAAGAAAGAAAAGTAATGTCAGACAGAGGAACAAGGGATCCCTAAGATTTCACAGTCATTTGTTTTGCTGGAGGATCAGCAAGCAGGATTAGCTGGCCATTATGTGACATCCCACCCCCCAAACCACAGAGGAACATGGATCTTATTGAATTCACCTTTCACCGCCGTGCGCTCAATGTTTGTGGTCATTAAAATAAAACATGGAAGTAAAATAACCTGGCCACGTCATTTCCTCTCTCACAGGGCTGGGGGTATCTCTGGCACTAACCCTGTGGCGCTTAAGCACACGCAGCACTTTCCTCAAACGAGCCTCCCCACATACCATTAGGGACACTCACACAGCCGAAATCGCTGCGGACTACGGGCAAACATTTACAGGACTGTGGGGAGCCCGTAACCTCAGTGTCTTCCCAAACCACTGGCTTCTACAGTGATCAAGCCCCAAAGCATTCTCTGGAAGGAAGGTGAGCAAAGGCAAGGCGGGCAGGCATCCTTTGCGAGGTGAAGCAGCTCCGCCAAGGCAGCGAGGCTGGAGGCAGAGCCAGGCCATTCCATTTCTCAGGGATTCAGCTTGGGATGTAGAGAAAGAGAAGAGAAAAACAATAATAATCAGATCTTAACTGCTGAGTGCGGCCGTGTATGGACCCAGGCAGGAGTCAGCTGCTCCCAGGGGAGCCCGATAAAGTATTCGTGAGCTGCTGCTTGTGAGGACAGGGAAAACCCCGTCTGCTGCTGATGGGAGGAGAAAAGGACCCACGTAACTTCATCACCTCGGTACTGAGGAAGCAGCATCTTATAACACACTTTGGGGACAACCTCGATCAGGTGTTGGGGGGTTTTGGTTCAAACTACCCTCATCACAAGATGATTTCTGTCCTCATGGGTAAAGGGCCTGTCAGAAGCTCACATATCCATCAGCAGCACAATGACATCACAGTTTTTGTCTCCTGGAGCTGGACCGCAGGTTCATCACCTCAGCCTTTAGCTGGAGACTGAGCAGGATCTCCTGCCGAGCAGCACTGTGCCCAGGGAAGACACCAAAACACTCGTCTCTTTTCTACTCAAACCAAAGCATCACCAGCTGAGACTTGGACCTATCTCAGAAAATACCTTTTGCTCTCTGAGACAAGTGCAGCTACCAAGCCCTGGGGAAATCCTGGATCAATCCATCCCTCAGAACAAGCCGGGACAGAGCAACCGCGATGGCTGACGCTGGATATACCCTCCGTCAGACAGCTGTCAGGCTGGGGAGCTGCTCTGGGCAGCGGAAGGGAAAAGTCCCGGGATTTGGGGTGGCGATTTACCGCGACTGGTCAACTCTACTACTTTCAAACTACGACGGGACCGTAACAAAGGCTGACGGCGCGCTGACTGTCAATGGAGGCGGGAGACGCCGCCTTTCCGAGCCTCACTCCCCCCGCCCGCCTCAGCGAACTTGACAGCGCTCGATCCTTCCCCCCGCCGAGCCACGAAGGCTCCAGGGCCTTTGCTCCGGGCGTGAGGCGGCGACGGGGAATTTTTAGCCCTGACAGCTGCCGAGAGGCACCCGGAGCCCCGACCCCGGCGGCGCGCGGGGAAGGCGGACTGAAACCCACCCTCCCCTCGCCCCAGGGGCCACATCGACACCTCCTTTTCCCCCTGACAAGGCGCCGCTCCCCCTCCCTCGGCGGAGAGCACCGCCCGGAGGGACCGGCCGAGCCCGGAGGGGGCCCGCGGGGCGGAGTGGGGCGGTGCCCCCCGTGGGGAAACAGCGGGCTCGGCGGCCCCCGCCCCGCGGGCCCTGAGGAGAGAAGAGCAGAGGAGGGGCGGCGGCGGCGGGGCGCGGCCGCGCTCCCCGGCCCCCCTGCGCCGGCCCCCGCGGGCGTGACGGCGCCTCACGGGCGGGGCGGGCCCGGGCCTCCCCCCGCCCCGCCCCGCCCCGCCCCGCCCTGCCCCGCCCGGCCCGTCGGGCCCGCTCCGCGCCGGTACCTACCTGGCGGGGGTGGGAAGGGCCCGCAGCGCCGTCCCGGAAGCGAAACCCCCCCGAGCGGGCCGCACCCCGGAAGAAAATTCCCGCCCGTGAGGCCGCGGCGCACATCGCTCCCCCGCCCGCCCGCCACGGCACGCCCCCGCCACGCGCGCCCTGCGCCCCGCCCCGCGGGCCGACCAAAGGGGCGGGGCCTCTCGCCGCGGCAGCATCACGTGACCGGCGCCGTCGCTATATTAAAGGCGTGCAGGAAGGCCTCTTCCTCTCTTTGGCCCGCGGCGCGGTTTGAGGCGGCGGTCGGTGCTGTCTGGGCGGTGAGTGAGTAGGGGGTTGTTTCCCGCCCCGGGTGGGCCCCCGCTCCTCCGGGGAGTGGTGTGGAGGCGCCGCGAGAGGCGTTCGGTCCCTGGTGAGCGCTGCCGGGGGAGGATGGAGCCGGATTGTGCCGGCGGAGCCCCGCCTGCGGCCTAGGCCGCGCTCTGGAGGAAACTCTGCCTCATGGCAGCCCTGGCGGGAAGAGGGACGGGAGGAGGCAGGCAGCAGGCTCCTCTATCTATCCCCAGGTAGTCCTGCGCATCCCCCGCGGGCTGAAGGAAGGAGGGGCCGGTGGAGGCCCAGCGGAGGCGGGGAGGCCTTGTGGGACCTCAGCGTGGAGGCCCGTCTCCCCGTGGCCGTGTGGGGAGGCCTGGGTAGTGCGGCGGGGAGGCTGAGCCTGTGCAGCGATCTGGCTTTTGCTGAGGCACTTGGCCCTGGGGGGGGCGCCCGGGGTGCATGAGGAGCGCGGGGCACAGACCGCATTGCCGGATCTCCTCTGGAAGCCCTTGACCCGTAAGAATCGCTGCTGGAAGACAGCGTGTGGCAGCTGTAGAGAGTAGCTCTGGGGTTCTTTCGCTTTTAGCTTTATATTAATATTCTGGGAAGGCAGTTTCTAGCAGTAAATGGAAAGTGTTAGGGTTAAGGGCTGCCAACTTCACTGTGAATTAACGCTTGGAAGCAGATGGCAGGCTGGGGATTGCCGTTCTATTCTGGTGAAGTCTGTCTCCTACAAAATAGCAAATGACTGGGGAGGTACCCTTGCTTGTATCATGTGCTCTGAGTCGTAGCTAGCTTTGTAAGTGGTAAAACCCGAGTCCCCATCGTAGCAAAGTAGTGTGGTGTCTCACTTGGGAGCTCCGTGTGCCTGCACATGATGAAAACTATGTTGGTAGGGACATCTGAGAGGGTGATGAATACCAACATATCTGAGCTGGGCATGGAATGGTGTGTGTAGTGTATCTGGTACGGCTGTAACGCCATGTGTGGTCCGTGCTTTCTGAGCAGCCAAAGTTGGTTCTTTCAGGACTGACTTGGTGCTTATAAACTAGAGTTGAAGCTGTAGAATGCTAAGACAGTTTAGATATGTCCTGCTTAAAGACATGGGCTAGTGATTGTTTTTGTGGCCTTGTCTCTTAAAGAGTGGAAGCGTAGATTGCATCGGGGGAAGTTTTCCTACAGGGCTGAGCAGCGGCTTGAATTTTACTTCTGTTTTGTCAAAAACAAAGCTTTTAAAAGCTTCGTTCTGATGAAAAAAATAACCTATTATCTCTGTTTTCAGTTCAAGATGTATCAGCTATGCTCCCACTCCCGTGGCTGTGAAATGGGTAAGTGCTGCATCTGAAATACGACTTAAATTAAGGATTGGTGTGTAGGAGCATGTAAGAGCAGCTAGCCTTGAGTAATTTGATATGAAAAAATTATAGGACTGGTGTTTGTAATTGGTAATTCTGTGGTGTCTCCTGGGGTGGGCCTTGTGCTTTACTGGGAAGAGTCTGTATTTGCACTGGGAAGTGGATGGTGGTGCTCCTCTTTCTGAACCACTAGTCCATCCTCTAACCAGAATAGTACTCTAGACCCTTTTTTTCCCCTTTGCTACTGCTGTTTCACTAGCCACAGCATTATATAGCTGCTTGTTTGGAAAAGAAGTGCCTGGTGCATGCTTCAGAAAGAACCTTTAACTCCCAGGATTGCTGTTGAGATTGCAGAGAGCCTATGATGGTTTCAGTATAAGAGTAGTGGACAGAAGTAATTTCTGAAAACTCTGTGCTGAGGCTTTTTTTCTGTGCTTGGTGTCACTGCTGGAGATACTCCTGGGGTTCTCCAGGTGTCTGAAATTGTTCTGTCTCTTCCAGATCTGCCACCAGCTATGGGGACTTGATGCTACTGTGCAAGGTAAAAAAATACTTGGTGAAAACCCAACATCAAAAGGTGCCTAGACAGCATCTTTTGTTCTAATAGCATCAGTAGGTAGATTTTACTTCCTGAGCTGTTTTCCCTCTGGTGCCATAATGATGACAATTATTTGCTACTCTTGACCAAGAGAATGATGAATACTTCTACCACCATAGCTTTTCTGAGGCACATCAACTTAGAATTCCCCTTGATGCTTTGCCTTGTGAATATGCTGTTTATGAGGATTTTCTTCTTGCAGGATTGGAATTGTACTCTTGGAAGATTTCAAGGAGAAACATCACCTGGTAAGAAAATGGTATTCCATGTAGGTTTCTTTTTGTGGAGCTGCTGAAATGGCAGTGAAAGGGATGGGATGTATAAAATGGGAGGGAAATGCTTTTGGATTCATTTCCACCAATAAGCTGAAAAAAAATTGCTAGTACTCAAAGCCTTGAATGTTTCTTTTATTTGGGGAGCTCCAAGCTGTCTGTCACAAGAGGTGACTGCTTGGTGTTGTTATTCAAAGCAGATACAGTGATGATGGCATAGTTCAGCAGAACACCCTGTGAAGAACAGAGTTTAGTCTTTCGCTCTTATCTGATGTATCTAGCTCCTGTCGTCTCTTGCTGGGTGGTGTAGGCTTGGCTGTGAGGGCTGAGGGAGTCTGATTTGCCTTCCTTTTGTTGCAGGCACTGGGAGATGAAGCTCTAAGCTGTGCAAGGTAAATACTGTATTGTCTGTGTGTGTGAAAATAAGATCAGATCCCTGATACATGTAAAGGCTGTGTGTGATGATTGCATAGTTCAGCAGATGACCCATGGTGATCACACTGCTACTGTCTTTCGCTCCTATCTGATGCAGCCTGCTGTGGCTTAGGCTAAGCTTGACAGATGATTCATCTGGAAAGCTGAGGGTGAGATGCTACTCCATGAATGTGTCCTGAAAACTTCTCAGATCATCCCATTAAACAAACTAAACATAAAAAAATAAGTAAGGTGACTAGAAGGGTGGGGTAGGCTCTGCTTGTCAAATTTTATTTCAGCAACAGAAAACCTTAGTTGACCCAATTAGTGCTCCAAGTTCTACAAGTAGTGTTGCTTTGCAGGCTGCCCTGGACAGAGGATACCTATGCCTCCAGTGTGAGAAGCTTTCACCTGTTACTGATTTTGAAGACAAAGGTTTCCTAATTAAAGGTAATTAAAAGCAAAGAACAAACATTGGGTGGGTAGGTGCTCTTGTTTGTGCTGCATTTGAGCTTGGGAGTTCATTTTTGGAGATTGGAGTGTCTGCAAATTCATTTTGTTTCTGGAAAATCTGAAGCAAAGTTACTAGTACCCTAAGTATGCCTTCAGATGCCTCATGCTCCTCAAAGCATTAATTGTTTCGTAGTGTGAAAGACTTCTGGAATGGGCCAATTGAGATTTAAATGGTGAATGTGGCACTATAGTGAATTTATACCTAAAATGCTTTTCTTGGTTTAACCCAAGGTAGATGTTCAGCCTCACAGAACTCTGATTCAGAGGTTTGCTCTTCTGTGCAATTTCTACAGTCTCTGGAGCTGAGGGATTAATTTATTAGATGCTGGGGAAGTGGGAGGTTCTCCTTGTGGCAGGGTGAGAGTGGTGCAGGCTACTGTACATGATGCTGAATCAGGTCTCTGATCCCAGTGAGGATAAACCTTGACAAACACTGATACAGTATTCCTCTGGAATGGTTCTTGGGGTAAATCTTCCTGCTGGACCCTAATAGCAACTTTCCCTTTGCAGGCTTCCAAAGTGTTTCTCATTGTCATGTAAGTACTGCTTTAACTTTGCAAGTATTTTTAGTACAGCTGTGCCTAGAACTGAAGGGTTTTACTGCATGTAAACTGGGAGGGGCAAGTTCTGGCCACTGTTTGCATCCTGGCGAAAACACGAGGGTGGTTACTGCTGGGTAAGGCCCAGCCTTGACAGGCTGGCTTGTGCTAAACTCTACTGTGTGCCTGTGTGACCTCATGAAACTGCTCTGTTAGCAGTATTGGTGGATTTGCCCTTCTTACCTGCAGCAACCTTTGCTTAAAGCAAATGATAGTCCAGTGGCTGACAGTGTGAGCTGCCTGTGTGATGAGATGTGACTGCCTTGACTTCAATCATGGAGGTCTGCAATTAGCTCTATCTGACTGCAGGCACTGGACTAGACCTCATCCTCCTGTGCTTGCTTGTGTGCTCTCCTGACCGCTTGCTTTGTTCCAGGGCTTGTGCGGTGGAGCTGTGAAACAGTGCAGTTGGTGGTGCTACTGGCAAAAGTAAGTTGTGGCAGCAGATGCCTATGGTCTGACCTGCAGGGTGGCTGTTGGGGAAGCTTTTAGATGTGCTGGCTTCTAATTGCAGTGTAGCTGGCAATGTTAAGCAGAGGGTTCCTCAAGGATTTTTTGTCCTCTTGCCAGTAGATGCCAGGTTACCAGCAGTCTGCCAAGATTACTTTATTATTTGAGAATGTTAACTGCTTTCTGTAATTGAAAAAGAACAGGTCAGTTGAAATAATGTAACTGCTGTGGACTGCTAGAGCTTCTATGAATGGTAACCTGGCAGTGCAGAGCCTGTGCTGACCAAAACCGGTACAGTTATTTGCTGTCTCACTTGGTACAGATTTAAGCAGTGGGCTTTTGCAGGGGGTAGTGCTGATCTTAAATAATAATAGTACATTGATCCAACTAATTGTCTCGATGGCCAGATTAGAGCTCTTGTGATGTGAAAGAAAATGGGGTTGCAGGTGAGGCCTGAAATGCTGAGGTCAGAAATGAAGTTAACAAAGCATTGTGCTTATCTTAGGCATGTACTGTTTGTGATGATCTATTCTAAGCAATGGGAATCTCTCTGAAAAAGGCTGAGGAGAACTCTTGCACTGAAACAGTACATGCATTCAGACTAAGTCTTAAAGTACTGTTAAAGTCTTACTTGTTAGTGAAACCCATGTGGAGTCTGTGTGAGAAACATGACTAGCCTATGTCCAAGGCAAGTGAAGAGTACCTGAGGCTTGAGAATTATTGGAATATCATTCTATGCTAAATACCTAGTAGTAGTGCTTAAAACTTGTCCTATAACATCTGGTAGTTAAAACATTTATGTGGAGCTCTGTTTGAATGAACAGATTTGGCCTCTGACTCTAATTAGTAATTTGGTGTTGACAGTTCAGTTAGGATTTGTTAGCTTTGTACATCCTATTCGGGTGTTACAAGTTAAAGTTCTTGTCAGTGGCTGCCTCTTAGGTAAAATTAGCATGGGAAATACAATTATGTACTTAAGAAATTGTAAGTTTGTTATTCTGATACAACTTCTCTCTCTCTCAGGAAGGGACTGTGCTGTCTGTAACCTCGTTAGGTAAGACCACCCACCAAATGAATTTTGTTAACTTCTGGTAATATTTGTAGCCACTGATGAAACTTGATTCTGCCAAATGAATTACTGTGATATCACAATTTCCGTTCCACTTTTCTCTGAGGTTACAGAGCTGCTGTAGAGCTTGTACCAGCTGTGGTACTGCATAAGTTAATTGTGTGTTCTTGCTTTAGGTGACAAGGCAACTTTGAAACTACTGTAGGAAGAACTGAGGAGGTGAGTGGAATTGTAGTAATGAGATTTATTTTCTGGAACAAATGATGATAACCTTAGCTTGAACTCTCTCTCTGATCAGAGATGAAATTCTAAGGTCTGAGATGTTTCCAGTAGGCCTCTTATCCTGGTTTGATGCCTTATAATGGTTCTTATCTGTCTTAATAGGTGGAAGATGGGAAAACAATGGGGTATACTTGTATGAACATCATTAAAAAAGACCGAGGGGGGCTTTGCAATGCTGATGGTGTTTGCCTGATACTGATTGGAACCAATAAAAACTTGTAAACTCCTGTTGTTGTGAACTTTCTGACTTTAATAGCGTGCTGTAGCTCTAGGCTACCTGGTAAAACACTTCACATGCTTCATTTAGAGCAGGTGTTGAACTAGTTTAAGTGCTAGTCCTACAAGTGTCTTGTGTCAGATACTACTAGTGTGCAAGCCATAGTTTACCTGACAGATATGCTGGAATGAAAGAGTAGTCAGTATTTCCTGTATGAGGACTAACCACTGCTACTTGTGTGTTTGCTTCTAAAATGACAGGCCAACAGTAAGTCTGGTATTGCATGTTCAGGCAGAGAATAAGCATATACAGATTGGACACCACTAACCTTCCCTCTTCACTGGACTCTTGCTCCAATCTGGTTGCTGCCATTAGTCTGGAGCAAGATGGTGTCCAGCCTCCATGAGGGAGAAGTTAAATGGAGGGGTTAAGGAGCTTGCTAATATTTTATAAAATAACTGTTTGAGGCAGCTAGGACCTGTGAAAATATTGCTGCTTCCCAGAATGATTGAAGGGTAGGCTTTATCTCTGAAAACTACTTCCCTCAGCTTTCTGTTGTCTCAGGAGTGGTAGCAATATGGGAAAATCAGCTCTCAGGAGAATTCATTCTCTCTAACTCTTGAGCTGTTGCTGTAGCACTTCTAATGAGAAATAAAACTAGACTAGACATCCAAACTGTCATGCAGGAGTATTTTTGGATTAGTGTTCCCTAGAACCTTTCAGTAAGAGGAGTAAGTGTCATATCTTAACCCACTCAAGCTGGTACAGTCTACTTGAATACAAATTGCATATCATTAACAGCTGAAATCTTATTAGCCAGAACATTTGATCCTAGACAAAGTGGATTAGATGTGATCCTGTGTCTGTGTGCAAATTAACTTCTGCACTAAAGCAAAACCCGTTAATAAGGCTTGTTTTCCTCCAGAGCTGATTAGTAGCATCCAAGTTTTGCTTTTTCCACTGTATTACTTCTTGAAATACCACACTTCATTGTGCCTGTTGAAGAGCTTGAAGGGACTGTCATAGCCTGCGGTGTAGAAGAAATCTTCGTGGAAGGGTTGGCCTCTGCTTCTTAAAATTCTGGCCAAGACTTGAGCTTCCTCAGCATATTTCTCTGGGGAGGCAAATCCACCAAAGGATCTGGTAGAAATGAAAAGGGAGGGGAGGTATTAGCTGGCTGGCTGTTGCATGCAGAGAGGCCAAGTGTAGCTTTGGGTGTTCTTCCTGTAATAAAGAACTGCCATGTAGGTTTTGTGGAAGTTTAGAACTGAACAGGGTACTGGAAGAGTGCTGTGAGTGTTCTGTAGCACAGAATGTGTTCAAAAGTCTCCTAAAAACAAAATGTTTCTATGCTTGGTCATTTCTCTTTGTTCTTGGGAAGACTCTGAAAGATAAGAAAGATCTAAGTGCTCCAGGTTTTGCCAATCAAAGCTCTAAACAGCAGGATAGATAGTATCAGCTGTAAGCAGGAGTGGTCCAGACTGCTAATGGAGGAGTTACACCTGTATCAGTAGCTACCTTCACTTGTGAGCTGTGCTGGTGCTTCTTACATACCGGACAAAGATCGCTGCTGCCTTGCGCTCTTCAATGAACACGTCTGAGTCGGTGGGCTGTGGTGGGGAGTCCTGGTGTTCAAATGGCACGAAGAAAGAGACCTTGAAGTCTGTGCCACCAGGCTTTATCAGGCAGGTCACTGGCACAGTCATGTCAATCTTCATTTCTAGAGGGGAGGAGAGAAAGTCTTAAGCTCTGCCTGACTGCAGAGTATCCTGCCCTAAAACCAAAACCAGAGCAGCCTCCTGCGTGGAGTGCCATGATGGAGGTACAGGGATGTTGGAATAGGGACCTGCTGCATCCCACAGTTCATCTACTGTTCACAGTATTCAGCTCCATCTCCCCGGGTGCTTTCACACTAAGCCAGCACATTGTACCTTTGTCATTCTTCCCCTGTATGTAGTGGAAGAGCTTCCAGAAGCCCTGGCGCATCGCCTCCTTCTGGGTTTCTCCTCGGATGACTGTGCTGACCCACTTCGCTGTCTCGTACTGACGCAGCTCATAATCCTTTGCCTGAAAGACAGCAAAAGCAACAGTAATGAGATGAAGATGCAGATGACAACTTAATAGCTGCTTTTTCCAATCTAGTGTGAAACTTACTGTTGCAGTGAGATACTAGTCGGCAGGCTCTTTGCTGCAGACTAGGCCTACCCCTGAATACCAAACTGAATCCTGTCTCTTGCAAAGCCATGCTGCTCTGCTTATGAATCGATGCTCCAGCACTTCTCTTTATGCCACACCTTGCACCTAGGGCTGAGCAGCATCTGTAGTAACTCTTTCCCAGCCCCTCCACACTCATGGGACTTAATCCCAAATCCACCTTTGCTCTGCTTCAGCCTGACTGCAGAGCTCTGTTCCCCTGCCCTGTAGCAGTTACCATTGTCTCTGCTGAGCTCCATCGAGGGGACTGCAGATCCAGAGACAGAAATGTTTGCTTGAAGGACTTGATCATCTTGGCAGAGCTGAAAGGCAGAGAGAGTTCATTGGCCTCTTCAATCAGTGTGGGATATGTGGGGTAGAAGAAAGCACGAAGGCTCTTTTGCCTGATCTCAGAGCTTTTCCTCAGCCTGTGGTGTCCAGCCGTTCAGCAACTTGTTCCACTGACAAGTAACTGGAAAAAATCAGGTAAAAGACAGGTGTTCCCTAAAAGGCAAATGTCCCTGAAATTGTGAAGGCCTGCATTCCACTGCTTACCCTACGCGATTCAATGGGGGCTGAAAACCATTTAGCCCTGAAGGACACCTGATGGAGAACCAGGACCAAGAAGCTGCCTCCAGGTTCATGTGGGAGTGTTCATCTTTCAGGATACTGCCTTTGCTGCCCCATGAAGTGAAGGCGTTTCCTGTGAGATTCTGCAAGTGGCAGTAAAAGTGACTTCAGAAGTTCAGCTGCTTTGCTCCTGGGTAAAGACGTATTGGTGATGGTGGGTACTGTGGAGTTGGCTGTGCCTGTAACTTGAGCCTCTCAGAATAGCTAATACCTTTCTTAAGGTCTTTGGCCCTGGAGCCCTGTGAATAGACTGGGTCTGTATTGATAGATAAGTAGCTGCTTTCCTAACTGCACCCAGAAGGAAAAAGCTGAAAACAGGGAAACACTCAGCTTCCTATCCCAAAATAAACCAAGTGAAAGTAAATCAGTCTCACCACTGAGATAATCACTTCTGGTTAAAGTTCTTGAGGTCATAGGAGCTGTAATGATTCTTGTAACCCGAGAAAGCCTCTGCTTCCTGCTAGGTTACAATGTGCTTAGCACTTTGTGTTGCAAAGGTGGCACCTAGTAACTCCTGTGATACTTGGCTCATCGTGCCTTGTCTTCTCCGAATTTAACATGATCGTGGTACCAGGGTGGAGGTTATTTCTCATTTCTTTACCTCAGCTGTAGCCACCCACACAAGAAGAAGAAACCACTGCCTAGGCTTTCACGGCTCTACCTTTCTCATGAGTTTTTCCTACTACAGGTGCACTGATGGGATTCACAGCACATAGCACCTTCAGCAGTAAGGTCTCTGAGCTGGGCCATCTTTAACGTGACATTTGTGAACGGCTGTTCTATGCCCTGGCTGCTTTCAGAAAATCAGCAGCTGCCTTGTGCTGACTGCCGCATCAGTTTCTGTTTGCTTAGGACATGTGGCCTATGGTTAATCTATTTTCTGGTTCAGAGGTGGCTGCAAGGAGTTTTCCCTTTGGGATCTGTGAGGTTGAAAAGCTTTTATATTAAATAAGTTTAAAAAAAAAATAAAAGGCAACATCCCCCCACCCCCTGCTTCACTTACAAGCCTTAGTACACAGAGCACTTGCTTTTTTTCCCAGCAGCTCTTTCATTTCTCTCCCTAGAGCAAGGTGAGATCAGCAGGAGGCTGATGCCAGCAGCTCCCTGTCCCAAACAGAAGACATGGCACCTGCAGCAGTCTTCATGGAGTGGCTGGGCCCCAGCACTGCTGCACACGCCCAAGCTGGACCATTGTCTTCCGGCAAACCTTTTGCCAGTAGTAGTTACAGATGGCGAAAGCATAATGTTAAAAGCAGGAATCCAATTGTTTTATTAGAACCAAGCATGAGTAATTGTGCTGGAACTTCCTACAGTATTTTATCCATTGCTACTTCATGATGCTGCTCTGCTGTCACTTCACTTCCTACTCCTTGCTGTAGCTTGACAGAAAAGACATTCTTTATGGGCTTCCTGGACACGTTAGAAAGAAGGAAACGTTCCCCTGCTTCAGCACATGCCTTGTCTCTACTTGCCAATTCCAAGCCCTCTCCAACACATCTTTTCTTAACTTTGCACTGTTGGTGACTGCAAGTAAGAAATACTTTTCATTAGCATAAAACTTATGTGTGTGTGGAGACAAACAGAGAAGAATCCTCCAGCTACTTGGAGTTGAATTCATTTTTATATCTACAGAAAGTCTAGTTTCAAGAGTTCCATCTCTTCATATAAATAGACTGTAGGTTGCCTAGGCTTATTCTGCAGCTGTGAGCACACTGCCCAAAGGGACAGTGAGTGTAGCAGGCATCTGTGTGGGTTATGCTGCTGCCAGGGGTAAGCCTAGCCACAACATGCCACTCCTCGAGCCGCTCATTGCATTAAGAAAAGGAGAAAGTAGGCTTACTTACCTTCTCAGCTGCCCTCACCCTCCCAGCTGTTGCAGTGTAGCCTTCCGAGGCTGCACCTACTCACAAGATGCTGCGTGTCTCTGTTTATTTCGGGTTCATCAAACTCCACCCATGCCCCAGCCCTGCTGGAGGGAGATGCTGTTACGAAAACTAGAAGGTTGTAGCCTCCTCCTCTGGGTCCCACTGGAGAGCCCCCACGCAAATGCCGAAATGCTGAAAGCCCCACCTACTGCCCACGAGCAACATTGGCTCCATCAACAGTTCTGTGCCCTTGTGTAACTTCCCCTGGTTTCCATGGCTTCGTGCCTGCTTTGGTCGGGGGCAGCAGCAGCTTTTGTGCTCTGAGGAGAAAGAATTTTACATAAATAGCATTTCCTCGCCCCCACCCCCTGACTGCCTGAGAGTGATGGTACAGAACGACAGTGTTTCCTTTTTAGCCCTGGAGTAAATTGGTAGGTAGAAATCTGGCTGTGAACTAAGCTAAGACCACTCTCACGTGATTTCTGCTGGCATGTTATGAAAGGCAGGCAGTGTTTTATAATGGCTGGCTGTTTGGAGCGGGATTTGAGACTCATCGGCACCCTAAGCCCTGGATATCTGCACAAAGGGGTTATACAAAGCTATTGTGAAATTCTGTCCTGCTTAAAATACACAGAGCAAAGCTGGGCTCTTCCTTTAACCTACTGCAGCTCCAGATAGCTTTATGAACCAGCACAATAGAGCAGATTAAAATTCACAGTTTGGATTCTGGGGCCACCTCCCGCTTTTGTCGTGGCTTGTGCATTCCTTGAGGCAGGCAAATTCAGCTAAGCTCCCTGGGACACTGGAAATCAGTAACAGATTTGTAACAGGAAACACCTATGCTTGGGGAGAACTTCATCTGGATGCTGGGTGATACACTCCTGTTCCAAAAGGGAGAATAAAATAAAGCCCCAACCATAAAGCTATAGAGGTGGGGCAATGTGATGAGGGATTTACTGATGGAACAGGTTAGAACACGTGAAGGCTGAAATGCAGAACCAGTTCCGTATGTGCTTTGAACTTTTATTTTATGCAGTAAACTCAAACTCAACATGTGCTCTGCTTGGGTCAACAGGAGAATCAGCAGGGCATTCTGGAGAGGCAGAAGCTGTTACTTCATGGCCTTTGCTCAGGGGCTACAGGCATGTAAAGGTACCTGCTTGTGTGAGGTTAGTGGTTAAATTACTCTCTCACACCAATGCTCCTGTCAGGTGTGTGCTAGCAGGTTTTTTTTCTGCAGAGTAGAGAGAACCCTGTAAAAAACCACCCAGCCACAGCAGCTCAGCAATCGCAACACATTTGCCCTGATCACGAGCGTGGAGAAGTATTGCCTTGAAAGGGGGGGGGGGGGTGATTAATCTGTAGATAAACAGAAGCCCACTGTGAATTCTCATTTTGTTTCTGTAGCAGAGAGGCACATAACAAATCCTCAGTCAGTTTGTGTCCAGCTGATCTCTCCCACAAAGAGCTAACTGTTCCTGGTGGAGTAGCCCAAGGCTGGAGAACAATCATCAGTGTTTTCCCAAGAAGTTGTTTTCCAGCACTTGTTTTTCACGTATACATTGAGAGAACATGTCAACAGTTGGGAGAGACAGTAGGGCAGGCATGAGGACATGCATTCTGTACATAACTTCATGCATACCCCAACAGAGCAGAGCTAGGGGGGTGGGGAAGGAATTCTGATGGTAACTGCCGCACGGTTGCACTGGTACCTGTAAACAGGAGGAAATGTGAGTGTTCTAACTCCATACTCCTCACCTTTACACAGGAGAATCACGTGAAAGGACTGTTGTAGCCCCTTGGCGTCCCAGCAGTTTACCAGATGTATGGCAGGGAAGCCACACAGGGTATGTTCACCTCTTGGCTGCATGGGGGAAAGCAAAGCCAGGCGGTGGTGAAGGCTCATGCTGCCTGTGTAAATACCAACCTCTCCTTGCACACTGTACCTCTTAAGTGTGCTAATTAAATAGGCAGTAATCAAGTTATAAAGGGAGCCTATGACACCTCTCTTTAATGTCATATATATATATATAAGCCCAGACGTTCTCTATCTATCTATCTATCTATCTATCTATCTATCTATCTATCTATCTATCTCTATATATATATATATATATATGGACTTAGCTGGTATTTTCTAGAACAGCTGACAGAGCACTGTTTTTCTGTGCTGTTGTGCTCCAGGAGTACAGCTGAGAACACAGGCACATAAAAGCACACAGTTTGTAGTATAACTTCCCTGCTTCCAGCAGGTACTTCTGGGCAGAACACTGTGTTGACCCTCTGCTTCAGTCATGGTTTTTCATGCTAGCAGCTTCGACTGGAGAAGCATTAAGGACAGGCCTGTGACAGGCTCCCTTGTGATTTCCATCTCCCTGTCTCTACACTGTGTACACTTGTCTCCACCAAGCCCAGACAAGACCTTAAGCAGCACGCTGGAAGGCAAAAATGCTTACATCTGTTCTGTGACAGCATTACAATAGCTGCTGTCACATTCACGTGCCTTTATCCTTGCAAGTTGCCTTAATCCTAAAGGCAAGCCCAGACTGCTTGCACAAAAAGAGACAGAGCTTTTCCACTGGCCTAATTGGGTAAAGATTGGAGGCACCTGGGAAGAATGTTTTATTACAGCAGGGTTAATAACTTTGAGTCATGATCTTGTAGCTGAAAAGCCTGTGGCATAATGTGAGAAGATTGCGTGTGAGGAACACAGAAGGATGGGTGTGTGTCTGAGTATGGCCACTCACATGTTCTAAGAAGTGGTCTCTGCCCAGATGCTCCAGGCAATTTTGCATTTCTGCCTGAGGCTCGCCTTTGACGATGGTTTGGATTTAAAAGAGCCCATTCTGTTCACATATAAGTGGCACTTGCTTTTGCAAGATGCTGGAGAAGCCCTTACTTTACAAAACAGGAGCTGAGTATGTGATGCTTATAGTCACTATAAATGATAGTCCAGGACAACAAAAGTGGCTTTGTACGTTATTAGATGAACTGGGGTTTACTGCATATTCATCCCCCAAAAGAAGCTTCTTATCTTCTTGCTGTGAAGAACAAGAAAGCCACCTAGTAACCTCCAGTTTATATCTTACTCTTACTTCCAGCAAGGAAAAGGAAGATGCGTAAGCGTGCTGTCTTCTGAAGGGGCAGCTGAATGTGCCCTGGTGCTGCTCCAAGGAGATTTGATACTGTCCTTGGCAAATCATGGAAGCGAAGTCTCTGCCCTGTGTCAAATGATGGTAATTAGACCTTGTGCTCTAACCTGCACGGTTTGACATCAGTGCACCGGTTTGTTACCACTGGATTGGGCCTCAGCCAGAAGTCATTTGATTTCTGGAAATGCATATGTGGATTTTGCCCACCTGCTTTTTGCCTGATTCCAGGTAATTTGTTATGAATGGCACATGAAACTACAGTATCTCCCTGCTACTGTGAACAGCTGACTCCATAACAGAGGTACCTGAAATCTTGCTAAATGAGTGACTCCTTGCTCACTTCATCAGAGATGGCCTGGAACCCTCTGCTTTTAACCAAAGACAACGCCTCGTGCATCTACTGCCACTCCAGAGCACTCTTGACTTGGCATTTCCCAAAGCTTCTCTGCTGAAGGTCACACTTTGGAATCATTTTGGGTTTGGTGAATTAATCCTAAATTAACCCTTCTTTCAAGCTGCCATGAACATCCTTCCTAAACCACCTTCTTTGCTGTCTGTGGAGCCCTGAGAGAAACTTCCTCAGCTTTATATGCTGCTTTATTCCCCTGGCTTCCTTTCAGAATAAGGATTAATTTTACTATGGATCTGTTTAGGCATCTAACTACCAGCTGAACCCCATAGCAGTTGTCTCAGTAAAATTCCTTAGCCAGCATTAGTATTAACTACATCCACAAAAAACCTGCAGTCCTCACTGGGTGCTGGAAGGAGAGGAAGTAAATTCAATTTCCCCTACAAATTCACCTACATTCTGCTGCTGACAGATTGTTCTCAGAAAAAAAGAGCATGAAACAAGGAGGGTTTATCTCCAAGGTATGAATACATCAGGATTAAGGTCACATGGGTAGCTGGTAGAAGCAAGCCTTGACACAAGTGTGTTGTATTGCTGTTTTTGAAGTTACGTTACAGCCTGAAGTGAGAGAAATACACCTTCTTTGCAACTACAGCTCTGAAGAGGAAGGGGACAGGCATAAATCATCTGAGAACATTGCTCAGAGAGAGGGTTCAAACAACCTTAAGGAGAACGAGCATTTAATGACTGTTTCTTATCAACAGGAAGGTCCAATATTTGAAGTTGCCAACAATCTGTAGTACAAGCAACAAGTGATACGGAGCGGGAACACACTGGCTCTGCATTTTATTTCTTTGATCCTTAAGGGCATCTTTTCCTTCTCTTTTTTGTCACCTGCTTTGGCTCCTTCCTCCCTCCCTCTCCCAGCTTTCTCCAGTCTGTATGCTGAATGGAGTGAGACCGCCTGGCAGCCTGTCTGCCCAGGGCTTGGGATCACAGAACCACACAGAATCTCCTGAGTTGTAAGGGAGGGAGAAGCTTCTGACTCTGTAGAAGGCTCATTTTGAGATGCTTGGAACAGCTCTGATTGTCTGAAAAGGACCCAGGTGTGTGGATATTGCCCTGGAGAGCCCAGAGTTTCCCTATGGAGTCCCAGGGACCTGAAAACAGAGATGGTGAAAACAGGTCCAGAGCGTAAGGACGTGTATCGTAGACAAATGTTAGAGAGAATGGTCTTCTGAAAGATGAGTATTTTCCACTTTCTCTAAAAAATACATGAAGATATAACTGAAAAAATAGTAACCTTCTGGTTAGGGGTTTCTGTTCTGATAGCTCTTCAGCAATCTGAATGGAGGACCCTTGTGGTACCTGGTATACCCATTACAAAGCCCTTGCAGTCCTGTTGTCAGTGTATTTGTTGCCACATAGGTGTTGGGGGGTGCATGGCTGCAAGAAAATGTTCTCTTTCTGGCCTCTCCATCCAACTAACCACTAATCTGTCAGTTACCCTGCCTGAGGGTTTGGCTTCTTCCTCATCTGAGTTGCACAAGTATCAGAATTCTCACATCTTATAACAGTGAGGGGTTCAGTTGTGGGCTTGGGGTTTTGGTGGGCATTTTTGTTACTTAGATCGCGCACGGAAGGCCTCCAGAGATGGATTCTTTAGGAACCTGATCTCTCTTTCTGTCCTTTCTGAAGATGAGCCAATGCTGCCTTCTGCAGCAGATGGCACTGTTGTTTGTGTCCAGAGGTGAGTTCTACTTTAATGCCAAAGTGCCTCTAAAACTCTTTTGGCTGCCAGTGGTCACTAGCTCACTAATGGATCTAGGGACCATGACAGTTCTGCTTCTAAAGCCTTACATGTGAATATACTCTAGTATCTATTAGTGAATTGTTAAGATTCACCATTTAACATCTGAACAATTAACATCTTGATGTGTTAAACGTTTTTTTATGCAGCAAAAACACACCAGTCTGAATGTCTGTGTCAGGACAGTTAAGAAAACCCCAAGTTAGGAAAATCTTCCAGGTTATGCTCAATTCTAGAAGAGTTGCACTGGCAAGCTGCCAGGCAGAATTGATGTCAAATTCACCAGTTTAAAACTCAGATTTAAAATCTGAGAGGTCAGCATTTCTTGGATTTTTGCACCTTTAGATTTTGAGCAGAGAAAGAGAGGCAGATGTTCTATATAGGATGACATCAGCTTTTCAGATGATGGACTTGTGAATACCAGCCAGCCAAGACAGCATTTAACAGCATTTGATCGCTTTCCCAAGGACTGCCTTCTTGAATTTCTGCCATTGTTCATGCTTGGGTACTTCCTATTTGTTCTGAAAATAGACAGGGTCTCTCTTAGAAAGAACATTATTAACTCTCTACGTTTATTTACCACACAGACAAACAGCGGCAAAACTGTAGTTAGATTATGCCCATCCAGAACTGCAGTCACGGGAGGAATGGGAAAATCCAGATGTCAGAACTGTGTATAGGTAGAGAGAAGTGTGAATTGGGGAGCACAGAAGTAAAGGATGGGGGTGGGAAATTGGAGTCCATGTGGAAAATGTTCGAAGTGTTAACACAGCGACAGCAAACAAGGCTGGAGGAAACTTGGAGGGCCTTGGGCTTTAGCAGTCAGCCTTACCCCAGCAAGGCAGTGATTTGAATAATGGAGTTCTTAATGTGAATCCACAGTGTTGGCACGTGGCAACAAAAAAGTGTTAATTACTTCCCTATGTGGAGTTATCTTAGAGAGTTATTTAGATGAGCTTTTGACATTCATGTTCCTTTCTTTTCCCTATAGAAAAGTTGCTCAAGCCTGTAAACTCATATTTTTATTCCTGTACTTGTTTGGGGAAAATAGCAACTAATTTTTGTTGTTATCACCATTGTCCTTATTATCCTCCAAGTTCTGGTGCCACTGACACCACCACCACTTCACTGCTTATTTGGGTGGGAAGCCGTTTCCCAGTCACTGCACAGCGTGGCTCCTGCACGCAGCCTCAGCTCTTCTTCTGCCAGGCCCAAAATTCACAGCCCGGATTTTGGAACTTGAATTCACGCATTTGGATACTCCTGAGTATCCAAATTCAGGGAGATTTGAGTCTCCCTAAACATTGACTGTCTCATCCATAGGACTCTGAACTCGTGTGCACATCGTTGGCGCTGCTGGTTGTGTGTGGAGGTGGGTGTGATGGGACGTGGAGGTACTTGCTGATGACTGTAGGAGGAATGAAGTGAGTAACTATCCACGCTATCAGTGTAGTACTGCTGGAGGGAACCTATGCTGGCTTTCAAACTTCATGGGAATACCCTGTGTCTTGGCTTTGGCTGCAGCTCTGCTCTTTCTCTTTCTGGTAATTACACGGGCCCTTAGCAGTGTAAACATCAGAGGCTCAGAATCTTTACCATACCATCTGGGTGCCACCCTGTGTGACCTGTCCTGGGGACCCTGCTCTGGCGGGGGGGGGTTGGACCTGATGATCTCTGGAGATCCCTTCCAACCCCATCAATCCTGTGATTCTGTGATTTTCTTAATTGCATTCCTTCCAGAGGTAAGCAAAGATGGTCCTGAAACACAAAAACACAGGGACTTGGGAAGAGGGGTGCTGAAGGGAGTCAGAAACAGCAATCGTGGCTTCGAAGGCTGTGGGAAGGCAGTCTTAACCCAGAACCAGTACTGAACTGGGCAGGTGATGGGCTGGAGACACTCCAAAACTTCTCAAAGTGTCTCTAAACTACTAGAAGGCTTTAACCCCCTCTAGGCAGCTGTAAACCACTGTATACCTCTTTGAAATTGCTCTAAAACTCCCTCAATCAGCTGGAGACCTGTAAGGCGCTCCCTGTTGCTGCAATAGGCTATAACCTCAAAACAGACGTAATTTGAGCAACTCTAAGCAGTCTCTAAACCACTCTAAAACTCTCTAATCAGCTCTAAACGGTTCTAAACACCTCTAACAATCTTTAAACAAACTTTAAAATGCCATTAAACTTCCTGCCAACAACCCTGAACATCTGAAAAACAACTCCATATTTCCCCCCAACTCCTCAAAAGCACACTAAGCAGTTCTGGGGAGCTCTGACAGCCCTTTGAAGAGCACTAGGATCCTCTACACTGCACTGCCATGTTTCTAAACCTCCTCTAAGCACCTTTCAGATTCATCTGATCTTATCTCCAACCCCTCTGTGTTTATCTGAAGATCCAAGAATGTTTTTGGGGCCTCTTAAACATTTTGAATATGCTCTAAACCCCTCTAAAATACCACCAGAGAGCTACAAAACACCTCTGCTGAGCTCTTACAGAAAGTTATTACACCCCCTGAGTTACACCTTTTCAAAATTACTTAACTGATTCTAAAACACACTGTTCTAGGGCCAGTGCTGCTTTACCTCCTCATTGATGACCTAAACGATGGAGCAGAGAGCACCCTCAGCAAGTCTGCAGATGACACGAAGCTGGGAGGAGTGACTAATAGACCGGATGGGTGTGCTGTCATCCAGAGGGACCTCAACAATCAGGAGAAATGGGTGGCAGGAGCTTCGTGAAGTTCAACAAAGGGAAGTATGAAGTCCTGCAGCTGGGGAGGAATAAACCCGTGCACCAGTACAGACTGGGGGCCATGCAGCTTGGCTGAAGAGGACCTGGGAGACCTGATGGACCAGTGGTGTGACCCTGCAGCGTGCTGCATGAGAAAAAGAGATGCCAGAAGGTTGAGGGAGTCATCCTTCCCCTCTGCTCAGCAGTGAGATGCATCTGGAGTGTTGGGCTCCCCGTGAGAGGCAAGACGTGGGCTTCCTCAAGTGGGTTCAGGGAAGGGCCTTGAAGATGGTTGTGCGTTTGGAGAACTCGTGTTACAAGGAGAGGCTGAGAGAGCAGGGACTGTTCAGCTGTAGAAATGGAGGAGCAGAGAGAAGAGGGGATTTCTTGAAGAACCAGATGAGCCTCAAAAAGAAAAGAACAATACATGTGCTTTGCAAGAAGCTGTTAATAAGGCCAAACTCCAGAGAAAGCCATGGCTGCGCAGGGACAGCCCACGGGGAGCATATTTCGGAGTGGAGGAGGAATACCACAAAGCCAAACTCCTGAGATTACTCTGTGACTACATGAAAAATATGCTCCTGAAGCACACAACAACAGGGGATTGTTCTCATCACTGCAGGCACCGGATGCTCTTAAAACATGCTGTAATGGAAAGGCTGGAAGTACGTACTGGAGACAGAATGTCTTCTCACACTTCTTTTATGGACAGGTGTAGAAAACACAAGTGATTTTCCACAGGAAGCAAACCAAGCCCACAGGAGAGCTGCAAGCTGCCAGCACTGGGGCGTACTCAGGAGAGGCTGATGGATGTCTCTTTGGTGGTCAAAAGCCGTATGGACTCTATATGGCCTTTCATAGCCTCTTTCCTTTTGAGTCCATGAAATGTCAGCCACAAATCTCTGCAGGGTATGACTTGTCTTAGGAGCTGCTGGTCAGATCTGCTGGGAGAAGATTTGACTTTGCAGTTCTGGTGGGATGGAGGAGGATTGCTCAGCACACAGCTGCCTCTCTGCCACGGGGCACAGACTCTGCCCTGCGCGTGGTAAAGTCACATGTTGGAGAAGAAAACGGGAACCCCGGGGCTGCCCGTGAGGGGTGGTTCATAGTTTTATGCTTGCTTGTCACAGCCTGACCTCCATTTCCCTTTCTCATACAATGATCTGGATCCTTCCAGCTCCCTGTGCTATGTCCCCCAGAGAGAAGGACACTGGTGTTGGGAGTGCTTCCAGCACCACACTGGGGCAAGAAACAGGCTGATGGAAGGACAGGAGATGTGAAACCGGTGGCTAAAGCCTCTCATGTTTGAAGTCCTCATGCTGGCCTGCAGTCCCCATGACGTGAGCTGCACTCAGGTTGTTGTGTACATGGTGGGACCAAAGTGAAGCAGGTGTTTTCATTTCTGGGCGTCTTGTGGCTTTTGGTTTATGCCATAGTTTTGCGATTCATACGTTATAGTTTCTGTGTTATTATCTAAATAATGATGATTTGTAAAACAACTGTGAATTAAAGGCACTGAGTAACATGAGGTCCCTCCCACAGTGGGTGTCTTGTCAGAAATGATGACAATCTCCAAAGCTTGCAGCTAGATCATAGAATCACAGAATCACAGAATCGTAGGGGTCGGAAGGGACCTCAAGAGATCATCGGGTCCAACCCCCCTGCCAAAGCAGCTCCCCAGCTCATATTGCACAGGTCGGCGTCCAGGCAGGTCTTGAATATCTCCAGAGAAGGAGACTCCACCACCTCCCTGGGCAGCCTGTCCCAGGGCTCTGTCACCCTCACTGTGAAAAAGTTCTTCCCCATGTTGGTGTGGAACTTCCTGTGCTCTAATTTGCAGCCACTGCCCCTTGTCCTGTATCCACAGACCACTGAAAAGGGGCTGGCTGATTCCCCCTGCATCCCGTACTTAAGATACTGATAAACATTACTTAGGTCCCACCTTAGTCTTCTCTTCTCAAGACTGAACAGTCCCAGCTCACTCAGCCTTTCCTCGTAGGGGAGGAAACAAACCACAAACATGCTTCCAGTTTTCAGCTGTCAACAAAAAGATTCCCCCCCCCCCCCCTTTTTTTTTTTTTTTTTTTTTTTTTTTTCCTGCAGTGACTTGTGCCTGGGCAGCAATCCCCACAGAAACTCGTAGAGCTTATGAGTGATGCTGCCCATTCTGGCAGTGGTTGTGCCAGGGCAGGTTTAGATTAGAAATCCTTAACTGAAATGGTTGTTGGGATGTGGAACAGGCTGTCCGGGGAGGGCAGGGGGGACCTGAGTCACCATCCCTGGGTGTGTTTAACAGACGGGTAGATGAGGAGCTCAGGGATATGGTTTAGCACAGGACAGGAACGGTTGGACTCGATGATCTGAAAGGTCTTTTCCAACCTTGTGATGCTGCGGCTGCCAGCCTTACCGTGGGTACCATTCTCCCGGCAGAGCCTGCCTGGCATCTCCCCAGCCCCACAGCCAGCTCTCTCACCTCTCCCCCCTGATATTTAGTTGGGGTTTCTTCAGTTTTGGGGGGTTTACTTTTAAAAAGCGCTTGCAAGTAGCTATTAATAATCCAGACAAGCTTTAGCGTTCCGCGGTCGCGGCGCCAGCGGGAGGCCACGGGCTTGTGAATGGAGATGGGTAGTCAGAGGAAGCCGGGCAGAGCAGAGGAGGGACGAAGCGGAGGTTTCCCAGTGGCGCTGTCAGCTGATGCCGGCTTCCTGCCGCCGGCTCCTGCCTGCTCAGCGCTTTTTACAGCGCCGCGCCGGGCTGCGGAGCCGGCTGGAACCGAACCGGGGTCCGCTCAGCCAGGCCGGGCTGGGCAGCGCCGCTTCCCGCCGGGCTGCGGGAGGAGCGAGGCGGCCGGCAGGGCCGCGGCGGAGGTGCTGCCGGGCCGGGCCAGGCCGGGGGCGAGGTGAGGGGAAGGGAGAGGCCGGGCGGGGGGCTGAGGGAGTGTGTGTGGGCGCCTCAGCCCGCCCTTCCCTTGGCGGGAGCCACCCGGCGGGCTGGCCCCTCGGCTCGGCGCTGCCCGGCGGGTCGCCGGGCTGGTCAGCGTGAGGGGCCTTTCTCGGGGGAAGGGTTGTGAGCCCGGGTCCCTGCGAAACTTGCCCCCCCTGCCAGGCTGGCAGGCGCTACCCGGTACGTGCTGGCCGAGGGAAGGTGCCTCTGAGGTGCCACCGCACCTGGTGCCCCGGCCCGGGGCGGAGCTGGCTGCAGCGAGCCGCGCTTCCCTCGGCCAGGCGGCTCTCTAACCAAAATTAACAGCCTGGCAAAGTCCACTGCTCCTGAACTTTGTCTGTCCGGTTTTTCTTGCAGCAGAAGTTGAACAACACTTAAGGATAGTAATCATTTCTATCTCCTTCTTTTCAGAAAAGCTCAATGACACCCAGAAAGACATTACGGGGTCTTGTAGCTGCTACAATCACTCCAATGACTCCTGATGGGTGAGTTGTTAGATTGTTGTTACCTTTGACCCTTACTTTCCTTACCTGGAACTGATCAGTTCTGGGTTTGTTCTTAAATCAGATCTCTGATGGGAGGGGGAAACTATTAGGTAGGTCCCACTAGGACTAGAGAATGATCCCTTTGCCTCTACTTCTTCCTCTTGCCCTGCAGATGCAGTAGGTCTGGGTTTGGAGCAGTCTCCCAGCTGCTTCTGCTGCTTTTGCAGGTGCAAATTCAATCACAGTAAGGTTGCATGTATAGAGTATTGCAGTATCCTCACATTTGTTAGGAAAGATCACAGTCTGAGTTAAAAAGAGCTCTTGAGAGCTGGGAAATACTTAATTGTCACAATTCTGAAGGCCTCTTAGACTTTTTTTTACTGTAGCTAACTCATGCATGCCTTCATGTGTATGTGTGGAATTAGTCTAAACCTGAGGAAAACACCACAAGGACTGCACAGTGCTGAAAACAGCATCAAACCGAAAGCTGAAACTCAGCCTTCCTCAAAGCAGTGATGGCGAACAGATGACCCTCCCAGCTGCATTGTCTGTCGCAAGACAGAGTTGTTTGGAGTCAGCAAAGGCCCCTGAGCTCTGGTGAGGGTTGTGTCAACGTGTGTGTGTGCTTTTGAGGGAGATGGTGGAGATGTGTCTGAAAGCGAGCCGTTACTTCTGGACAGTGCTGTCTCAGGGAACTCATTTGCACTGCAGTCACTGCTTCCTTTCTTGCTTTAAAGGCAACTTATTTCTGATTTCATTTTTTATTACTGCTCCAAGTTATTGCAGCATGATGCTTGGAGAGTGGCCTGGGCCCCCTGCCTGGAACACATGGCCCTTGTAAGGTACGTTCAGTGAAAGCAGCTGTGACACGCTGGGTGGTGTGCGAACCCAGCCAAGGCCCCAGAATTGACTTCCAGAGTGTAGGGTTGGTCTGGATGTTGGACAAATGGAAACAATGGTGGAACATTGTACATTGATAAACAAAGTAAGTTTGTCCTGGAGAGAAGATAAAACTAGAATTCAGTTTCCCTTCTTTGTCCGGGAAGTCTGTTGCTTTCCTCATCCTAAGGGAGAGAGGTCAAAGTGACATCCAGCAGATGCCATTCCACTGTCTGTCCAGCAGTCACAAACACAGTTTAACTATTTGCCATCACTTGCAGAATATCTTTGTGCTCTCAAGAGGACTCTTGTTTTCCCTCAACACTCTAAAAGTTCAGAGTGCCTCTTATTCTCTCATATCTCCAAAAAAAACCTTTGCTGTGACGAGCTCACAGTACTTACCAAGTGAGAGAAAAGGTTGGAACAGTGAACTACTGGTCAGGAGGAAGGGAAACTGGATGAAAGAGTTCAGAAGTGAGCTGTTGCCTGAAATGTGAAGTACAAGGTGGTGTACCTTGGGGGTACTCCGTGTGTGTACAAATGCATGGCTTCAAAAATGTGTGTCCTGTTTGTCTCTTGATCTGCGAGACGTGGGTGGGCACTTAGGGTTGCTGTGGTTCCTTTCATTTCAGACAAATTAACCTTCCAGTGATTGGTCAGTATGTGGATTATCTGGTAAGCGAGCAGAATGTGAAGAATGTTTTTGGTAAGTGTGGGGTTTTTGCCAGAAACTATTACACCCCTTTTGCCTGGATAGGAATCCTGTTATATCTCACCTGATAAGAGCTGTAGTGGGAGGGGCTGTAGATGCAGGACCATCCTAGCCATGTATATTCACCAGTGGAGAAGAGTGCAAGCAATGTTTGAGGCGTCTGCTTTTGCCTGCACCCCATTTCTGTGTGGAATAAAATAAGCATTCCCTTCATATGTGATATTCCCAAAGATGAGTGGATAATACTGTGTGGGCAGAGAAGACTCAGCTGAATGATTCTCCCCTTTGCCTGGGCAAGATACAATCACCTGGTTAAAACCCATCAGCCTGGGATTCCAGGGAATTTAGTGAGCTCATTAGAGCCCAGTGGGCTTCTTTAGGAGACCGGTGGTGCAGTGGGTGATACCATGGTGCTCATTGCTCCCACCAACCTATTCTGCCTCCATCCCAGGGACCGCTGCAGGGGCAGCCGGGATGGGTAGGAATTACAGCACCTGCTAAACGCTTTGATTCACAGCTTGAAGTCAACAATAAGATTCTGGTTCAAAACCTCAGTCAAAAGACTGCCAACATGGAGAGCAGAGGGTGGCAGTGACTTCAGCCATCCCATATTTATCTGTTGTTGTGAGTGACCATACTGACATCTCGTCAGTTCCACATCAATATCTGGAAGAACTTTTTCCCCGTGAGGGTGAGGGAGCCCTGGGACAGGCTGCTGAGGGGTGTGGAGTCTCCTTCTCTGGAGATATTCCAGTCCCATCTGTACGCCAACCTATGTGACCTGTCCTAGGGACCCTGCTTTGGCAGGAGGTTGTACCTGATGATCTCTGGAGATCCCTTCCAACCCCTGTAATTCTGTGACTCTGATTTCACACAACAGAGCCACCAAACTCTAGCTGGGCCTCCCTTCCTGTGTTTGTCACAGCCTGACTCGCTGTGGGAGGAGGAGGAGGTAGCATCTGCTGGGGAGGAGGTGCTGGCAGACAGTTTCCCAGTTTCAGCAGCCAAAATCTGCTACCTCCCTCCCACAGCTGCTGATCCCCAAGCACCCAGGTGTCTGTCACATCCTTTAGCAGTGATAACACCACAGTCCCCATGGTGTGGGCCATCACTATCTTCAATTGAGTTGGGTGAAAAGTATTTCTGTTCAGTATCATCAAAAGCATCGAGTCTTCAGTAAAAGCAATGCCTGTGGGCCAGGCCTCAGGACGTGTGTGTCGTGTTGTGTTGAAACAGTGAACGGCACAACAGGAGAAGGGCTGTCCCTTACCATCCAGGAGAGGAAGCAGTTGGCAGAAGAATGGGTGCGCCAAGGAAAAGACAAGTGAGTAGCTGAGAGGGAACAGGGGATTCTGGATCTCGTTTTATGACAGAGGTGCGTCTGATTGCAGGGCCACATCTGTTGATGGGTTGGGGTTTTTTTGGAGTATTTTGTTGTTAGGCTTTGTTCCCCAGCTCCTTTATCATAGAAGTCTGTGGTTTTGTTACTGCCAGTTAGCTGGTGTACAGTTCTACTGCTTAGAGAGCTTGTGAGAGTCCTCTCTGATACCCTGAGGAGCAGGGGGACAAAAAAGGGCTCTTGGGGTAAAAACGGCTGTGCCCCTGGCTTATTCATGAGAAGAAATGAAAAAGAGCTGTCTGGAGTTCCCTTCTAACCTCTACAATTCCATGTATCTGTCTGCATATTTGTACCCTCTGAGGGTTTCTGAACCTTTTAATATATGAAATGATTTGGTATGGGGGAAGCTGCAGTGTGAACTGTTGTGATGCTTCCCTAAAGGTACAAAGTCAGTGGCAGAAGAAGGAATTCAACCTGGATCTGCAGCTGTGTATCCAATTGCACCTCTGTTCTCCTTCTCTTGTACCTGTCATTGTCTTGTATCCCTCACCACTGCCACCTTCTTGCTCGCTGTGTCAGAGGACGTGGGGAGGAGGAGGTGTTTTGGGTGAGAAGGATAGTAAGCAGACACAATGTGGTGTGAAAGCTCCCAGTCCATATGGATATAAAGGAGAAACATGGAAATGGGCCTGACAGACTGGAGTCTGGGAGATTGTCTTGGCAGGAGCAAGCAGGCAGGCAGGCAGAGGTGCTGCTCTGAGGCTGAACTCTGCTGGTAGCTCTGCAGAGCTGGAGGTTTAGAAAGCAAAGGTGCTATGATAATCTTTGCTTTTCCCAGCTTTCCCTTAAATCCTTAATGTCTATTAAGACTGAAATTGGTGCCTCCTGACAGCCTTGCAAGTACAACAGCAAGGTCTGACACGTGGCTGAGATCTGCAAATGTCTTTTCTTTTTTCTGCCTTGGCTGCTTGCTGCTGTCAGTGCTCTCCCCCTGTGTCTGCTTGTCAGGCCAGCACGAAGTGCAGAGCCCTGTCAGGTTGAGTGTAGCTCAGTGAAGTTCTTGTTCGGTGTCTCGCTGGTCTGAAGCAATTCATTTGGGCAGACTGGTGTTTGTCACCATCACTGAAACCTCCCCAAACCTTTCGAATTTGTCCTTGTGCAGACTGGATCACATCATCATTCACGTCGGAGCTCTGAGTCTGCCAGAGTCCCAGGAGCTGGTGGGTACAGGATATGATTCCTTTTCATGATGCGATACGCGCAGCACAGAGGTGCCTTCAGACACTTCCCATCCTCTTCTTTACAGGCAAGACACGCAGCAGCCATAGGTGCAAGTGCCATTGCTGCAATTGCCCCCTTCTTCTTCAAACCCACCAAGAAAGGTGAGTAGATGTGGTTGCCAGACCTGCCCTCCAAGCCTTTACCATAGACACAGCATCAGTGGCATCTTCTCTTTCATGTCTGGTGCCATGCAAAAGCAGAACCTAGACAAAGAGCCCTTTTAAAACTGGGAAATAATTAGAAGTCCCCCAGTAAGACATGGTGGGGATGTCTTCTGGGTTGTATATTGTTAGCTTCTTGTAAAAAGAACAGTTGCTTATGGGAAGAGTTGTTAACTGATCTGTCTTCAGAGCAAATAGCATGAAGGGCATCCTTCATCTGGGCCACGCAAGGAGGTGACTGGTTCCATGCTGACCCTGCTGGACACTGATAAACTGCTGGTTACACAGGAGTGCCTCTTGTTACTGAGGTGATCACGTTTGGTTCTGTGTCCCTAAGGCTACCTCCAAAGTGATAAATGGAGTGGTTTGCTTTTGATGTAATGAACATAGTCTAATGAAGCAGAGGTTTGTAACAGGGATGCTAAAAGTTGTCTGAATGAATCAGGAATGGAAATCTTCAGTGGAAACACTAGAAGCCACTGGAGTGGATTGCTACTGTGACTAGGATCCCTGATAATTCCTCAAACAGTACAGAAATGTTGTCCAAAAACCTTTTCATCATCACTGTTGAGCAGGAGCTCAGGGATGTGGGTGTGAACATGATCTGTCCTTGTCTTATGTGTCCATACAAGTGATCATATTTGTATCAAAAATAGTGTGGCCAGTAGATCTGAGGAGGTAATTGTGCCCCTGTACTTGGCACTGGTGATGCCACACCTCAAGTGCTGTGTCCAGTTCCAGGCCCCTCACTACAAGAAGGATATTGAGGTCCTGGAGTGAGTCCAGAGAAGGGCAACCAGGCTGGGGAAGGGGGTGGCTGAGGGAGCTGGGGGTGTTCAGCCTGGAGAAGAGGAGGCTGAGGGGAGACCTTATCACTGCCTACACTGACCTGACAGGAGGGTGTAGAGAGGTGGACTATGGTCTCTTCAGCCAGGTGACAGGAAATAGGACGAGGGGGAATGGGCTCAAGCTGTGCCAGGGCAGGGTCAGATCAGATGTGAGGGAAAAGTTCTTCACTGAAAGAGTTGCCAGGGCCTGGAACAGGCTGCCCAGGGAGGGGGTTGAGTGCTCAGGGATATGGTTTAGCACAGGACAGGAACGGTTGAACTCGATGATCTTAAAGGTCTTTTCCAACCTTGTGATTCTGTGATCCTGGTGAGGCAGCTTTGCCACAAAGGTCTTGCAGGTGTGAGAGCGTGCACGAGTTACAGCTGTAAGAGAATGTGAGTTACTGAAAGTGGTTTGCTTTAAAATAATCTTTGCCTTCCCTGAGGTCTTCCACTGAATTTCGTTACATTTAAGTTTTCATGACGTGAAAGTTTTAATGCAACTTGCTATGTGGTATGCAAGCTGTGGATGGCTTCTCCACAGACCTGAACCATCTTTTACTAGGGATAGTATCCTTCTCTTACGGGGGTCCTTGCTTGTTCTCTTCCAGATGAGCTGATTGCTTTCTTAGAGAAGGTTGCATCTGAAGCCCCTGCGGTTCCCTTTTATTACTACCACATTCCTTCTCTGACGGGTGTGAAGAGTAAGTACTGCTTAGTCAGCTCTTCTTGAGCCCATAGGCTCACAACAACCATTAGTCTATCAGTAGTATGTGGCCTCTGCTCCTGTCTCATGGAAGCTGTAGTGGAAAGGATCCTTTCAGAAAATGAGAGGTGAATGCAAAACTGGAAAATAAATTGAATTCCTCTCCATTGGAAAAAAAGTCCCAGCTTACTGAACAGCTGGGGTGGAGGAGGTGATGCTGACCACGGCTTTGCAACTAGCGTGGACCAGGATAGGTAATGGCTTTGGATGAGCATAGCTGAATGCCAGGTTTGGCAAGATAGTGACCAACATCTTTCTTGGTGTACACCGACTCTCTAATTATGTTTGTTAGGAAATAACATGTGCAACCACAGTGCTTCTCAAGCCTTATTATCAAGCAGAAGTGTGAGGAACAGAATACAGGTCTTTAGTTGTTCCCTCCAGATAGCAGGTGATGCAGTGTTCCTGGGTATATGAATTTCTTTTTATTGTTAGATCTGTTGTTGCCAGTTCACTCCTAAATTTTCACTTCTGCAGGGTTTTTCTCTTTGGATCTGTTAAAGGAATGCTTCAGAGAGGGCAGAAAGATGTCTTCTTATATAACTCCGGGGAAATAATCACACTGAAGCTGTCTTACTGGTTGTTTTAGAGCTATAGAGCTTACTGGGCTTAGGCCAGAAGTGATCAACTTGTGAAATAGTTAAGTCTCCCCCTTGGGGACAAGACAGGGAGATCTCCCAGAACAGGGGTGTGTTTCTTAACACGAGATTGCTGTTGTGCACAGTTCGTGTGGAAGAGCTGCTGGATGGAATCAGAGAGCGGATCCCCAGCTTCCAGGGCGTGAAGTTCAGCGACACGGACCTCCTGGACCTCGCACAGTGTATAAACAAGAATGAGAGAGAACAGTTTGAATTTCTTTATGGGGTGGATGAGGTAAGAGGCTCCTCATAAAAATCTTTCTTCTAGGGTGTTCTCTTGCTTCTGCCTTGTGGAGGAAAGTAACTGGACATTCGGTGCCAGGTGGTTTTGTTACTCCATCCCTCCCACCACCCTGTCTTTTTTTTCCCCCCTTTATTTTGTTATGTGAAGTAAAAATGGTTTTTTTCTTTCCTCCTCCCCGACTCCAAACTAGCAACTGTTGAGTGCACTGGCAATAGGGGCAGATGGAGCAGTTGGAAGGTCAGTATGGCTTGGACTTCTTATGCACACCTTATTGTTGTATCTACCACTGTCTACACAGTACATCTCTAACCATCTTCTGTCACAGAGAGGGAGGATTTTGCAGGGTAAGGCTGTGAGCTGACCCAGTGGCTTCAGAATATTTCTTTAGCCTCACAACAACTATTTAAAGTAGGGAATCGCTTTTAATCATCTTGATGTGGATAAGGAACCAAAACCCAAACAGGTTAAAATCTTTTACTTTGGTTCACGTGAGGAGTCTGTGCAAAAAAGGGCTCTGTTGAGTTTGATTTCCCATTTGTTTTCCTCCCCTCATACCAGGCTGCTTGGATGAATTCCTGTGCGATACCTGTGTTCTTGAGAGATGATCCATTAAATGAACAAGCAACTGGAAAATTAAGTGATTGACTTTCTGTATTGCCTAATTGGTTTCCTTTTTAATTCTGACAAAAAGTTTAATTTGGTAAGAACTAGGAAGAGAAATCTCTTCTCTATGGTCTTCCATAGGGTTTGGCATACTTCAGATGCTTGACAGTATAAAACACACATAGATTGTGTGAATCCATATCATAACAATGGCATTCTTACATGAACAGCAAAAGCCTGTGGCTGTGTCCTTTGTTTCAGTGATTCTAAGCCCCCCCCTTTGCATTACCAATCCTGGGTTTGTCTTGCTTTTTCTTTTTTTTGGCAGTACATACAACTATTTGGGCCAAAAAGCCGCTCTGATGTTGCAAGCCTTTGCAAAGCCAGACCTTGCGTTAGCACGGAAGTATCAGGTACAGCACCTTCACCGTCCCTTTCTCCCCCAGCTTCTACTGGGGCTGCTGTCCATGTGCTTCCATCGTCCATACCCTGAAGTAGCTTTATTAAAGCCAAATTCTTTCAGCTCCAAGCCCCACCCCCGCTTCTTATTCATCTTGCCTCACTGTTCTGACCAGTCCTTACTAACTTCTAACCAAGATCTGCCTTACTTATCCTTCAGCCCTCTGATCACAGCAACATAGAGTGAGCAATGGCTTGGCCTTTCTTACTTGAGCAAGCCCACAGTGGCCAAGCCCCTTTGTCTGGGAGTATTCAGGGGATACCTTCCATGACATTGGGCAGAAAGCTGTCCAAAATCAGCTCTGTCTTGACCCCTCTTGGTGTTGGGCTGCTTGAAGATTTGTGAGGAGTTGTGTACAAACTATACACTGGGACAGTTCAGGCATCCTTCTTTCGCCTTAAAATAGGAACGACTGCTGGATGAATGTCCAAAAGACGTCCGAAAGGTTGATCTGCCCTAGGAAATCTCTTCACTAGGCAGTGGATACTCAGGCTTGTAAACCTTTAGAGCCTGATGTGAAACTTGTTGTGTTGTCAGACGAGGGACAGCTTAAACACAAGTGACAGGCTGAGGGGGGTGATGGTTTTGTTATACCCACCCCTCCCTCCCACCCTTATTCCACTGGCATTGAATTAATATTTCCCACAGACCAGCCAGGTGGCCACAGGCTTTTATCAAAGCTACACCATATAAATATCCTCATAGCTCTAGGTGCCTTTACATCTTTGTCTGAAGGAATAAATAAACTGCTGCTTGTCTTTTCTAGTTTCTCACTGGGGAGTTTCTCAGCTTTGTCATAAAACTAGGTAAGTCCTGCACTGCCCCTGTCCCTTGTTGTCTTGATGCTCCAAAAACTCTTCCTTTGTTGTACCCCCAGATTTTCCTTCTGGAAAGACTTTTTCAGTGAGAAATTGGTGCCTTAGATGTTTCCTGAGTTAGTAGCAGCTGGAGGCTTGGCAAAGGGAGCTGACCAAGCATCTCTTATAGATCCCATCCTCACTTCCTTCCCTCTTCTGTGCAATCTCACAGCTTTAAAGCCATGACTCTCTGTGGGTTACCTTTTTTCTTATCCTGAGTCTTTCTGTGAGTGGGCTGGGGTTTTTTTGTGTCTTTGCTCTATCTCCAAAAGCTCATTTCTAGATTTTTCCTAGAGACTCATTTTTCTGAAACAGAAGTGCTCCAGTAGTAAAACAGCTTTGACACTTGCCTCTCCTGCCTTGCTGTAATGTTAAGAGTGACTCTGGCCAAGGCTGTGCGAGGCCACAGCATTTTAAAATGCCATGATTTACAGAAACAAAGTCAGGTTTTAATATAAAAAGCAATTAAAGACCAACCATGTTAGAGCAGCATAGGGAAACTGAACTGGGCATTGCGTAGTTTTCATTTAATGAAGAGAGTTGTTTGCTGTGGTTTTTGTGATACAACAGCAAGCTGCAGTGAATCTGGCTGAGCTGTCGTGCTTGGGTGTATTTCTCGGGCCCAAAGCCAGAGGGAACGCATCATTATTCAGCCTTATGGGTAAAGAGGCAAACAGTGAATTTCCAGAGGTGCACAAGGACACTTGAGCTATGGACAGAGAGGCCAGCAGTGGTTTAAGCTGGTACCAAATGTCACTGCCACATGCCAGCAGAACGTTACTGCTCCCCGGGTCTTTCCTTTGCCTGAGTCTGCATCGAGGGGGTAGCTACGAGGCTGCAAACCTCAGGCTGCCATGGTGACAAATGGGCTGGGATAGCCCAGACTGCCAGTGAAGGTAAATTGGAAGTAGCACCATTTCTTGCTCGGTTTACCTGGGTGGGACTCACAGCGTCTTTTCTCTTGTCAGGGCTGTGTGGCAGTATGTTATTAGCAAGGAGAAAGGCACATACACACCGAGCCTTGGTTATCTGTACAAGTGACGTAGTAGTTTGTAAAGTGCATGTCTCAAAAAGACTCCGCTCGGTATCTTTGACAGGGAAACAATGATGACAGGATATATAAATAAACATAATAAATAGGTGTCATTTCTACTGTAATGTCTTTCCTGTCTGCAAGTATGATCATCTCTTCTTAGTCAGACTGTTCTCGCTTCTGAGAAGTGCTTCAAGCCTGGTTACACAGGAACTCTGCTGCAGTATGGACACCTGTATAGAGACTGCTTCCCGGCTGAAAGTGACAGGATTTTGCTTTTGTCCGCCCAGGTTTCGGCGTTGCACAGACCAAAGCCATCATGACGTTTGTTTCTGGCATTCCCATGGGACCTCCGCGGCCTCCGCTCCTTGATGCCTCCGAGGAGTTCATCGTCAAGGCCAAAGCCAAGCTGGACAGCATCGTGTGGCCTGATGGTGACTGATGTTCACTTCCGCGCCCGTCTGGTGGTGGAGGCCCCTTCTGTGGGGTTCGCTGTCGCGGGGCACATTCCCCACGTGAGGGGCTGAGATTTCTGTCAGGGAGTTGGCTCTGCCTGAGCCCCTTCCTCCTAGAGCTGGCCTCAGTGGTGCGCGGCCGGTCACCTTTTTGTGCACTTTTGCTCCCCTGCAGCGCTGTGCATCCCAGCATGTGCTGGTATCTTTTAATCAAAAATCAAAAAAAGCCGAGATTTTTCCCCAGTTGAATGATCTTGACTCTTTTTGTCTAGAAAGGAGGAAGATTCGGCTCTACCCTCCCTCCAGCCACATCATGTTTTGTCCTCTCCCTGGATCAGTATCTCCAGCACACCCATGTGTTTAAAGACTGATATGACAGCGCGGGTATTGCGGCGGTTGCCACAGAGTCAGTGGGACACCTACACCTCCTGCATAGGTAAACTCCGCTTTCCATGGATCTGCTCTTTCTCAGCGTGGAATCCTGCCCTCGCGTGTTGCCAGGTCCCTGGCAGTCGGATGGAAAGGCGGGCCATGCCTTCGCACCACAGGCTTGGCCCTCTTGCCAGCTTGAGCTCTTTGTGTGGGACAGACGTGAGGTGCCATACCTCCCCGGCTGTGCTCCTCTGTGTGCAAGTGAGGGCTGGAAGGCGGGAAGAGAGGGAAACATGGCAGCCGTGCTCCTGCGCGTGAGTGTGATGGCTGGAAGGAGGGAAGAGGGAGAAACACAGCAACCTCCCAGCCGTGCTCCTGCATGTGAGTGCCATGGCTGGAAGGAGGGAGGAGGGGGAAACATGGCGCCCTCCCAGCTGCACTCCTTGTGTGAGGGCAAGAGCAGGAAGGAGGGAAGAGGGAGAAACATGGTGCCCTCTCAGCTGTGCTCCTTGTGTGAGGACAGTGGCTGGAAGGCTGGAAGAGGGGGAAGTGTGGCAGTCTCCCGGCCATGCTCCTGCATGTGAGGGCGATGGCTGGAGGGAGGGAAGCGGGGGAAACGCAGCGAGGCGCGCCGTTTGCTTTCCTTAACACACAGGCAGGCAAGAGCCAGCTACCGCCCTTCGCTGTGTAGCCGCTATGCAAGGCCGCCAGCAGTAAAAGCTCCTTTCCCAGCCGGGGCTGCGTGAGGGGCTCTGGCGGCGCGGGGCGGAGAAGGGGGCTGTCCTGGTCAGACGGCTCCGCCCTTGCCCGTCGAGGATACGGGGACTGCTCGCTGCGCCCGTTGCCAACGCGCCCCTGACGCGGCCGTGCCCGGGTGGGGTTTAAGGGGCTGTGGCGCGGCGCAGATACCGCCCGCGGCGTCCGGGCCCTGGGACTCGCCCCCCACCGCCCGGCGCTGCTCAGTCCCTCCGCGGCCGCCGTCGAGGCGCATGCGCAGTGGGCGTTGCGAGGCGCGGGAAGGCGGTGCTGCCCGCAGCTAGACCGGCGCCGGGAGGGGTGGGCGGGCTGCGGCCGGGCCGCTGTCTTTCCCCGGGCCTGCTTCTTTCTGCCCCGTTCCCTCCGCTCCCCCGGCCAGAGCCATGGGGGACGTGAAGAACTACCTGTATGCCTGGTGCGGGAAGAGGAGGCTGACGCCAGCTTACGAAATCCGGCCTGGCCGCGGCCGGAGCCGGCAGACGTTCCTTTGTGAGGTGCGGGCCCGGGGTGGGGGTCTGACGGGGCTCGGGCTGCCGGGGCCTGGGGGGGTCTGCCGGGCCCTCGGTAGCTGGGAGGGCTGGGAGTCGAGGGCGATAGGAGCACCTGGTGGGAGGGGGGGAGGCGGGCGGCTGGGCCGCGGCTCGGGCAAAGCGCCCGGCTTCGTGTGCGGGCCGGGGGAGCGCAGTTCATGGGGTTGCGGGAGGGGAGCAGCCCGGTGCCGGGCGCTCACAGCAGCGGGGGGGCGGCTTTCCCGGGGCCCACACCGCGAGTGTGCGGGCTTTTCTGCTGGGGCTGTCAGCGAGGGGCACGGGCTGCCGCTCGGTAAAAGCTTTGAGCCCCTGCTGACCTCTGGTCGAGGAGTATTACGAGGCCCCCGCTGGGCCTGCGTGCTGTGGGAGCTGCCGTGGGTGGGCTGGCAGAGGGCTCTAGGAAGGAGCCGATGCCAAGCACAAGGCCGCGGGCTGGTCTGGAAGAGATGCTGCAGGTTTGCGCTATATGCCTTGACTTTGTCACTACACCCATCCTCCCCCACCCATCCTCCCCCACCCATCCTCCCGGTCGGTAACAAAGCCGAGGAGCCCGGCGGCTATTAAACCACCTTTAAACATACAATAGCTGTGGTTGAGCCTCGCTGGGATGAAGGGGCTGTGTGGGCAGTTACAGCTTCAGGCCACACTCTGTTGATGCCCCCGTGAGCTTCCCTTAGAAACTGAGCAGGTGAGCGGATAGATCTGGCTCAAACACCCCCTTTTACTGGTCTTCACGGTCTGTTGTGGTGCTTGCGAATCCACTGCGGTTGCTGTTTGGTTTGTGATGCCGTTGTCCTCAAAGACCCGGCAAGTCCGTGCTAAAACTGGAAGCTCAGTGTTGGAAGCTGTTAAACAGAACAGACTCTGTTGGTGTTTGATGAGAAATGGGTATTGGCGACCGGGGCAATTCAGCACGGAAGGACAAATGCAGTTTAGCATTAGACATGTTGTACAAAGCTCTGGTTTGTGCTGGCTGCAATGTTACATACAAGACTGCTTATTTTTTTAAAGTATTATTATTATTTTTTAAGAGCAGTAACTACCTATAGTAAGAATTTTGGGTGGTCAGCAGAGCAAAGAGTGAAAGTCAGAAATGTGTAAGTTGTGTCTCTGTCCAAGTGAAGCAGAAGTAAAATGGAATTGCTGATTGTAACTGGGGGGGGGGGGGGGAGAGAGGCAGGGAAGAAGACAATGAGGAGTAGTTGCAGAAAAGTGGGTATAAAACATCTGGTTAGCCTGAATTTTAAATAAATTTCCTCTGACTGAGTTTTCACAGAATCGTAGAATGGTCTGGGTTGGAAGGGATCTCAGGGATCACAGAGTTCCAACCCCCTGCCACAGGCAGGGCCAACAACCTCCAGGCCTGGAGCTACACAAGGTTGCCCAGGGCCCCAGCCAACCTGGCCTTGAACACTTCCAGGGACAGGGCAGCCACCCCCTCTCTGGGCAGCCCCTTCCAGCACCTCACCACTCTCTCTGGAAAGAACTTCCCCCTAAGATCTCATCTAACCCTTCCCTCCTTCAGCTTCACTCCATCCCCCTTGTCCTGCCAGTCTCTGCCCTTTGAACAAGCTGATTCCCCTCCTGTTTCTGTGCTCCCTTCAGGGATGGGAAGGCAGCAATGAGGTCCCCCTGCAGCCTTCTCTTCTCCAGGCTGGAGAAGCCCAGCTCCCTCAGCCTCTCTTTGTAGGGGAGGTGCCCCAGCCCTCTGATCATCTCCGTGGCTCCTCTGAACCCTCTCCAACAGTTCTACATCTTTCTTGTACTGGGTCCCCAGCTCTGGACACAGGACTCCAGCTGGGGCCTCATGTGGGCAGAGCAGAGAGGGACAATCCCCTCCCTGTTGCCACCCCTCTTCTGATGGAGCCCAGGATCCCATTGCCCTTCCCAGCTGCAAGAGCACACTGCTGGCTCGTTTAGTTTCTCTGGCAGTAGCCTGTCAGGCGAGCCGGCAGGATACACAGTTGTTGTTTTAAAGCTTGTCTCTAAGTCTTGCCAGCTGTAATAACGGGGAGCTATGGCAGAGGACACACAAGCTCTCTCCTGCCCGAGAGTTTGGGATTAAGGTTGAGGGAAAGTCAACCTGGGCAGCATTGCAGCTGTGTGTTGGTAGTATTCTGTCCTAAACAGGTTCATTTTCTTCACCAGGGTTTTGGGAAACACTCATGTTGTCTGGGAATGGACTGTGGGTGTTCTGTTTAAGCAGATGTAAAGTATACATTCAGAACCTGTGGACATACATAAACATGTAGTGACATGTAACAATACATAGCAATAGTATTTCTCCTGTGCTGGCTAGCCAGTGCTACTTGGTGTTTCAGTATTCCTGGTTTGCAGGGCACACTTTCACTCCTGCCTGCCTGTGTGTTTGTTCGCAGCTGCGGGTGGAAGGCTTCAACTACGTCGGCATGGGCAATTCCACCAACAAGAAGGATGCGCAGAGCAACGCCGCTCGAGACTTTGTCAATTACTTGATTCGGGTGAACGAGATGAAGAGGGAGGAAGTCCCTGCCCTCGGAGTAAGCTGCTCCTTCTCCTTACCTAATCCTGATCTTTAATTGCAGCGCCGCGCATCCGGGTGCGTTTCATCCCCGGAGTTCAGTCGGGTGCCTGTGCGTAGTGGGGAAGACTGGAGGTGTGGAGCCTCCACTTGTGGTGCTGGAGAGTGAATGGTGTGGGCTGACCTGGTATAACAGCTGCGTGTTGGCCTGTGTAACTGGTGAAGCTGGGGAGAATTCAAAACCCCTGCAAGGTCCTTGATCATGGAACTTGTTCTCAGAAGTGTTGTGTTAACATTTCTGGGATTCACAAGTTAAGGAGGCTGCTTCACAGAGAAACCAAGTGTGTGCTTCTTTGTTTCATGTGTTTTGTGCTGGATGCTCACACCTGATGTTGGGGGTTGTTTTAAATGCGTGTTACGGTATATAATATTATGTACTTATAAAAAAAATCACACACCAGACATGAAATTTTGGCTTTTTTCAAACCTTAAGTACTTTATGCCTTAGCTCCTTGTGTGTAGTAGGGTCACTGCTTTTATGATGTCTGTGAACCACGCAGGTATCCACAACGACTGTCACATGAAAGCTGAGGAGGAGAGTAACTCTGTCTTTACAACAATTTCAGAGAGCAATAAATAAGGCATGGTGTGATCAGTTACACATCTCAGACTGGAAAGAATTTCAGTTGTAATGGTTAACCATACATTTCCTAAAGGACTTCATGTTTTCTCACGGTAGTGGGTTTTTTTGGTGTGTTCACAATGTATATTCCTTGGGATACGTGATATGGACCAGTGTCTGTCATTTTACCCTGCGTGCTGAAACAAATGGACTTTATGCTTGCTGAATGTCAGTAAGTCAGGGCTACTTGTTGATACACAATGCAGTTTCTCACCAAACCCACAACTCAGGCCGTGCCACCCAGAGCCGTCCCAGAACCCGACCGTCCCCCAAAAATCGCGTGTCCTGGAGCTGCCCCTGCTCCTCCCCTCAGCCCCCCTTTATAATGAGCAGGATGTAATTGGCATGGAATACTCTCTTTGGCCCGTTTGGGTCACCTGTCCTGGCTTCACCGTCTCCTTTCTCATAAATAGAGAAATATGAAGACCTGAAAAAGCCCTTGACTGTCTGACAGCAACTAAAAACATCAGGGTGTTATCAGCACTGCTTTCATTTTAACTCTCAAACACAGCATTCCATCTACAAATGAAGTTAACTCCTTCTTGACCAAAACTAGGACATCCTGTCAGTTTTAAAAGGAATCAGGAGTTGCTACTGAGGATACCTATTGTGTAACGATGCATGATCTCTTTAGATTGTCTGAACAGTGTTCTAGCTGAGTAGTAAAACAACTGACTTTCTATGGATGTGCTGATATTTCCCTTCATTCCCTCTCCTAGCCAGCACCTGGTGATACCCCTGACGGACACGAAGCAGCTGGAGACGTTGCTGCATCCAGTTCTACTCTGGGTGGACCTCTTCCTCCACATTTGATTATAGAGACTGAAATAGGTAAGACTCTGAGAACCGATGTACATGTGTATGGGTGTAGTGTAGGTCTATAGATGTGAGTGGGGATTATTTTTCCTTCCAAGTAGCGTAATTCTGCGCGCAGAAGACAGTTAAAAGTCATTGCAGTTTAGTCGCAGAGGTGTGAATGACCACATGAGATCCAAGCTGACATTGCCAGGCAATAGCTCTCTATTGCTAAGAACATGTTTGAGGGGGGGATTTATTTGTGTTTGGTTTTGTTTTCTTTTTTTTTTTCTCATGTGCTAGGCAATGGCTTGGGTGCAGCACCTGGAAACTGTGGCAGTCATGGAGCTCAGTGGGATCGGGGCGCAAACTTGAAGGATTATTATTCCAGGAAAGAGGAGCAGGAAGTCCAGGCAGTAAGTCATACTATGGAATTCCTGTTTAGTTCTATAGCACCCTCTGGATGCTGCGAATATCCAGTTGGGATGTTTTGTTGGGAAAACAAGAAAATACTGAGGAACTTTTAACATTTTCTGTAATGAAGTCAGAACTATATTTTGTAGTTCTATTCTATAGAACTATTTGAACTATATTATATATAGCTTATCTAGATAAATTATTTCAAAGACATGTAAGAATGTTTAAAACTAAAACCTATTAGAAACCAGAAGATGATACTTTTTCTTTCTTTCCCCCAATATTAGACCTCAGAGTCAGAAGTGGACATAAATTCTGATCTTCACGGGGGCTGGACCTTGGAAAATGCCAAGGCACGTCTGAACCAGTTTTTCCAAAAGGAGAAGATTCAGGAAGAATATAAATACATTGAGATGGGGCCTGATCACAACAGGTTTGGTAGTTTTAGTCACCTTCTGCACCTGAAGGGTTAGAAATATTTCCAGTGACAGTGGCTGATCACACGTATTGGCAGTGCTCCGTAGCACTGCTTGAGAAAGCGGTGATCTCTGCCAGGCCCACCACCCTCTTCCCTAAATCTTGAAATAGGGGTGATGAGCTTTGGTGCCAAGATCCGAGTGACTCTGAAGAAGCTTCTGGGCTCCCTGGTATAAAAAAGCCAGGGATCTCCTGGAGAGAGTCCAGAGGAGGGCTATGAAGGGGATTAAGGGCCTGGAGCATCTCCCCTGTGAGGAAAGGCTGAGTGAGCTGGGACTGTTCAGCCTGGAGAAGAGAAGACTAAGGGGGGACCTTATTAATGTTTATCAATATCTGAAGTATGGGATGCAGAGGGAAATGGCCAGCCCCTTTTCAGTGCTCTGTGGAGACAGGACAAGGGGCAATGGCTGCAAGTTGGAGCCCAAGAAGTTCCACACCAACATGGGGAAGAACTTTTACACAGTGAGGGTGAGGGAGCCCTGGGACAGGCTGCCCAGGGGGTGTGGAGTCTCCATCTCTGGAGATATTCCAGCCCCGTCTGGACACCAGCTGGGGAGCTGCTTTGGCAGGGGGGGTGGACCCAATGAGCTCTTAAGGTCCTTTCCAACCCCTACAATTCTGTGATTCTGTGAGCTTCTGTCTAAGGTTTTTCACAGATGCACAGGTTTTAAAATGATTGCTGTGCTCCTGTTAATTGTTGAGGTGCTGGTTTGAGTGGAAAGAGTGGTAATTGTTTGTATGACTCTAGTTGCCTTTGTATATTTTGAGTACATTCTAAATATGCTGATGTTTGTTTATGTAGAATTGTGCTCCATTGGAGTTTATTTTTATTATAATTGACTTTTTTGGCAGTGGAATCTTCTACTGGTAAAATTAGTTTGGTAGAATCTTCCCAAAGGAGTTTTGAGGGTCTTAAATTTCAGCTGTAACCAGCTGGGCATTACTCTGCCTTGGCTTTCTGCCCATTACATCAGAACTTCTTGTGTCTATCTCCCACATCAAAATAACACACAACACTGTAAAGAATTGATGGGGTTTTTTGGGGGAGGGAGGTTGCCCCTGCTTGGAATAGTCTTTACAAATCATCAAAGCTCCAGGACCTTGTATTATTTCTTGTGAAATATAATTGTGTTTTGCAGTCAGAAACAACGGGCTGCTGCTGCTTCTTGTTGGGTGCTGGGGTTGGTGGGTTGGGGTTTTTTGCATTATATGAAGGTTTTCTATGAGAATTATTTTTGAAGAAAGAAGTGAATTTTCTGGTTGCAGTCTTCCATGAGAGTATCCCTTGCAGGACTTCTGGCATTCTTTACAGAATGCTTTACAAGCATTAAGAACATCTAAAATACATCTACCAGTGTCAGGAAGCTCTAAATTCCCATTCAAAGCCTATCTTCAAGTCCCCTCATCTCCATTTAGGTTTCCAAGCGAGGAGTTTTCTTCTCCTTTAACGAGTAACACAAATCAACGGAGTTTATACAGCACTAGGACTTGCAAATACGCTTGTGGCAGATGGAGTTGTTGAGCACTTCTGTAACTTGCAGATTATTTATGCAGCTCATTTCCTTCTGCCTCCTGCAGGTAAAAGCATTAAGCCCCCCCGCCCTGTGTTTCAGGGCGTATGGCCTTGCGCTGAATGAGATGGCCGTAGATGACAGTATGTTTCTCAGCCCACTTACTGTTCTTCTGGAGAGCTTCATATTTACTACATCCAGGGCAACTCTGGATGGAATGGCAGAAGGGGGAGCTAACTGTCAGCTATGATGGGTTGGGTAGGTGTGAAACAATTTTTGGCTGCATTGAGAGAGGGCAAACTCTTGGGCTTTAATCCTTTTGGTATGTATAGCAGAAGAGCAATTTCAGGTGGTGTTGGAGGACAGCAACGTGTTTTGGGTTGGTTGGTTGGTTTTTTTACCATGTGTCTTACCAGTCTGACTTCTTCATGTAAGTAGTATCCCTTATAACAGAAGTGTCAGCCTTGCTCTCAGATGGTTTTAAAGGACAACTGTCTTTTTGTCAATCATAATCACATAGTATGAGAACTTAGTAATAGTTGGGAAGTTTGGATTTGGAAAACTTTGTTTTAATTATGACTGGGGGGTATAAATTGTAACTATAAACACAGCCCTCCTAATACACAACCTATTAAGGGATGGGGTGTGGCTTTTCTCTTTTGGAATTCCATCCATCAGTAGCGTGGAATGCCTTTGCCTCCTACTGCTGAAGATGGTAGCAGGGACTGACACCAAAGATCTGTGTGTGTTCACACATGGGCTGCTGAGGCTGTACTAAAAAATAAAGTAAAATAAAATATCACTTGGGATTCTGCTTCAAACTGATTTCTGGTGTTGCTGTTCTCCCCTTAGGTGGAGGAGAATGGGAATGAATGCTGACTGTAGGCCTGGCTGAGAAACATACTGTCATCGGTGCCTTAGTTGGCTGTTGTGTCCCTGAAAGCCAGTGGCCTTCGACCCATGAAGCCACTGTGCCTGCAGGTCAGTTCACTAGCAGTACAGGAAGGTGTTCTAACTTGGAATTTAAATCCCTTGCTTAACCTTTTTGTTTGTTTGTTTGCAGCTAGAAATGAAGGACACAGGTGCAAGGCTCTGCCTGCAGCTGTGCAAGTACCAAGGCATAATTTTCACAGAGGATCTCAGTTTGAGAAAGCCCAGTCATACATCTTGAATCCCACGAGTTTAAATCCTGTCTTACAAGAATTTGGCTTTAATTTTTAATCTGTGTAAATAAACACTTAGGCTTGTGATTCTTAAAAACACAGATCTTGGTTTCCCTCAACCACTGTTGATGTATGGCTCTCATTTTAGGTTTTTTAAGCCCAAATTACTATACTAGTTGACCTTTAAATTAATTGCTTAACCATTACATTTGCTGTGCAGAGTTACTTTTGACTGTGTGCAGTTCCCAAAGGATCGCAATATGGGCTCCATGAAAATTTGGGTATCCCATCTCCTGTGCAGATGTGCTCAGTGGCCTTTGACAGGGGAACCTGGTTTAGGTATTTCTGTGCTCTGAGCTGACTGTCATGTGGCAAAACATCCAAGTTAATTAAACCCAGGCTACTCATGGGTTATGTTAGATAGTGTGGGATACAGTTGTTGGTACAGCAGGGTGTGTATTGTTGTTACATGAACATGCTAGCTGCTTTATAATTGTTGCCTTACACTGAGACAGCTCAGAACATATTTCCTAATAACTGTGCTTTATGTTTCCAAGCTGAACTGTGGCGTTTGCAGGAGTTTTCTTAACAGATCTACTGGTTCACTGATGGCAAGTCCGTTACCTACTAACTTGGGGTTAAAGGAACTAAAAATAATAATATTTTTACTTTGTTGAGTTAAGAGTCTCTGAGGATACAGAGACACTTGCCTAGAAAAATGGGAAAGAGTGGCTGTTCTTGCATTGCCAGCTGTTGGCAACTGTACCTTTTGTGTTCTTTCTTTCTCTGACAGGAGCTTTATTGCAGAAATGAACATTTATGTGAAGCAGCTGGGCAGAAGTAAGTGTTCCTATTGATTTGTTGTAGCAGGAGGTGGGTGTTGGTACAGAGGACTAGGTCATACTCCTGGTACAGACTTTGACAGTTAGGTGTTGGAGTTGCTTCCAGGGGTGAAGGTTCCTGTTTGTTTCCTGAGGTGAAATTTTTTTCTGTGTGTTATGCTTGTTGCCTTCTACTGCTTGTCTATTACATGCTACTCCTAACCCTTTTTCCTCAGCACACAGAAATGCTTGTGAGATATGGTAGGTTTTGTCTGTGTTAATTGCTCGTTCCTCGCCTGTCTGAGAAATGCAGGTTGCCTGGATGTTCCCAGGCAGTGGGCATGCTGCCCATGCCACCCCCCTTTGCGCAGAGCTTGCCGTGAAGTTTGTAGGGTGATCATCCTTCCTCAGACACTTGAATGCATAAAGGCTTTGCAGGACTTCCCCAGGAAGTCAGTAACACAACACAGCTACTGCGAGTCAGCTGATGGAGAGGCATGGCTGGATTTTACGTTGAAACTCTGGATTTCTCAAGATTTGAGACTCCTTCCGCAAAACCTTGTGGTGTGAATGATCACAAAGCTCATTACAGGGTAGTATCTGTGGGACTATTTGAGTCATTAGCTACTACAGCTGTGAATTTTGTATGCTGCAGGGATTTTCAGTCGTGAGCATGGATCAAACAAAAAGCTGGCAGCACAGTCCTGTGCCCTGTCCTTGGTTCGGCAGCTCTACCATCTCGGTGTCATAGAGCCTTTTTCTGGACAGATGAAGAAAAAAGAATCGGTGAGCCTGGCAGAAGGGTCAGAAATCATTACTTTGCTTTTAATAACACTCCATCACTCGCTTATAAATATGAGTGAGTGAGAATTTTTGCTAGATATTTAACAGTTTATTAATTAATAACAATCTTGGTTCTTTAGACCAGCAACTTTCAGGTCTGGTCGGTGATTTCGATCAGAAATAGAATTACCTGTATGTGTGAATGGAGCAGTAAACTGGTTTTACAGCATATTGAATAGGATTTCTAACAAATCTTCTGGTCTAAATCTAGAAGTTTAAATATTTCTGGCAAGATTTCACTGGCATGTTAGTGTGTTTTCTTTTTTTTTTTCTTGGTCACAAGTTTATGAATGTTTTCCTCTGAAACTAAACTTAGATATTTAAAAATATTTTACTGATTCTCAGATGAGAATTAGGCAAAATGTTTGAAGAGTACGGGTTTTTAATTGATGGTACTCTTTGGCCTTGTTTGGTGGTTCATAGGCTCTCTAGGATCCTGCAGTTCTGGCTTCCCTTTTGTGTTGTGTACGTTAACGTGTCATTTTTCAACATTTAATAGGTGGAACCATATGAGGTATCACTGTCTTCTGACTTAGAAAATCAGCTGCAAAACATTGTACGGGAGCTGTCTCTGGAGACTGTGGCTATGGTGAGTGCTTGGTTTTGATACCTCACTATTTAACCTCAGGCCTGCTTGTTTAATATGTTTGTCTCTGCCCACCTTGCTTCTGGATTTACAGCCTGAAGATCCCAACAATCTGGTTCTGATAAATGTTGGCAAGTTGGCCCATTTTGAACCGTCACAGAGACAAACCCAAATGGGAGTTGTTCCGTGGTCACCACCTTATTCCAACTGGAACCCTTGGACCAGCTGCAATATTGATGAGGGTCCTCTGGCAAACGTAAGATAGCTTAAACAATTGATTCCTTTGTTTTCCCTGTGCTTCCAGAACTTGGAACTGCTTCTTTCCCCTCCAGGAGTTAACCACTGATAAAATTTCCTCCTTTCTTGTCCTGGAGGAAGGGAATTTTTCACTGGTAGGAGTTCTTTGCATTTACTTCATAGTTGATTAGGTTCTTGAGCAGTAGTGTCTTGAATGTCCCAATTCTTCGCTTTGTTTCTCTTTTTGCCTGCCACTGTACAGCCCCTACCCCCCCCCCCCCCCCCCAAAGTTCTAAGTGAAATTACAAGGTAAGCATAGAATCATAGACTGGTCTGGGTTGGAAGGGACCCCAAGGATCATAGAGCTTCAACCCCCCTGCCACAGGCAGGGCCACCAGCCTCAGGCCTGGATCTACACAAGGTTGCCCAGGGCCCCATCCAACCTGGCCTTCAGCACTTCCAGGGACAGGGCATCCACTACTTCTCTGGGCAGCCTGTTCCAGCATCTTACCACTCTTTCTGTAAAAAACTTCCCCCTAATACCTAATCTAAACCTTCCTTCCTTTAGTTTTAATCCATTCCCCCTTGTCCTGCCATTGTCTATCCTTCTAAAAAGTTGAATCCCCTCCTGCTTATAAGCTCCCTTCAGGTACTGGAAGGCTGAAGCATCAGGGAGTGTCATTTCTAATTCCCTAACCTCTCTTTTCCGTAGTTCCATGCTGGGGCTTTCTTTTCTGGGAGGAGAAACTGCTCCAAGCCACTGTCACAGTCAGCCTACCTGCTCTTTTTTCCGGTCATTTTCTCTCTCATCCCATTCACCAGAGAACAAATGAAAAGCAGCAATGTGACATGGTAAAACGAAGAAAGAGGGAAGAAGTACTGGGTTGCCAAATTCAGAGGCAACTTATGACCAAAATAATAATTTAATCATTTCTAACTCCAATTTTTCTGTAAATGACATTAATTTAAGTTTGATCATTTTATATATAGCTGTAAAAATATAGAAAGCTGTAAAATATATATAAAAAGCTGATATGAAGTTGGATGCTGCTGCTTAAAACACATAATCCGTGTATTATGGATGGAAAACGAATGGATTTGGCTTCAAATCGCATTGGGATTTCCTTATTCTAGTCATGGTGCAGCCAAGCTACTTTGAGTAAAAACACTTAGTCCTTTGGTTACAAATTTGGATTCCTTTCAAATTCTTCTTTAGTCCACTAATAAATTTCCCTCTCAGCCCTTTCCAGCCACTCTTCAGTGGGTGGGATTTGCTTACCTTACTTCACTCCTTACGTTAAAAACTCCTGACCACACGGCCATCTCAGTACCTCCTCGGCTCGCTCCCCAACAGAGTGTGTTTCTTGGGCAGTTAAAGTATTTAAATATCATTTGTTTTCAGTATTTTGGGTCTGGTCTGAGCAACTTCTTTGAGGACAGTCTTTTAATTTTGTCAGGCTGCAATGAATGAAATAAAATAGCTCGTAGGCACAACTGATTTCAGGGAGTTATGTAGGAAATGACCCCTTATTGATACTTGGAATCATGACGTGACTGATGTGATAAGGAAGTGATGATGTAGACAAGTAGAAGGGTCAAAAAGCCTCCAAACAATGTCTTGTATTTACAGCTCACTCCGGAGCAAATAAGCATGGATTTGAAAAGTGATTTCATCTACCGACTGGAGCAGGATGAAGAATTACAAAGGGTAAGCAGGCTTCCGGTAAGGCGGTGGGGTTGCGCTAGGCTTTCTCTTTTCAGAAGAGGTTGAGCGTGCCATATGCAAGATGTGCAAGACTGGCCTTGAGCATCAAGTTTTCAGAAGAACTCTATGTCGTGCTGGGATGGATGTGGGGATCTGTGGTGCTGTGTAAGGAAAACACACAAACCTTGATTTGTTCTTATGCTGTTTTTCCTTCGTGGAAGCAAAACCGGTGTAGAAGAGTGAGATAAAGTACGTGGGCCGAGCAGATTCAATTAATTCTGGGAGATTTTTGGAAGGGTGCTGGATTTTGTTTTGTTTTGTTTTCCAGATCCAGCGAGACCGAGAGGCCTTACCCGTGAAGAACTTTGAAAGTGAAATTCTGGATGCAATCCGGGACAATCCTGTCATTGTGATTCGTGGTGCCACTGGCTGTGGCAAAACCACGCAGGTTCCACAGTACATCCTGGATGAATATATCAAATCCAACAGAGCCGCAGAGTGCAACATCATAGTGACACAGGTGAGAAATGCATTAGTGCGTACAGCCACCTAAGTTTTGCCATCGGGCGCTAGGCATCGCTGTTAGGATGTGCTGAGAAATGGGCTTATCATTTCAGGTTCCTTACAAACTACTTTTCTTCTCCAGATCTTAACACTTTTACTTCCCCCTCCACCCCTCCCTTCTTTGCAGACTTTAGTCCATTCTTCACTCCCTTCTTCACCCCATCGCTTCACAGGGAGGGGCAGGGAATGGGGGTTTTCAGTCCGTTCCTCCCAAGTTGTTTTCCCCCCTTCCCTGCTGCACCGTGGGGTCCCACCCACAGGAGACAGTCCTCCACGCACTTCTCCAGCCTGAGTCCTCTCTACTGGGGAGTCATCTCCTCACCACAGGCCTCAGCGCAACTCCCTTCCATGGGGTGCTGACCTTCGGGCCCAGACTGCTCCGGCCTGGTCCCCCACAGAGTCACAAGTCCCCCAGCAAACCTGCTGTGGTGTGGATCAATTTCTTCGCAGTCTGTAGATGTCTCTGGTCCCCATCCATATCCGTGGGCTGCAAGGGGACACCCGCTCCACCATGGTCTTCTCCATGGGCTGCAGGGGAATATCTCCCTGCACCCGGAGTGCCTCATTCTTCCCCCCCTCCTCCCCCTCCCTGGCCTTGGTGTCTGCACGGCTTGTTACATCTTCTCACCCCCTTCTCTGGTGGCAAAATGCACCTGCCTGTGATTTTTTTTCTTCTAAATGTGACTCCCAGAGGCGCTGTGGCCATCACCGATTGGCTCGGCCCTGGTCAGCAGCAACTCTGGCCTTGAATTGGCCGATGTTTACTTTCTGGGGCCTGCAGAGAGCTTCTAGCTGCTGCTTGCAGAAGCCGTCTTGGCAGCACCCCCATTCTCCATTAAAACCCAGCTACGCAAAACTGCTACACATTCATAACAGTATCTCCTCAGTACTGTGTGTAGAAGAAACCTCTGCCTCATCTGTATTTTAATTTTAGGGGTTAGCTTTTCATATATCTACAGTTGGGATAGTTTGGAAAATTTATTGACAGGCTGCAGAGGAAAATATTTAGCAGATGCAAGCTGGTGGTTCCCTATATCCTTATGGCCCTCCTCCATCATTTTATGTCCAGAGTTGACTGTTTCTGAAGAAAAAAGCCTGCTGCTAATAGATATTGCTGTCTAATGGCTACTCTGGAATGAAACCTTGGGGCAGGACGCCTGGAGCTTTTAGAACTAACTTTCTTCTTGCTTTCGTTGGTGTTCTCATAAAAAACTTCATCATTAAGTTAGATTAACTTTTTTCCATCCCTCAGCCTCGGAGGATCAGTGCCGTGTCTGTCGCAGAGCGCGTGTCCTATGAGAGAGGGGAAGAACCCGGGCAGAGCTGTGGGTACAGTGTGCGGTTTGAGTCTGTGCTTCCCCGGCCGCACGGCAGCGTGCTGTTCTGCACCGTAGGTCTGTATTGCCTCATGTTTACAGGTCAATAATTACAGACCTCAGTTAATTGAGTTACCAGCAAAAGCAGAAACATAGAGACATTAGAATTTTTTTAAAACCTGTTTAAAGTATTAACAGTTCATATGTTTTTTTCAATAGAGCAAGCTTGCTGACATGCTCTTGTGCAGAGAAAGGTGAAGACTGTTGTTCAGAAGTGTGTTAATCCTGGTCTAGCACCATAAAATTGCCATATATTCATTGTCCTTGAAATGCAGAAGGGGAAGCAGTGTTGGGTGGGAAGGAAGAAAGAGTCTTGCTAGTAGTTGTGCTCTATATACTTCCCATCTCTTGTAGAAAAGGAAGCACGGCAGCTAGAGACAAGGCTGTGAAAGGTGCTGGGCAGCCTGCCCACATCTTCCTTCTTAAACCAGCGCTAGCTGGTCTTGCTGAAATGGAGTGTGGTGGTGAGGAGGCTGAGCTGTTACCCATGCAAACATGGAACTCCTGTGTCTGTTTAAGGTGTCCTCCTGAGAAAGGTGGAGGCTGGGATCCGTGGCATAAGTCATGTTATTGTTGATGAGATCCACGAGAGAGACATTAATGTGAGTTAGCCATCGATCATGGTCCTATTTCTCTGTGTGCTTCTGCTCTGTTGAAGTTCTCTGTATGTTCTTGTGTAACAGTAACCATGGGAAAGGAAACTGCAGACTATGCCGCATGCCATAGATGTGAATTTTACATTTTGGATAAGATTTTTAGAAATTCTTCTCTTATTACTGCTTACCAGATGAAAAGAGCTGATGAAAGGAGTTGAGCTTACTTGCTGCCCTGTCTCTCTTTCCCGTGAGAATCCCCTCCTATGTCCTGGTCCTCTCTGGGAGATTAGAGCACCATGCCACAAGCACTTCTCAAAATGTGGAGCATGTTGAATGTCACTTCTCTTTTTGAAGTGGTTTCTTCTTACCGATGGCGTTGTATTATCATACTGGAACAGCAGCAGCACTGACTGAGGCTGCCATCCTGGCAGTGGCACCCTTCAGCTTGATTTTTGACACAAAGAACAGTGCAGCAAATTGGAAATAGAATTGAGGGTGTGTGTACATAGTATGCAACTTAAGAAATGGTGAAACATTTTCAGTCCCCTTGATTGTTCCATATAGTTTTCAGCTTTGCCTCAGCAAGAGTGAGAGAACCTGCTAAGTTCTGACACGAAGTTTAAGCTTGTTTTGACAGAATTTGGGGGTTTGTTTAGATGGAATTACAACACATCTTTCTGATCTCTTCATCTATTAAGTTTGATGAAGTGTTAATGATGGGGCCTACAAGACAGTTGGGGAGGGACTATTTAGAAGGGCCTGGAGTGATAGGACAAGGAGGAATGGTTTTAAATTGGAAGGGGGTAGATTTAGATTGGATGTTAGGAAGAAATTCACAGGGTGCCCGGGAAGGTGGTGGCTGCCCTCTCCCTGGAGGTGTTCAAGGCTGAGTTGGATGGGGCCTTGAGCAGCCAGGTCTGGTGAGAGGTGTCCCTGCCCATGGCAGCGGGTTGGGACTTGACGATCTTTGAGGTCCTTTCTAGCCCTGACCATTTTTTAAATAAATAAAAAAATTTTTTTGACTGAGAATTGGATTTTTTATCTGTTGAACTAAGGGCCTGCCTAACTGCATGGCAAAATGAAACACAAGTCCTGTTTAAATAGAACTATAAAACTTTGCATTCCTATTTACTTACTGAACCCTGGCTCCTTTATATGTCAGAAGACCTTAGGTCGTGATGTATTGTCAGGAAAGAAGCAGCTATTTTGGAATGCTTTTTGCCTGTTTCATTCTGACAAAAGGTTAACTTGTCTGTACACTGGAAATCCTAAAATTCATCAATCCCAGGGTTTGCAGGATTTGTAAAATCAGGCAAAAAGAGGATATTGTTGTGGTAACTGTTACTTCTCTTGCTCAGCAAAGCTCCTGCTCAATAGATGTATAAGTCTGTGTAGTTCTTTCTGGTCTCTTGGGAAGATGTTGTGTCCCGTGGTTAGGAAATTACAGATGCTCTTTTCTGTTTGTGTGCAGACTGACTTTCTTTTGGTGGTGCTGAGAGATGTAGTCCAGGCCTATCCTGAAATCAGGGTTATCCTCATGTCTGCCACCATCGACACGAGTATGTTCTGTGAATACTTCTTCAACTGTCCTGTGGTCAAGGTCTTTGGTAGAACTTACCCTGTCCAAGGTAAGGGTTGATGGAGCTTTCAGCATCTGCTTGTGTTGTAATTTTATCAGTTGTATCCTTTAAGACTACAGGCATGGTGAGATACACTTTGCTTTTGGGTTGTTATGTCCTACAGATGTGGCTTTCCCTGGGCAAAGAAGTCAGTAGCGGTGAATTGTTTCATAACACCATTTGGTTTAAACCCACAAGCAAACCAACACTGCTGCTACCACCACACCCCCTCCTCCCAAACGCCCCCCCAATCCCACACACAAACTCCCTTAAGCACCACTGCTTGGGGTAGCTTCTGTCGGAGAATGAGATGGTAATAGTCAGGCTGTGGTGTTTCACATCAGCCTGTGAGATTGGGAGTAATGAACATAGCTTTAAATCAGATGGTAAAATAAAAGTTAAAACATTATGTGGAAGTATATTGAATAGAGGAATAACAACTGGAATAATCGTTGGAATAGCAGGGGAATAATTCTGATGCCCTCGCTGTTAGCTGAGGAGTTTTCTCCAGCCTTAGCTTCATGCTTTCAAGCTCCCAGTTATATGTGGGGCATCTTGAGAGGTGATAAAAAGAACTGTGCTGCCTGACTGCTAGAAGCCTGCATGAAGGTTGGTAACCGGTGCTTGTCTGTCCTGGCAGATTACTTCCTGGAAGACTGCATTCAAATGACTCAGTTCGTTCCTCCACCAAAGGAAAAGAAGAAGAAGGAGAAGGATGAAGAAAGCACAGAAGATGATGATGTAGGTTTGACTTTTTCATATGAAAAATGAAAGAAGTGCCCATTAGGGCTCTGGAATGAGTGTTGCATCGTTGCACTTAGACAGCTTTTGTGGTTTTCATATCTGAGGTTGCTGTTAACTTCAGAAATAGAATTTCATTTCCTCTTCGGTCTCGGAAATGGAAGAATGTCTTTTTTTGGTTGAAGCTATAATTCTCTTTAGGGAAGCTTATTTCTCTAAAGATAGAAGATTCACTTTTAACAGCGTGGAAGCATTGCTGACCTTGGAGGAAGAAAGAGATCCCGAAATATGAGCTTGGTGATATCTTTTCAGGGTGAAAATTTAGATTCTCTCCCTTCTCCTCCTCCAGTTGATAGTGTTGGTGCTTACATATATATATGTATGTGTAAGCACCAACACTATATGTATATATATCCCTTTCAGGATGCAGCTTTTAATTTGTAGGTCTGAAGCTACTGTTTTAGGTCAGTTATTTGAAATTTTCAAAAACTATTGGTTTTTCTTGAGAGAAGCATTTTCTTACATTGATGATGATGATGATGTTCTCATTCATTGGAATAGAAGTTTGGGGTTGATAGCTTCCTGATGGAAATCTGCATTGAGTTATAACTCGATGCAGTGAAATTATAACTCCGTTCTTGGATTAGAAATCCAAGGATGTGGGACTTGAACTGCTTATTGTGAGTCATTCTGTGAGCTGTGCTGAGATGGCTTCACATCTCATTTTCATATTGCCTGGCCAGCCAGTCTCCACAGACCAAGTAAATGAATTGATAAGATTTCTTCTGTGATTTCGTTTGTTAGGCCAATTGCAACCTTATTTGCAGCGATGAGTACGGCCCAGAGACAAAGCACTCCATGGCTCAGCTGAACGAGAAGGAAACTTCTTTTGAGCTCATTGAGGCCCTGCTAATTTACATCAAGACACTAAACGTCCCAGGAGCTGTCCTTGTTTTCCTGCCTGGCTGGAACTTGATATACATGATGCAGAAGCATCTAGAAATGAATCCACGCTTTGGTACAAGCAACCCCATTCTATTCTGTTTCACCTCCTTTCCCAAAGGAAACTACTGCCTGTGTAAAGATGGCAGTTAACTGGGCGGGAGCGAGAATGGACGGGTAGAAATTATTATCTTGTGCAAAGACACAGCAGGAGTTGCTGACCACCTTGTATCTGTGTTGTAGGGGGCCACCAGTATCGAATTCTACCTCTGCATTCACAGATTCCTCTGGAGGAACAGCGACGAGTGTTTGATCCTGTGCCTCCTGGAGTAACCAAAGTAAGAGAACCTTCTCTGGGCAGAGCGTAACATGCTGCCTTCTGTTGAGCTTTTGTGGGATGTATTGATGAGTCTGTTATTTATTTATTTGTAAATAGAGGTTATGTAGTTTATTTTCCAGTCCTTCCTTAACTTCTTCAGGCCAAATATATTCCAATATGCATTTCCTGGTTTGTTTTTTTACAGGTTATTTTATCTACCAGCATTGCGGAGACTAGCATTACCATCAATGATGTGGTCTATGTTATAGACTCCTGCAAGTGAGTTCCTAAAGTAGCTTTTTGTTCTGTAAATCCCATTCTTTGGAATGCAAAAAATGATTCTCTGGCTGCACAGAACTGCCTTGTGTTCCCATAGTCACAGAGCTGAATTCCACGGCTCTTGAACTCTGCTCAAGACAAATTTGCGTTGTCTGGAGCCGTTCGGCGTGGTTACACACCATGCTGGCACGTCAGCGGGCTGGTTTCACTCAGCTGCGCTCACGCCTACGCTATTCATGTGAGGTACCACCAGGTCTCCCTGCATATTTGAGAGATATAATATCCACATGAGTATTACAAGTGCTCAGTGTCCAGCTGAAGGAAAACAGGAGGATTTTTGTAGTCCAGTACAGATCCTGTCTGGCTGTGCCTGATCTTGAGCAAACAGCATGAGGATTTTAAGCATTTGAGAGGGTTGGGAAACTTTGATTCAGTGTGCAGTGTGGGGCACTGCTTGGTAAGGAGAGTGATACTTTACCTGCCAGAGGGATGGCCAACCATCCCAAGCTTAGCTAGTCAAACATGGGTGGTTTGCTTGTTAAAAGCACTGTGGCTGCAAGGAATAAAATACGAACTGATTTGGCAAGACTTACAGAATCACAGAATCACAAGGTTGGAAAAAACCTTTAAGATCGTCAAGTCCAACCATTCCTGTCCTGTGCTAAACCATATCCCTGAGCACCTCATCTACCCTCTTTTAAACACATCCAGAGAAGGTGACTCAACCACATCCCCTGGGCAGCCTGTTCCAGGCCCTGACAGCTCTTTCAATAAAAAAAAGATTTAAGATGTGATGTTTTTTGTCCTAAGTTGTGGTGGGTTTTTTTGTTTCTTTAACAGACAAAAAGTGAAGCTGTTCACTTCTCACAATAACATGACAAACTATGCCACAGTCTGGGCGTCGAAAACTAACTTGGAGCAGCGGAAGGGAAGAGCCGGCCGTGTGCGTGCTGGATTTTGTTTCCACTTGTGCAGCAGAGCTCGCTTTGAAAGGTGAGGCTCTGCTCCTCCTTAGAAATAAAACGACCTCAGAGACTTTTCCCAGAGCTGTTGAGTGCGAATTCTGGTTAAACTAGGAAAATAAGAGTAGAAAAGAAAATAAAGTAGACAGCCTAGGAAGGAGATGCATGAAGTCAGTTCACACTGGAATATCACCATTGTTTTGCTTTAAAAAAGTTACTACGTATGTTTTATATTTTTATTCATAATATGAGGTGCATAAGAATTTGTTTTATTATTAAAAATCACAGAACATTTTGGGTTGGAAGGGACCTCAAAGCCCATCTAGTCCCAACCCCCTGCCATGGGCAGGGTCACCCTCACTAGTCCAGGCTGCCCAAAGCCCCATCCAACATGGCCTTGAACACCTCTAGGGATGGGGCTCCCACAGCCTCTCTGGGCACCCTGTGCCAGGGCCTCACCATCCTCAGAGTAAAGAATTTCTTCCCAACATCTAACCTAACCCTGTCCTCTTCCAGCTTGAAGCCATCATTCCTTGTCCTGTCCCTGCACTCCCTGGGGAACAGCCTCTCTCCCACTTTCCTGTAGGACCCCTGTAAGTATTGGTGGGCTGCAATTAGGCCTCCTGGAGCCTTCTCTTCTCCAGACTGAACCAGCCCAACTCTCAGCCTGTCTCATAGTAGAGGTGCTTCAGCCCCCTGATCATCTCTGTGGCCTCCTCTGGATGCGCTCCAACAGCTCCACGTGTTCCCTGTCCTGGGGAACCCTGAGCTGGATGCAGCACTGCAGGGGGGTCTCACAAGAGCAGAGCAGAGGGGCAGAACCCCCCCAGTCCTGCTGGCCGCGCTGTTCTGGGTGCGGCCCAGGACACGTTTGGCCTCCTGAGCTGCCAGCACACACTCCCAGCTCATGCTGAGCCTGTCATCAATCAGCACCCCCAAGTCCTTCTCCTTAGGGCTACACTCTTCAGTGCAACCTACAGAACCTTTCAGGAGAAAAATAATACTGATTGGGAGTCGAGGCAAGGCAGAAAAGAGCTTTGTAATGCAGATAAAGTTCTGAAGTCTGCCATCATACGTCACGGGCACCCCGCATCTTCACGTAACAGGAAATGTCATAAAAGTGGTAAAAAGCAGGGAGGACAGCTGTTTCTTTTCCCTCCATTACCATTGTGTGGCCAGGAGGCCCCATCGTGTTGGTAAACTGCTCCAGCACCTTCCCTGCTGCTGAAAGTTTTGCCCTCTTCAGCCTGCCAAGCTGTTCCTTAGAGCCATGGAAATGTTTTTGTTGGCTAGAGAAGTCTAGGCAGCTGTTAGCTCAGTGTCACCTCCCTCATGAGAGTCTTGGCGCCCCTTTCTCAGGTAGCCCTTTGAGCATAGCTGTGTTCTAATGTTCAACTGTAACATCTGAGAGCATCAGTTGATCAAACACTTCCCTTAAATTGCTCAGGTGTCTTTATATCTGCTGTCTAGTACAGCAAGGGGGGCTTGAATTAAGGATTTTTGACAGCAAACTCATCTTAAGCTTCTGAAGTAATCATCGTGACTTTGAGGTTGCCTTCCTTCAGAGAATGTAAAGCCAAAGTATAGTAGCTCCATGGTTCCTAAGTAAGGAAGAGTTGTCTGGCCTTGTGCAGATCATCTTTTGAGAGGCACCATCTAAATCAGGTGCCTGTTGAATCTGGGTATTTGCCCTCTGCATTTCCATTGTGAGTTTGCCCTGGAATGAGGCTTGAGAAGCACAGAGGGCAAATAGGGGTAGAAGAGAAGGTGTAGGAGCGCAGTGAGAGTTGCTGGGTTGGCTGGGAGGCAGCATTTGCTTTGGGGGCGATAGATTGTACTGATGGAGTGACCCATGATCAAAGCCTGTGCTCAGAAAATCGTAGAATCATGGACTGGTCTGGGTTGGAAGGGACCCCAAGGATCACAGAGCTCCAACCCCCTGCCACAGGCAGGGCCACCAACCTCCAGGCCTGGAGCTACATAAGGCTGCCCAGGGCACCATCCAACCTGGCCTTGAACACTTCCAGGGATGGGGCACCCAACCCTTCTCTGGGCAGCGTGTTCCAGCACCTTACAAAAAATGAGGACTTTTTTGTTCTCTTCCAATTCCAGGCTTCAAACCCATATGACACCCGAAATGTTTCGCACGCCGCTCCACGAAATTGCTTTGAGCATCAAACTGCTGCGGCTGGGAGGAATCGGGCAGTTCTTGGCCAAGGCAATCGAACCACCACCTCTGGATGCGGTGATTGAAGCTGAACGCACCCTAAGAGGTACCGCTGTGTGTCTGCGAGGTTGTGTGTCTGCTCCACGCCGTGTCCTGTGTGTAATCTCACTCACAAACCATGTCAGCCTCCCTGCTTCGACTCTTGGTGCGGTAGCACGCTGTCTGAACCTGCACAGTGTTTCCCGGATGCGTTGCATGGGTGGCAGGGTCATCATGCAGCTGAAGAAATACTCCAGTTCCCAAGTGGAAAAGTCAATCCTTTTTAAGAAACTTGAGCCTTCGACATCAAACTTGAGGCTTTTTATATTATTGTACCAATAAGCTTCCTGTGTTCCAGCTGTGGCACTGGCAGGCTCAGCCCAGTGCCTGAGGCCTTCACAGAACTACTGTGAAACTGCTAAAGAAGAAGGGTTGGTAGTTTCTTGGCTTCACTCAAGTTTGCTGCCCCGAGGATCTCGCTGCTTTACTGTGCAATTAAATCTACAGTTTATGAATATGTTGAGCACCGGTGTTTTCCTAAAGACAGGAGAAACTGAAGTGGGGGTGACGTCATTGCCCCAGTTTCTTCAAGGAGTTACATAGGAGTGCAGTGAAGCAGGGAGGAATGCCAAATTTATGTGCTGGATTTTAAGTGGTGATCTATGCAGATGTCACTAAAGGAGTGTTTCTTAACGCTTCTGAGCACTGAAACACCCACTTGTTGGTTTTTGTGATGAGCCCACATTGCCTGTGCACAGAAGGGACACCAGGCGAACCCCATAGGTAGGGATGGGTAGTTAAGCTTAATGATTTTCCTACCTGACCTGCTTCTTACACTGCAGAGAAGAGCTGCAAAGCCAGGGGAAAAGGCAAATGTTCTCAGCTCTAACACCCAACAGGCGTTTCTGCATGTGCCTCTATTCCTTCGGTGACCCATGATATTTTTTTCAGCCCATGTGTGCTGCTACCAAGCATTTAGGACAGTGAGATGGTGCTGTTCTTCAGGCTTTTCAGTTGAGTAGGTACCAAGAAAAATGGATTTGGTAGTGGCTGAGTGATCCTTTATTTGTTCACTTTCCCATTTAATTGCTGAGGCTACAAAGGTTTGGGTTTTCTTTTTTTTCTTCTTAAACATAAAGCTTTTAGCTACTCTGGTTTCCCAAAGCAGTCAGGAAATGGGGGCAGGTGAAGCCTCACAGGCCATAAAGTGGGGTTTTGTGGGGCTCTCTTTTTGGTGAACAGAGGGTTCTGTGATTTGCCAGTTGCAATGAAGACTACAGTTGGCAGTAATAGGGCTGTTTCGATTTTCACCAGGCAGGAATTAGGTTAGATTAATTAGACCAAATATAGGGGACCTGGGAAAGGTTTAATGGTGGTTCCTACAGAAGCAAAGTAAAAAGAAATAGGAAAAAAATAATATATATGTGTGACTTAAATAGTAGTCATTTTAATTGTGGAGGAGGTGATAAAAAGTTTGTAAAGCTAAAGTAAACTTTCCTTAGTTAACCTCAGACCAGCCTTGAAAATCACGTTGGCAATGTGGTAAACAGCATTAAATATAGGTGGGGTTCTGTTTGAGCACAGTTATTACAGTGCTGAATGTCTTATCTGAGGATTTCTGGGGTTAGACAACCATCTTTGATAATAAGAGATCTTGTTTCAGAGCTTGATGCCCTGGATTCTAACGATGAGCTGACACCTCTTGGAAGAATCCTAGCTAAACTTCCCATCGAACCTCGCCTGGGCAAGATGATGATAATGGGCTGCATTTTTTAGTAAGTTTGGTGGTCTCAAGTGGTCTTTTTCTTGTTTCTCTGAATTCCTCCAAACAAGCACCCTAGCAGAGAAGAAATAATGCATCTAGATGGGCAATAAATGGTACAGCTGGGGATAGGAGCTGAGCATTCATGAGAGCAGAGGGTAACTAACTTACGGTCTAGGGAACAAAGTAGTCATGCAATTCAGAGTTAACTGAGAGGGACCAGGAGGGGCTGATTCCGTAGGAATTAAGGGTGGGACCCTACATACTGAAGTGTAGCAGTGAGCTGGAGATGGGGAATTTGAGGTCCAGATAAGAAGAGCAATGCACCCACACATTTTGCTGTAGCGGAGATGAAGATCTGCTGTTTGTAATTCTGATGGCTGCAGGCTCCTTTCCACCAGAAGGTGGTGGAAAAAAAACTGTCTATGGATAAGGGAAGGGGAGGGAAAACAGACAAAGGACTCATGGAAATACTGGAACCGCAGCTCCTTTAACATCTGCTTCAGTGGAAGCGTTTCTGTGAGGATCTCTGGGAGATAAGGGCCAAATTACTGAGGTCTGCAGCAGAGAAGTTCTTACTGGTACCAACAGCCAGCATCAGGACTGTGAATAATCCCCATCCCTTTTGTGGTTTCTTTCAGTGTGGGGGATGCTGTTTGTACCATCTGTGCAGCCACCTGTTTCCCCGAACCGTTCATCAGTGAAGGCAAACGCCTGGGTTACGTGCACAGGAATTTTGCTGGGAGCAGGTTCTCCGATCACGTGGCTTTGCTCTCTGCCTTCCAAGCCTGGGATGATGTGAGGTGGGTTGTGTGATGAGAGGTCACGGGCAGACTAGGTGTGTTGGTGGATGCTGTGACGGCTGCACTGCTGTGCTTCTCCTCTCCTTCAGCACACTTCTTGCTCTCTTTATTTCTCAGGATGGGTGGTGAAGAAGCAGAGAAAAGATTCTGTGAACACAAAAGGCTCAGCATGGCGACTCTTAGGATGACTTGGGAAGCCAAAGTCCAGCTGAAAGACATACTCATTAATTTTGGCTTCCCTGAAGGTGATTCTGCTGGGACATAGTAACGTAATGATTGCATGTTTCATTGTGAGCTGAGGAGCAAACCCACCCGATAACCTGCCTTGAACACAGGAGCGCAGAGGCCTGGGGTTGTGCTTTACAGAACGGCCATAAAGCTGTTCCTCTTTCACAACTGCGTTCAGATGACACATTAGTGCTGTCTCCTCCTCTCATACAGGAGTTGTGATAGCTGTGGTGCAACAGGATGGGGCTGAGGTTAGGGCTGCAGGATTAGAAATCTATTGACAATCCCTGATTGTCTTTCTTCTTCACTTGTTGCATCTCCAAAACTTGCTGTGCTTCCCCCTCCTTTTCATTAGCCCTAGGCAGCCTGTGTGATCTGACAGCAGGCTGTGTGCCCTGTGTTGCGTTGGGTTTGTGCTGCAGGAGGGGTGTGCCCTAATTTGGCATATTCAGTCAACTTTCTAAGTGGGGAAAAAACAACAGCAAAAAGAAATACTCCTAAAGTTGGCGAGGTTCTGAGCTTGCCTAATGTTCCCAAGGAGCACGCTCAGTTAAATGCCATGACTGGCTGGATTCAGCAGATGTTCATCTCCCCCTCACTTTTCATAACTTTTTTTTTTTTTAAAAAAAGAATTCCTTTAATTTCTTTCTCCTCATGCTGCTAGGATCAGTGCTGCTGTTATCTTTATTTCTGGGCAGAGTGACCCGAAAACAAGCCACCAGAGACTCTGGGGAGGTTTGTAACAAATAAACTAACGAAAACATCCATTCCAATCTCCCCCAAAAGATCTGTCTCCAAAACAAATGACAGGAAACACTCTGCAGTGCAGCACATTCTGGACAAACCCCCTCTCTCCTTGTTTTTTAAGAGCTTGGGAGGGAAAAATATCTCTTTGCAGTTGTGTTTTTCAGCTTTTTGTTCTCTGTGAACAAACTGCGATTGAATGTAGAATTGAAGTGCTTTGAGTACAGAGGTCATTTGAGAGCAGATGCACATCCACCAGTTGATTGAATCAGAAAATGCATTGATCCAGGATCCTAAACAGCTCCACTGCACTGTCCTCCCTGACCCGTGGATGTGAGCCAGTCTTCTGTTCTCTGTCAACAGAGTGTTTGATGACTCAACCGTTTAACAACACTGGACCAGATAATAATCTGGACGTTGTCATCTCCCTGCTTGCTTTTGGGGTCTACCCCAATGTCTGCTACCACAAGGAGAAGAGGAAAATTCTTACCACGGAGGGGCACAACGCGCTTATCCACAAGTCCTCTGTCAACTGCCCTTTCAGCAGCCAGGACATCAAGTATCCATCCCCCTTCTTTGTCTTTGGAGAAAAGGTAAAGGCTCTGAGTTTACCCTTGATGGCGTGCTGCTGAGTGGCCTCAGGGGCTCTTCTGGGTAACAAAGAAGAAAAAAGATAGGCTGGATAGTGCTTAGCTTGTTCACAGGGGGGTTGGGTTGGGGGTTTGGGTAGGTTTGGGTTGATTCTGGGTTGGTTTGGGGTTTTGGGTTGGTCTGGGGTTTGTTAGTTTGGTTTTTTTGTGGAAAGCAAACCTTACACAGTCACAGTGTCCCCAGCCTCCACGGTGATGTAGAGTCAGCCAGTCCCCGTGGAAGCAGAGCCCTTAGCTGCAGAGCTGGCTCCTGAGAGTTCTGTGGGACAGCTGGGTTGTAGGGAAAGATCTAGTGATCTTCTTGAAGAGATTGCTCTGGGAGCTCTTCCCTTCTGATGAGGTGCCAGAGATTGGCTGCCCTCAGTGCTTCTGCTCTTGATGAATCCAGTGAGAGAACAGGGACGTGTGGAAAGGCAGGGGGATGCTCCCTGTCTGGCACGGAGGCAGTCTGTCATTTCCCACTTCCCAAGCATCTCGGAAACCCCCGAGCTGCCTTCCCCAGGGTCCCCATGACCTTTCTCTCTGCCCCATTAATGTTCTGTGCTCAGCACATAGGATACACTTACAGCTCAGCCCCTGTGTGCTCTCGTTGCGAAACGCTCCTGCTCCCCTGTCTCTCGGGGAGCAGATGAAGGCTGGGCCTCAGTGCCGGATGTGGCTGTGCGACCCTGCCAGGGCTGCTCACACACAGCGCTGGGGAGGCCCCGGAGCGCTCTGTCGCCTGTTCTGGAGTCCAGCTGAGTTCCTTCTGCCTGGGAAGTGCTGTAAAGGTGTTCTAGGTGACAAGCAGAACCCCCTTACAGTGTTAAAGCAGAGGGGGTGCTGCACGTGTCTTGGCTACACCCATTGGTTCACAACTACTGTATGTGTATGCTGAGTTTTACATCACAGAATCGTAGGGGTTGGAAGGGACCTCAAGAAATCATTGGGTCCAGCCCCCCAATACCCTCTGTCATATTTGCTGCCACACAACTTACCTGAGTGATGGCAGAGAAACCACTGAATCACAGAATCACACAATCACCAGGTTGGAAAAGACCTTTAAGATCATCAAGTCCAACCGTTCCTGTCCTGTGCTAACCCATATCCCTGAGCACCTCATCTACCCGTCTGTTAAACACACCTGGGGGAGTGACTCAACCCCTCCCTGGGCAGCCTGTTCCAGCGCCCCATAACCCTTTTGGGGAAGAACTTTTTCCTAATGTCTGATCTGACCCTGCCCTGGTGCAGCTTGAGCCCATTCCCCCTTGTCCTGTCACCTGGCTGAAGAGACCATCGCCCACCTCTCTGCACCCTCCTGTCAGGTCAGTGTAGGCAGTGATAAGGTCTCCCCTCAGCCTTCTCTTCTCCAGGCTGAACACCCCCAGCTCCCTCAGCCGCTCCTCGGAAGGTTTGCTCTCCAGCCCCTTCCCCAGCCTGGTTCCCCTTCTCTGGACTCACTCCAGGACCTCAATGTCCTTCTTGTGGTGAGGGGCCCAGAACTGAACCCAGCACTTGAGGTGTGGCCTCACCAATACTGAGTACAGGGGCACAATCACCTCCTCAAACCTACTGGCCACACCATTTTTGATACACTTGGTAATAAATGGAGTCTTGACTCCCGTGGGCGCTGGCCAGGGGCTTGGCTGGGTGCTCTGGAGCCCCACACACGCAGCTCAGAGCTGTGCTGAGGCTTCTCCTCTCCTGCCCCCTTTGTGATTGGCCTCCACCATCTCTGTACAGCAAGCTCCCCTGTAACTACCACAAGACTTTTGACCTTGAAAAGCCAAGCTTTATTAACCCAAAATACACAGGGGGGGCTGAGAATGACCAGGGCAGTGGCTAGTGAGCAGCTGAGGCAGCACCTGGGGGACACTGGGGCGAAGGAAGTATCTGTGTGCAGCTCTCCCCGCCCGCTGGCAGAAGGACTCTCTCTGAGGCTGGTCTGTCTGCTGCTGTGTTTGGCACTCTCTGACGTGCAAGTTCCCGTATTCTGCCTCAATTTCTAGTCTGGAAGCTTCTGGTAACTACCAGGCTGGAGCAGATCATCTCCCTGAGGACCAAGAAGGACACAGGTTGTGCTGGTGTGTGAAAGAATGGAGGAAGGGCAGAGGTCCCAAGTTCTGCTCCTCAGGTCCTCTGAAAGGCAGGGCAGAGCGTGTGGGGGCTGTGCTGGAACTCTGGCCCAGGCTAGACGGGTCATTCCTGCCTAAGGCCCCGCTTCTGGTGCAAGCTTAAGCTGTCGACAAAGTGGGCTGGTTGCACAGACACATAGCAATTTACAGATCTGCACGTGTAGGACCCTGCTCAGGAAGCAAGGGGGTTCTCCTCGCAGCCCCAGCCCCACGAAAGGCAGAGAGATATTTTGGCAACGCCTCGGTCATTCTCAGGTTGGCAGAGTGCAAGTTGGCTCTTGCAGAGCATCAGCTGTGTAACTTCAGGTTGTGGAGGAGTGAATGCTTTGGATGGCAGGTAGTCCTTGGTGGGCTGTTTCACCCACTGAGTCCCTGTCAACATCTGCCCAGTGTTGGGTTTTGTATGCACGTGTACTCTTGTCATCGCCTAATGCTTTACCTGGAACTTCTGTGGGTTCTTTTGGGGTTCTTTGTACAAAATTTGCTGGTGTTGGTGGCCAGAGGAAGGTGTAGGGGATCTGTTTCCCATTTCAAGAGTCGTATTCCTCTTCCTCCTGCAGATTCGAACACGTGCCATTTCTGCCAAAGCAATGACCTTGGTGAGCCCACTGCAGCTGCTTCTCTTTGCCTCCAAGAAAGTCCTCTCAAATGGGGAGATCATTCTGGTAGATGACTGGTACGGACCTGCTCGGTGCTTCTAATATTTGGGTCCACAAAATAACACGGGCTGAGGGGGGCGGCTGCGTAAACCTCTGTAGAACAGGAACCCCCAAGTGAGCCACGCGCTGTAGGTTAACTGCAGAGCCATCACCTTTGCTTCCTCTGGGGAAGGGAGGGGGTTATATCAGCAGCGCTGTTCCATGCAGATTATCTGCTTATGCTGACAACACAATACCAGCCAGTTTCCATAAAGCCAGCTGGTTCCTCCCCTTGAACTGGCAGATGGACAAGAGGTGCTATGTATTTTGGAGCTCCCCTTCGGAGGGAGGCCAAGGCAATCATAGAATCATTGAATGGTCTGGGTTGGAAGGGACCCCAAGGATCACAGAGTTCCAACCCCCTGCCACAGGCAGGGCCACCAACCTCCAGGCCTGGATCTACACAAGGTTGCCCAGGGCCCCAGCCAACCTGGCCTTGAACACCTCCAGGGATGGCGCACCCACCCCCTCTCTGGGCAGCCCCTTCCAGCCCCTCACCACTGTCTTTGGAAAGAACTTCACCCTAAGATCTCATCTCACCCTTCCCTCCTCCAGCTTCACTCCATTCCCCCTTATCCTGCAAGTCTCTGCCCTTTGAACAAGATGATTCCCCTCCTGTTTCTTTGCTCCCTTCAGGGACTGGAAGGCTGCAATGAGGTCCCTCTCTGCTCTGCCCTCCTGAGGCCCCAGCTGGAGTCCTCTGTTCAGAGCTGGGGCCCCCAATACAAGAAAGATGTGGAACTGTTGTAGAAACACAGCCTGAGGAGAGGAAGGGGAAGGATCTGTGGTTGCCTCTGGCAGCAAGGGTTTTATGGTCCTGATTAAATACCACCTGGAGGTCTCTCTTCCCCTGCCTGAGGGTAAAAAGGAGGTGTGAAGAGTTCCTTAAGATGAACTGATATTTTCGAGAGTGGCCTGGAGCTTTCAAAATCTCGACACCCCCCCCCCCCCCCTTTATAATCTTCATCTTTCCAGTTTGATGCTGGGGGTTTCATCACCTGAGACACCTCAAGAGCAAGTGTAATCAGAAAGGGAGGTCTGTTCTAGCAGTGTCAGATGTTAGGGGTCTTGAAGATTTGCCTCCTGCATTTCATGTCCCTTCAGTGACAAATTAGAGATTCTGAGGTGGGAACAGGGTTTGTGGCTCTGCGTGTGCAGCACCCAATGCAAAACCTCTCCACGAAACATCTGCCGCTGATAGGGTCTCTTCTAGAACTCGTATTACGGCTCGTACCCTTTTTTGTGCTCCAGGATCAAACATCTGATAGGCCCCTTTTTGCTCTAGGATCAAGCTGAGGATGCCCCACAACGTGGCTGCCTGCATCACCGCTCTGCGTGCCGCGATGGAGGCGCTCGTTGTGGAAGTGACCAAGGATCCCGACATCATTCGGCAGCTGGCACCGGCGGACGAGCGGATGCTGAACACCATCCGTCAGGTCTCCAGGCCATCGGCCGCGGGCATCAGGCTCATGGCTGCCCACATGAGGTGAGCTCGGCACCGAGAGTGGGAACAGTGGGTCGGGGTCTCGGCTCCTTCCCCACGCAGTGCCTGCGGGAGGAGGTGCCTGCCTTGTCCCGTGGGTGGGGACAGGAGCTTCCAGTTTCCAAGTCCGTAGTCTGGAAAGCGTGTGGAAAATCAGCACGTTGGAAGCTGCCATCACTTCTTCCAAACCACAGTGACTGTTAAAGAAAAGATAACCTGAGTTTATTTTGGGCAAACCTGTTTGTCTCTGGAAAAAACACATATTTGGCTGGGCTGGGCTTGCACCCCTTCATAGAACATGGAATCACCCAGGTTGGAGAAAACCTTTAAGATCATCAAGGCCAACCATTAGCCCTACACCACCCTAACCACTAAACCATCTCCCAAAGTGCCTCATCTGCCCATTTTTTAAATGCCCCCAGGGACAGCGACTCCACCCCCTCCCTGTGCAGCCTCTTCCAATGCTTCACCGCTCTGTCCGTGATGAAACTTTTCCCAGTATCCAATCTGACCCTCCCCTGGGCGCACGCGGAGCCCTGGTTGCCCCTTGTTTCCATGTCCAGCTTCCGAAGCACGGCACAGCACGCAGCTCCCAGCTGTTCCTTGCTGAAAATGGAAGGGGGCAAAAGCACAACTGCAATTCAAACATGGAGTTCTGCTAACAGAAAATAGGGGCACCTGAACCGGGTACCGTGGCAGCTGAGGATCCACGTAGTAATTAAAAACGCCAGAATCCGTAACATTGCATCAAGTGTATTATGTTTCCCTCTGCCAGGTATGGTGATGGTCCTCGTCCCCCCAAAATGGCTCGTTACGACAACGGCAGCGGCTTCCAAGGCTGGGGAGGTTACCCGCACGGCCCTGGCTACGGAGGCAGAGGCTGCGGCAGCTACAGGTATTCCGGGAGGCGCTCCCGAGGAAGAGGGTACCAAGGCAGCCCGGGCGGACGCTATCGAGGAGGGGGCTATCAAGGATGGGGCTACGGAGGAGGCTGCGGGGATCCGGGGTGGGGCAGCTGGTAGTTATGAAAGCTCCACTTCACCACAAGTGAGTTTCTCTCCCCAATCCTTTCCCTGCCATTCCGGTTCCTTCGTGTGAGTCTCTTTGCTGTTGTGGCTCCTTAGTGCCACTACAGCTCTGTAATATATCGTGTCCTTAGGGGGTTACTGCGAGTTGTATGATTTTATTCTTAATAAAGAGTTTGTTTTTAAAGACTTTACACGCTACATGTTTAATTTTCTATTTGGATTTAGATTTCCAAGCTGTATGTTAGTTTTGGCTGGAGGAGGCATAAGCATTCTGAGGAAGCCTTCCCAGTGTCTGAGAACATTCCCTGCCAAACAGATTCCAAATTGCCGACCTTGGACTCGGTGGGGATTTCTCTTTGTTGGCCAATAAACGGTGCAACTTGGCCTTTCCGCAGCGCGCTTCTGTCTGTGCCGGGCAGCGCTCGGTTCCTTTGCAGCCAGCCTCCACCACAGCAGCCACCGATCTCGCTGCTTATCCAGGCAAGGCCGGAATTCCACAGGGTGGCTGGGAAGCTGTGCATGTATTGAAACTTCAGTGGCATTTCTGCATATGCTAAGGCCAAAAAATCCCATACCCAGTTCTCACATCCAGCATTTTTACAGTATTAATGATTTGGAGAGAGTTCAAAGGGACCACAAAGTATCCAAGGCCAAAAATAGGTCCAAAGAAAAGGCTTCAGCCTGGTTAGCTTATTCAAGAGAAGGCTGGGAACTTAATCTTGAGAGGAAAGTGTTTATATAACAGAAGTCTTAAAAGACAGCATTAGTTGTCTTTCTAAGAAAAAAAAAAATCTCTGCTCCTAGCACACTGTGCTCAGCAGTGCTGGATGTATCCCATGGGAAGACAACTTCCTTCACTGAGGGAGACCTCAGTGAAATTCTGTGACATTAAATACGCTGTGCAGGTCGTTCACCCATCGGTTTTCACAGGAGTTTCATGGATCGTCAGGATCCATGTCATCACAGAGAGCCAGAGCAGGTATCTCAACAAGTATGCCAACAGGAGGTGTAATTGCATCTTCTGGACTGGTGGTGAAATGCTCTGGTTTCGTCTCGCAGACCCCAAGCCAGTGGTTTGCTTTCATCATTGTTTCCTCCTAAAGGTCCGTCGCAGGACAGGCACCCTCTGCCTATGGACTATCTGTCTCCTGCTTGTGCACTAACCAGGGGGTACCTTGCTATTTTAAGGCTGGTACAAAGGTGAGTTTTGCCATTTGATGGCTTTGGTACTGCAAATACCAGCGAGGTTGCTTGTTCCATGGCATCCCTGGTGTAATCTCTCTTCAAACTGGAGACTTTGAATTCCCCAAGCTCCAAGCAGTGTGGAAAATCAGGAAGGAATGGTGTACAGCTACAGAAACCATAACGTGCTTGATCATAGAATCACAGAATCACAGACTGGTCTGGGTTGGAAGGGACACCAGGGATCACACAGTTCCAACCCCCTGACACAGGCAGGGCCACCAACCTCCAGGCCTGGATCTACACAAGGTTGCCCAGGGCCCCAGCTGACCTGGCCTTGAACACCCCCAAGGATGGGACACCCACCCCCTCTCTGGGCAGCCCCTTCCAGCCCCTCACCACTGTCTCTGGAAAGAACTTCCCCCTAAGATCTCATCTAACCCTTCGCTGCTTCAGTTTCAGTCCATCCCCCTTGTCCTGCTCCAGCCAGTCCTGGACACAGTCCATCCCTTTTCTCCTTCTCTATGTTGCTGTGTTTCACCTACCAAGTTTTCATTGCTCAAGACATTCAGCTGAACAAGATGGGCTGTTATCCTTACAGCTCATCAAGGTTTCTCTTTCCATGACACCCCCATTAAAACCATTCTGTGATCCCTCAGGACAAACCCATCCGTGTCTTACCAAAGAACTCTGAATTTAGCTGTTGTCCATGATACTATAGTGACCCAGCACTGACTAGTCCCTGCATGCCCCAAATTTATGGCAAAGGAATAATTAATGGCATGATAATGACTTAGAAATAAGTATGAAATGTTTGGGGTTTTTTTTCCAGTGCTGGTGCCCTTCCAGCCCCACAGGATAGCAGGAGACAATCCTTACTGGGAGCGACTGCAAGCTACCTCTTTGTTTGTGCCCCCAGGTCTGGTCCTCACCCCTTCACAGGTCAGCTTCCCTAAACCAGGAATTCGAGAGAAGCCTCCACAACCATCCCACCTCATTCACTGCAGGATGAACAATCGCTTCATTAAGCTCACTTCTGTTTGTCCTCTGGAACCTGAACCAGTTGGCAATCCTGAGCACAGGATGTGAGGAGGATAACACACTGGGAGAACATCTGCCATCCCAGCTGTGACCTGGAAGGAAACGTGGCCGTGAGTACTTGGGTTTGGTATGAGAACAACGCTAACCGGCTGCCGCACGCTGCGGGGGGCTGGTGAAGTGCTGTGTCACCTGCTTGTGCAGCATTACACTCGTTTGTTCTTCTCTGCCCAGGGGGCCAGACGTGGCCAAACGGAGACCTGGCCATGCGGCTTCCAGTGGCTGGGCAGCTGTTGCTCCTCCTGAAAGAGGGGAGCTGCTAAAGCTGTGGGCACCTGTACTTGCCCCCACTCGAGCAGGAGATGAGCTGAATACAAGGAAAAGCTTTCAAGCCTCATTTCTTCTGCACGTTAACAAGCTGGGGAAGTTGGATGCAGCTCGGCTCCTCTGGGACTTACAGCCTCAGATCCAGGGAGGGCAGGGATGGCTGGGAGACACAAGCTGGCGGGGGGATGGAGCAGGGAAGAGCTTCAAATATTTTCTCAATTTAGGGCAAGCTGAAAAGAACTCCTAGTGATTACAGAGCCATAGAATGGTCAGGGTTGGAAGGCACCTTAAAGATCCTCAAGTCCCACCCCCGTGCCATGGGCAGGGACACCTCTCACCAGATCAGGTTGCTCAAGGCCCCATCCAACCCGGCCTTGAGCACCTCCAGGGAGGGGGCAGCCATCGCCTAGGCACCCTGTGCCAGGGCCTCACCACCCACACAGTGAAGAATTTCTTCTTAATAGCCAATCTAAATCTACCCCCTTCCAATTTAAAACCATTCCCCCTTGTCCTGTCACTCCAGGCCCTCCCCAGCTTTTTAGTAGCCCTTTCAGGTACTGGAAGACCACTGTAAGATCTACCCAGAGCCTTCTCTTCTCCCTGCTGAACAAGCCCAACTCTCTCAGCCTGTCTTCATAGAAGAGGTGCTCCAGCCCCCTAATCATCTTCATGACCTCCTCTGGACCCGTTCCAACAGTTCCATGTCCTCCTTATGTCGGGGACTCCAGAACTGGACACAGCACTCCAGGTGAGTTCTCACAAGAGTGGGTTAAAGGGGCAGAATCAACTCCCTGGACCTGCTGGCCACGCTCCTTTTATCTGGAAGCTCACCAGGCTTTCAGGTGCTGTGTGGGGCATTCCATGTGTATGTGTATAAATGAGCTGGGAGGGAGCACCCTGGGGGGGTGCCCATAGAGCAACACTCATTCAGTCTGATTTGCTTGTCGTGCAGCCTGCTTTGTTGTAAGAAGGAATGTGGGGGTTCAGCCAAATGAAAGAGAAGCTGGGTAAGTCGGTGGGTTAGTAGAGCCCCCAAACAAGGGTAAAAACCAAAAGAAAAGATAGCTGGTGGTGTCTGGTGAAGGAGTAACGTTCCAGAAGGCAGCCTTCCCACTAGTGCATGTCTCCAGGGACACGTCTTCTTTTAAGTATAGGAAAATGGGGGAGTGACCAAAACTATCTAAAATTTCAGATATTGTTGGAGAGCTTTGGGAGCTGCACTGAAGCGTTGATGAAAATGGCATGCGAGGTATGTATTGCTATATAAAGATGTTTATGTTCTGGAGCTGGTTTGTTTTCTTAACCTTTGAAGTTAAATAGATCAGGTGGCAAAAACTCAGTTGCCACAAGCCAGTGGCTGGTTGGGGGTGTGAAATGTGTTTTGAGAATGACTCGAGCCATAAAGCAGACCAAGAAAAACTACATTCTAGGGTAAAGAAAACACCAGCCAGTCACAACGAGGTGCTGCTGTGAAGAGCATCACAGAGTCACAGGATCACAGGGTTGGAAAAGACCTTTAAGATCATCGAGTCCAACTGTTCCTGCCCTGTGCTAAACCATATCCCTGAGCACCTCATCTACCCGCCTGTTAAACACACCCAGGGGTGGTAACTCAGCCCCCTCCCTGGGCAGCCTGTGCCAGGCCCTGACAACTCTTTCAGTGAAGAAACTGATCTGAACCTGAATTCTATGATTTAAAAATCAGGAAAGAAAGAACTTTTGAGAAACATGTTCTGGTATCTGAATCTCTGCTGGCAATTCAATGTTAATTAAAACACAACAGCCTTTATTGGAACTTTTGTGAGAACACAGGAGCAGGAAGGACTGCTGTGACCATCCTATAATGGTGAGACCTACCCTCTGTACCCTCTCCTGGTGCTTGCTGTAAACTCACCTCATCACAAAACATTGACAATTCATTGTGTAATAAATCAACACACTAAATCTCAATTTTAAATTCTTTCTTTCTTTGAAGACAACCAGAGGGTATAGCTGGAGGCAAGTTAGTGTATCAAGACTAGCTTGTCAGACAGATCTGGCAGTTGATCTACTCAGATAAATGATTTTAATGTAATTAAATCCCCTGATGTAATAGTTTTCCTGAGCTCTGAAACAGAAGAAATGAACAAAAGCAGTTGAAGGAATCACAGGTTCCCTATTCTCTAAAGATCTGACAAGCACAAGAACAGCACACCCAGTCCTAGAATTCCCTATCCCTTTGCAATCACTGCATTTCTCTGAGCCCTTGGCTTTGGCCTTCTGGCATTTCCACAGACTGAGTGCCAGGGATGAAAATGTGTGTACTGTGTTGGGCTACACTGCTTACAGCCTTGAAAGCCATGTTTGAAACCCTGCCTAGTGAGTTCTTGCTTTAATACACATCCAAACCTCCTCCTTAGGAAGCTTGCTATCGGTACTTCAACATGCAAAAAGAGGAGACGTTTGGCAGGAAGCTGTCTATTTATATGGCCTTTTAGACATTCTTCCATTGTTTATGGTGTCCACTGATGAGTTTAAAATTGTCGTTTCTTCTCCTACTCCCAAATATTCTTAATTTTTATCTTGGCTTTGATAATCCATAAGTAGTAGTATGAGCACTTGCACAGCATTCTGTGTGCTTCAAACCGGGAAGATAAATTCTCTTATCACTCAAAAAAGTATGGATACAGAAGAAAAAGGAAATTCAGTTGCTCCCAGTGGTTCCCAAGGTTCCAACGCTGCCCTATGGGTCAGGATTAATTCTTAGTCCCTGCAAAATTAAGATGTCCTCCAGTCTTGTGATACCTACAGAGGACAGAACAATGGTGGAATGGTCTTGCACAGCTATATCCTTCCCCATCCCTCTCGTGACTGCGAGATCGTAAGACTGAACACTCCCAGGAAATGCAACATGCCCTCTTCTTCATCTGAGGATTTGGCCGGCCACAAGCTCTAGCCTCTGCTGATGGCACCCTCTTTCCCACAAGCCCCAGGCTTCTGGGTCTTCAGAGAATCTTGTGTTGACCCAGAGAAAAGAGAAAGGTAGAACAGCAGAGCACTGGTCCTTCTCCCAGCTCTTTGCAGCAGGAGTTGTGGGGGCTCTTCAGAAGCTGGTTAGACCCATAGCTACCTGCTATTTATTTATTTATTACTAACAGGAGCTTTAGCAATTTTACAGGAGAGAGGAGACATAAATCCTGACAGTCTTTGGAGTCAGAGAAAGAAAAAGATGAAGCAATATTAAGTCAGTAACAGTACCGTGTTATCCCGCTGACACGGACCATCTTCTGGCTCCCTACTCCTCAAATGGAGGTAAAGACATCCTGGACAAGTTCAGTCTCAGTAGATGTGACAGACCATGGAGGAGGACAAGTTGGACTTCGTTTTGCCCAAGAGCACTGAGTGGGTATAGTGATGTGTTAATGAATAAGGGTTAGATGCTTTACAGTCCTGGAGGAATGAGGAATGTTTAAATGTTCTGCCAAGGAACAGGAAGAAAGTCAGTGTCCTGGTTTGATGCTGGTAGGAAGGTGAAACTGCTCGACCTCTTCTCTGCTTAAACACAATCAATGTTCCTCACGTTGTCCTGAATGAAGCTGGTAGCACTGTCACACGCAGCTGTTTCACCCTTGGCTTTCCCACTGTTTGTCATTTTGCAAAACTGTTTGTTTGTTTTCCTTCCCCCTAACACCGCAGGCACTCTGTGCCTTGCTCCACTTAGTGTTGTGGAGGTTTTCTGCTCATTTTCAGCCAAGCAGGATTTAGATCAAACAAAAATGTAAGGGAATACTGCAGTGTGCAATGCCTGTCAGAGTCACTGCGTGTTTTACACGGTGACACGCTGCTGTTCCTGAGGGCTAGATCAAAGGGATCTAGTTTGGTAGGGGAATGGGCTTGATGTGAAGAACAAGCTCTCAGTGTTCTTGCAGATGTCTACCTAACGACAGCTGAGTTACAAACCTCTGAAAAGCATAGTTCATCTGTGCTTTGTAGCTTTGTAGAGACTTTGTAGAGCTTAATAGCTGTATTTTCAGAAGGTTCTGTTCATTCCAAGTATTTTTTTTTTGCTACAGGGGCTGAACAGATTTTTTCCCTGAATTGTTTCTTTTGTCTATTTAGTCATCAGTGGCAGGAAGGCTTTGAGTGTGGAGACTGTCTTTTCTGTCCTCTCAACTGGTCATTGCCTGGCCATCAACAGACATGCTGGCAATGCAGGGGAGAAGGTAGTGAGCTGGGTTGGGGGTACCAAGACAAGAGTTGGGGCAGGCTGAGAGGTGGCCAAGAACAGGCATGGGTATCTGTCCCAAAGGCAGCTCTGTAGGTCAGACTCTTATGCTCCAAGTCATGCGTTGGGGACACAGCTCCACCTCGACTGAGCTCTGTGTGGAAGCAGGGACAAGTTGCTGAGGTGCTTTAGGGGGAGGAACAACCAGTTAGGGGAGATCAGCAAATCCCCATATGCCAAATCCCAACCTGCTGGTGTCGCCATCCTCCAGCTGTGACTCTTCTGGTGTAACAAGAAGTCAATCCGCAGCTGGGTCATGGAGACAAACTATTTATGGCTCTCAATGGCCATGTTGTATGAGGAAAAGAAGGGTTTTACGAGTGATAAAACAGCAACATGATTTGCTATTAATAAAATAGTGATCATGGCAAGGCTGATTGCAGCCTGTGCTATAAAAAACCAAGTGGTAACCATAAATGATAGTTAAGAATTAACCAGGAGGAAAATTTCAGACCTCTTGGCACTGGGAAAAAGAAGTTACCCAGCTTTTGGTTGAAAACAATCTTGGGAATCATGCTGGACATCCAGGAAGGAGATTTGTTAGTGGTCGCACAGGTCAACACCCTTCATGGTGAGATTCCCGTGACCACCCCCAGCGCACACTACTCCCTGGGATGGCATTTTATCAGGCTTGGAAAACAGTTCCACTGGGAAAGCTTTACAGTTAGTGTAAACAGCCCCAGCTCACACATCTGAGGGATTTGCATAGCTATGCAAGTCGGTGAAGAACAGAGCTCAGACCTTATCCAAATGGATCCGGGTAAACAAGTCCCAGTCTTCACAGAGAGCACTGTGTCAGCATGTCAGAAACATAAATATCACTGGAATTTTTAGGGGGCAGAGCATCCAACAGTGGACTTTGCAGTGCAAGGACAAAGGTGGCACTGAGCCTGAGGCCACGCTCAGTGAATGTAGTGTCTCTGTGCTGTAGATGTAATACTGCAGAGCTACATTTAATCAGTTCCTCTGGCATGCTTTCATCTATGCAGTGCACGGCTGCTGCACTGATTGAATGCTAGAAGGGAAGGAGAATATCTCATCTCCAAGAAGCCCATTAGATATTTCTTAGAATCACAGAACTGTAGGGGTTGGAAGGGAGCTCCAGAGCTCATCGAGTCCAACCCCCTGCCAAAGCAGGGTCCCTAGGACAGGTTGCACAGGGAGACGTCCAGGCGAGGCTGGAATATCTCCAGAGAAGGAGACTCCACAACCCCTGGGCAGCCTGTCCCAGGGCTCCATCACCCATCCTCATGTGTTCCTTTCCCAGTGCCCTCATGGGCAGGCTTTGGTTCATGGTGGTGCTGGGCAGGCGCGTGAAGGACTCAGGGAGGGGAAGGCTGGCTTGGGTCCTTCTGATACTGCCACAGTCTAACGTATGCTGCAAGATGTGGTTGCTTAAAATCAGCACAGGACTACACCGCAGAATAAAAAGAGAGAATAAAGATAAAACACAAAATTTGCATCTGCTAGGAATCAAAGATGATGAAATTATTTCACATGCAGCACTGGACAGTCATTAACCAAAATGTCTTTTCTGTTAAAAGGATGGGCTGGGTTTGCACCCACCAATGGCAGATGAAAAGCTGCACAGTCCTTTCATGTTTTATTTTGGTTTCAGCATATTTCTTCCCAACATTACAACCTTAAAGAGAGAGAAAAAGAGGATACATCCCAAACCCACTTCAGAAAAGAGATATAACAATCAGCTGACGTCTTTTATTTCTCCTGGGTTTGCAGAAACCTGGAAGAAGCAGATTCCCTCTCTGATTGGGGTCAGAGATACTCTTTTCTTCACCTACCCACAGGATTATTTAGGATAATCTGCAAAAGAGCAAGTAAGAAAGTCAAACTTAAACAAACCACTTTATAAAACACCTTCCGTTTGCATGGTGAGTAGCTCTCCTTTTGGGTTCTGTCTGTAAGATTACAGATCTCAATTTATAAGATGACAGTAATTTTCTGCTTCCATAAAATCATAATAGGTATGAATATTTAATAAGCAGTACAGTTCCCTCTGTCCTTTCACTGACATTGCATACCTCAGACATTTACCAGACCGATTCACATTCTCTGCACAGCTACCCTTGATGGCTGAAGGACATCTCTAAACAGGTTGGCTTTAAACCTCGTTTTAATAGAGAGATGCATTTCTTACACATTTGTAATGTTAGTCCTTAGCTGCAGTTGTTGCAATGCATGCTGACGGAGATTGTTTGGTCCTTAACATTGTTCCCCCATCTGTTGAAAGAAAATGTGAGGCCTTTTAACCATGATACAGCTTTTCTCTCTGGTTTTTGACATGTCTGTAGGACATCACCTTGAGAAATCAAGCATTGCTGTCATTGTCCTTGTTGCTGAGACTGAAGCAGCTCCCAGCTGGTAGGAACAGAATCGAAATCCCATTCCATCATTTGCTTTTCACATCTGAAAAACGCAGCGGATCCATTAATTAACTTTGCAATTGTTAACATGCTTCCTTGGCATCACAGATACTATCCCTGCTGGGACTGACTCAAAATACTTAATCCTATTTGGTAAATTAAAGTTTTCAACCCAGATAGAAACCTGAGGAAGCCTAAAGCTTGGTTTTTATCTTCATGGAAAGAAAGACTTCAGAGCAGGTTTGTTTCTGTGGTCCCCGATGTGTCCCTGGAGACTGCAGTGTGGTTTCTCTGCACCACCACCTTTCAAAACATTTGCATTTCACTGCCCAGCCTTTCTGAATTTGGACTTTTTTGCACTGACTCTTTGGTGAATCTACTGACTCGCTTTCTTGTAAGTGCCCTTGGTTATTTGGTGGCCAGGGAGTGGAGGGATGTCTGCTGCGATTACTGTGGGTTTGATTGCATCCACTGCGAAGAGCGGTGGGGCCTGTGGGAAGCAGGCCTGTGACAGAGGGCAGGTCAGACAACTGCTGGAAGCATCTTATTACCTTGCCCAAACCAGCCAGACTGTGACAGTTACCATTTCAAGGTTGCCTGCATGTCTCCTCCGGTGGGTAGTAGCTCTGCAGAGCTGATGGCAAGCTCCAGGCTCTTCCCTCCTTCATTTCTCAGTGTAAGCTGCCATGTACCTACTAGTAATGAGATGTTGGGGTGTACAGCAGTTATGATTTGGGGGTCCTCAAGCTGCCTCAGTTTACCAGCAAACATGGGTTGTTGTTCTCTGTTGTTCTCTGTTACTTCTATCAACCTGCTTCAATAACTGATGCCCGTGGAGCAACCAAGCTCTGCTTTCAGAGTCTGAACCCTCTGGCAGCTTTCCCTTAGTGTTTCAACCGCTGGAGCTAACTCAGTATGGGAAGGCTGAAAGTGAAAGTGCTTGCTGTCCCTGATACCAACCCAAAACACTCTGGACCTCATAAACCCCAAATAGGTCAAATCTCTTAAGTGTGTAAGTGTGTCAGCACTTGGTTTGAGCTGCTGTATGTAGGATGGCAGCTTGATGTGTTACTTCAAATCGCTTGCGGGTGCACACCACATGGTTGCATTATTTTTTTTATCAAAAGAAAAGAAAATACCCTCTTCTCCCCTCCCCTCCCCTCCCCTCCCCTCCCTTCCCCTCCCCTCCCCTCCCCTCCCCTCCCCTCCCCTCCCCTCCCCTCCCCTCCCCTCCCCTCCCCTCCCCTCCCCTCCCCTCCCCTCCCCTCCCCTCCCCTCCCCTCCCCTCCCCTCCTTGTCTTTTCTTTTTCCTTTTCTTTTCTTTTCTTTTTTCTTTTCCTTTCTTTTTATCTTTTCCTCTTTCATCTTCCCTCTCCTCTCCTTTTTCTCTTTTCCTTTTCCCTTTCCTTTTCCTTTTCCTTTTCTCAGGTCTATTGGAAGAGCAAGACCACCAGCCTCAGGAGCTCTGACCTTCTGAAAGCTGACACAATTTCCTCTAAGAGCTGCTTTTATAAAGACTATTTCCTCTCAGGTTACATTTTTTTTGGTGGGGTTTGTGGGGGGGGGGTCCCCATTTCTTCTCTTTTGTCTTACTTTCTCACCGCTTTTCTCATTCATTTAATCCAATCTGTGTAAATCAAAAAAGAACTGCAGTAGTAATGTGATGCTTTCTACAGTTTATACAGCTAAGTTTTTCCCTGACCATCTCTTTATTAAAAAGAAAGCAAATTTTCTTGAGACTTGCTTTCACTGGGACTGGCACAATTCAGGGCAGCGGGTGTTTGGAGACTTGTGCCTGCTTTTGAAGCCGCAGCCGTCATTTTTCCCCTGCTGTTTCATTATGACCACGCTGCCTAAGCCCGGCACTGCCACAAACCTTATCCACAAACACAATTCTTATTTTACAGCTGATTAACTGGAAGGTCTGCTCTTGTGCCCATCCTACCTATCAAACAGCCCTTCCTTCCTTCCTCTCAGGCCACTCCTGCTGTGCAGGATGACTCACTCTGCTTCCTGGGAGTTTCCAGTCGTTAGGAATTTATGGGCCATGGTATTTTTATTATTATTCATTCCTGTAAGCATTGCCAACTTAGAGCTCCAAGTTATCTGGGCTCTGTACTTGTGAGAAAAGGTTATTTTACACAAGGAGTATGGAATATTCCCCATAAACCTTTCCATAAACCATTGAAAGATTAATGGGAATATTCTGCGATGCTTTCATAGAGTATTTCAGTGGCTAAGACATGAAAAGGAAAGTACAAATCCAGTATTTATAGGGATATGAGATTTAACTCAAGTTTCAGTTAGATGAGTGTAGGTTTATCGAATGAATCACAGAACATTAGGAATTGGAAGGGACCTCGAAAGATCATCCAAAGTCAGACTCCCCTGCCAGAGCAGGATCACCCAGACTAAATCACACAGGACATATAACTGCATCACACAATCTGAGTGCTTTAAATATGTATGCCAAAGGTGAAAGTGCAGTTAAGAGTATGAAGTGGATCTTGATCATAAACACCTAATAGCAGCAGGTATTTCATTCTCAGAGTTTATTAGACTCAGTAAACTGGAAATGCCAGGGAGGACCTCACATAACCGCCTGAGGATGGTCCTATGTATGGACTTTAAAATGCTGGAAAATGATCAGTGAAAAAACTTAAGCAAGTTACTGGTTTTAGGCACTAAACTGCTTCTCCCTTGTTCCTTGTTGCCTGCCCTGCTGTCAGGCTGTTACCAAACCTGGGAAGCTCCATCAATGCCCTGTTTCCAGAGCTTCTGCCTGGGCAGCATCAGCTCAGCGCTGCTCGCACAGCAGCCAGCTTGTTTTTTGAGACTGAGGAAAGCGGGGGAAGCAGCGGAAATCAAACTTTCCGCTGGAGATGCGTAATCCCAGCCTGAACAATAACAACGCAGTGATGACTCTGGAACGTACCCATGTCCTTTCTGCTGGGTGTCTGGGGGGGATGATGACTCTTGGCACAGCAGCTTGTTCCATCAAAGTCAGGTTAATCCTCTGTTGGGGTGGCAGAAAGAGGAATCGATGTGTAGCACCAAATGTGATGACGACATCTACGACACTGTCACTCCCAGGCTTGCTTAAGAGCACGTGCCGTGCGGACCTTGTGAAGAGTCTCATGTGCACTCGTAATGCACAAGGCAAAGGGTCAGCTTTACAGCTGTAATACACGTGTTTGCTTCACAACAAGAAAGTGTGGCTTTTTCATGGAGCAGACTGTATTCTTCCGGCCACAAGCTCTGCATTTCAGAATATAACCAGGCTGGAGTTTACAAAGCCTTTCCTTGGCTCTCACACCTGTTTCTATCCCATTTGAGCTGTCTCCCCGTTTCCAAGCAGGCTCCTGGAGGCACCTTCTCCTATAAAACCAGTGTTGCTTTTACACTATTCCTGGGTTTTACAGGATTAATCTTGACATGATTCCTCCACCTGCAAAGTCACAGGGGGAGAGGGAAGAACCGCAACCCAGCCTGCAGCCGCTGGTGGTGCCACCCAGCCTCTGACAAAGCGGGTGCCTCTGGGCACTTCGGAGGCTTGGGCTGGGACATGGCAATACCCAGAATTTCACTAAAATTCGGAGAACAGTGGACAATAGCGTGGTTCAGGATGGTCGCGCTGGCAAAGCACAGCCCCTTTTCCCACAGTTCTTGAGAAACTTGATTTTTATTTTCATTTTTTTTCTCCCCACAACGAGAAGCCCCGGCGATAATGAAATGGGCGGCTTCAGTCAGGCTCTGGCGGGGCAGTGGCGGCGGTGACCGGGCCGTGGGGATGGCCTGGGCGGGGAGGAACACGGCGGGACGGGGGACGGACACGGGCATTCCCGCCCGGCGACAGGCAAGGCCAGCGGTGCTGTAAGGCAGATCCACCTTCCCGCCCGGCCTGGCAGCCCTGTCACGGAAGGACACCCCTCCCGTGGGACCCCCGGCAGCCGCGGTTCCCGCTGAGGTACGAGAACGCGGCAGCGCGGCCAGGCAGCGGGCGGAAAACCAGCGCTCCCCTCAGGGAAGGGCCCACCGCCGCCATCGCCCCTTTAAGCGCTCGCATTCCGAAAGGAGGGGAAGGCTCCCGGCCGTTCCCGAGCCTGCTCCGCCGGTGGGACTCCGCTCCCGGCCTGCTCCGCGCCCCCCGGCCCCGCCCCCGGCCGCGCGCGCCGCCTCGCCTCGCCCGGGCCGGGCCCATCCCATCCCAGCCCGCGGCCGGGCGCGGAGCGGCGACAGGCACCGAGGGAGCCCCCTTCCCCTCCCTTTCCCCCTTTTCCCCCCCTTCCCCCCGCCCCGCCGGATTCGCGCCGCTCGGTCTGCCCCTCGGCCGCCGGCACTGAGCGCCATGGGAGGCGGCGGCGAGCGCCGGGCGCGGGCGCTGTGCCTGGCGGTGCTGTGGTTGTGGTTTCCCGGGCGGTGCGGCGGCGCCATGGACGAGTGCACGGAGGAGCGGAGCGGCCGGCCGCAGCGCTGCATGCCCGAGTTCGTCAACGCGGCTTTCAACGCGACGGTGCTGGCCACCCACACGTGCGGGACGCCGGCCGAGGAGTACTGCGTCCAGACCGGCGTCACCGGCGTCACCCAGTCCTGCCACCTCTGCGACGCCGCCCAGCCCCACCTGCGCCACGGCGCCGCCTTCCTCACCGACTACAACAGCCCAGCCGATGCCACCTGGTGGCAGAGCCGCACCATGCTGGCCGGCGTGCAGCATCCCGCCGCCGTCAACCTCACCCTCCACCTGGGTAAGGGCCGCCCTGAGGGGAAAAGGGCGCCAAAGTCAGCGGCAGCGGGCAGCCCGCGGGACCGGGAGGGGGGAGTGGGTGTAGATGGGGGCTGTGTGTGGAGGAGGGGGAAAGGCTGTGTGGGGGTACGTGGGGAGGGGTGGGGGAGGCTGTGTGGGGGGTTATGGAGGGGCGGAGTAGGGGCGTGTGTGGGGAGAGGGGAGCTTGTGTGGGTGGGCAGGTGTGGGTGGCTGTAGGCTCTGTGTGTGGGGGGAGGGGGTGTGTGTGGAACCGCGCCGGGCTGCGCTTGGTCCTTGGGCACAGTTTAATTAAAGGCGGCTGGAAACGTGCCCCTGGGGTAGTCAAGCGGCCGAAGCGGGTTTCGGTGGGGGGAAACAGGCCGGCCACGCTGGGTCTGCTTGCTGCGAGGTCCTGATTGCAGGTGGGGTGGCCTCAGACAAGGGTCTGGCCCTGCACTTTGCCCCTCAGCTGCTGGCATTTCCTTTGAGGATAATCGTAGCATGAGCAGTGCTTTATGACCTTAAATCTCAGCCTTCTCCGCAGAGGCAAAGCCCAAATGAGCATCGGGAGGGGTTTGCTCGTTGGTGAGCAATGTTGGTTGTGCCCGTGGTTGGCGAGTGGCAGACCTCGCTCCGCTGTGCAGCACGGCGAGTGCATCTCAGCCCGTGCACGAGGAAAGTCTGATCCCGAGGTCTTCCAGACACCAGGCTTGGCGTCCAGGCTGGTGTGACAAGCAGTAAGCGCTGCAGGAGAACGTGTCTGTGCACTAAGGCACATCTGCTCTGTATCCCCTTACACTGGGGCAGCACTGTCCTCTGCGTACCGAGCAGGTTAAGTTTGTCAGAGAGCAGTTGGCATTGCTGTGCAACCCGTAACCTTGGTCAGAAAATGAACGAGGAGAATTGCCTGGTTAATTGGCATTGCCATAGGTTTCTTTGGGTTGAAGTACTTCAGCTCTCACTTTGGCTTGTGGACACGCTTTCATTTCCCTCTGTTCATTCAGTTACTTGAGCTGCTTTGAAGTGGAAAAAGGGTAATTGGTTTGGAAGACAAGCCAGCCAATGGAAAGTTAAAACCACATCTTATATCCTCGTTTCATTAAATAAAGTAAGAACTTAAAAACCCCCAAACCTCAGTGTAACCATTCATGGTTTCCATTCAGGAGCAGCTGTTGAACCGTAAGTTGTAGCACCAATAACGCATCTCACTTGCAGTGTGATTTGGAGGGGAGAAAAGTTGTGTTGGGGCTTGGGGAGCTGGATCTCATGTTGCAAAACCTCTGTAAATAGGTTGTTTTGAAAGCTCCTGCCTGCATTCCTGAGGTGGAGGTGATGGTGCTGAGCCCTGTACCAGGGGAGTCCTGTACCAGGCATCACCTGCAGACTGCATCCATCTGACCTGGCAGCCAAGAGAGTCTCACTGACCTAAAGTGTTTCTTTGAGTTAGGAGCTTCAAAAGAAATAGACCACTCAAGCGTAGGTAATTGTTTGGGTGAAAACAGTTGTGCGTGTTTCTTTGAAAACAGTTGCATCTTCAAAATACCCTAACACTGCAGTATGGTCATTGGGAACCACTTGGGTTTCGGGTTTGTTTGCAGGCTCTCATGGCTTTGTGAAGTTGCGCTGGCGTGTGTTTAGACTACAGTACAAGGTTTTAAGAAGCAGCTGCCTGTTTGGCTTGCAGATAGTTGAGGGGGTTTTAATTTTTTTTTTTTTTTTTCGGAAAGCTTTTGTAATATAAAGATTTTAAGAATAGGAAGCTTGTTACAGGCATGTTGGTGGGGGCAGGATTTAGTTTTAAGGAAACTTCATAGTGAGGCATTAAGCTACCTCTGCCACATGCTGTGCAAGCAGTAAATACTCCTGTATGCCTCTTGTATGCATCGCTCAGCTTGCTGCTTGTCAAAGAACTGTAGAGTACCAAGAAGTGCTGCTTTAGTCTCAAATGCCCCAAACTCCTCTGCAGCACTGCTCTGCTCCTGTGAGGGCCTCAAGCCATCTTTGTGCGAGAGCCGCATTTGGATTCTGCATGCCCCTGGTTTGTTCCCCCATGGCAAACCACAGTCTGCGGGACACTTAATTATTGACATCAGTAAGAGAGAGGGAGGCAAAGGGCTTGACAAGTATTTGTGTACTCGGCAGGACATGAATGCGTTCTGGGACACAGAGCCCTTTTATGCAGTTGGTTCTGCATAGTCTTCCAGGATTAGGCTGTGTGCTCAAACCTGGATCCTTGTTTTGTGCTGTAGCTGCCTTTATGTCTAAAAGCACTGGTATCCTAAATAGTTAGCACTGCTTTGCACTCATTCGGGACCTGCAGCGTGAGCGCTGGGCTTCCAGCATACAAATACCACCCTGCACTGAGTTTTTGGCAGTTTGGGATGCCCTGATTGAGGACTAGGGATGTTGGGTCTGTGTAGATCAGTGTCATGTTTTGGAAGAGCCTGCAAAAGGCCTGTTGCCAATGTGTGAGAGTGGGCTCTAGCGGTACCTTTGGATCTCCTTACAGCTTACAGTTCAAAAGAAGCTTAAGAACCCTTAGTTTTGAGACTAAACGGGGCTGGGTGTAGAAAAATCCAGCCGTGGGTGAGTATTCCTGAGTTAAAGGCTCGGATCCCGGGCGTGTTTGGAAAGGAGGTCTGCTCCTAGAAGTTAGGGTGCTCCCGGGGGAGAGGGGAATTGAGGTAATTACCAGTCTCTCTGCAAGGAACATCTGGAGCTGTAAAAAGCCGTTTCTCTTTGTATGAGAGGCTATGAAGACCCCTGAGTAAGTGTCATCACCCGAGAGGCTTGGAGACAGGGCTGGGGGAGCTGAACTGGTTCTCAGGGTGGTGTCTGGGTGATGAGGTTTGTGTGCAAGAGGAGCTGGGAGCACCGCTGTGTCCTTTCTTCCGCTTTTCTTAAAAGCATCCCCTTGCTTCCCCCAGTTCCTCAGGTTGAATTATTTCTAATTTAGACTTGACCCAACCATTCTTTTACTGTTTTTTTTTTCCCTAACACTGCCCTCCCCTATGCTCCCACATACTCCAGGAATAAGGGACTTCTGGCACCACCGCCAGCTTTTAAATTGAAGGTGGAAGCTGAGGCATTATGGTTTGTAATTAGTTGTCTGGGTTTTGGTTTCTTTTATTTTTGAAGCCAGAGCATCACATTATTTTTATAGTGTGTGTCGTTTGCTTCTGCTGGGAGCACTGGGATAGCTCTGGCATCTCTGCAGCACTTTGTGTGCCTATGTTTTAGCACAGAGCTGCTGGTTAGACCACTAATGCATCAAAACAAAGCTGTGTGTTACAGATGCTCCTTTGAACGCTGGAAGAAGTGGAAAAGAAATAGTGTGAAGGTGCGTAGAGTAATTTTGATGCTGGGGAAAGGCTTGTATCATTTCAGATGCATCTTTTTTGCAGCAGATTCTCACTACTTCCTTCTGCAGGTCTAACTTCAGTGTGTTTTCTGTTCTTTCCACTGTTTCCGTGCCTCTTTTAGCCACTCTCACATGTGCCTCAGTCTTCCCAACCATCCCTGTTAGAGCCACCTCTCATTTTTCCCTACCACTTTTACTTTCTGCCTGGGATCTGCTTGATTTTCAGCTATCGTGATCCCGGTGTTTTGTTCCTCGAACAAAGAGGCAGCGTCCTCAGCATGCTGGTGGCTGTTTCGTGGCTCTGCAGTGGCCCTGTTGCAGCTGAGAGCAGCTGCGTTTTTATCAACAAACCTTCGAGCTAGGAGCAGTCTGGTCTGGCTTTTCTCAGTGCGGGCTGGTGGCCTGCTGCATCTCACCAGGGACGATGCCCAGGAGATGTGCTTGACCGATGATGCCGGTGACCTCAGCTGTGACTTAAGTACTACCTGGTAGGCAGGAAAAATCAATTCCCACTTCTCTTGTTGCACTGGAAGAGGAGCTGTTTTTAGCCCTCTCCTAGCCTGCCTTCAAAGGAGGAAAATTAAAATGCTGGTTGCCTTTGAAAACATGGCTGTGTGTGTGGGAATGGACTATGGTTAAGAGCTGAGTGTTCCTCCTCTTGAATTCTTCTGAAATCTCTACTGTACGCCAGCCTAGAACCTCTGTCACCAAGCTGGATGATATCTTGTACGTATAAAATAAAAAAATAACTAACATTTTTTATATGTATGTATAAAATAAAGCTGCTGGTTATGAGGAGAAATGGATTGCCCCTCTCCTTCACCTCCCCCCTTTTCTGACCTCTCAGTCCTTTATTTGGCTTTGAGGAGAGCGGTGGTGCTTGGTTATATATACTTTGTCTGCGGAGCATAGTTTGGGGTATGACTGCCATTTGAAGGCATTTGCAAGGAAATCCAGGCAAAATGCCAGTTCTTGTGTTCAGCTTCAGTTTGCTTTGCCAGTTGTTTGTAGCAGAGAAGAGGTATTATTTTTTTAGTACAGAAAAGCACCTATTTTTTTTAAGGCATATTTTATAGCCCTCCCTTAAAACTAAGCCCATAGTTTATGCCACTGGGATGCAATCAGGTGTTTCATTTAGCGCAGTAGGAAGATGCTGTTCATTTGCCTATTAAAACTTTAGGCATGAAGCTTTGCATAGTGTAGCTGCAATGTTAAAAAACTCCTCAGAAATGGTAATTAACTCGTTGGGAGAGAGTGTTTCCGGCACTCAGACTGGTCTTACATGGCATGCATAGTGTTTGGAAGCCCTGCAGACGGGTTGAGCCTGGCCCCACACCGCAGTGACTTGGCCAGTGGTATTTGCAGAGCCCTGGGGGGACTCTATTTTAGTTGGTCTCCAGAAGGCTTGATTTACATTTTGCAGGTTGCAACACGTGCGGTTGGGAGATCAGGGCTTTTAATGGCCAGCAGTTGTTCAGTGCAGTTATATAAAGTCTGCATAAAGCTCTTTGTCACTTCCCACATACCCTTTAAATTCCCGGGTTTTCTCCCATTGCTCTGTCTTGCGTCTGTCTTGAGACACCGATGCTGCTGCGTGACGCCTCTGGGAATACTAGACATGGCAGAGCGCTTATTTTGGGGGATGGAGAGAGCTCGTGTGGTATTTTGCTGTAAAACCAGCTGCTATTTGTGGTGCTTGTCCTGAGTTACCAGAAGAATGAATTAATTGCTGGGTTTGATGCAGTCGGATAGTTACTTTTGTAGGTTTAAACCTTGGGAACTATCATTTGCTCATCAGAACTGTTAGCTTGCTGAAAAAAATTCTGGCTTATTCAGTAGCAGTAAGTAGGGTTTCTCTTATAGCCTGGGGCTTGGGGAGGATCTCCTGGCCTCTCCTAAGTCTGCAAGTGAAAATCCCAGGCTGCTGCTTCCCACGGAAATGAAAAGCGGGATTGCTCTGCGAGCAGCACATGGAGAAAATAATGTCCAGTGGAGATGGATGGGATGGGAGACTTGGATTGCTAGTTCACCATAACTCTGAAAGCTGGGCTGTGAGCATTGTCCTTAATCACACAGCCCTTGTCAGACCCAGACCTCCCACTCGTGTCCTCAGGGCCCAAATTCATCACTTGCTGCCACTGGTGATGCCGCACTGAGTGATTCTCTGTGGGCTGGCAGTCGGGCTGTGATTTCTACCTGTGGGTTAGCTGGTTTATGGGGTCTGGCATGTGAGGCTGAAGCAGTCACATCTCATGTCTCTGTCTGTCTCTGGTTTGAAGTAACCTCCCAAAGTTCAGCCTGGGTTGCAGCCCCTCTAAGCTCCTGCCTGAGAAGAACCGTTTCAGCCTGATTTTATGAATCTCTTAACCACAACACCTTGCTTGTTGGTGGCTACCAGTGTGCTTTGATCAGAAAATAAAATTACTTTTATAATTTATTGAATAATTGTAGAGACCTTGCTGTGCTGGGTCTGTTGTTGGGCTGCACAGGTAGGAGTATATTTGGCTCCCCTCCATGCCCACTCCCAGGTGGGCTCTGTGTGTATGTGTGACATCAAGCTTTAGAGGCTGTAAGTGAAGGATAACTGCATACGCCTGTGTTGAGGTCTTGTGGCAGCACCAGCTGTGCTTTAAACCCTTTGTAATATCAGGACAGACTCTTAGCACTAAGCCATCTGCAAAGCATGTACTTGAGATTGCTGTTGTCACCTGTAGTATCCCTTGAGTAACCCAAGGGTTTTAGCCACATGCTAGAAGGGTGGTTATGTTGGCTGTCACATCAACATTGATGAGAGGTTGAGGACAGCTGCTAACAAAGCAACTGTGCTCTGAGGTTAGAGAGCTGCTACTTGTAGACATGTACAGTTGTCAAATGGGACCAGGAATATTGAGAGGCTGACTCCTGTAGCCTGCCAGACTGCAGGTGCAAGCCTTTCGGGAGGGTGTCAGGTAATTTTGGGGTAAAGCATAGTGATTTCTCAGAAGCTTTCTGATGTTGAAGCTTGGAAAATGGTGGAAGCTTGTCAACTGTAAAAGAGAACAGAAATGTCAAACTGATTTTATTTAGACTTTAAATAAATCAGCCTCAGTCTTTGAACTCTTTTCCAGCAGTCCAGGCTTATTTGGGAGATCACTTACTGTAACACCCCCCAACCCTGACCAACCCCTTATATATTATTCCGTGATCTTGAGCATTTTGTTTTGAAACTGGGTGGCAAAGCACTTCTTTTTTCCATGCTTCTACTTGTTGTAGATATTCCAGTGTGATAGTCATCAAAGAGCTGTTTCCAGTGGTAATCATGCCTGCAGTTCTGACACAACACAGCTGTGTTCAGTGATGGAGAATTTCAAAATTTCCTCTTTTAGAAATAGTATCCAAAAACTATTACTGGATTTATTAGTTTTCCCCCCCCCGGTAGGTAAACTAGTACCATCTTGTACACTGGAGGTAGACTTCCAGATAGCTCGGGGGGATTATTTGCATGGTGGGTTTGGGGTTTTTATTTTCATGGGGGAAGTAGAAGAGTCTCTTCAAGGTGTTTGTAGGGATGGTGTTTTGAAATCTTGGGAAGACCCAGGGTTTGTGGGCTCTCGGGTCAGCTTTCTGTAATGTTCTTGTCTGCTGCTGACTTTGGTAGGAGGGAATTGCTCACCTGACCAGGCTTTGTAGTGGGCCCCGTGATTAACAGGGAGTCTGCAGCCCCACAGCAGTGGGGCATTCCTCTTACTTCATCCCCGGGGGCTTGAGATGCTGAGCTGGGAACATCAGGGAGCAGACTAGTTAAATGGCTGTATAAAAAAAGAACCTCACCAGTGCACTCAAGTGGAAAGGAGGAAATCTTGGCACTTGCATTGCTTTTATCCCTTTGTAATGAAAAGATCAGCTATATCTGAGGAGTGTCTTAAAATATCCAAAACCCAACCCCCCAAAATCTACTACCTGCTTGATAACAGGCCTTGTTCTTCCCAGCACGTGCGCTCAAGTGGGCGGTGGTAGGTCCTGCCCAAAACGCTCGTCCCCTCAGATGCTTTGGGGCCGAGGGAGCGCTGCAGAGTTTGGGGTTGGTATCAGCCCAGCTCCAAGCATGCAGCTTTCATCTTGTGAGTTACTTCTCAAGGTCTTGATAGCTAGCTCAGCCTGCTTGGCATCAGACAAGACCTCGATCCCACCTTGGTGAGCTGGTGCTCCTACAGCATGTTGTGCCTGGGCTCATTTGGTTTTTAGGTGTGGGGGGGAAATATTAAGAATCCTGAACAGACATGTTTTATCTTAAAAGATATATTTCTTTTCCTTCCCTGTATATTCTGTTTCAGGTAAACTAATCTTCCTAACCTTCTCTGAATTAGAAGACAACATGTCTCAGAGTCTTTAAGCAGATGGTTGCACTGAAAGTCTTTGGGGGATAAATCAGAGGTTTTAGTGGTACTTTCTTATGCTGTGCTTAGTGGTAGAGTATGAGCTGCGGGCTCTGAAAGGTGCAGTTTGTGTTCAGAGTATCTCTGACTGAGATTCATGGAATGAAAAATCAGTCCTTTTGCTAAAAGCCTCCTTGGGATGCTTCTTGGTGTCAGTGTGGAGTGGGACTGCTTGGCTGAGTAAAAAGAAAATGTTTGCATCCTCAGACGTCTGTCCCCGCTTCTGATGATGATGGTTATTTATAGTCCTTTCCTCTGCAGTTCTTTACATGCTCCCATCCGGTGGGATTTCGCAGTGGGACCTTCTTCCCGGCAGCTCACGGGGCTGATCCCTGGGGAGCAACTGTGGAGAGGCTGCCATCCATGTCACCCCTGCCTCCCAGCTACTGAGTAACCATGGTTTATTTGCAGGGATCTGGTGTGTCTCCCTCTGCTCTGCCTCCTGGCTTCAAGGGTTGGGGTGCAGTGATCTACTTTTATTCTTATTTGATGCCTTCCCTCCAGCTGATGCTGCTTTCTCTGCTTTCCCTTGCTGCCTTCACGGGGCTCCTGTGTCTTGCTGGAGTAATGTAGGACAAGTGGTTTCTCCACACAGAATCAGCTGCTTGGCACACTAGTTAAGAAGCCGATGCTTAAGGCTGTGGTTGCCCTAAGCCTGCAGACCTCCTGTTTGCTTTGCTTGTGTTTTCTGGCCCCTCTCCCTTTCTTCTCCTTTCTGAAACTCCTTGCTGGGGCATCACCTTTCTTCCCACTCCCATTTCCCTGGCACTGAGACGTGCAAGCTGGGGAGGTCCCCCCCTCCCTGGGACGGATCTCCCCACCATTCTGGTCCCAGCAGTAGCTCCTGGGTCTGCATGGGTAGCACTGCTGTTGCCCTCCTGTGCTGGCTGCTTTATGCATGTCTTCAGACAAGAGGCTGGCAGGTTGCACTTTGGTCAGGCTCTGATGATGCTCAGGTGTACAATGCAAGTTTGGAATTGTGAAATGCTTAACGTAGTGATTCCTCTTGCATGCCTTAGGGTTTGGGGTGGGGGGAAGCCCCTCACTGAAGGACAATTACAAGTTTTCCTGAGTTGAAACCTTTTTTTTGTTGTTGTTGTAAAAACTACTGTTTTCTTTCTGCTGATTCTCAGCAGGGTTATGAGGAAAATACAGGGAGTGTGGAGTAGAGAGGTTTGGGGCTCCAGGCACAGGGCAGCTGCTGCAGGGGTAAGTGCTGCTGCCAGGGTGAAACGTGCGCTCTTAAGTCAAACAAGGCCCCTGCGTGGTGTCTGTTTAATGAAATCTAGTTCTCTCCCTGCGTCGCCTCCCAGCGCGCTCCCTCCCCATCCCCCACCCTTTTCTAGAATAGCTGGTGGAGCTGGGAGTGCTGCTTGAGGCTGGGATGGCTCTTCTGTCCCGTCTGTGCTCTGCGGGCGTGAGTTAGCTGATTAAATTACCGGCATTACACGAGTCACCGCGCTTCTGCTCTCTGAGCAGAGTGACTCTGCATACATCCCTATGTGCTCGCTGCCCCTTTCTCACACCCTTCCCTCCCGACAGTGGTCCCTGGTTGGGAAGGGAAGCTGGTGGCTTTTGTGAAGGATTGATGCTTCAAATCATAGTGAATACCTCTTGGAAACAATTAGTTAACTGACAGCACTAGGGCTCTGAAACTGGTTCTCTTGCACGTGACCTTACTGGTGTTTGTTAGTATCCCAAAAAGGCAGGAATAAATGACACCTTTTTCCTGTTCTGTAACCAAATTTCTTTGAATCGGAGAGTTGGGGTTGTTGGGTGATGAAAAAGTTGTTGGAAGTCACCAACACCGATGATGTGTGAGCATCGGGCTGGGGTGAGACTTTAGTGCTCGTCTGTCCCTGGCAAGCAGGTGGGAATGGTACTTCAGGCCTTTGGTCAACTTAAGATATATCTTCTCTGCCACCAGTTTCCTTGTAGCCTTATTTTTCTGTGCTTCCATTCCTTGTAAGATGTAGTATCTGTCAGGAGAAGTTTGTAAGTGCTTGGCAAGGCTGTAAATCCTGATCTTTGGGCACCCTTTGCACCCCATGCTGTTTCTCTGTGTTCCCTGGCAGACTGCTGCTCATCTTTTGAGCCCAGAACACACAATTTAATGAAAAATTATGCAAGAGGCACTCTTAAAAGACCTTTAACGTATTTAGAAATCTCTAGGAAAACACATCCGCGGCTCTGAAACTGCATGGAAAGTGCTGGGGAAGGACATCAGATTCCCAAAGTTGGGTTTGTTGCCTTCCTGTGTTTTATTTTTTTGCCACTTTAAGCAGAAACATGGCAGTAACAATCCTGGTTTGTTTAGGTTGTGGTTTGGTTGTTTCTTTTAAAAGAACAACTAGTGTTTTACTCCTGATCCATAGCACCTAGCCATGGTGTCCGCAAATGGCCTGGAGCAGCTGGGATGCAGCTGCGGCACTGGCTGCCCGTGAGCACTGCAGGCACCCGCAGAGGTTGAGAGCTTTGGCTACAGCCCTTACATAAAGCTCTTATCTGTGTCTGGGAATGAACTGGGACGGTGTTCTGGTGCACTTACAGTTGGCTCTCTTCTCTTTCTGCTTCCTCATTCACCAAATTAGTGGTTAATTAACCAAGGATTTGGATGTGCATCTCCAGCAGCACTGTCATCCTGGCCGCCGACACGGATCTCTGTCACTGGCCATTACATGGGAGAGGCTACAGATGTTCACAGGAATCTCAGTTCTTCCCCTTGCAAAACCACGCACCAAATATGTCTCCTCGTTAATTTGTCTGCAAATTAATCACCTTTTTCATGTCATCTGTTGAGTCTGTTTTGCAACTCCACGGCTGTGGTATGTTCTGTGTCCTGAGCTGCCTGGTAGAAAATTAACATGCTGCTCTGGTGGATGGGAGGGACCCTGTCTGCCAGCCTTTCTGTACCCCAAGCCCTGCTCTGGTTTTGGTTTTTTTTTTTTTTTTACTGCTCCCACCCCTACAGGGTCAACATTAACTTGAAAACAGTGGGAGGGAATGAAAGGTGTTTTGAAAGGCTGATCCTAATGGTGGGAGACGCATTGAATGCTCATGCAGGGTGGGGAGAGGGGTTGTGGGCAGAGAGGTGGTTCAGCAAAACGAATTGAGTTTGGAGTCGTTAATCTGCGCCCCTAGCGCCCTGTGCCAGAAAGTTGTAACTGTGCCTGGCTAAACTGCATGAGCCTTTGAAATTCACAGCAGTGCTGGCAGTCCCGCTGGCTTTTGTCCTTCCTGCAGACACGCAGCTGCTCAGTCCCACATCCCCGTGTGCTCGGCAGCCCCACCGCTTCCTCTGGGTCTGCCGCTGAAAGCTTGGGGGACACCACAGAGATCAGCAGGAAGAAAACCTCAAGGAGATGAAGCAGTGTTGCCATTGCACCCATGGAGGATGTGAAAGTGTGGAATGGTTGGTTCATGTCTCTGCCCTCTGTGTGCAATTAGTCTAACAGGGGAGAACTTTCTTTATCACCCCCCTCTGAGGAGTGGTGCGTGTCCAGACTTGCTTAAAAAATTTCTTGGGAATAGTCCAGAAAGCTCCCGTGGTAGAATGTGGTCTGCAGAAGTACTGGCTTTGTTCAGGTAGCTGTGCTGGCTGCCCAAGGGACGCTGATTGTAACACACAAGTCTATGAGCTCTGGCTTTTTACCCTGTTGATGTTTTTAATGCCAGCTTTCAGCACAGGTAACTCGGCAGAAAAGGTGACGTGTTGCCAAAGGTTGTGGCTGGAAAGTAGGCATGGTGTCTGTGAAAGGTGTTTTAAATATAAGGCTGTTCATCAGGTGATGTGAGGCTTGCCTGCCCTTGGGAAAGAAATGGCTGCTGCTGCTTCAGGTAGTGCTACAAGGTGTCTTGTCAGGTCTAAAATAAAAACTTACGTGGTAATTTTCTGACTGCCCTGCTGCTTGAGGTAGATGCTGAGACCACTTCTTGCATCTGCCTTCTGAGATGTAAGGGGAAGGACATGAGCCTCCAGGACAAGTGGTGATACTGTGGAGTGGTATATCATACCCTTTCTGTCATAGAGGTCATGATTAATTAATTCAGTTCTAGTAGCAGTGACTTTAAAATGTAAACAGGCAGTTAGAAGTGCAACTCCTAGCTCCATTTGCTTTTTTGCTTCTTTTTAGGAAGGCACATTTAAAGATTTTGAAGGGGAGGGTTCTTATCCCCTTGGAAAAGATCACTGGTCATTCTAAACCAGCAATTAAAAAGGGATTAAATAATTGGTAAGGCATTCCTGGAGCATCTTCCATCAACTAGGCCTAAAGGACACACACCACTTAGTTTCTTTGAAAGAATGTTATGAAGGTAAAACAACCAAATCCTCACTGAACTTCTTCCTTTCAGTACTTAAAGGCGGCTTACAGGAAAGATGGGGACAGATTTATAAGAAAGGGGACTAACTTCTTAGCAGGGCCTGCAGTGATAGGGCAAGGGATAATGATTTTAAACTGAAGGGGGCTAGATTTAGACTAGATAAAAATAGGTTTTTTGCACTGAGGGGGTGAAACACTGGCATGGATAGATGCCCCAACCTTGGAAATGTTCAGGGTCACGTTGGATGGGGCTCTGAGCAGTCTGATCTGGTTGGAGATGTCCCTGCTTGGTGCAGGAGGGGTTGGACTAGATGGGTCAAAAGTCTTTTCCAACCTGAACTATTCTGTGGTTCTCTATAAATGAAGTACAAGCCCTAAGGATGAGCTGTAGGAAGCTCAAGCTTTCCATTTTCTGGGCTCAACTAATGGCCAGTAGTCAGGCAGTACTTAAAGACTCTCTGTGTACCTCTACACTGTGTTTATCTTGTTCATCTGCTGCTTCTCCTCTCCTGTTCCAGCAGCCCCGAGGCTTTCATGCTGACAGCCTTGTGCTTTGTGTTCAGGTGCTGTTGCAACAGATATAAAGCAGAAGAGTTGTGTGTGTGTAATTGTGTAGTTCCCTGCAGAACAGCTGTCCTACGGCTCCGTGGGGTGCTTGAAGTTTGGGAGGCAAGGAAGGAAGGTGTGGCTTCATGGTTTCACAAGCTACACTGGCTTCTCTCAGCCCTGCTTGCTTCCCTGTAGCTGGGGGCAAGGAATCATGCAGCCCTTGGCTTGCTCAGTTAAGTCCCAGCGCCCTCATCTGATGGAGAGATAACCTTTTGGTGGCCTTGGTGATAGGGGGTGTGCCTGGGGCCATGTAGGTGCTTGTTGATGGGAAGGAGGCACCAGGGATGCACAGGATGGGGGACGGGGGCAGACATCAGTTGCAGGCATTTTTTTGAAAACACCCTAAACCTCTTTTTTTAAAGAAGGATCCTTGTGATAAGGCAAACTCAAAGTGAGGACTTTGCATTATGGGACTCTACTGTGAGCTTCGTGGAAGGAAGGAAGGAAATGAGTCTTCTGAAACTTCCACTTTTGTGCCTTGCACATGGATGTAGGTCATTAATTGGAGTAAGAAACCTGAGGAAAAAGATTGAGGGGCGTTAGAGAGCGTTTCTGGAGGAGGATTTTCATAGGGAAGACATTAATGTATGTGTTTAACTCAAACCACTGAATTCTTGTAGAGTTTTAGTTTATGCAAAATGCTTTTATTTGGAGATCCAGCTGTCCTAGCTTGTTTTAATTGGCTTTGCATAAAGAATTCCTTTGCATAAGGAATAATGAGATTTGGGTTTTTAAAATTAATATCCCATTAAAATGTGGGCAAAATGATACTTATGCAGCTTCCTGACTGTCCTGGAAGCAGATTCAAAGGCAACAGCTTCTTTTTAACAAGTGATTTTCCACTCTAGATCAGACAAGTGGACTGTTTTTAAAGCTTTTAGTCATGAAGAATTATTAAAAAAAAAACCCTCCACAGTGTGAAATTAAATCTGATTTTCATAAATGATGCTGAAGATTGAGATGGCAAATCCCAATGCAATTACATTTATAAGCTTACTCATTTTAGAGTTAATAACACCGTAATGACTTGCTTTTCTCTTTATGGGCTCGGAGTTCCTGTAGCAATGGATGGCAGAGCCCACACAGGACTCCTGTGCTGGTGATGTTCATCACTTATCTAAGAGTTAAACATCACTGGAGGAGAGAGAGGCTGAAATGTCTCAGTGCTTCGGGTTAATTACTAGAGCAGGTCCCGCAGAATGACTGTTCTTTATGTGTCAGGTTGGCAGAGCTGATGTTGTGTCAGCATTTCTTTTGTTAAAAAGCTTCCTAGGAGTTGAAAAGCTGGCATGTGTGTCTCCTAGGAGGAGGTCTTCCTGCAACCTGTGTGGAACTGGAGAGCTGCTCTTCAAGCAAATGGAGCCAGCCAATGCATAGTGATAAATCTTTGTAAAATGTAATATAAGAATGGGGTTGCCTTCTGGTTTTGGGGACAAAGAAAGCGCTCTGTGCTCTTGCAAATGAACTGCATTCATTAGTGCTAAGGAGAGAGGGGGGTTAATGCAACTTTCACCCACTTGCCTAACCTGCGGGTGCCTGGAGGAATGGAAAACAAGTTTAGCATACCTGAGGGCTTTTATTACAGAGGTCTCCCTTTAGTGTGTGTCCTGCCCACGCAGAGATAAAGGTGAGCAAGAAAACTCCTAGAGCTATATGTTTTTGCATGGGTATGCAGCAAATTCCTGCCCAGGTGACTCTTGCTGGAAGGATCCAGCCCATGTACTGGGAAGAGGTATGGTTATCACTGGTGGGGTGTTAAGGTTGTCGGGTCCTGGGTGGAGCATGCACCAAGTTAACTTCTATTTAATCCCTGCAAGGGATGTGTAGGTTGTGACACCTAAAGGCAGAGCATGGGGACAGATGCTCTTCCATCAGATCCCTGAAAGCTCCTTCAGAAGTGCAGGCACAGTTCTACAGTGCAGCTTCATTCTTGTTCTTCCCCTCCCGTTTGGGAGAAAGGTGGTGAATAATCAACTCCCTGCTCCCCAGATAATGCTTGAAAGCTGTCCAAAATGGGCTTGGTTTCCAAAGCGGAATGAAATCACCGGGGTACATAAGGCACAGAGTCGTGCTGAGGGCTTTGGAGTGCTGAGCCCCTTCCTTCCTGCTAGGAAAGAGGCTGAAAAACCTCCAGGTCGTTTTATTTTTGATGCTAAATGCATAGTTTCCTTCCAGCACAGCAGGTTTGTGACTCTCTTGGAGCAGAGTGTCTTCAGCCTGAACACAAGCCGAATCCTGCCAGCAAGGCAAGCGAGGGCTTGTTTGCTGCAGACGTCGTGCGTACGTGTACATAGCCCAGGGTTCTCTTAAGGCACTCTGAGTGTTGTGATGTACAGTGTGATCTGAGGGAGGCAACCTAAAGAAAACCAAGGGCGTCAAATCCATCTAAAGAACAACTTAAGGTCAACTTTATCCTCTGTAGCCCCTGTTCTCTGTGACAGCCTCACAGATGACGTTTACTCCATCACACAAACGTATTGTGCATGAGATTCTACTCTGTCAGTTGCTGTTGCACTTGAGGCGATCAGGCATCAGTTTTTGGGATCTGGGTGGTAGGAGTTGGTAATTTGGTAATCCCCATAACACATTTGGGCTGCCTAAGGTTATAGCTTGTGCTCATGCTAAATCGAGCTGGCCCTGGAAAAAACACCGTTCAACTCTTTCAGTTATGTTTCCTTTAGATTTATTAAATAGTTGTCCTTTGCCTGGGTGGAAAATGTTAAAAATAGAAGTGCTCAAGGCAGGGCTATTGTGTCGGTGTTGACAGGTTTGCTGGAAGATGAAGCACGCCTTGTATTTTAAGAAGCACCAGGTTGCTCTCTTATGTCCTCTTGACCCTGTGCCGAGGAGCTGCTTCTTGGAGCTAAGAGGAGTCCATCTTTTGGATAAATCATGTGTTTTAGGGTGATTATTGCAGCGAACAGACTGATCTTAGTACTTCTGGTGAGCTGCTGCCTTTTTTTAAGAGGCACCAACTGCAAAGCTAGTCAGTGAAAGGTCCTGAAATAATACCTAAATACTATTAGCTTTGTGTTAGAGTTCTTTGCTAAAGTCAGTGTTCTTCATCCCATTGCCGTGCTGTCGAGCCTGTGTGTATAAGGGACTAGAGCACAAGTGATGCTACGGAGGAAACCATGTGGCTGTACTGATCTGTACCATGCAGCAGAAGAGAAGGTAGAGGCACCACACAGGGCCTTTATTTGGTGGGTTTCTGTAACTATGGAGCTGTGTCACCCCCAAAAAAGAAAGAGATGTGAGTGTCTCTGGCTGTCGTGGTTGCAGAGATGACTTCCAAATGTAAATAGTGCCTGAAATGATGGGGAGCGATTCCCCCAGCTGCCTGTCTCAAGTTGGCTGCTTTGTGCCTAGCAGTCAGCTGTTGGTATCTGTGTTTTGTCAGCACTGAAATCTAATGGTGGCCACACAGATTTTATCGTACCCTTGCTGATTGTTAGCTTATCTCAAGCCTGCAGCATGCTTGCCAAGTAGTGTTCTATATCCAACTGTCTCCTGGGCGGCTCTGAAAGTCATCTGTAACTTAGGTGGAGCTTCAGTTCTGCAGGAAAACCAGCATGTAGGGCAGACATAAGGGAAAGGTAAGAAGCTGTTGGCTTGTGGGGTTTTTGGGGTAGTTTTTTTAGCTTTCCAAAAATGATGTGAGGAAGGGAGGGGTTTGTTGAAGTGCAGGCTTTTTGCAGTGTAGTGATTATTCCCTTCTTTCTTCCTTTGCACCGCACAGATTATTTTTTCCCCTCACGTGGTTAGGATTCCCCCTGATTTAGTAGGAACGTTTAATCTTCAACACCCAGCTCAACAGGGGAATGTGTATTTTGATAAGGAGCAGTTAGTGGTGCTTTGTCACACAGACTTGGAATGATCCCAAAATCAGATCATGAGTCACTGGGGGAGGATGCTCGTCTGAATGCAGCTTTGCAAACTGTGTGACAGACGCTCTTAGTAATATAAAGAGACCTCAAGAAGAAATATATAAATATATATATAAATATATTATATATTTATATTTTATTTATATTTATGTGTAAATATATAAAATATATTTTTATATTTTATATATACATTAAAATACCTATGTAACTTATTTCACTTACTGGTCATGCTCTTAATGAGCAAAAGCTGATGGGTTTCTTTAGGACGTGGTAGGTATCAGTGCTGGCCCCTCCAAGACTTTGCACGGTCAGTGCACAGCTAAGATGTGTTCAGAGCTAGTACATACACTTAGTTTTCCATCCTTGGAAATTTATTATAAATGTTGGCAACTGACTTTAATATATCTGGAGGGCCTTTAGTTGGACAGCAGTAGCTTTCAACTTCATTAAAAAAATACTGGAGATTATGGGTTGTGGGGGGTTTTGGTGGGAAAATGCTGTTACGCTCTGAGGCTCTTGCAGAGCAAGTGAGTAGTGTGCTTCTGTAAGCCTTTTTTAAAAGTTTCTATTTATCCTTGTGGTCGTAACTTAGGAAATATTCACTGTCATAGGTCACAACGTTTCTGTGCTAAATTTGGGAATATAGCTGGCAGCTTTCTTTTTCCCTGGGAACTTTCTTGTCAGGTTGGTAGAGAAAGCTTTAGCTACTTAGCTGTTGGGGAGGGCACAGAAGAAGTTCTTAGTTTTGTTCTCTTTTTTCCCTCTTTTTTTTTTTCCTTTTTTACTTCCACTGCTTGTGTGTTCTTCCCTGCCTTTTCCACTGTCATGGAAGAAAGGAAGACTGGAAGTGTCTGTAGATTACCTGCCCTCTGGGGAGGGGCTTTGCAGCACACCCTGTGATGGGCAGTCAGCTGGGGCAGTGCTTCCAGCTGGTACATCACAGAGGTAGCATGTGGTCTAGCTATGAGTGAACCTGGGGTGCTTAAGCATGAGACCTTTTCAGTGGGTGCTTACGTGAACTTGTTCTGTAGGTAGAAAGAATGGAAATGGTACCAGACTATCCTGAAACCTCAAGGCAGGTCCCTGCTGAGAGTGGACAGTGAGTGGAAAACCAGTGTCTTTGGTTGCACGGTGTTGGGAGTTCAGCTGGGCTGCCAGAAGTTCCTTGTAGACTTTGCCTGTTCCTGGGCTTTCCCAGGGTGCCAAAAGCACTCAAGCCCCCCAAACTAGATTCACTTTATTTGTAGTGATGTAAGAAGGGCTGTCCAGTGTTAGCTGGAATACCCCTTCCCAAGTTCATCTCTCGTGCTGTCTGTCTGTCTAGCATATATTGGCTGGTGGGTTATGGCACTCAGACGTGCAGGGTAAATGCTCCAAGGGTCTGTGGTACTCCATCTCACTGTTGGAAGCTAATATGCTTTTTGATGGGATTTCTTAATCACGCAGACTTATATTAAACAACTTTCCAAAGCACATTAAACTCCTTTCCAAAACCAGAGGGAAACAATTGGTGGTAAAACCCAGCAAAGGAACCTGGCTGATCCTATTGTTTCTGGGGTCTGCGGTTTTCCTGTTTACTCAGCCTGACTTTCAAAGTCTTGTCCTGCTCCTTAGGAGCAAAGGGCTTTTGCACTGATCCCCAAGGCTCTTCCCTGTCCCTCTCCATGCAGTTTTTGATTTGTCTCCCAGTTTTGAAAATGCATCCATTTGGAAGTGTCAGAGGGAAACCTCTCCTCCCCTGCCTTTAAGCACACAAAAATAAAGTCCTGGCAATTCCTTCCCCCTTCTTCTGGCTGGACCAACAGCCCATAAAAAACCCAAACTTGGTATTTAACTGCTTCTCCTGCATTTTTTCCCCTCTTGAAGGCAACAGAGCCTGGAAATGAGGGTTTTCAGAGGTAGAAGGTGCTAGGTGCCGATTGTCAGTGTGCCTTTCTGACTGAGGCTTGCTGCCTTTGAGGTGAATTAAAATGTTTCAGAACTCTGTGATGGCTTATAAAACTGTGATACTAATAAGTAGTAATTAATAATTGAGATGATCCCACTTGCAGTTCTAGTGTGATGCAACCGAAGATTGTATGAGAGGGAAAAATATAAGCAATAGTCTGTGAAGCCCTCTTTGAAGGGAATTATAAGAATAAATCTTTGATATGTACGAGTTAGGGATTAACCTATGGATTCATGGCTGGCTGGAGAAGTAGAAGATCAGACAGACAGATGTGTTTGGCTGTGGTGTGGAGACATAAATCCAACCCACTGCTGTTGCCTGGCTCAATCTGCCTTGCAAAGAAACGGAGCCAGGAGCAGTCAGGGAACCCTGCGTGGGGCACTCTGCCTGCTGATCCCTGTGTGAATGGGGCTGGAGGAACCAGGAATCCCTCTGGGATTTGGGGGAAGCCGAGGTGGTGTCCTTTAACACAGCATCACAGCTCTATAGCACTCTTCTTTTTGCCTTCCCCGTGTTTGTCTGAAACCTGGAGATGTTCTTGTGCATGTGTGAACCTTGGGGAGGAGGGGGGCCTTTCATCATTGCTCTAGGTTTGGGTTTAGGCTCCTAGCAGGAGTTGGGGCAAGAGATGCCTTTGGGACTGTCTAGCAACTTGACATCAAAAAGGCTTTTGACCCTCTGATATGCGTGGGTGAAGGGAAGCAGTGCTGTCTTGGTGGGGCTGGGAGTGGTGGGCAGCTCTGTCTTGAGAAACAAAAACCCAAACCCTTCAGTTGGGGGTCTCCTCCATGAAGCTGCTGTGGAGCGATGTGTTTGTGCCAGGAGGGGCTGCCGTGTGGGCTTGGGCTTTGAGCTCATTCCTCTGGAGGTGGTGTGTGCAGCTTCCTTGGCAGCAGTGATAGCTGGGGGCTCTCAGCTAGATGCTTCCTTCCTAAACTCTTGAGAAGAGCAGAGTACTCTCAGCTAAATGAAGTGCTGCCAAAATAAGCATTCTTATTTAAAACAGTGTATCACCAGGAATGCTTCTGGCTTTAAAGCTTTAGGAAGAGAAGTTGGTCTGCTCACTGTAGCTCGATAACATTTTTACATGTTTGTTTGTTCTAAAGCACAGGTCTGGATTGCAGAGACAGGGTTTCAAGTCCTTGATCTGAAGTGAGCTCATGGGGAAGATATCACATTATTTTTCTTGAGTATGAAATGCTTGCTCCTGTGCCCAGCCTACTCATGGGGAGATGCCCCCATATGAGCCATGGAGGTGATCTCCAACTCATCTGATAACTTATGACAGCTTTGTTCCTGAAAAATGTCAGGGACATTTTGTTTCTGTCCCAAAAAAAGAACAGAAACAAACTTCAAAACCTCAGAGGTTGCTATGAAACAGCACCATCTTCCCCTTGGCTCTATTAATAAAGCCTTGAAATATGCTCCTTGTCAAGTTCCCTTTGTTCTCATTGCTGCTGCTGGTGGAGAGTGGTGTCCGCTACTTCTGCCTCCTCTCCTGAGCCCAAACATCTCCTCAGCTGTGGATTCATTGAGCTGCCCCAGGCAGAGTTAGGGTGCTGTGTGCTGCCTGTCCTGCAGTGTTGGTACAGGGCAGGGTTGTCTTCTCCTCCTCTGTTATGCAGGTGGAGGAGAATTATTTCAGGTTTTCAGTACTTGAGAGTTGTTTGAAAGTATGCTTATTTTGGAAATTACGGCTTTTGCATGCTATGCTCCCTTGCCTCAGGTTTTCTTAGCAACCTTTAAAAGGGTTCCTGAACTCTAAAGCAATTTCCCTGCAGAAAGCTTGTTGCTGTTTGCCAAAAGGAGACGCTGCCCTGCCTGTTCCCTGCAAGGCCCAGGTTAGCTGGGGCTGCCTTCGTGTCGGCTGCACACAGACCTTCTATGGGTGCAGGTTTGGGTTTGGGCAGCAGGGCTGAGCTGAGGGATGTGGAGCCAATGCAGAGGGCATCTGCTTCCCTCTGCTGTGCTCAGCAGCAGTCCTGTTCACTTCTGATATTTCATATAAAAACCAGCCTCCAACAAATGCATGCTGCAGAGGAAAACAGCCCACAGGAGAAAGCCTCTCTACGAGCTTCTGAGCATTTCTGGACCCCTGTGTGTACTGAGAAGACAGTCTTCCATATGGAAGGCTGCAGCAGCAGAGCACGTGGCCTGCAGCTGTAGTGTGTTCTGGCTACTTTACGAGGGCTGGGTCCCCTCCCGGCTGTGGGTGTCCATGTGGAGCTTGGTCAGTGGATCTTCAGAGCTCTTCACTGGAGTGCCCTGATGTCTGGGTTAGTGGGATTGTTCTCTGGTCTGCTGACTGCTCTGACTCGGGTGCCAATGCCTGTCATGGAAGGTGAGTCTGTGTGTGTTTAGGTGTCTGAGCTTATTTGTCTACAGCCTGGACCTTACTCCCTTCTGCTGCTGTTTATGGAAGTGAGGATGGAAGGGACCTTGGAAGGCCCTCCAGTCCAGACTCCTGCTTGGAGCCAGGTTGATGGTGAATTCACACCAGACTACTCCAGGCTTCGTCTAGTCTGGGTTTGAAAACTACATTCTCTGGAACAGGTTGCCCAAGGGAGGTGGTGGTGCCCCCTCCCTGGAGATGTTCAAGGCTGGGTTGGATGGGGCATTGAGCAGCCTGGTCTGGTGAGAGGTGTCCCTGCCCATGACAGGGGCTTGGGACTTGGTGATCTTTGAGGTCCCTTCCAGCTCTGACCATTCTATGATTCACGATGTTTCTTTATGCGGTGACAGACTGACTTGCTGCGTTGATGCTTCTGCTGAGGACTTCTCCCTGTGCAGTTGTGCCTCTCAGGATGTGTGTGGTTTCTTGCTCATGACAGTCTTGACTTTCCAGGCAGCAGTCACAAAGTGGACTGCTGAGACCCTGGAATTTAAGCATCCATTATAACATAGCTTCTCAGAATATGGTATTTTGGGTGGTTATTTCCATTTGACCTGGAGTTCCTGCCTTGATGAGAAATACTAAACGACTGGAAAGAGGAAAAAGGAGAAGCTGAATTGGTGACCTCTCTGTTGTAGCTGGCAACTTGGGAGCATCTCAGTGATCCTGCAGAGTGTGTGTTGAGTAGGGTCAAGGGCTGCCTTGTTGCCTCTGTGGTTCCTCTTGGTGGGGTGTGCTTGCATTGAAGGCCTGTGGACCTGATGCTTCTCTACCTGCAGACTTTCTTGTTAATTTACCTCTTCTGCAGAATTTCATGCTTTCAAGAAGCAAGGCCCTAACTGATGAGGTTACAGGGCTGCGTTAGGAAGTGACAGGTGTCCCTCTCTGTGGGTGCTCTGCACACCTTGGTGGCCGTAACTGTATCAGTAATAGGAAGGTGTGAATCCTCCTATTCCCCAAGTGGGTTGTTCTAGCTGAAATCTGAAAGGTGCTAGTGGCTTGGGCCCTGGAGCACAGGACCACTTCAGTTGTGTGGCAGAGACTAATGGTTGAAAGTGAAGGAGGTGGGTAGGGAAAACCCCCTCAAATGAGGCTTCTCCTTCAGACAACTTTGAAGCTCTCAGAGCCACACCACACCCTTCCCCCAGCTCGTTTTTACTGCCTTTGGTAGCAAGCTGATCTCTGAATTTGGGTTCTTCTTCTGGTTTGTAAAGAAAAGGAGACCGGAGAGGTTACGTGTGTGCACCAGGTACCTGCAGATTTTGATATAAATCGGCATGTCCTTTTGTTGTGTCTTGTTCCCTCCTGCCCTAATAGCTACAGCTTCTGGTTCTAGTCAAGATCTGAAGGCTGCTAGACTTCTTTGTCTTTCATAGTTCAGCACTTGTGGTTCTGCATCAGTTCAGGTGCTCAGAAGGCTGAAATCCCACCAGCTGTCTTGCAAGAGATGGCCATCAGTACATGCAGGGGGTTGCACGGAGACAGCAGTGTCACAGGCTCACAATTGAGGTGTGTTTGGGGCTGGAGATCCCAAACCTGGCTCTGTGTATGTGTCTGTTTGCATCTGCAGATGGGATGTGTGTGACCTTGCGTTGCCAGTGCCTTGTGAGTGGATTGTTGGCCCAGCAAGCCTTTCCTTTGTGCGTGAAGGTACATCTCCACTCAGCATTGCTGAAGCCTGGCTCAGAGCTTACCCGACCTGAAAGTGTGGGCAGGAGGAACAGATGGTGCTTGTTTCTGAATTTACAGTGCCTTCTCCCCCACTCCCTGTGGACAGATGAAATGATGTATTAATTCCAGAGCCTCGTGTAAGCACAATGTGTAAATACATATAAACATGGGCTTGATCCGCTCCGGTTTGCGTGTCCTGGAGCAGTGATGTACAAAACCTGCTCCCAGCCATCCAGGCAGAGGAGGGGGAAGTGGTGAGAAGGAGCTCAGGCTCAAGTCGCTTCTTAGCTTTTCTTGAGTCCACCTCTTCAGGCACAGCACCCTGAGCTGGAGGGGCAGCCCCTGCTACCCAGGGCAGGGTCACGCCAGATCTTTCAGCTGGGCTGGGAGGCTTAAAGCCCATTTGTCTTGGAGGGGCTGGAATGAACCCTGGTCATGGTTTCATCTGCCTTCTTGCTTCTTGGGAGGGGCTCATCGTGTGCTAGTCTCCCTTTCCAGGGCAGCATCCTTCTTTTTCCTGACATTTTGTTTGTAGCTGGTGATGTTAAACTCATGAAGGCTTGATGTTATCAGTTAAATGTTCCTGCCACTCTAAACTGTAAGTATTGGGAGGAGCCCCACTGGGCATAACATTGGGCACTGAGTTGGAGGGATGAGCAAGTGACACAAAAGCCGTTTTCTTTCAGCTCCCCATTGATGAGCTTCAGGTGGTAAATTCTGCCAAATGCCAATGTTACCAAGGGAGGGCACTTGGTGTTTCTCCTGAAGACTTGACCAGGCTTTGGATGGAGTCTCCCATCCCAGGACAGCTAGATCTGGAGAAGGTGAGGGCAAGGTGTTAGCATGGGAGATAGCTGTGAGATGGTTGAGCTACTGAGAAATGCTTCATACTCTGAAGTTTTTGCTCCAGTGGTGTTAAGGTCTTTGAAAATGTAAGGGAAAAGCCTCTGTTTGTATTCCTTGTCTGTAGCTGAGAGGGTATCTTGGTGATCAGTAGGTTTTCTGGGAGGAGGAAGAAGGACAAGAGTCATGGCTGTGTTGGACTGGGACTGGGGTATAGGGCAGACGGGTGCAGTTATAGCCCTGAACTCAATTTGTACCTTGTCAGTGAAAAGGGGTGGGGGGCAAAGTTGTCTGAGGTGCCTTCCTGGGATTAAAAAAAACCTATTCAGAGAGCACTTGCTGGAATATGGGGTTGGCTTGGAAAGCTTTTACACTCCAGGATTTGCTGGTGGTGAGGAGGGAAAACAAGTGCAGTCACTTTTCATCAGAGGTTAGAAATAGGATTTCTCAAGAAGCTCTTTTGGCATCTGTGGTTTTTAATCTTTTCAAAAAGTGAAGATGTGTTATTTTCAGATAACACAGCTACTGAAGTTAGCTCTAGTGAAGTTGGTTAGGTGGTTTCCAAGGAACTTCAATAGGCTGTGGCAAGATGGGATTATTCAACAGCACTGCACCACATGAAACCCACCATGGCTGTTGTCCTGGTTCTGACCAGGCCAGAGTTCACCTCCCCAAGCAGCCAGCCCAGGTGAGCTGAGTTAGCTGGGGCTGTTGCCATACCACCTGACATCACTCCCCCATAAAACCATTATCCCAAAACTGGGGACAGATGTGTTTAGTATAGCATGATGAAGGGGAAGTATTTGAGGTATTCATCTATATGATGAGATCTGAATTAGCTCTGGGAAGAACACTTAGGGGTGTGTTATTTGAATGTTATCCTGCTGACATGTACCATTAATTGCATTTCAGTCTGCTTTTGCTAATGGGAGATACAACTGAGTGTAAATTTATGAAGCTACTGGAGAAACTTGGAAGGGGGAAGGAAGAAACATTAGTGATAGAAAGACCAGAGATGGAAAAGTTGGTGGAAACAACATCTTTTGCTGTAGTGGAGAGAACACAGCTGCTGGGTGGTTTGTGGAGTACTGTGGTGAAGTTGGGTATCACTGCAGACCTGCTGTTGAGGTTACTGGGCTCTAGAGCCCTTAGCAGGAGCACCTAGCATTAAACCATTCCATTGATCCCAAACCACTGCTGTGGAATGTTTAAGCTGTGCTGACTTCATGCTGAATATCAGTTAAAGCCCATTGACTTGATTTTTGAGAGTATGTGCCTATGCAGCCTCAAAACCACTCCCTAATCTCTTTTGGAATTGGGATGAGTTGTAACCTCAATACTTAGGAGCAAAGTATTTTATAAAGCTGAAGAACTCAAACTATTAAACCACAACACAATGTTTTATTTTCCTTTTGGATAATACCCTAATAAATTTTAAATAAGTGCTGAAATGGATACAAAAATCTTCAGTTTATGTTGGTTTTGAGGGGGGGGAGAGAGGAGAAGGTCAGCCTTTTTGATGGATGAGGGTTTCCATAGGGTAATGAAGTTGGTTTTTAAGTATCGTGAGCAAGGACAGAGATTTCTCTTGCCCATCTGGGGAACATGTAAGCCTGGACCATACCTTTTTCTACAGATCTGGCTGTTTTCTTGTCTCTGCTCTGCAGCCTGAAATGGCTGCAGCTCCCTGCATCTTTGGCAAAGACCTGCAAGCTGGAGCAAGAGGCAGAGAAGCAGCAGGTGCTTCTTATGGGCAGGAGAGGGCTGGGGCATATCCTTCATGCTGACATCTGTTTCGTTTAATCCCCAAATAGAATCTCTTGAAGCAGAGGTGATTTATGTTGCTGATGGTACTTGATAGTTGGCTGTGAAATGTGGTCTTCTGCTGCCAGGATGGGTCCTGGACCCTCGTGTGGGAAGCTTTGGACCTTGTGGCTTGGTGGGTTGGGGTCAGGCTGTCCATCTGGAGCTCTGCTGCCTGGGTATCCAGTGCGTGGGGGCGGAGGAGCTGGACCGGCTCTACGTGCTGTTCTGCAACTCATGGCCCACTGGGGCTTCTGTGATGAGGAGGAGATGCTTCCCACCACAGCTGCGAGTTCTAAGGGGTAAACAGGAGGACAAATAGAAATGTTAGTACAGTCTGTGCTCGACTGGGCTGTCGGACCCTGCCTGATCCAAAGGCAGCAGACGCTGTGTATCTGGTTTGAGTGGGTCTGGCAGTCCTCATCACGGAGCACAGCCCTTCTCCAGGCTTGTGAGCTCAGCTGGATGCAGGACACGATGACTCTGCCTTTAGCCCACAGTGTGGACCTGAATTTTATTTATTTCTTTTTCCATTCTTAATATTTTCCTTCTGGGAGAGAGAGAATGGTGACTGTCTTGAGCAACAGTGTGGGCTATCTGAGCAGTCTTCGTACCAATAAACACGTGTAGCAAGGAAACCCTAACCCAGCAATCCCCAAAGCTGCTCAGGTACCAGTGTGGGGTGATCACCTCTCCCTGGCCTGTTGTAGTGCCAGAGGATTTTAGATGTAGTGTGATTATTAATGTTTTTTTCCTCTCTCTTTTTGTTTTTTTTTTTAATTAATATTTGGGCAGTTACTGGGAATAATGCTGATGCTGAAGATGCTCGCTGTTACGCAGCTTGGAGAAGCCTTAAAAACAGGTTGTAAAGGGTGTGCTGAGGTCTTGGTTTTTTACTTCTGAGTTGGAATTAAAGCATGGAGTAGTATCTGTGCTGCTGAAGATGATGCACGTGCAGAATCCCTAAAGAAAGCGGGATTCCTTGCAAAGTCCTTTAATACCGTGACTTAGCTGGGAGATGTGTAATTCCAACCCTGCTACGCCCTTTCCAGGTTAGGCAAATAAGTAGATTATCTATTTACTTGCAAGTTTGTTACCAAGCTCTCATTATTTCATAGGTTTGGGGTTTTTTTTACATAGGCTGGGAGGTTCTCTTGTGACTTCCTTTTTTTTGGTCCTGAATGAGGTTTTGTTTGACTACACCTTTAAGATTCACAATTAATGGTGGGTATTGGGGTTGAGGGATTGTCTGGGGACCTGTTGCAGCACTTCATTGTTAGACTCTGAAGTGAATTAGTTGCTCTTGCAGGGGTTTAAAAGCACTGTGGGAAAAGGGGAGCTCTAAGCTTTCTTCATGCTGGTGCTGAGCATCCACTCAGGCCTGGAGTGCAAGCTCAGAGGTCTCATAGCCAGGATTTAGTGGGTTTTGGGGTGGTTTTTTCCAGTTTAGTGTTCTTTCAACTACCATGTGGAGATTATCTTTCATCTAGAGACTTGGCACAGCTTGGTGCTTGCTTGCTAGAGATGTAGAGATACAAATATTTAGGGAAACCTTGCTTAGCAAATACATGGGCAAATCCACCTTTTGCAGCTGTAAAAATGTTTGTGTCAGAGGCACCTTGAATTACCTGAGAGCTCTGCATTTGGAAGGAAAGAGCTGAACCTTAAGAAGAATTGATTTCAAAGAAAGATAATGTTCAGAATTACAGTGTGACTGCAAGTAGCCAGCACAGGGATTTTCTTCTGCATCTTTGTGCTCACGGTTTTACCCACTGAAGTTCATCTTCTGTCCAGAGCTTGTTGGTATGTCCATGAAAAGGCTGGGAACAGCCTGGCTTTGTTTTCCCATGAGCTGGGGGAAAATAGATTACTCTTCAACCAGCGAGTCTGGGGGAGGATATGCTCACATTGGGCAATGTGGTTTAAATTTGAAGGCCATTGCTATCTGGTCACTTGGTTAATGAAGCGGTGAATAATTTGTGTGCTTAATGTTCCTGGGAGATTGAAATGCTTTTAAAAAGTCCATCTGTCCAGCTGCTCTGTCTTTCTACGGCACAGATTAAAGTCACCAGACCTGGTTACATGATCAACTCAGTAACACTCAAGAAAATGAAGCACTGTGTGATCAGCAGAGTGGCTGTTCTGTTAGCAGTGACCTTCACAAGGTTGAAGAATACTTTGTGTGCAACTTTATACCTGTACTCTCTCCGGCTTTAGTGTTTTCTGAGGTTTCTTCATTTTTTCTTTTTTCCCCTCCTCACACTTACTTATCATAGGTACTGAGGGGGTCTAGATAAAAGAAGACTTGGGGGGGAGGGAGAGGGGAGGAAGGAAATAACACTCTTGTAGCTGAAGCAAGGGGTAGGAGGTTATCAACATCTTGTCCAGAGTTGTACCTTCTTCCCTACCATCATCACTGTGTTACAGAAATCCACAGCATGGATCTGGATTTCTTTACATGCTTGTTAAAAGAAATGTACATTACTCTCTTTTTTTAATCAACTGAAAATTAGCTTTTACTGCTGTCTGTAGCTTTGCACAAAGCAATTGAGATAAAAAAGTTCAAATAACTTCTTGCAGAAGTATCCTGGAGTGATCTGGGAGCGATTACGTTATTGTTGGTGTTGATTTAAGGCTCTCTTCTTGACATCTGTGTGTAATCTAGTGTATCTAATCATGGTTTTGTAGCCTTTTTTCAGAGCAGTGTTTTTCTTTGCATCAGCTTGTGGAAGGAGATCTGAAATTAAAATCTACCCTGTGTACTTGAACATTTTTTTTTCCAGATGTTAAGAAAATTCAGCAAGTATCTGAGTTAATGTGCTGGTAGTAGTGTTGAGTGAGCTTAAAAATGCCTTTTTTCCCCCAAAGGATATTGAATATCTATTTCATAAAAGGGCTTTCTCAGATAAACTAAGATTCTTACAGTAATACAAAGAATCTCAATGAAATCTTAGGGCATCACGCCTTGGTGAACGGAAACCTGAGCATGTGTGCAGTTTGTCTGTGCCTTTGAAGTACCAAGTGTTCTTTTCTGGGAGCAGAATTTGGTAACGAAACAATTTTCTGAGTGAAGCACCCAAGAAGGTTGTTGGTGCCCGTTGCTCCACGAGCTTTGTATGTTAAAGCTTTTTTCCTGACAGTGTGATGAGAGGTTCATGGAATTTTTTGCAGTGACTCAGGAAGGCATGGCTGTTAGCTTACTCTTAGCAAACAAGAGGCAGTTGCCTTTCTCTTGCTGGAATGTGTTACCCTATGGAAGTAAAACTCACTTCAGAATTTGGTCTGTGCCTCGTCATGTCCCACATAGTTTCTGAACCCTTTGCTCTTCTGCTTGGGTGGGTAGAAGGAAGAAGCTCTCCACAAGAATGACAGTTCTTGTTAGCGTTATGGAAAAGGTCAACCCAAGAAGGAACCAGGATTCAAACATACATCTTCATCTCTCACAGTTTTGGCTTCTGCAGACAGATGTGGTCCTGATGATACCCCCTCTTGCAGTAGAGAAGGTGCCAAGGCTTCTCTTCTAAAACACAACCAAGAGGTTCATATGTGGGAAGCTGGATGTTAGTAATGCCTCCAGTTGCAGGGCTCTTTCTGTCCCACCCCTTGTTTTGATGGTATCAGTAATTGGATGTCATTCTGGGTGAAGGGGCTTTGCATGTCCCACTTTACCCAAGCAGATCTTCGCAGCTATTACTTGACCCTCTGCTTGCCTAGTGTTCATCTGCCGCACAGCTTCTGTTTACCAAGGGCTTCATTGCTGGTCTTAAACTTTCCATCTCTAGCAACTCTTCTTTTGAGACTAAAACCACTCTAAAGTGAGGCTTTACGCTTTGAATTGAGTATGCAGCTCCGGCAGGAAAAGCTAGAGTGGGTTTGAAGGTAGAAGGCAGTGTTGGTGATGTGTTTCTGATGAATAAAGCTCCTTCTCCTACTGTTCCAGTGTGCTTGCAGCGTTTCCTTAACGTGGACAGATCCTGAGATTGACTTCACTCCTTTCAGAGGTTTGTGTGACTGCAGAATCTTTTGGTAAAATGTTTTGTCTCTAATTTTTGTATATCTGAAGTAGAGACCTAGGACAATGTGTGTTGTGCTAGAAGATGGCTAATGTGTGCTGCTGTTGAGGGTTTAAAACGAGGGCAGGTTTTGCCTATGGCTGTCCCTATTAATTGCTTTACAGGTAAGGACTAATCTTCATTTGATATCAGAACTTTACTGGGAAATGGTGGACTTCACCTCATGAGGCCATGAAGGAAGTAAGCCTCAGGAATTTGTATCGTTGGGGTTTTGCTCCACTTCTGTTGCATGGATTGACACACATCCTTTCTGAAGTGCTAAACATATTGATTGCTTTAGCTGGATCCTTGTTTAGGAAGGAAGAAGTAACAAGTTTTTAAGGAGGCAGAGGTAAGAAGCATGTCATCCCAGATGAGGTGGAGCAGAGTTCAAGGGCTTTATAATGCTTTGGTGAAGGTGGGCTGCATCTCTTCTGTGGAAAATGGAAATCTTAGCCAGGCTCTGTGGGTTTCTCAAATGATTCTGTTTTCAGGCCAAAGTAGCTTCAAGCTGCCCAGACTTTCATCTTTTGCAACCACCTTGACATCCTGGTAATGGTCATATCTGAAGATTGGGGTGATAGCATCCTTTGGCCAATGAACAAGGTACTGTTCTAGGCAGCAGAGACATGGGAACACCATGGAGGCTGGAAGAGCTGAGCTTTTTGAGAAGCCAGGCCCTTGCTGCTGTAACTCAGTGGTGGATTGAAGAGCATGATGCTCTTCAGCTCCCTTGGGGTGCCTGTAGATTGAAGGACCGCAGGTAGGTTGATTTGGGTTTGACCTATTGCTAAGTGTGAGGATGTAGTAAGGACAGAGGCTTGAGAGCACTGTATTGTTTGGGACTTCACTGCACAAAGGCAGCAGCTTTACTGATGGGTTTAAGTAGCCGTTTCTTCCTCTCACCCCAAAATGCTGTCAAAAGCGTTGGTATGCATATGGACCCTGAGAGCAGAGGGAGGAAGAAATATCTTGACCCTTTCATGGGCTGCCACTGATGGTCAACAGCCCACTGAAGTTTTAACGTGTGGTAGTTTATGTTGCTAATGGAGTCATGAGAGTTACCGTCCAGCTTCATCAACTCGGGACTCAGCATGTTTAAAGGAATGTTGCTGCCCAGCAGTGCTGATCAGAAAAAGAATTTTCAATAGTCTCTCCTGAGAAATACCTTCTGGTAGAGTTTATTTAGGCTTCAGTGGTGTAGCGTGCTGGGAGAAAACCTCATCACTTGGCATCCAGTGATTAAAGTCATTTTCTGTGGGATCACCGTCTCTTAGGCAGTGCTGCTACCTCGGGAGATCTGGAGCTGTTCTGATGATGCTGAAGGACCCGTGTGGGGATGGGGAGGATGTGGTGTGATCCAGCAAGCTGTGCTGAGTGCCTCTCAACGCAGTGCTTGGCGATGGGAGGGTTCTCTTCTGATGTAGAAGATGTTTCTTGGAAGGCTGCTCTCAGGGATCCTCTTCCACAGCAACTTACCTCCCTGGCAGTGTCCTCTGCCACAACCCAAGGCCTGATGACCCTCCTTTTTCTGAAGCGAGTGGGTTTTCTGGGCTTTGTTCCCGAAGTGTTTCTGCAGCTGTTCCTAATCCACGCTGCTATTTTTTTTTCCTGCTTAAAGGCAGGTCTGAGTTCTTGAGCCCTGTGACCTCTGACCATCTGGGAATGAAATGTAGTTCTTTGCCTAGCTTCCTCCAGGCTGCCTGCTCTGTTCCTCACATCGCAGCTGCCTCGCTGCCCTGCTGCTACCAAGGTGAACTAATCGCCCATCTGGAATTAGGCTTCACTTGGCATTCCTGCCGCTGGGAACCAGGCACTAACATATAGCTTCCCACCATAGTGTGCGGCCCATGTCTCAAGGCTAGTAGATGACAAGCTCTACAAGTTTGAAGTCCCTGTGGAAGCTCTTTCAAAGTTGTAAACACTTTAATTAGTTCTTGTTTCTGCTGGGGCTTTTGGAGGGAATTGTGCTTTGTGGGAGCTCCCTCCCTGCCAGAGGGGGGAATCCCGGGGGCTGTTCTGTCCCACTTCAGGAACCATGTCAGTGCCGCCTTTTACATCCTTCCTATGTAAAGGAGCTGTGAAGCAATGCTGACTCAGCCTGGAAATCTCATTCTTAGGCAAAATGATATGGAAAGACTGCACACACACACACACACACTTTTTTTTTTTTTTGCTTTTCCAGAGTTTTCTCTGCTCCTGAATGGGCAGCCTTTAGCCTGGGGTGGAAGGAGTTTTGATCTACAGGTAACTTTCCAAATCTAGGTTTAGCATGGATACATTGAGCTGTCTTGGAGCCTGATCTTGGCTCTGTTCTAGTCTGTGAGTTAAGCCAAGGGATTCAGATTTTGCAGCTGGAACTACTGAGAAGCCTAGCCTTAGTATTGAAGGGTCAGCAGAGAGCATCTAGCTTCGTTTTCTTGGTTTGTGGTGTTCCAAAATGATCTTCTGTGCAGAAGCAGGCACACTAAATCATGCTACCATCTCAAGTCTAAACTCTTTCTGTAGAAATACTCGGTGCCTTCAGTAGCTCCTTGTCCTTGCTGGTTCCTTGTCCAGCCTTGCTGGCTGCTACTCACGAGTGGAGAACTGGAGTGCAATTCCCTCTCTGCTTCAAGAAAAATTTGGAAGACCTTTGCTTCTGACTTTCCAGAACATATTTGAAACATAACTCAGTGGCAAGCTTTGTTTTGGAAATGGCCTTGCTCCAGCAATGGTTTTGTCGAGTCTGTTTATTCCAATTCCTTCCCTGGCTTAATAGGCTGAGAAAGTAAAACTGTTGTGTGGGTGGCTGGAAATGGTCTGTATGGATATTGCTGTAATTTGTGTTTCATAAATAATGGTAGCTTGTGCCTAAGCCCCTAATTGACTGCAAATGCATTAAACGATAGCAGAAGGCACACAAGCTGCTACTTAAAATCCGTGGCGGGAGTCAGTTGGGAGGAGTGGGAGATGGGGAGGCAGGAGGCATGCAGACTGCACTGCATTGAACGTGGTGTTGCAGATGGGTGTGCTGGGAAGTTCGGTTTCTTAAATGTTTCTTGAAGAATGTGAAACTCTTTAAATACTCGAGGAAGGGAAGCTGCCTTGTCTGCGCCGGGGCCGGGTGATGGATGCTAATAGCAACACTATTATTTCCAAATCGCTGCAGTGTTAATTACGGCCTGTCTCTGTGGGGGGGGAATAAAAATCTGTGGCTGATGAGTGGGAGGTGGAAGGGCAGGGGCGGGAGGGAGATGAAACCATCAAAATTCCAGAGAATTCAGTGTTCTGGAACATTTCTGTACAGACAGTGGGGTGGGAACTAGTGTGGCAGGTCACCTTGTTCCCGGAGCTGCTGAATTTGGTGCAGCTCAGAACGCTTGTATATAGCTGTATCACTTAATTTGTTCTTAATTAGGCTGGCCAACATGAGCTGTGTGTTTTTGATATCTCATTCAGATAGGAGCAAAGCCAGTTGTTAGAGCTGCTGTGGGCTGTGAGCACGCGTGGAAGAGGAGGGAGGCGAGCGAGGAAGGCCCTGACTTTTAGTAGGCTGGGGAAAAGGATTCAAAATACTACTTAATAGCAACTAGTGTAGCTTCTATCGCAATATATAGGCTGTAATACAGTTTAATAGACACCCTGGTGGGAGCTGGTGTACCTCCCCTCCAGGAGTGGTGGGGCTGGAGCGGGGGGTGTCTGGCACCTCACCCACACACACACGCACCATCCAAAAAAACCCCAACTTAGATGCTGCCTTTGGCCAGGATGTTTTCAAATCTGGTCCCTTGAGTTTGCCCAACTCCTTAAACCAAGGCATTGTGTGTACTTTGATTTTTGGTGTGCTGGTTGGAAGCGCGCGCGCGCGCGTGTGTGTGTGTGTGTGTGTGTGTGTGTGTGTGTTAAGAGCTGAGGGAAGGGCGTTGAGCTGCTTGGAGAGGGTGAGGCTGTGGGGAGGGTGTGCAGAAGGAAAGCAGACCTCAGGAAGGGCTGTTAGCATTCCTGCACTAACTATCCCATCCATACTTATTAGATATTTTTTTTCTCCTGTCACAGGTCAGTAAAACCTAATTGTCCTTTAAATAAATGGTTTTGTAATTCTTGCAGAGTTCTTCACTGCAGTCCAGTAAATTTGTTTTCTTATTATGGGAAGTCAAGTGTTTGCCAATTAGCCAAATACTGTATTTAAAGGAGCTGCAACTTTTTCTTTAGCTATTTAAGCTTTTGCTTAGGGCTTTGAAAGGTAATCTTTAGTCTTTTATCTAGTCATTCTTCCGTACCCACATGTCTGAAGATACAGTTAGGCAGAACATAAAGAATATTCTCTTTTCCACCTCCTGTCCAAGTAAGGTACCTGAGAGGAAATTAAAATGTAATGCCCTTTGTTTTGTCACTTCAAGTCATTCTCATGGCATGCAACTTAAGGGTGGGTAAGACTTGTTGCTTTGGTGTGCTTCCTTTGGATGTGCTTTCTTATGGAAGGAACCTTCCCAGGAGATGTCTGGCCATGTCACCAAGGATGAGAAGTATTGCCTTGTATGACTCAACTGAAACCTTTATCATGAATCTCCTTGAGCCTGGTGCTGCCACCAGCTCTGATCTTCTGGGCTCTGTGGTGGTGGTTGGTTTCTTTGTTTTTTAGTGGATGATAGGTGTATCTCCAACACAGGGAAAACTCTTGGGAAAATGTAACCTTGCTGGGGCACCAGGGGTGCTCAGTGACTTGGAATGGGTGGAAATTTCCACTTTTAAAAGGCTGTTTGTTATTATTGAAGTCACGGACTATCACTGATGATTTCTTGGTAAGTGCCATGCATCCTGCTGAGACTAAAGGACAAAAGGCAGGGGGGTTTTTACCTTTTCTGGATAAACTCTTTAGATGATTTTTTCCCCCCCCTTCCTATTTTTTTTGGGGGGGGGGGGTGGTGTAAAAATTCCATTTTGGGAGAGTAAACTCTCACCTTCTTGTGCCCCTTCAGTTGGGGAAGCTACGTGGCTTCACCCATACCTCTTGTGTATGAGTCAGAACAGCTTCTGGACATTTGAACTCTCCAAGAATCTCAACCTTTCATACCCCAGATCTCACTCATCTTACTGCCGACAGTGGTGGCAGGAGGTGGCTTTGCACTCCGGATATGCGAACGAAACGGAGCTCTCCCCAGACTGGCCCGTGGTGTCCTTGATCATCTGTGATCTGGCTGTGCTTGCCAAGCATAAAGTGCCTTTTTTTTTTTCTTTTTTTTTTTAAAAAAAGGAGCTTTTATCATTTGTGCTGAAAAAGGACTTTGAGGCTTCCTGTGCAGATAGGACTTTTGTGGTGTATATGGGATCTTTCCAGTCCCCAGTGAATAAACACAGCTGGATGTTTTGGGAAGTGGACTTAACATCTTTGCATCAAAGCTGTACAAATAAGGCAGCAAGCTGTACTGAATTACTAGACAACATTTTTCTGACTCTTTACGCTGATTTAGGAGTGATCAAATGAAAAAATGCATTTCTTATGAGGCTGCCTTCAGCCCGTGCGGGGGGGAGAAGAAGTCTCCCCTCCTCCTTCCCCGCCCCCCACCCCCCCAATCTTGGGAAACATGACTAGAACAAGCAGCCTCAATGACTTATCAATGTTGGATTATCATGCAATTATCTACTGGGCAGCCTGTTGCTGTCCGGAGCCGCCCACGTGCAGAAGTCAATGGTGCCTTTGTTTGGGAGTGCTGGAAGAATGCATGATCTAATGGGGTGGTGGGAGTTCACCTTCGTTCCAGCCCGCTCAGGGCTGCGCTCATTCCCCCAGTGTCCCAAACCCGTTTCCTTCCTCCGTCCCTGTTTCAGTAGGGACACCCAGAAAAAGCAATCCCTGTTTTTTTTATCCACTGGGCTCCCTTAAAACCCAGGCACCCATTGGTGACAGAGCCCCGAGTGCCAGAACCTCGGGATTGGTGTAGCGTGGCTTGTGGTGAGACTGCGTTAAAATCCCTCAGACGTTTCCTGTATGTGACATACACACCCAAATTCTCAGGCTCTTCAGGTGAGGCCAGAACAGTGAACCCAAGGCTTACTATCCTTGGTTTGAATTCCCTAAGGGCAGCCACCCAGCAATTAGGACCCATCATCTGTTATTTCCCCATGAAAATCACAACACGAGTATGTTGCGTGTTCTTTTCTTCAGGCCCTGGATTTTCCATTTGCTGGTGCTCTTCTCCTCCTCCACAGATTTTCTCCAAAAAGCTAGGGTGTAGTTGTAAAGGACATTTTCTCTGGAGCTACAATAATTTCTTGCTTTCTGTCATAAGTTTGGCTTTTTCCTGTGCATGTGACGCAAGCGACATAACTTACCGCTTATGTGTCTTGCAGGTGTTGAGTTGTTGTTTAATAAAATTTTTTCATTCCAAAAGAGCAAGTTGCTCAGGATGTTTCTCTCCCCTCCTTATAAACACCATCCTGCTCTTGCCCATCTGCATGCTGGAAAGTCCTGCGCCATTCCATGGGATGGGATAACTCATTTTTCTTAAATACTCCCTCTCGGCAGCAGCCCCTGTGCTCCAGGGAGGTTTCTAGCATGGGAGCCCAAACAAATATGGCAGCAGCTGAGAGCTTGGAGTGGTTGGCTGTCTCAAGTGGTGATCAGTCTTAATGAGACCTGGTGAGCTTGCTGACCTTGGTATTTACATCAGTGTTTCCATCCTGTGCAGTGTTTGACTTGTGTGAGGTTTCACAGATTCCCAGGATTGTAGGAGTTGGAAGGGAGCTCCAGAGATCATTGGGTCCAACCCCCCTGCCAAAGCAGGGTCCCTAGGACAGGTCACACAGGGAGGCGTCCAGACGGGGCTGGAATATCTCCAGAGAAGGAGACTCCACACCCCCTGGGCAGCCTGTCCCAGGGCTCCCTCACTGGGAAGAAGTTCTTCCACATATTGGTGCGGAACTTCTGGGCTCCCATTTATGCCATCGCCCCTTGTCGTTTCCCTACAGACCACTGAGAAGAGGCTGGCCATTTTCCCCTGTGTCCCACCCTTCAGACACTGATCAGATCCCCTCTCAGGCTTCTTTTCTCCAGGCTGAACAGCCCCAGGTCACTCAGCCTTTCCTTGTAGGGGAGATGCTCCAGGCCCTTCATCATCTTTGTAGCCCTTTGTTTCCTATCTATGCTGCCCTTTGCATGCAGTGGTTGTGTAAAGAGGAGGCAGCATCTCCCACTGCTATGGCTGGTGACTTGTTGTTTGTCAGGGAGGAACAGATGGCTGTTTGTCTTGGACCAGTGGAGTAAGTCTGTCTGCTCATAGCCAGTCCAGAGGTGCACTGGGTGGTGGGGAGAGTTGAAGGTTCAAGAAGGGCAGGGTTGATGTAGGAGTAAAGGCAAGTTGGGTGGACAGTGTGCCGTTTGTTGCACTCTAGTAAACTGGGAAAGCTGGTGTTTCTTCCTGGGAATGATGCTGAAACAGGTCAGATGGAGCAGAAAGAGGTAGTTGCTTGTGCCCTGTCTTGTCACTGCAAATGGAAGAGAAATTCAATAAACAAAAAAAAAGTGTGAAGTATGCTGATGGCTCTTACTGGATGGCTTTAGATCTCTGAACTTTTGCTTAGGAAGCTGTCAGCAGGTACCTGTGTGAAAAAAGGTGTCATGAAACCAGAGCCAAGCAAATGATAACCAGCAAAGTCTTAACAGTTTCATAGCTGTTCTGTGAATTCTGCTGAAAACAGATGTGCAAAGGATCTGTTCTTTGCCCAGTGCTGTCTTCTTGGGTGGGAGGATGCACCGAGGGACCGCAGGAAAGGTAGCGTGGTTTCCTTCCGCGTGCAGGGGCTGTGGCCAGCCCGGCCAGCCCGATAATGAAGGAGGCGAATGTTGTCTGGGGCTTATCTCACCCAGGCATCTGCTCACAATTCGGTGCTTGTATGGCTGTGCCAGCTGGTGGGACCTTTTCCTGATGTAAATTATCCAGAGGGATCTGAATACAAGGAGGCCTTTTGTGAGTAGGGGTGAATTCTTAACTTGGGGGAAAGGGAGGAGTCTCTAAAGATCTAAATAGCCTTTGGGTACAGGGTTTTTTTTTCCCCAATCTATGGTTTGCAGCATGGCACGCTTCCTGGTGGACCTTGGGATAGAGAGTTGGGCAGTAACCCTGCTGAGGAAGGGCTTTCCTTGCTGATGGCATCTGGCAGCTGCGGTCAGCCTGATGATGTGATCAGGTTGTTGAGGGGAGCATCCCTGGCATCAAACAATGCTGTATGTTTCCAGTGCTACTGGTGCTGTATCTGCAGGCATTGGGACTTGCTTGTTTGAATCTGTAATTGCAGAACTGTCTTGAAGGTGGCCAGCAGAGACAGAGAGGGGATTGTCCCTCTCTGCTCTGCCCACATGAGGCCCCAGCTGGAGTCCTGTGTATGTGGCCCCCAGTACAAGAGAGATGTGGTACTGTTGGAGAGGGTTCAGAGGAGCCACAAAAATGATCAGAGGGCTGGAGCACTTCCCCTACAAAGAGAGGCTGAGGGAGCTGGGCTTGTCCAGCCTGGAGAAGAGAAGGCTGCGGGGGGACCTCATTGCAGCCTTCTCATCCCTGAAGGGAGCAGAGAAACAGAAAGGGAATCAGCGTGTTCAAAGGGCAGCCGCTGTCAGGACGAGGGGAATGGTGTGAAGCTGAAGGAGGGAAGGGTTAGATGAGATCTTAGGGGGAAGTTCTTTCCAGAGAGAGTGTTGAGGGGCTGGAAGGGGCTGCCCAGATTGAGGGTGGGTGTCCCATCTCTGGGGGTGTTCAAGGCCAGGTTGGATGGGGCCCTGGGCAACCGGTTAAGTCCTGTTAAGTTCTACTAATCACTAATTACAGTCCTCTTTCTACTAATGAACTTTCATAACAAACATCTGGAATTCTTCCTGCAGAATAGATCTGCCACTTCTCCGTGCTCAGGGGGAAGTATTGCCTGATACCTGACACTATCAGACGCTTCTCACGGGCTGAGATCAAAATAATTACCAGCTTTGTGGAACAGGAGAACAATGACTTCTTGTTTTCCAAATGAAACGTTTCCAACTGCCTTTCACCTGGTTCCTGCTGCTGCCATTTCAGCCCTGAGAGACTTGAAATCAGCCTCGCTGGGTTCTCTTTGCTGGGAAAAGGCTCTGCAACCTTGAAGAGCCCTGATAGCTGCCAGGCTACTAAGCCCCAGCTTCACATTGGGTAGAAACAGCGAGGAAACGCGTTTCAACACTGTGCCAGCTGCTCTTGGGTAAACTCTTATTGTTCCTGCAGTATTTACCGAGGGCGAGCTGGTGGGGAGCTAGCACAGAGCCGCTCGCGTGCAGGGACTGCATTCCTCTTCGGTGCCATTAGCAGGGTTTCTCAAGCAGTTACGCTGCCAGCTGAAATAAATGTCTTTTTCACTTGGGTTGCTTGCTCACTCGCTCAGGTTTTGAATGCCTTTTCCTTGGCATGCTGTGTAAAGTTGAGGGTGAAAAAGGGAGGGTCCGTTCCCTTTAGCACAAGTGATTTCAGTGGAAAAAATGTTTGCACGTGTTGTGCCTTTAGCTGAGCTGGAGTTTTTTGCAGGGAGCTGTAGGAGACCTTGTCAGGCAACTGGAGCTTGTAATCCAGTCCTCATGGAGAGGAGAGGGGAAGGAAGAAGCTTTCTTGGGATGTGCAGGCTGTGACCTGGCCTTTCTTCTAGAGCAGAAAGTTGTATCTGTAGCAAGAGTACACGGCCAGCCCCCTCTTCATTCCCAGGATTCTTCTGAAGCGTTTCCTCCCCGGAATCACCCGAAGTGCAGGGGTTTCACTCTGTACGAAAGGAACGTGGTGCTAGTAGAAGAGAACCAACCCACAACAAAGTAGCAGGGTATTCTGGACAATTCATTTGACATGATTTAATTGAAGAACACTCACTGTTTTTCTCCCTCTTTGACTCGTGGCATGATTGCTCTTACCTGATGTCTTCACCCTTTTCACCAGGAATGAGAGTTATTCCCAAAGAAAATCACTGTGTGAGCTCAAAGCAAATGTTGTTGTGAAGCTGATGACAACGGTTTTATTAGTGATAAAACCATAGCAGCAGGACGCTGCCCATCCAGGGTGGCTGGAGTTCTTGGACTGGCAAGTTGCAGGTCAACACATAGGCTGGGGTCTTCCTGTGGAAGAACAAGGGGGGCTCCTGGCCTTTATCTGCAAAATATGGGGAGTATCTCCCAGGTTTGTTTGCCATGGGCCTGAAAAAGGTACTTGTGCATGTCTGGCATGGTGGCTTGTGTGCGTGATCTTCTACAAAGCATACTTTGCCTTCAGGGGCCCTCGTCTTGAGAACTGACCTTGTAGGAGGAGAAATGGGAAACCTAGGAGGGACTGATCTGTACAAGCGACGTCTGCTTCTTGCCTCACATTGAGATTCATATGAAAAACACTTCTCAATAAACAGAAATGGCATTAGTCATCTCTTGGGGTTGGCAGCCAAGGTAAGCCTAAGCTGCTTTACAGCGTTGGGTGTTGATCCTTTGGCCATGATCTCCTGCAACTTGGATGTTTCCAGTGTTTCCCTGCCTCTCTTGCACCGGCCAGGTGATGGATGTGCTGTGCCTAAAACAGGCTGGTCCTGGCATAACTGGCAGGTGCCCCACAAGCAAGGACTGTGGTTTGAGACTTAGACCTGCTTCGTTGCAGTTGGGTTTGGTGTGTGTGCTTTGAGAGGGTCTGCTTTAGCTTGTGAAGAGAGCTGATCTGCAGCAGGCACAAAGCCTCATGTTAAAAATTTAACAGAATGGAGTTAATTAACTTTACAAGTTGTGGTTAAATCTGTATGACTTCTACAGGTGGAGAAAACCTGCTTCTCAGTCAGTTGAAACTCTTGTAGGAGCTTTCTTTTTGGCCAGCAAAGAGACCAATGATGGTCATGACCTCTGCTTAGAGCACTGTTTTGGGAGGTGGTGGGAGTGTGGAAGGTGATGGTACAGACTAACCACCCAAGGCTTTGTTCCAGACAAACCTCACATTGTTTCTGTAAGCTTCCTACATGCCCCAGGATGTCCGGATCTCACACAATCTGCTCACTGTGGTGAAGAGTCACTGTGCAGTGGTACACCTCCTGGGAGCATGGGAGCGCTGGAGGAAGGTGGCTGAAGTGTGCTGTGATCCTTTCTCCCCCGATGGCTTTTCTCAGGGGGGTGAACCCCCATGGCAGTTGGTTCACATGTGTGGTTTATGGTCAAGTCACTGGGGAAGAATCCCTGAGGGAGGACGTTTTGCTGATCGCCACAGACCACACGAATGTAGGGCAGGGAGGTGGCCTTACATTTATCCTTGTAGGAGAATATGGTTACCTTGTAAATCATTGCACTTTGATCTGAAAAGTGCCTTGGTGACTTCAGTCGTGGTCTGGGAAACTGCTTGCTTTGTCTTTCCCAGGTAACAGGTAGAAGAGGGTGTACTTGGTAGCTCACTGCTTGAGGGAAGGCTTCACGAGTAGTTGAAAGATTTTGGTGTATTGTCTATTTGGGGATGAAGCAGAGGTACAAACCCGGTTCTAGAGTGTGATTCTTGCCTCTCTGGTTAATACTGATTCTCCTATACACTTATTTGAAAGAAGTATTATCAAGTGGCATGGTTAACTTGAACCTGGTCTTAGATACCTGCAAGTTGTTTGTGGCCGTGATGTATTGTGTTGTCTCCTGGAGTAAGGATGCTTCTGCAGTTCTCTTCTCCAGACATCTTTGGTTATGTCTGGAGAAGAGAACTGCAGCTTGAGATGTGTGTTTGGTTGCGCACAAGTCCGTAAGTATGTTTAGTTATCTGCTCAGCCTGCACTTGACTTTGGCCTTCTGTTCCTTGACCTTGTCTTTGCCAGAAGATGTGCTACTTAGGACCAGAGGAGATACTTCTGGTGCTGCAGGACACTGCTCATCCTGCTGGATGGGGCTAGAGGAGATGTTTCTCTTAAAGGGAGAACCAAGGTGCAGTTCTTGCCATGCTTTCTGGCTTAAGTTGTTTGAGCCTTTCTGATGTCTGTCTCGTCTCATCCACAGGAAAGGCCTTTGACATCACATACGTGCGCCTGAAGTTCCACACCAGCCGGCCGGAGAGCTTTGCAATCTACAAGCGCACCAGGGAAGATGGCCCGTGGGTGCCCTACCAGTATTACAGCGGCTCCTGTGAGAGCACCTATCACAAAGTCAATCGGGGCTTTATTCGGACTGGGGAGGATGAGCAGCAGGCGCTCTGCACGGATGAGTTCAGTGACATCTCCCCTCTCACCGGGGGCAACGTGGCGTTCTCGACGCTGGAGGGACGTCCCAGTGCCTATAACTTTGACAACAGCCCAGTGCTACAGGTATGTGAGCAGGACAAAGCCGGTTGGGTGGTCTGAGCCTGAGTCATCGCAGGTGGTGGCTTTCTGCTGACCGACCGACTGACCGGGGGCTGTGCTACAGCCCTTACTCGTCCTTGAAAGGCCCTTAAGCTGGTAGGTTGGGATTGGACAAACCACAGAGGCGCTTTTGAAGGGCCAGTTGACCTCTTGGCTCTGATGTTAGTAAAATCGGTGGTATGGAGGATGATTTGTCATTAGGCATTGTGGAAGAAGTTGTTAGAGCATGGGTGCAAATCTCTGCCTGCTTAGAAGGCAGTTCTGGGTGTTTTGCTGCTGTTTGAGACAGAAGGGTGGGGACAAGGTAAAATCTCAGTCACATGAATATTTGAGGCATCTGCATTTATATTTTGAGCACAAAAAATGAAGAAATGTGACATTCTTCTAAATAAATGAAGGGCTTTTGGAAATCCTAACCTGGTTTTATGTGTGTTGGGGTGAGGAGCTTGATTTTTATCCACAGCGTTTAGTTTCTCTTCCAGGTGGCTTTGGCAGGGTGTTTGGTTGGGTTTTCTTGTTTCCATTCACACCACCAGTGGGGCAGTGGTCAGGAGTGTACCAGGAGCAGCAGTTTGTCCAGTTAACTTGCCATTTTCTGTACACTGCTTGATGATTTCTCCAGCTTGAATTGCCACAAGGAGCCAAAGCTGTGGGGTTTGCCCCATCAGGGCACGTCTCCTTCCTGATGGCCGCTTCTTCCCCTTCTGCAGGAGCAGACTGAGGTGTGATCCCCAGCCAGCGGGGCAGGAAGGCAGAATCTGGTGGGGCTTGCTACTGAGAATGAAAGTAGAGATTAATGGGGAAAGGGAGAAGAACTCCTGAAAGGGAGAAGAACCGGGGGCCTGATCATTAAAGCAGAGAGATTTCAAGTTAGTGCCATGGTGTATAATTGTCTGATAAACTTCTCTACTTAAGGAACAGGGAGATATGACCACCAGCTTTGTCCAGCCCTCTGGCACTGCTCTTTGGAACTGATGTAAACATGCAGTTTGTGCTCAGCGTTTCCATGTGTTTATGCTGGTGTTTGTAGTTCAGCAAATCTCCTTATTGTCCTGGCTGAGCAGTGACACAGCTGCGGCCCAGTTGTACCTACAGAGATGTTGTTGTCCTGTTCTTTTTTTACGATGTTAAGGAAAATGGCATTGCAAAAGCTGTAATAAACCCAAGTAGGTAGTAACAACAGTCGCTGGGTGAAGGTTACGTGGATTTTGGGGCAGGCTCCATTTGCTGGCTCTTGCAGGAGGAGGGTAGGGTACTGCGGTGAAGATGCTGCATAAATATTATGAGAAGCTCTTGTGTTGTAAGTCAGATGTCCCTGTCTGCTTTTCTTCCTCTGCTTTCCCCAGCCTCACTTGTCTGTCTGTCTGTCTCTCTTCATCTGGAGGTATCTGTCTGCAAACCAGCATGCCCTACAGCTTTTCCTATTGCACTGTATAGCTTTGCACGAAAATTGAAGTCAAATAGACAAGTATGATTAGGAAGCTTGCATAACTGCCTCCACAGCAGTTTTTGCTGGAGACGTTTCCTATGGCTTCCCAGCTGAAACCAGTCAAGATGTGAAGAGATGATGGAAAGAACATGCAGAGATAGAAGCTGGGTCTGGATAACACATCTGAACCAAGAGGATGCGGTGTAAGGCCTCTCTGGCAGGGATGTGTGAGCTTCTGGGGTGCAGAGGGAAAAATGGTGGGTAAGGAACTTGTTGATGAATGAGTCTTTGTAAACACAACTGCTAATGACACAGTGTTGGTATGCTCTCGAGGGGGGTGAGTGGTGTTTAATCCAGTGGGATTTCTGTCTGCTCTAGGAATGGGTGACTGCTACAGATATCAGAGTGACTCTCAATCGTCTGAACACATTTGGAGATGAAGTTTTCAATGACCCAAAAGTTCTCAAGTCCTACTACTATGCGATTTCAGATTTTGCAGTGGGTGGTAGGTGAGTAGACGGTAACCCTCTGTACTTACAGCTTTGGGTCAGGATTGCCACAGTGCTTTAAAGATTGTGATTATACTCACACGGTGCCGTTAGCCTCCTGTCTTTATGGACTGTCCTAAACCAAAAACGGATTAGAAGGAATCTTGTAGGGGCTTGAGAATACTGTCTGTAACCTCCCGTGGCGGTAACTTCAGGGCAGAGAGAGATGGGGTTCCCCCCCCCCACCTTCTTTCTTCCGTTAGATCAAATGTTAAGTGACTTGGGAGGACAGAGGGTGAAAAGAGTGACAAAAATGTAAACCAAAAGGAAAAAACCCTCAACTTTTTCCTATACTTGCTTTGTGTGGGTTTGATTTTTAGCACGTTATTGATTGTCATTAATTGCCTATATCTGTAGCCTAGAATATTGGTAAGCAGAAATTCCCAAGGTGTCTGCTTCACGTATAGTTTGGGAGCTATCTCCTGTGAAGACCTGAGGCATCGTGCAGTACTGTGGTTGTCCAGTCCTTTTGCCAGTCCCTGAAGGGGCCTACAAGAAAGCCGGGGAGGGACTTTTTAGAAGTGCAGGTAGTGATAGAATGAGGGGGATCAGTTTTAAATTGGAAGGGGATAGATTTAGGTTGAATATTAGGAAGAAATTCTTCTCTGTGAGGGTGGATGGGGTCTTGAACAGCCTGGGCTAGGGAGAGGTGTCCCTGCCCGTGGCAGTGGGTTGGGACTTTGATGGTCTTTGAGGTCCCTTCCAGTCCTGTGATTCTATGGAGCTATGGAGAATGCACTCACATAAAGCCAACAGAATCTACTGTATCCTGCTCTGTTTTACTCACAGACTGTGAAGGAGTTGGTTAGTATTCTCATGTTTCTAAACGCTGATCTTGAGTGCGCTGCACCTGTTTCACACAATGGTTTGGGTGGGAAGGGACCTTCAAAGATCATCCAGTCGCATCCCCCCACTGTGGGGCAGGGTCACCCTTCACTAGCCTAGGGTACCCAGAGCCCCATCCAACCTGGTGTCGAATGTTTCCAATGATAGAGCATCTACAACTTCTCTGGCCAACCTGTTCCAATGCCTCACTCTTGGAAAAACATTTCTTCCTTATGTCCAGGGTGAACCTAACCTCTTACAGTTTGAAATCGTTGCTCGTTGTCCTACCACTACTGATCCTGGTAAAAAGAGTCTCCCTGTGGTTCTAGTAAACCCCTTTTAGATATTTAACGGCCTCAATAAGGTCTTCTCCTGGCTGAAAAGCAGCAGTTGTGGTGTCAGTTTTGTTGTGACCATCTACCTTCGAATTTGTCTTATCTCAGATTTTCAGACCTGGCCCTTGGTTTTGGGATTGCTTTGTGAGTGACCTGGGTCCCGGGAGTCTAAATTACACGTTCCCTGTCTCTCCTTACCCAGATGCAAATGTAATGGGCATGCAAGCGAGTGCATGAAGAACGAGCTTGGGAAGCTGGTCTGCAACTGCAAGCACAACACTTTCGGGGTCGACTGTGAGAAGTGTCTTCCTTTCTTCAATGACCGACCGTGGAGGAGAGCGACAGCAGAGAGCGCCAATGAGTGCTTGCGTATGTGGGGGGAACCTCTCAGAGGCTGGGTCCCCTGCCTCTCTTGGCAGCCAGAAGCTGTGACTCTGCGTGGTTTTACATTGTCTCAGCTGCAGTCAGCATTAAGCACGGTCACGGTGTTTTTCTGCAGAGATTTTGTGGGCCTGTTGGTTACTCCTCTCCTATACTGTAGGGCCTTTCTGGTACATCCCTAGAAAGGGCCATCTCCTTTCTGGAGAAGAATGGGAGTAACCTCTAGGAAAGAGATGTCCTGCAAAAATGTACAGGCTTGTATCTTATGGAAACTGTAGGAAAAAAAAAACCCCTATTTAGTGTACTAGAGTATAATTGACCTTAAAAACTCCTCACTTAGCTTCTGCTGTCTTCTGTTTGGGTTACTGGTTTTGTAGTTACTTGTTGACTACTTCATCCAATTTCAAGGCTGTTGCAAGAGATCCGGCCCACAAATGCTCATCTCCGTGACTGAATGCCAATTTATTTCACTTGGTTTCATGTCACAGACCACAGCTCCTGGTAGTTTACTTTATGGGGAAGCTTTTTCAGACAGAAAAGCTTTCTTCCTGTCTGACCTCCGGGCGTGGTGATTGATCCCAGCTGCCTGGTCAAGATCTGTGGCTCGTGCCAGTGAAACCTGGGTCCCCTGCTCCCAAGATGCAGAGGGGATTTGTAATCCAGGGGGGAAACTCTCCTTGCAGCCTGCCCAGTGTTGTTGTCTAATGGTACCCTTGTCTCTGCAGCTTGCGACTGCAACGGGAGGTCGCAGGAGTGCTACTTTGACCCCGAGCTGTACCGCTCCACTGGCCATGGGGGCCACTGCAGGGGCTGCTCTGATAACACTGATGGTGCCCACTGTGAAAGGTGCAGGGACAGCTTCTATCGCCTGGGGAGCGAGGAGGGGTGTCTGCCCTGCAGCTGCAACCCCGTCGGTAAGTACCAGCAGCGGATGCTTCTGCTTCCAAACCTCCATGCACAAAGCAAACTCTTCTCTCAGTTATGCAAGCTGCTTGCAAACTACTGGGTAGAAAGCAAGGGGTTGGTTTGGTTTTTTATTTGCTTTCTTGTTTGTTTGTTTTTTTTCCCCATGCAGGAAATGTGTTTTGCATCGTGCTTTGGTTGAAATCCTTTGCATCTAATTGTGGTTGGGGTGGCAGGACTAGCTGCTTCACCCCTACAGCGTCTACTCCTTCAAATATGTTTTGAAAGAGTTTTTTGGCTTTGTCGAAATAGTTTGAGTTTGGTCCTTCCCCCTCGTGTTGTCATTCCCCCTCCACCCCCCTTGTGTATGTGTTACCCTGGACACTCCTAGTACTGAAGAGTTCATTTAAATACTTAATAAACAAGATGATGTGAGCAGATATTTCTGGAAGTTGTTCATACTGAAGAATTGGAGCGAACTTCAGCTGCATCCAAGCACTATAAATACAAGCCAGTGTAACCTTAAACACAGAACGGGTTGGGGTGAAAAAGAACAAGGTCATTTCAAAATATGTAGTTAAACTCCTTTAAAGGGAGGGGAAAAAAAGAAAACCAAAACCAAAGGAAAAACTTCTGGCAGGAGAACAAATCTTTTCTCATCAAGGGAACTACTTGACCCATACGAAGTGATCCCAAGACTACACCACAACACAGTAAATAAGGAGGGGGAAGGAGACAAAGTAACAGATAGTAAGATGTGATGTGGGGTTCCAAAATAGAGAAGCTGGGATAAGTAATTGCTTGCAGCATGCCCTAAAAGCAGCCAGCGAGAGGGCTGCCAGGGTACATCTATCTAATTTGGTCGGAGAGTTGTACAGTTGTGAAATATTTGACCAAGAAAGGCCTCTTTCTTCCTCTGCCTGGCCTCCTAGGTCCTTGTGTCAGACCTTATTTTAAAGGGGGATGAGGGTTGGCATCAGCTGAGATGGTTGAGGAGAAGCAGGGAGGTGACTCCTCAGGTCTTTGAGGACAGATTTCAAAGGGCTTCATAACTGAGCCATCAGCTGGTGTCCTGCGGCATGCTGGCATCCACGGTGTATTTGAAGCCCCTGAATTGGTTTAGATTGCTATTTTTTGTCTGAGTATTGTCTTTTCCTAAACAATGATAGGTTGGGGCTGCAAAAGGGATTTAAGCTTCTGCTGTATATGGTAAAGGTTTTGTGAGTTCTGTCCTGTCCAGCCTAATCATCTTTGCTGTAATCTTCTGGTGGGGGTTGGAGTGGAAAGAAGTGACTATTTCTGTATATGAACATACTTTTTCTCCTGGTGGTTAACTCTTACAGTGCTGCTAACTGCACCAGTGCTCAGTAGAAAGCATTTTGTCCATCACAGATTAAATCTGCTGCTGCTTTTTGTGCAAGTCTGCTTGAACAGAGCAGTATCCAGGAAGATGTCCTGCCAAAAATGAGTCTTACTGAAGAGTGAGTTAGGGCTAAGAGAGGCACATTCTCCGAGCAGGCAGCTTCATCTTAAAATCCAACTTGGGGATCAAGGGAGGAAATTGTACTGCTGAAGAGAAGAGGTCAGGCTGTCCCCTGGCCTGAGGGAGATGGTAATTTAAGGAGAGAACACAAGGGAATAAAACCTTGAAAAGGGTGCATTGCAGGGCAGACCAGGTGTGGAGTTAGTCATGCAAAGGTAACAGTGAGGACAGGACAGGAATAAGGATGAGAATGCGACCTATATATGAAAGGATTAATTGGTAGGAATACTTAAAGCTGAAGGTAGTTTGGAAGGCTAGATAACAACTTACCTCTCTAGACCTGCTAGAGCAGAAATCCCTGTGAATTACAGCTGAGCTCTCAGTGGCTTGAAGCTGTGCTTTCCACTTGCTTTTCCCATATTTCTTGCCCGTTTTGTTAAGCTGTAAATAGAGGCAGGGGATTCTGCTGAGCTCTGTCCCTGCTCTCCCCACAGGCTCCCTCAGCACACAGTGTGACAGCTACGGCCAGTGCAGCTGCAAACCTGGTGTGATGGGTGAGAAGTGTGACCGGTGCCAGCCAGGGTTCCACTCCCTCTCTGAAGCCGGGTGCAGGTAAGAGGGACTGGTGCTCCCTAAAAGAAAAGCTAGGTGCCTTTTTCTAAGCTTCCTCTGTGTGGCTGTTTAATGAACTATCTGCTCTCCTGGCTCTTTCAGGCCCTGTTCTTGTGATCTGGCTGGCAGCACAGGGGAATGCAACATCGAGACAGGACGGTGTATGTGCAAGGACAACGTTGAGGGCTTCCACTGCGAGAGGTGAGTTTCTCTTCCTGTGGCTTTGTTTCAAGAATGAGAAAAATTCAAGCGATGGCCTGAGGTAAGCATCAGGAAAATGAGTTCTCTTTCCTTCACATCTCCAGATGCAAACCAGGATTTTTCCACCTGGATTCCTCTGATCCAAGGGGCTGTACCCCCTGCTTCTGTTTTGGACATTCTTCAGTCTGCACCAGTGCCATCGGCTACAGTATCTACAGCATCACCTCCAGCTTCCAGTTTGGTAAAACTGAGCCTTCCTTTGTGTCTCAAATTAGGCTGTAGACTTAAGTTCCTCCCCATGCAAGACTGCAAGCCTTGGGCAGGCAGATCCAGGATCTCACTTTTGGAAGTGCTGAGTTACCTGCCGAAGTTAACTGGGAGCTTTCTAGTCTGCAGCTCGTCTGTTGAGCTAGGGAGGAATGAACCTACAGCTCTGGCCTCGGGCACCCAGCATTAACGTACGCTGTACAGGTGCAAGCAGAAGCTGTAAATATAAACCTTTCATAGCTTGAGAGTGGTGCTGGCAAAAAAGGGGGGCTTTCTCAATTTTGGAACCAAACCTGGAGTTTCTGATTGAGAGGATTGTAATCGCTTCAGATTTGGGGTTTACCTGGCTCTGAAGAGAACACAGTAGTGTTTCTGATGGGTCTGTAAGCTCAGGAGAAATCTTGTTTTCCTACAGTCAGTTTCCTGTGTGCTCATGTTTTCATGCTGCCTAGGCTGAAAAGCACATCTTTTAATTAAAATTCCACTGGAGAACAGTTCGTACTGAGGCTGAAACATTCAAGCCGTAGGGGATTGCGTGTTTGCCCATCGCTGCTCCAGCTCTTTGTAGAGACCAGAATTTCGAAGGTATAGTTGTTGCAGGGTTCAGGTCAGCACTTGAGTTAAGGAGCTTAAATTGGAAAGATGATGTTTGCTGCCTATGTTCTGCACAGTTTCTGAAGTCTGTTAGGGCTGGTGTACAGGCTGTAGGTCAGTGATGGATGAGCGGTGTGACACAGGAAGTGTGTGTGGAGCTACACCTTCAAAGGCTGTTAACTCTTCACCGTTTGTTTTTTCAGGAGAGGATGAGTGGCGTGCCGAACAGCGCGATGGCTCCGAAGTCTCGCTCCAGTGGAGTGCAGAGACCCAGGATATCTCTGTTATCTCGGACAGCTACTTCCCCATGTATTTTGTGGCACCACGTAGGTCATTGGAGAAGCGAGGCTTTCTGTGCTGCTCGTGCTTTTCCCGTTCTGTCCGCTAACTTGAAGGATTTCTTTCTCTTTTAGGCAAATTCTTAGGCAACCAGGTTTTGAGTTATGGGCAAAACCTGACTTTCTCCTTCCGTGTGGACAGACGGGACACGCGCCTCTCTGCAGAGGACCTGGTGCTGGAAGGGGCTGGGCTGAGAGTCTCCGTGCCGCTCATAGCTCAGGGCAACCCCTACCCCAGCGAGAACGCACTGACCTACACCTTCAGGTGAGAGGACTCTCTGGGCAGGCTGGGACCCAGCCTGGGTGCCCCTGGCCTCTAAGCTCTCAAGAAAATAAACAGCATTAAGTTCAGATCGGAATAACGACCTTATTAGCTTAATTTGAAGCTCACTGTCTAGCAGCATTGCATCAGCATGTGCGAAGTGTGTTGCAGTAGTGTAGCGCTGTTGGAAAGGGTGCTTCAAAAAGGGCACAGCTGTTAGCATCTGAAAGCTCTGCTGATGTGTAATGGCTCTTCTCCCTTAGGCTTCATGAAGCTACAGACTACCCATGGAGGCCTGCTCTGACAGCATTTGATTTCCAGAAGCTTCTCCACAACTTGACATCTATCAAGATCCGCGGGACGTACAGCGAGAGAAGTAAGCTGCCAGGCAACCTATTGGTCTAGTGCTCAGGTTGCTTTGCTGTGGGGCCTGGTCACAGAGAGCTGCAGCAGGTTATTCGGCAAAGCCCATTCCAACTGCTTTTCATGTGGTCTTCCTGTGTGACAGCTCCTCCTGGAGAGGAGTTGGGGGGAAAAGATGCTGCCTGTGAGAGTATGGAAGCTGAGCACCCATCACCTGCTGTTTGTTTGCTTCTAAACATGGGGTTTTTGCCTTCTTGCTTGGCCAGTGTCTTCTAGATTGGTAGAAATGCATCTCAGAGTCCTGAAGGACACGGTAGGAGGGACATGAGGAGTTCATGATGTTTGGCCTCAGTTCTTGCTGCACTGGAAATGGTTACATCCACCCCGGTTCCTGGTCTTGTCTCAGCATGATTAAATAGGAAGTATGAGGTCTCAAAAGCGCTGCCTGTACTGAACTTGAGTCCAAGTCCCCTGTAACGAGGGTTTACAGAAATCAGGCACCAATTAGGAGAAAAAAATATTAGGTGTTCCCATGTGAGGAAGGATTCTTGCAAGAAGATGCAAAGGCTGAATTTGCATTTGGGGAAGATGGGAGAGCTGGAAGCGTTCTCACAGAAGAGGTGACATGTGAAGAGGAGTGTGGGGCTGTGAAATGGAGAGAGGGAAGGTGAGGAGCAAGCTATGCGCCCAAGGGCTGATGTGTGGGAGCTGCAGCTCTGCTCGGTGGTCTGGAGGTTCTGTGGTGGTACAGACACACAGCTGTAAGGTACGGACCAGCAGTGTTGTGTCCAGGCTCCGTTCTGCTCCAGAGAAGGCACTGGGTAGAGAGGGGCAGAGCCTTCAAATGCCAGACATAGGAATGGCCTGAGAGGGAGAGCAGAAGAGTCCACTCCAAGGTATGGTTTGCAGATGGTTTGCTAGAGACAGTGTATTACAGAGATGGTCTGTCCTCCCTAGAAAGGGAGGCATTTTGATTTTGGCATTTGATTTAGCAATGGAAACCATATGCATGCAGAATGTAACTTTTACTGATCATTCTCACTCACGTGCTGTTCTCAGCATCCTCCTCTCTTGCTATTCTCAGCTCTCCAGCCCTGTGTGTGCCTTTTGTGAGCTGTATTGCATCTTTTCTCATCTACCTAAACCTGCCTGGAGGGTTTTGCTTCTTAATTCACCTTACCAACTGCAAGCACCCACCTGTACTGCTCAGATGTGTGTTTGGTGAAGCAGCCATGAGCGCCTTCATGGTCACAAAGCGTTTCTCCCCTCCATGTTTTCCAGGTGCTGGCCACCTGGATGACGTGACCATCACAAGTGCTCGCCCTGGACCCGGTGTGCCTGTGACCTGGGTGGAGAGCTGCTCCTGTCCCGCAGGATATGAGGGGCAGTTTTGTGAGCGTTGCTCATCTGGATACCGGCGAGAGACACCGAGCCTCGGACCCTACAGCCCCTGTGTGCCTTGCACTTGCAATGGGCACAGCGAGACATGTGAGCCTGAGACAGGTAAGAAGGGCTGATAAAATGGAGCAGCAGGAGGGTTGGTGGTTCCGTCTGGACCATGAAGCAAAACCCATGTCCCCCCTCTGTTCCAGGCGTCTGCAGTTGCAGGGATAACACGGCGGGGGCTCACTGCGAGAAGTGCGGCGATGGGTATTACGGAGATGCCACAGCTGGCACAGCCTCAGACTGCCAGCCCTGCCCGTGTCCTGGCAGCTCGAGCTGTGCCATTGTGCCCCGCACCAAGGAGGTGGTGTGCACCAGCTGCCAGGCTGGCACTACAGGTGTGTCCCTACACAGAAAAAAATCTTTTTCTTTCTACATCCCGTGTGCCTGTGGAAGTGTCTCCTGCCACTTCCAGGGTTCTGACCTGCAGTGAGCAGCGCTGAAAGCTGCTGTGTCTTCTGGTACAAATCTTTCCCTTTCTCAGCTCTATTTTCTGTCCTGTGTGAGGCTTGAGGCTACCCATGTTCATAGAATCACAGACTGGTCTGGGTTGGAAGGGACCTCAAGGATCACAGAGTTCCAACCCCCTGCCACAGGCAGGGACACCAACCTCCAGGCCTGGAGCTACACAAGGTTGTCCAGGGCCCCAGCCGACCTGGCCTTGAACACACCCAGGGATGGGGCAACCTGGGCAGCCCCTTCCAGCCCCTCACCACTCTCTCTGGAAAGAACTTCCCCCTAGTATCTCCTCTAACCCTTCTCGCCTTCAGCTTCACTCCATCCCCCTTGTCCTGTCAGTCTCTGCCCTTTGAACAAGTTGATTCCCCTTCTGTTTCTCTGCTCCCTTCAGGGACAGGAAGGCTGCAATGAGGTCCCCCCACAGCCTTCTCTTCTCCAGACTGGACAAGCCCAGCTCCCTCAGCCTCTCTTTGTAGGGGAGGTGCTCCAGCCCTCTGATCATCTTTGTGGCTCCTCTGAACCCTCTCCATCAGTCCCACATCTTTCTTGTATTGGGTCCCCAGCTCTGGACACAGGACTCCAGCTGGGGCCTCACGAGGGCAGAGCAGAGGGGGACAATCCCCTCCCTGTCCCTGCTGACCACCCCTTTTCTGATCAAGCCCAGGATCCCATCGGCCTTACGAGCTGCAAGAGCACACTGCTGGCTCATGTTAAGTTTCTCATCCACCAGAACCCCCAGGTCCTTCTCAGCAGGGCTGCTCTTCAGGAGCTCTTCTCCCAGTCTGTATATGTGTCTGGGATTCCTCCAGCCCAAGTGCAACACCTGACACTTTGCAGTGGTGAACCTCATTAGGTTCACACAGGCCCACCTTTCCAGCTTGTCAAGATCCCTCTGGATGGCTTCCTTTCCTTCTTTGTACCTGTCTCTTGACAACAGAAGGGAAATAGAGACTTAATCTGTGCAAAGCCTGAATGCTCCACAGGGGAGCCGTGCTAGCTTCTGATAGAGCTCTGCTAATTGCACAGCATTGGACAGAAAATGGGATGGATCTGAGCGAGTCAGGGTCAGGCTGAAATAAATATAGAAGCTGCAGTTTGCTGACTGGAGAGGAGCTGCAGGATGCTTGTGGGCAAGGGCTAGTGCCGTCCCTGGGCAAAGCAGGAAGGCTACAGTTGCTCTCAAACACTGCCTCAAAAAAAATACAAGACTAAATTTGTGGTCAGCTGGTTTGTAGGGAATTACGTGAACAGGTATAGATCTTCTTTCCTTGGCAATAAACCACGAAGCCCAAGTGTGTACCCGAATTGCTCAACAGAGCCTTTTGTTCTCCCTGCAACCAGCAAGAAAGGCTTAGAGTGGTTAGCAGCTGATTTTACCCTCGGCGTGGCAGAGTCCCAAGTACAGAATACCTGTAAGGGCTTGAATCGATAGGAAAGCCCCTGACCAAACCCAGAGGCAGCTTGTGGGGGTTCGCATGGGGGCTGTTACATCAAGAACTGAAGCGGGATCCAGGTTCCCTGCAACACGGGTGTCATTACGAGCTCATCTTTACTTGTAGCTATGTGATTGCATGAGAATTCCTCCTGTTTCCTGCTGTCATCTTGGGATGTGAGGGAAAAGATGGCTTGTGTGAAACAGAGCTTGTACCTAGCTGGGGAGGCCAGACCTGCAGTACAGTGCAGGGCACTGCTGAGTTGGATGCTTCAGTGGATGCCCATGGAGGGTTGGCAGATCTCCTTGGCAGTGGGGCTTCCTGGAGCAGTGATGCCCCACTGAGGCCTACCAGCTTCATTTCTTAAATTAACACAAGATTACAACAGGTAGGCTTGGCTTAAAGGGATAGGAGGAGAAAGAGGAGTTGAAATAATTTACACTGCAAAGTTCCAGTGAGAAATGGCTTAAGGTTAGAGCTGGGGAGGTATTTGTTGGGGGTGCTGTGTACTGTTCTGGCCCCGGCGGAAGGGGAGGAAGCTGGAGAGTTTTTACTTTTCAGAAGGGGCTACAAAGGGGGTCTGGGCGAGGTGACAGCAAGGGACTTGCTGCTGCAGCATGCATGTTTCTGTCACGTCCCAGGCAAGAGGTGTGAGCTGTGTGACGATGCCTATTTCGGAGACCCGCTGGGCGAGAACGGTGCCGTGAGGCCTTGCCGCCTCTGCCAGTGCAACGACAACATCGATCCCAACGCTGTGGGGAACTGCGACCGCCTGACGGGCGAGTGCCTCAAGTGCATCTACAACACCGCCGGCTTCTACTGCGACCGCTGCAAAGACGGCTTCTTCGGGAACCCCCTGGCCCCTGATCCCGCCGACAAGTGCAAAGGTGAGACCTGGGACGCTCAGATGATAAGGAAATCGGTGGCAGAGCAGCTTGATGGGAAGGGGGTTGATGCAAAATCCGAGGTTGGAAAGCAAGAGCAGAGAGCAGGAACCCAGAGCACAGGGCTGAGCGGGGAGAGGGTGGATGGAAGGATGCACTGAGGTGGAGAGCCAGTTTCTCCTGCATTTGAAAATGGTTTTGTCCCCAAGAGCTGCTGTTTCCTGATCGATTGTTAGAACATGTCAGGCTGTTGTTCATGCCTGTCAGCAGCGATGTGTGGCTTTATCCTGCTTTGGTGATTCTAGATTGCTAAAATGCTTGTGTTTGTGTGCGCGTAGTGCCATCAAAGCAGAAGCATTGTGCGATGCAGAGGCTGGGCCACTGCATTTTGGATCCAGGCCTGCTTAGGGCCTGGCTAGCACCCCAAGGGACTGCTACCTTTCTGAGTATTTCTTCATACCTCTCATTTTTTTGGCAGCTTGTCACTGCAATCCCTATGGCACTGTGAATCAGCAGACGAGCTGCAATCAAGTGACCGGGCAGTGCGAGTGCCTGTCTCATGTCACCGGGAGGGACTGCAGTGCCTGTGAGCCCGGCTTCTTCAACCTCCAGAGTGGACGTGGCTGTGAGAGGTGACGTTTGCCTTGGCTCTGGGTGAAGAGCCTGCTTTTGGGGGGCTATCTATGCTTGTCTCGTGCAGGAATGTGATGCTGGCCACACGTAACCACTGCGTTTCAGTGCTGCTGTGGGTGGGAAAGAGCAGCAGTCAGGGAGCAGCTATGGAGGCTGTACAAAAAGCCTGACTTAAAGCTTTATAAATAGCTTTAAATCAGGGTTTTAAATAGAAAAGTGCCATGTGATTGTGTGTAGCAAGGGCTCCTTTTTTAGTGCAGGCACCAAGTGACCTTGCACTGTTAGAAGGCTTGGTGCCTTGCCTTCTGCATCTGCACGGCAGGAAGAGTGACTTTTGACAAAGATAAACACTGAGCCATGCTTGTCAGGGCTCCTTCTGAGAGCGGCTTCCCCTGTACCCCCCTCTAGTGTCCCTGCCTGACGTGTGGCTCTCTCCCCCAGGTGCAACTGCCATGCGCTGGGCTCCACTGATGGCCAGTGCGACATCCGAACCGGGCAGTGCGAGTGCCAGCCCGGCGTCGCCGGCCAGCGTTGCGACAGATGCGAGGTCAACCACTTCGGCTTTGGGTCTGAAGGCTGCAAACGTGAGTGTGGGTGGCTGGAGCAAGGTTGATATCCACTTCATTTTGGTGTAAAGGCATTCGCTGAGTCTTGGGGTGCAACCGTCCTGTTCTCTAACGCTAAATCTCTGCGTGGCTCCTCTGCAAATTACCTGAGTGTACAGTTTCTGTCCTGAGGAGCAACAGATCTAGTCAATGTGATTGAAAAATGGGATGATCCCAGTGTTCCTCCTCCATATCCCCTCCTGTAAAGAGCTGAAAAGTGAACTGCAGTTGGTTACAAGGAAATGGAGTAGAAAATGGTAACACTTTGTGGGAGAGGCAATAACAGCGCTGTGAACACTCGCAGGGGGTGTTGCATCCAGATGGACACAGTGCCCTGCTGCGAGTAGAAGCACCCCAGTCTGGGGCAGGGTTTGTGCCCAGTGGTGCTCTCAGAGGTTTTAGGGTATCGAGGGTTCTCTCTCACCCCGTGGGTTTTCTGGCATTTCTACCTCTCCTCCAGTCTGACTGAGGTTTAACTTCCCCACAGCCTGTGACTGTGACCCCGAGGGTTCGCGCTCCTTGCAGTGCCGGGAGAACGGTCGCTGCGAGTGCAAGGAAGGCTTTGTGGGGAGCCGCTGCGATCAGTGTGAAGAGAACTACTTCTACAACCGCTCGTGGCCAGGCTGCCAAGAGTGTCCAGCCTGTTACAGATTAGTGAAAGACAAGGTAAGGCCACAAACGCCACTGTTGGTACCGCTGGAGAAGGTGGCACGTGCCTGCTAACGCAGTGCTTGCCCGATGGCTGCTGGAAGCAGAGAGGTTCAGAGTGCTCTGCCCTGTGTCGTAGCTGTGCTCTGTCCCCATCGCGTAGGTGGCGGAGCAGCGAGAGAGGTTGCAGGAGCTGGAAAATCTCATAGCAAATCTGGGTGCGGGAGAAGAGACCGTAACTGATCAAGCCTTTGAGGAGAGGTTGAAGCAGGCAGAAAGAGATGTTATGGAGTTGCTGCAGGAAGCACAAAACAGCAAAGGTGAGTTGACATGGTCAGACATGGATCGACAAGAGATGAGCTCTTTGCTTGATGTTCTTTCCCGTAGGACAGAGGAGGTTTTATTTCAGGTTACCTTGTGCGTCAGGGCAGAGTTATTAGGGGCAGCAGCTGAGACTCTGTATGTTATCAAAACAGCACAACACAGCATGGGCCATGCTTTTAATCACAGAATCACAGGATTGTAGGGGTTGGAAGGGAGCTCCAGAGATCATCAGTTCCAATCCCCTTGCCAAAGCAGGGTCCCTAGGACAGGTCGCACAGGTCAGCATCCAGATAGGGCTGGAATATCTCCAGAGAAGGAGACTCCACACACCCCTGGGCAGCCTGTCCCAGGGCTCCGCCACCCTCACCAGGAAGAAGTTCTTCTGCAGATTGGTGCGGAATGTCCTGTGCTCCAACTTGAGGCCATCGCCCCTTGTCCTGTCCCCACAGACACTGAGGAGAGGCTGGCCATTTCCCCCTGTGTCCCACCCTTCAGATATTGATAAACACTGATCAGATCCCCTCTCAGTCCTCTCTTCTTCAGGCTGAACAGCCCCAGGTCACAGCCTTTCCTCATAGGGGAGATGCTCCAGGCCCTTACTCACCTTCGTTGCCTCCGCTGGACTCTCTCTGGGAGATCCCTGGCTTTGCTGTACCAGGGAGCCCAGAACTGGATACAACACTCCGACTGTTCTCCCAGCAGTCTCCATTGTATATGCAAAGTAAAGATCTGCACATATCCTAGTGTTACCCTCTTCAATAGACAGAATTGTAGGGGTTGGAAGGGACCTCAAGGGGTCATCAAGTCCAGATGCAAAGGAGGCTTTTATTTTTTAAACAAGCAGAAGACCATCCACTATATAAACATATCTCTTATGCTTATAAACCTGCTTAGATGTTTTGGGATAAAGAACTTGTTATTGGGATATCACCACCAATTAGAATGAAGGTTTCAAAATCCTGCTGGCAAGCTTAATTATCCTACCACAAAGTGTATAAAGTTCTGAAAAGTGCTCTTGTAGTGGCCTGTAGCTATTTTTCCTGTTAAACTCTTTGAAGAGTTGCTTGTACTGTCACCTCTATCGCGGGATGTCTGTGAGCAGGACATTAAGCAGTGTGACAGAGTTTTGTCCTTAGGGTCTTTTTAATGTCTAAGCTGATGTGTGTTTCGGAGGAGAGCAATTTGAAGAAGACCCTTGCTTTGCAGTTAGAGATGCTCCCTTGGGAGTTGGTTCAATGATTTCAGACCACTTTGGAAAAATCTGTTGCCTTTGCATGAAGCTGGGAAGAAGCTGACACAGGTCTAACAATTGCGTTTGCTTGGGAAGATTCCTGCTGGTGGGAATCAGCCCTGAAATTCTGCTCCCATTTTAGCTGGGGTGGCTTTATGCTGCTTGCTCAGCATCTGTGCCTAGATAAGCCCTGTCTGAGGGGGTGGAAGGTGGGGATCAGAGGAAGATGAGGGAATGGACTGGGCTTTGTCGTGGAGTTTCTAGCCTCTTGCAAGCTAAACGCAAACGCTACCCTTGCAAAAGCGTGTGTGCCCCTGTAGTGCTCAGTTGTGGTTTTTCACTGGGTGTGGTGGTGGTGGTATGTTGTATGAAACACGTCAGACGTTCATATTCAACATGTAGATCACAGAATCCCAGAATTGTAGGGCTTGGAAGGGACCTGCCAAAGCAGGGTCCTGTGCTGCAAGTTGAAGGCAGAGCGTTTGGGAAGAGTCTTAACTTTGGAGCCCTGCAGGCTTCTGCCTGCACTTACCCTCTTAATAATGCTCTTGCATTTCAGGAGCAATTCCCTCAGTCACGAGGCGTGTGTCTGTGCTTTGTGGCTCTGTTTGGCTCTGTTGTTCGGACAGTGTTGTGGGGAGTTACCTGGTGGCCAAGAATTTGGGGAGTTTGTGGGTCTCAGGTCCTACAGATTTGAGAACCAGGGCTGGGTCCTCTGTTCTGCCAACTGATGTCACTGGTGTCTGGCTTGGGAGAAGTCACCATTGCCCAAAGCGGGGGATAACACCCACCCCGCTATTACTCCGTCTCTGCTTACCTTCTGGGAGCTAAGCTGAAGAGAATTTGCAAAGCAGGCGTTTTATACTTGTTGAGGAACGGCTCTGCTGTCTTTTTTTGGTCAGTGGTAGAGATGAAACATTCATTCCCAACACAAAATTCCCCATCAGAGTTGTTTCCAACACCCAGCAGGATGGTCCTCTCAGTAGTTACTGACTTCTTATATTTGACACGTGTTCTGGTGATGACTTTGATCTCAAGCTGACTGACTGACACAATGGCTTTGCTGGTCCCCTTTCACCAGAGGATTAACCGCCCACCGTGGTGCCTGCAGAGGTAACCTGCTGCTCCAACTTCTCTTCCTCCTGTAATTAATTTGGCTCCCTCTCTCTTGTGTCGCACGTTTCAGACGTAGATCAGGGCCTCATGGACCGACTCAAAGACATCAACAGCACGCTGGTGAGCCAGCTCAACAGGCTGAGGAACATCCAGGGCACCGTGCGGGAGACGGAGAGCTTGGCGGAGCAAGCCCGGGTGCGAGTGGAGGACACAGAGGACCTGATCAGCTTAGCTTCCAGTATGCTGGAGAAGGCAAAGATGGCAGCTGACAACGTGGTGAGTTGCTGCTGAGGTACCACGTGGCGAGGAAGGACAGGGCCTTGCCTTTCTGTGCTCTTCTAGGCGTGATTCTCCGCTTGTTCCTTCTCTTACAGCAAATTTGCCAGGGAAAGGTCTTTTCCCCTGCTGAAAATCATGGGAAGTAAATAAAGGAAGACACTGTGTCTTAGCCCCTGCTCAGAGAAACCAACTGTATACCCTCCTAAATAAATATCAGGGCCTTTGGTTTTTTTTTTTTCTAGGGATAGCCCTTATGGGTGGAAACTGGGCTCAAGAAAAAAACTACAGGGAAGTCAGAAGTAGGTTAGAGACATCTCTAAGCATTTAGATCATGACAATAAATATTTAAAGCAGAGATTAATAAAAGATGAAAATAGAGCTTTAAGATGTTTTTCTTTTCTTATCTTTTCCAGTCCATTACACCTCCAGAGTCAAGCGGGGACCCCAACAACATGACTCTATTGGCCGAAGAGGCCCGCAAGCTGGCTGAAAGGTAGGCTGTGGCAAAACACCTCACGGCCCGCAGCAGGGCCCTGCTCTTCCCTACAAGGGGGGGAAGCAAAACTCTCTCTGCTTGATATGAAACACGTGCCCTTTGCTGAGAAACAGACTTGCTCTGTGGGTGTATGCTTGATGGGCAAACAGTAGACATGGGAATGAGAGGCATGTACAGCTGTAGTGGTGCCTTGCAGCTGATCTTCAGCAGCATTGCTGGAGTGATGCCTTGGGTGCAGAGATGGCCTCAAACAGCATCTTCTGTTGCAAATGTTTCAGCATCTTCTGTGTGCAAATTGGAATGGAGGCAGGAATGGTGTGGGAGGGTAAAGCCGGTGTGAGAGGGTGGGAGCCAGTGGGAGAGGAGAGGAACCGCTGGCTGACAACTCTAATGGCATTGATCTTCTGTAATCCTGTCCAGACACAAAAAAGAAGCTGATGAGATTGTTCGCATAGCCAAGGCAGCAAATGACACTTCCATGGAAGCATATCAGCTGTTGCTGAAAAGCCTGGCTGGAGAAAACCAAACTGCAAGTGACATCGATGAGCTCAACCAGAAGTGAGTTAGTAGCAGAAAATAGTTTTTATTTCCTGGATTTCGAGCAGTGCTTAAAGCTAAGATGCCCTCTGTAGTGTGGGATGCTTCTGGTTTTCAATCTCGTAGTCTCTCTACTGTCTGAGGAAGTTCCATTCTACAAAAAAAAACCAACCCTAAATTAAAAAAAAATGTAGTGTAATTGGGTCTTTGTGGCTTTTTTAGGTATAACCAAGCAAGGAACATTTCTCGAGACCTGGAGAAACAGGCCAACAAGGTGCTTGCAGAGGCAGAGGAAGCTGGAAACAAAGCCCTACAGATCTATGCTAATCTCACTAGTCTGCCTACTGTGGATTCCACGGGGCTGGAGGTACGTGCAGGAAGCATCACGTGCAGCGTGTCCCAAAGGCCTGTGAGGACAGGCGTTAGGGCAGCGTGCCAGGCTGCTCCCATACCTTGCATGTCCTTTTCTTGCGCAGAGAAGCACCAGCACTGTCTCTGGAATTTTGTCCTTTGAGACGTAATCCAGGCTTATGCCTTTCAGCCTTTACACAGGAGACTTGCTTCCAGAAACCCCCATCTCCGCCCAGTCTCTGAAGGACAAAAAACCCCCAAGCCAACCCCCCCCCCCCCAGCTGAATGAAAGGCTGTCTGCTGGATGTTTTGCCTTGACCAGACAAGTGCAAACATTCCGGTTCCCTCTGATACCCGCAGAGCTGCTCCCTCCCCTGCGCTCACTGTAGTCCAGTAGGTTTTTCCTGCACATGAAACCGATTCCAACCTCTGCCCCTCATGGTATTCAGAGCTTTGAAAGCCAAGTTACAACTGCAGTTGTGAGACAGGAACCCATCCTAGCATCTGCCCATCAAACTGTTTCACCAGCCTGTTCAGAAATGCTTTGACGTTCAGGAATCTGCCTTTGTTTCCCATTTCCACCTGCAGAACGAAGCAAACAAGATCAAGAAGGAAGCGGAGGAGTTAGATCAGCTGATTGCCAGGAAGCTAAAAGATTATGAGGACTTGAGAGAAGACATGAAAGGAAAGGAGCTAGAAGTAAAGAATCTCTTGGAGAAAGGCAAGACAGAGCAGCAGGTCAGTTCTGTTTTGCTCAGGCTTTTGTTTCCTGGAAAAAAAAACAACAAAGGAAAACATGGAACTGGCCAGATACGTAAGATTTGGTCTTATTCAGTCTTATTTTATCTTAGCAGCACTTGTTACTTGTGAGAATACTGAAGGGTGGTCCTGGAAAGGGGGTGCAAAAAGCTGGTAAAAGCATTGAGGCTGTGTGGGAGAGTAAGGGGTGTTCAGAGCAGTACCTAAATCCACCTGGTTCCAGAGGAGGGGAGGGAAGCGTTGCCGCTCAGGGATCAGCGCTGGCACAGATGGCGTTGGTGTTGCAGGCTGAGCGATGCGTTTTGATACACATAAGGTGGTTGTCCTTCACAAGGTAGTAACATGTTGGTACGTGCCCTGTCTTCTTAGACTGCAGACCAGCTCTTGGCTCGAGCAGACGCGGCGAAAGCCCTGGCAGAAGAAGCCGCTCGGAAGGGCAATGGCACACTGCAGGAGGCTAACACCATTCTCAGCAACCTGAAAGGTAAAGAGACAGCACATGCTGTGACTCCTTCCATTCCTGCATGACAGGGTGACAGTGGTTGTTGTCTTGGTTAAACGGTCTGTGCTAATGCTGGTACCTGGGGGTTGGGTGGGTTCTTTGGGGTCTCCCCTTTCCCTTTTAAACAAAGAAACTCTTGGAGAGAGTCCAGAGGAGGCTACAAAGATGATTAAGGCCCTGGAGCATCTCCCCTACAAGGAAAGGCTCAGTGACCTGGGGCTGTTCAGCCTGGAGAAAAGAAGCCTGAGAGGGGATCTGTTTATCAATATCTGAAGGGTGGGACACAGGGGGAAATGACCAACCTCTTCTCAGTGGTCTGTGGGGACAGGACAAGGGGTGATGGCCTCAAGTTGGAGCACAGGAAATTCTGCACCAGTATGGGAAGAACTTCTTCCTGGTGAGGGTGAGGGAGCCCTGGGACAGGCTGCCCAGGGGGTGTGGAGTCTCCTTCTCTGGAGATATTCCAGCCCCGTCTGGACGCCTCCCTGTGTGACCTGTCCTAGGGACCCTGCTTTGGCAGAGGGGTTGAAACCAATGATCTCTTGAGCTCCCTTCCAGCCCCTACAATTCTGTGAGCCTGTGAAATGGATTTGTGACTAGAGATCTCCTTTTTAAGTTCCTTACGTAGTCTCAGAAGATGCGTAATAGGGAGAGCTGCAAGCACATACCCCCCTGCTCCTCAGTTTTCATCCCTCCAGTGCCAAGGTGGCAAAGCTTGGGTAGCTTGGTCAAAGAAGAATCCCAAGGCTCCTCTGGAGCAAGTGGGTGAGAAGCTGTTTTGCCCTTTCATAGATTTTGATAAGCGGGTGAATGATAACAAGACAGCGGCGGAGGAGGCGCTGAAGAAGATCCCTGCCATCTCCCAGACCATCGCTGAAGCCACCAACAAGACGCGCCAGGCAGAGCTGGCCCTTGGCAATGCTGCTGCCGATGCCCGCGAAGCCAAGACTAAAGCAGATGATGCAGAGAGGATCGCTGGTTCTGTTCAGAAGGTGGGTCCTCTGTAGCTCTGAAGCTGTCCCCTGGAGATGCTGGTGTGTAACTGCGTAAACTCCTATTCTAGCAATTCCTGGCGAGCCCCACGTGCCTTCTGATGCATTCCCACATTAGGGAAGGCAAAACGTGGCATGATAGGTGCCTTTTGGGGGGAGGAGGAAGGACCTTCACCACCTTTTTCCATCCTGTCCCCCTTGCTGGCTGTAGAGCGCTGCTGCTACCAAAGCTGAAGCTGACAAGACTTTTGCTGACGTGACGGGTCTGGCCAGGGAAGTGGATGACATGATGAAGCAACTCCAGGATGCAGAAAAGGAGCTGAAGCGGAAGCAGGATGATGCTGATCAGGATATGATGATGGCAGGCAAGGTTAGTCGTGCTGGTGGGAGTGGGAAGAGGCTGCCTTCTCCCTGCTATCCTGGCCATCGCAGCTTTTCTGCTGCTGTCCTGCCAAGACAGCGCTGGTTCAGCCAGTATTCGGTCTCTTCCAAGCATTAAGCGGGAGAGAAGACATGAGATGAGCAAAGGTGCTCTCCTGGTGGCAGTAGCACAGGTTCCTGGCTGGATTTTGAGCCAGTTTCCTTAATGCCACACTTGAGTTTTAACTGGAACCTGAGTGTAGCACTACAGAGTCTGTTCCGGCTTTTCCTGCAAAACCCATCTTGGTTATCAGGGATCTCCGGCCTGAAATAATCAGGGAACTGATGATCTGAAGGCTGTCAGTGTGGGGAAGGTCTCAGCACAGGGGTGTTAGCCTGGAGAGAGGAGCTAGCAGTGCGTGGGACGGCTTGGGTAGCCCTGTGAAGGAGAGAGGCAGCAGTTTCCTAACCCCTGTGGCCTTTCTTGTGCTCTCATGTGTTGTTTAATACCCTGCAGGCCTCGCAGGCTGCCCAGGAGGCAGAAGACAACGCGAGAAAAGCAAAGAACTCTGTGAACAGCTTGCTTGCTGTTATTAACGGCCTGCTGGATCAGTTAGGTAAGGCTCTCCTCTACAGACACCTGAATGCTTCCCTGCTATAGCAGCTGGTGTGGTGTGCTGCTGGCCTGCCCAGCGCTGTGCTGCCAATCAAAACAGGTCTCTTTGTTTCTAGAAATGGGGCTTGGGAGTTTTCGGTGAGGGTTTGGCTTGGTGTTGGATGTGGTTATGGGTTGGGTTTTTCCTCCCTTGGGGTGACCTCAAAGCTTGTTGTGCCATGTCTGGTTACTGCCTCAGGGCAGTTGTTGAGGCTGCTCCTGTTTTATCGGGTGCAGAGGGGATGGATGGAGATCTTGGTGCCCAGCTAGGGGCTCAGCTGTGTGAGCACCCAAAACCAGTGCCTCAAAGGTGCCTTGTTTTAGCTTTTCTTTTTTTTAATGGACTTCACTGGTTGCTTCCACCTTTTTAGGGCAGTTGGAGACAGTGGACTTGAACAAATTGAATGAGATTGAGGGCACCCTGAACAGCACCAAAGACAAGATGAAAGATAGCGACCTGGACCAGAAAGTGTCCTTCCTTGAGAGGGAGGCCAGGAAGCAAGATGACGCGATACAGGCCTACAACAGGGACATTGAAGAGATCCTGAAGGACATTAGCAACCTGGAAGACATCAAGAAGACCTTGCCATCTGGCTGCTTTAACACCCCGTCCATTGAGAAACCTTAAGGGTGCACTGGGGTGGGGGTTATCCCCCCGGGGAGTGGTGGTTTGGCTCTGGAGTGCCTTAACACACGTTACCTTCTTCAGATCCCCAACTCTTTGCTGCTCGCAGCCACTTGTTTTCTTTTCGAATCAGGATAAGTTGAAAGTTTGTTGGGTTTTTTGGGGGTTTTGTTGTTTTGTTTTTTTTTTAAGAGAAGCAAATTAAATATCCATCTTTGGGCATCAAAGGGGGTTTTATATAAACCTGTCTCCCTGAGCACTCTGCCCCTTCCTCAGACACAGTTTCCCTTCGAATTAGTGCAAGGATGAGGGATGCTCTGGACTCTCTGTACCATGGTTACAAAATAACCATGGGAGCTGTATACAGCAAGACAAAACTAACCTAACTTTTCCTCCTCTCTTCTGCCTCAGTCCCGGAGCTCTCTGTCCCTATGAAGGAAGGGGATGGCTACCAAAGTATTACTGTAATGGCCAGTATAGCTGCACTCATTCAGATCCCTGGTCCCAACTTCTAACCCTGTGAATTATTATGATTATTTTTTTAATCCTTAACTAGTGGCCGAACTGACAGCGTTGGTAGCCTCTGACCAAACAGCCAAAGCCTCTTTCTGACATGCTTTCTGTGATGATGCATTGCTCTGAGAAAACACGCTGCCCCTGAGAAGGAGCTCTTTGGGAAGATACTGGTGGAGCGGTAGATCTTGTACTGGTGGAGTAGTAGGTCCTACCAGCCCTGCTCCTGGTCTGTGGAGAAGTAGTTTTGGGTCTGGTCTGTTAGCAACTACCTGCTGGATAGCCCAGGTTGAGGAGTGTGGAAGCCCTGTGCTGCGTTCGGTAGGTGTTGCTATCGGATTGCCAGAGAATTGGGGGTTTTGGGGGGGCTTTTTAGGTTGGTTATTTTTTTTTTTTAAAGCTATGAGTCTGATGGACAGATTAGTTTGTTCAGGTGGGAAAGGTCTTGCTGAAGAGGAGAGCTGCCATCCAGAGAGCTCCGAGAGCTGCGCTGCTCTTCATGCCCTGGCTTTGGGTGGGGAAGGGAGAGGCTCTGTTGGGTGGATGTGCAAAGGGCTTTCTCCCACCCTCTGAAGGAGGATGGGGCCGTTTCTGTGTCTCCCAGTGTTGCTCTCACCCTTTGCCTGGTTCACTCTGGCAGAAAGAGCTGGAGTTCCCCAGTGCCCTCCTTTTTGACCGGCCATTCTCCCAGTCACCCCAAAGCAACCACAGCGCAGGAATTCAGGCCGGGCTCAGGTGGCCATTCTCCCATTCAACCCGCCTGCTGCCACCTCCCCAGTAGGCTCCATCCCCAGTCAGTGCCTCCAGCTGCTTACTGGTGCTGAGTGGGAGCGGCAGGGAGCCCCTCACTCCTCCTCCAGCCCTCCTCTGAGACAAGAGCATCCTCTGCACCCCCCCCCCCCCACCCCCCCAACTCCTTCCTTGAGATCCAGTATATATCTATCCTTAAACACTATGCAACTTCGTACGTTTGCGTAGCGGGGAAGAAATTATTATCTGACACACACTGGTGCTATTAATTATTTCAAATTTATATTTTTTGTGTGAATGTGATGATTTTTTCCGGTTTTTTTCTCTTTTTCCTTTTTTTTTTGTTTAATTTCAATCAGGATTACAGTGTGAGGAAGTCTCTCTCGTCTGTGCGTACGTGTGTGTGTAAATATACTCAGCCATGTTTCCAGAGTGGCATAGCCTGGCCGCCTCCATATGCTTTCCCCTGCAGCCCTTGGGGTGCACACACCATGGTACCCCCACTCTCTGTGCCGTTCCCATAGAGCTCGGTGTTTCTCCTGGCTGCACTCCTGCTTTTTCCCCTTCTCCCGTGTCCTCAGCACCCATACAGGATCGGCAATAACCACTCTGCCTGGGGGTGGGTGCTTTCAGAAGCCTGTCCTCCATGGGTGGTGCTCGAAGCACCCTGTTTTGGGTCCCTCGTCCCCAGGGATGCTGTGCCAAGGAGGAGAGTGGGTGCTGGGGCTGTAGGGAGACAGGACCCAGCGTTGAGAAAGCTGGATTTGAGGGGGACATCTTGAGACCACCACACGAGGCTTAGTGTGCCCTTGGGAACAGCACTGCTGGGGCAAGGGGGTGTTCCCAGTGCACCCCCACATTCCTCTTGCACCCCTTCTTAGAGATCCCTACAACTTCCCAGCCTGGGATTTCCCCCTGCCCACAAAACCCGCAGACAGTCCCAGGAGGAATGCTTAGGGGTGTCCCTCGATGCCCATGGGATGCTGAGGTCGGTGTCCTGGCCGCTCTGGCCAGATGGCTGGCGGTAACCTCATCACCTCTCTGCCAAGGCTGGGAGGAGAGCGGGTGCCAAGATGCACACATACCCTGGCTGACCTCAGGCCTAAGGTTTCCCAGCTTTCTTCTCTCTCTATTTTTTATTTTAAGCTGTTTTTAACAGAATTTTATTTTTAAATAAAAAAGAATTAAATCTTTATACGCGCTCTCTTAATCACTGCTGCATTACAGCCATTACTCATTGTATAAGCCCAGTTATTTCTGTACGTAATGTGATGACGCGACAGCTGCTGGTGGAGCGCTGGATGTCACGGGCGTGACGGTCCCTTCACCACCTTATTCCCCACTGTGCCCCCCTCAGTACGTGCCTTTGCTCCAGCTTTTTTCTTTTTTTTGCCTTAATCTGTGGTCTTGCTGTCCGGGGCGGTGAACAAAAAAATAATGCAACACTTGCAGTTTTTATGTATAAAACAGTATTTCTTATTTATAATAAAGTCTGAATATTTGTAACCCCTCACACCTCAGTGTTCCTGGGAGTATTTGCAAAGGGAAAATTGGGGATGCTGGTGGCCTTGGTGATTCTGCTCCCCCCCCCCCCATTTTGTCCATTGTGGTGGGTACAATGAATCTTACTCCACTGTTTTTCCAGGCTGTAAAAACCAGCATGGTGGTGTCTATGCTGATGCTGTTGGAGCTGTGTTGTCCTCTGGGAGGGATCTCAGGGGTAAGGGTAAAGTCCTTCCCGCTTTCAGCTCAACACATGGAAAAGGATCGGGGCTCCTGGGGAGAAAAACAAATCCCCCAAGTAAAGAAACTGAAATTCCCTCCTTGGGAACCGCCCGAAGGCTGGCTGTGCTGCGGTGCTCCACGTGTCCTGTCTGCCAGAGCCTGGAAGGAGTTAAATTTGGGAATTAATTTGGACAGGTCAGCTGGCTTTTCTCTTTCTCCACAGAGGAAAATGCCTGTGTCCCACTGGTAGCCGATCCCTTCTCCACTGGTAAGTTCTCACTCTTTATTTCAGTTTCCATTGCTCTGGCTTCTTGTCCTCCGGCTCTGACTGCTGCTAACGCATCCGTTATCGACCAGACCCTTTCTTCCCTTCCCCTTTTGTCTGGGCCAGTGTTCCTGCTGAGCCAATCCCCCCTGGTAAAATCCCTCTGATGCTTCATCTGGGCTGTAGGCAGCAGTTGGGGGGCAGAGAATGCGGCAGTAGGATGGTGCTGACCTCACGTAGGCTGCGGCTTGATGTGGAGACTCTTAACGTTTTGGGGCTGAAACACTCGGTTCAGGGAGCAAATCTCTGCTCTTTATTCTCTCTTCAGGTCACTGGTGCTTGTGTAAAGCCTGGGCAAAATCCCAAATTAAGGTGAAGCTCTTGGCTTCTGTACACTCAGCTGCATCACGCTGGTCTGGAACAGCCAACATAGTTGTTTTTTGGAGGGCAATGGGTGTTACCCTGCCATGGGGAGGAGCAGACCCAAGGGAACAGGGAAAGGGCTGCCCCCTGCTAGCTGAACAATTTCATCCTGGTTCTGAAGTCCAGGAGGAGAGTGTTTGAGGAGGGATTTTCTGGGCAGCATAGTGCTGGGTTGATGTCCAGGTGGAAGAGGAGGGACCTTGCTGAGGAGGGACCAAGCTGTGCTCTGATGGCTCTTTCTCTGATGTCCAGTGGTTTTCCTCACTGTCCAAGCTCCATATCCCTCATGTGCCCTCTGGAGAGGGCTGGTAGCGGGTGAGGGGGCCCTGGGGAGCACAAGGACTAGGACAGGGTGGCACCAGTTACTGTCTGGGAGCTCTGCAACTGGGTGTGGAATCATTGGGGGGTGCTGCCCAATATAGAGCTGCCCAAGGAGTGGGGCTTGGGGCTTTGCAGCAGTTGAGGGGGCTTCATGGTTGCTCTGGGGAGGCTGAAGTTGAGGGGACTTGGCCTCATTGGGGCGCTGAGCCAGGTTCTCCCTTGCTTCAGGGTGGGATGGGGTTGTTAGGAGTTGGTAAGTGTTGGGAGCAGCTCTGGCCTATCCACAGGGATCTGAGGAAGAAGAAGAGGATGTGCAGCTCTTGCACAGAGCTGGCAGCGTCCTCTGCTCCCTGTGTCCAGCCTGGACACCTCAGACCCCGCTCGGAGCAGTCGGTCTTTCAGGTCGGCCGCTGGGCTGCACCCTCAGCTGTGCCCCCGTCCCAGAAACACTGGGGACACTGCACAGAGCAAACCCCAGAGACCCCCAGCAAAGCCCGGCAGCCATCGCTGCAGGGGCAGAGGGCAATGCAGTGGGATGGCACTGCCTTCTGCCCTCATCCCAGCCTGCCTGCCCCTGTCTGTCTGCCTGTCTCGCCCCCTCGCTGGCACGGGCAGGGTAAGGCCAGACACGATGGCACTTCCTTGCCATGCCGCTGCCCTGCCCTGCTTGCTCACCACTGCCATGACTGAGCCACTGCTGGGAGCACCGGTGTCCTGCTGCCTGTCTATGCCTAAACGATGTCCCCTGCTCTGGGTGGCCCCAGCTGTCTGACCACATCGCTGGACCCACCGAAACCAGCCCTTGAACCCACGTGTACGGGAGGCTGTGCCTCCTGAAGGCAGCCCATGTAGTCATTCAAAGGTTCAGGAGATAAGGTGACTGTGTTAAATCCCAGGTTAAAAACCAGATTCCCTATCTGGGAACGGCGTTGTGCCGGGGAACGGCACGAGGAAGCGGAGCGGCGTGCTGGCCCTCAGCTTTGAGGAGCCCGAAGCGCCCATCCGGTGAAGGAGAGACTGAAGTCCAGGCGTTATCTCCGCACGTGTGGGTATGCTGGTGCAGCAGGATCCCCGATTCCTCCACACCGAGGAAGTCCCAGGTACCGGGATAAAGGTCTGCTGCCAGGTGGGAGGAGAATCTCCTCGGGTCAGAGGAGGCTGGTGCTGGGCGTGTGGCAGCGGGAAGGACAGTGGGCAAGCAGAGCTCGAGGTAAGCTGCTCCTCAACAAACCCTCAAGGAGAAGTGAGGCTGCCCACCGAAACGGCCCGGGGCTGGAGCTGCAGGGGTTGTTGCAGCTCCGAAGGTCCCTTGCTGAGGAAGGTATGGGGGTGCTGGGGATGGGCTGTGCAGCATCCTTGTTGTCCCTTATCCCTCATGAGCCACCAAAACACATTTTCTCCCTTGGTTACACCAGCAAAACTCTGAATTCAGGGCTTTCATGCACCCATTGTTTGCTGGTGGCAGCCATCAGCACAATCTCATGGATTCAAATTACCTTCAGAGCAGTCAATTCTGCCATGGCCACATCCTCAAGGACTGCTAAACTTGCTGGGCACAGCAGTGGTCTCCCTGCAGCTTTCTTAACCCCGTGATGATGAATTGGGGGCCAGGCATCCTCTGAAGGATCCTTCTTCTATTGTAGATCTAAAGATCCCGGTTCTCCAGTGAGGAAAAGCTGATTCATAGCAACTCTGGGTTGCTGCTCCTGGTGCCTCCCATTGCTTATGCTTCTGCTCACCCTGAGTGGTGACATTGCTGTTCACCATCTTCCTGCAAGAGTTATTCCTCTCATAGTGGCGGCATTTGCTACCCATGCTCTGTGGTGGGTGGGAGCATGGGTGGTAAATGTCCACGTGATGGGTATTTGCTCTGTGGTGGGTGAGGAGCATTGGTTTGTTCCAGTCCCGGTGTGTTCTAGAACATCAGGGCCCCAGAAATGACATTTTGCATGCATGCATTGAGGTGGTTTTCCAAAGGTGAGCTTGGTGGAGGATGGTGGAGGATGACGAGGTAGGAGTAGCCTAAGCAAACACACAGGAATGACTGGGGAGAGACATGTGTCAGTGTTTGAGGAAATGACATAAGCGGCGGGGTGAGAGCGGTGAGATAGTGTGGAGGAGCCAGCTCTGAGGGGAAAGGCTCCTCCTCGTGCTGAGAGCTGGACTTCCAAGAGAGGAACCAGGCCAGGACCTGGGCTGGGAGAGGTCCAAGGGGACCACTGCACTGACGGTACGGCTGGCAATGAGCTCCCCGAGCAGAGGGTTGTCAGTGGGTAGGAAGGAGCACAGCAGAGGTGCCTGGGGCAAGTGATGTGCTTCAGAGAAGAAGGGAGTGAGAGTGTTTTGTTGGGGGAAGGAGTAGACCCAAAGGGCTGCTCAAGCAGTTGGACCTCAGCAGGCTGGAGAGATGGTACCATGCAAACCTTGTGGAGCTCAACAAGGCCAAGGGCAAGGTCCTGCAGGTGGGTCAGGGCAATCTCCAGCACGACGACAGCCTGAGTGGGGAATGGATGGAGAGCAGCCCTGAGGAGGAGGACTAGGGAATGCTCATTGAGGGAAAGTTGAACCTGACCCAGGAATGGGTGCTGGCAGCCCAGAAAGCCACCCATGTCCTGGGCCACATCCCCAGCAGTGGTATTAGCAGGTCAGAGAGGTGATTCTGCCCTCTGTTTTGCTCTGGGGAGACCTCCCTGTAGTGCTGTCTCTAGCTCAAGGGTCCCCAGGACAAGAAGGACACGGAGCTGTTGAAGTGAGTCCAGAGAAGGCCACAGAGGTGATCCAAGGACTGGAGCACCTCTGCTCTGGAGATAGGTTGGCAGAGCTGGACTGGCTCAGCCTGGAGAAGAGATGCCTGCAGGAACACCTCTGACCCCCTTCCAGTCCCTCAAGGGGCTCCAGGAAAGCTGGAGAGGGGCTGGTGCCAAGGGCAGGGAGGGCCAGGCCCAGGGGAATGGCCTCCAGCTGCAGGAGGGCAGCTGGAGAGTGGCTGGGAGGCAGAAATCCTTCCCAGGGATGGGGGAGGCCCTGGCACAGGGTGCCCAGAGAAGCTGGGGCTGCCCCTGAATCTTTGACAGGGTTCAAAGCCCCTGTGCTGGTGGGGGGTTGTTCCTGGTAGGGATGGCACTGGGGGGCTCTGGGGTCCTTTCCCACCCAAACCAGTCTGTGAGTCCACAGGCACTGCAAGTGGTTTTGTCTCTCTGCTTAAAAACCCCCAAAATTTGGGTAAGGCAGCCTTGGGTGCCGAAGCCCAATGTGCCACCAGGGTGCTCATGTAGCTGGGTTCCTCTTCTGAACCTGTATTAAGATCCAGCCAGTGAAATCGGAAGGAAACAGCCTGCTAATGAGGGAGAGCTGCTTCAGTTAGCAGAGGCAGGTAAGTTTGGCAGAGGGAGGTGCGAAGACGTGGTGAGTCGGGGCTGACTGTGCCCATGAGATCACCAGGAGCCAGGGAGGGAAGCCCTCTGAGTCAGCCCCAGGTGCAGGAGTGTCTGGAGGCTGGTGGGCAGCGCAGGGGGCTCGGATGGGGCCTGGGCTTGGGAGCTCTGGAATGAGCAGCGTGGCAGCACCGCTGGGCTGTTTCAGTCCCTAATGCAGAAGGTGACCTGGCAGGCAGCTTGTGTCTTGGGGAGAGAACTTGCATAGGCATCCTGTGGCGGTGAGCAGGGCAGATGCTGTGATGCAGCACAAGGGCCCATCCTGCCTCATGGTCCTCCCACAAGCTGCTTTCGCAGGTCAAGCGGGTGTGCCAGCGTGTCACTTGTCCTGATGTAGGGAGGGCTGGGGGACCCCCACCTCCAGGTTTCTCTGTTCCCCTCTAGAAGCAGCCGTGTCCTCCTACAAGGCAAGGATGAGGAGTGAGGCAGAACTGGCCTTTGTGTCTCATGCAGCTCACTGGCTACCCTTGAGACTAGAATGCTAATGAAGCTGCGGAACCTGGCATCCTCATCCCAGCTCTGTCAGGGTCCTTGGACAAGCCTTTCCCCTTGTCGCCTCCACTCCTCATCCTCTTCTTAGCAAAGCAGAGGTCCTACTAGGCTCGACCAGGGGCCCCTCTAACCTGGTTTTATCTCTCTGGAGCACAAGCAGACAAAGAAGTGTGACAGTTCCCTGCCCCCACCTCATTTCTAGGTCTGGGGCTCTCTGGAACCTGATGTTTGCCAGGTAATTCCTGCTCCATCTGCTCTCCACGTACTTGTCCCAGCTTCCCTTGGGGTCTGTGTGTACCACAGGTCTGGCTGTCTGTCCCTGGCAGTGAGCAGACAGTCCCCATCCTCCCTTCCCAGGCTTCCCGTGAGCTCATCGTGCTTCACTCAGCTCCTACAAGCCGGCTGCGTGCCCGGGCAGCCCGTCTCTCCCAGCCAGCACCCATGCCCTGCCTGTGGGGGCAGCCATGGTGGGGAGAGATGGACCTGGGGAGTGGGACCAGGATGAGCAGGAGGGGCATCCGTGGGGGCTGCAGCTACACTTTATTTCTCCCCCTCCGTGATCCACAGCCCTGGGAGGGTGCAGGCAGGAGGTCCTTGGGGTGCGCCGGTGCGCGTGCAGACGCTCGTCTGCGCTCCCTTGGGCTGGGCTCCCCTTGCTGCGGGTGAGTCAGCCCATGGCACACGCGCTCTTCCTGTTGGGAGTGACTCAGGTGGAGCCGCCGATAAAAACTACATGGGAGCTGGGGTGGGAGGGAGGAAAAAACACCACCTCGGGCAGCTGCGAGCCCCGCCGCCGCCGGCCGGAGCGGGTGGGTGCCGGGTGGCCCCTGGAACCAGGAATGGCCGGGCGCTGGCTGCTGGCCTGCTGCCTCGCGGCGTGCGCCCTACCTGCGGCCCCCAACGCCAACAGAGGAGGAGGAGGAGGAGGTGAGGCTGGGGAAGGGCGGCTGCTCCTGCTCTCCGATCCCGCGGGTGGCTGCCTTCGCAGCCCCGTCCCGGTGCTGGAAAGTCCCAGTCACTGGGAGCTGGCTGGGTGCTCTCTGCTCCCACTTTTGGGGTTAAAATTGGATCTGTAGGCGCTTCTCCTTGTGTTTCCTCCTGGGTTCAATATCCTGTGGGCATTTAGACTTCCTTTTTCTTTCTTTTTACTTTCCTGCCCCCTCTCCCCTTTAAATACCTATCACCTAATGATGGTCTTGCCTTCTGTGTAAAGTCTCTTGGATGGAATTTGGGGTGTGAGCATGAGCATCGCCCAGGGAGTGGAGGCTCTACTCACCCCTGCCCTAATCAAAACCTTCCCAAAGCCCCAGGACGAGCTGGAAGCACCCGGGATCCAGTTTGCTGTAGCAACATGGGCTGTGTTTGTACTTCATGTGAGTTCATGGGGCTCCTCTGAGGCAGCTCATGGGATGTGGTGGTGACCCTGCCAAACTCCATGGGCCAACAGCAAGCTTTAAAAACCCAGAGACTACTCTGGCACGTGTGGCTGTGGCAGAGAGGGGGAGGCAGGGGTGCTGGAGCACATCCAGCCCAGCCCTCATTCGGTATCAGGGTTCAGTCGTAGGCTGGAGGTTGGGTACCTTCAGCCAAAATTGGCTCCTGCCACAGTGTTTGTGACTCTGGGGTGGTTCCAGGGTGCTTGGTTGTAGTGCCAGCGTTCTGAGACACACTGGCGGAGCTTGACAGGGTGCTTTATCCGTTTTCTTTATAGTGGGGGGGGGGGAAGTGCTGAGTAAGTGGGTTTTGGGAAGAAAAAATACACCCCAAGCCACCACAAAACCAAACCCCCTTCTGCACTCTGCCTCAGTGGTGCACACCCTCAGAGCCTCAGAATGGTGGGGGCTGGCAGGGATCTCTGGAGATCATCTAGTCCAACCCCTGCCAGAGCAGGATCCCCTCAGGCCGCACAGGGCAGCTTCCAGGATCACAGGATTTGAATGTCTCCAGAGATGGAGACTCCCCAACCTCTCTGGGCAGCCTGGCCCAGGGCTCTGCCTCCCTCCCAGGAAAGAAGTTCCTCCTCAGGGTTAGATGGAACTTCCTCTGCTCCAGTCTGTGCCCATGGCCCCTTGTCCTGTCCCTGGGCACCACTGAACACAGACTGACCCATCCTCCTGAGCCCACCCCTCAGGGGTTTATCAGCAGTGAGAAGATCCCCCCTGAGTCTTCTCTTCTCTGGGCTAAAAAGTCCAAAGTCCCTCAGCCTCTCTCCATCAGAGAGATGTTCTAGTCCCCTCAGCATCTCTGCAGCTCTATGTTGTCCCCTCTCCAGTAGCTCCCTGTCCTTCCTGACCCAGGGAACTCAGCAGTGAACACACTATTCCCAATGAGGCAGAGCAGAGGGGCAGGAGAACCTGTCTTGACCCGCTGCTCACACTTTCAGTGTCCAGGGAAGGGTTAGGGTGTGGAGGTCAGGGCTCCACTGTGCCTGTGAGGTGTCTAACTTGGTGTGTTGGGAAGGAGTTGTCAAATGGCAGCTTTTGGCTCCTGGTGCACAGTGTCTCCTTGCCAATGGAGCCTGAGGAGATGCAGGCAGGTCTTCCTGCAGCAAGGAAGCTATGGGGTAAGCAAGGGCTTGGGTGAACAGGTGGGACATCCCTCTGGGTCACGCTCCCGAAAGCGCAGGGAGCAAAGCATGGTCCTTGCTGCTGTGGAGTCCTTGCAGAGTGACTCCCATGTACAGAGCTATCAGGTCTGCTCCTTGCAGACCCAGGGCAGCCTCAGTTGTGAATTTGAGGAGATAATTTCAGAGGTCTGGAGCGCTCGGTCTCCTCCCCTGAACCTTTCTGGCGTGGGGACTTGTCTCAGCACAGTTTTTCATACCTTGTTCTGCCAGGCGGGCGCTGGGGGAATGATGTTCTGCTGGATGTGTGCCCCCACCCTCCTTCCTCCCAGCCCAGTGCTTCAAAATCCAGCAGCAACGCTTCTCAGTGCAACCTCCTCTTCTCCACATTTGCCTGAGAACCAGATGATCTCAGGGCAGAGCCTTGGATCCTCATCTCCCCACAGTGCTGGCACGCTCTGCCTGGTCAGCAGCTACTTTGCTCCCGGGAAAGGTTGACCCACCTGAGCTCTGGGGGCCCCAGAAGACCAGCAGCCCCAGTGAGGTGCTGGCACTGATCTGTGCCCACATCTTAAATCGTTTTGGATTAGGGAGGCCTGAACTTGCCCCAGGGCTGTAGGGCTGGCTCTGAAAGTTCTGGCAGCAGGTTTCCATTCCCCAAGGGAATGGTGCTGGAATTTTGTGAGCCAATAAACCCTCCAGATTGTGTAGGTTGATGCATGGGTGGAGTTAAACAGCTTCAGGGGGAGCGATAGGGAAGGGGGGATGCTGCTCTGGGTGGGTGGTTCATCCTGTTCCTGTCCTTCAGTCACTGCCAATGTCCACTGAGGCTCTCGCACCACGGGAAGGAGAACTTCCATGCCTGTGTGCTGGGGTGGCAGAAGACCTTCTGCAGCAGCCTCTTCAGCTCCTCACAGCCAGGCTGAGGGAGAACTGTGTTTGCAGGCACTGGAAAAACCTCTCTCCCTGTTTGCTGGTGCATGAGGTCATCTCCTCTCCCGGCAGTGAGCTTGGGTGCTGCCGCTGAGTGCCTTTGTCTGGTATGTGGGTGCTGAGGGGTGTGTGCCCTGTCTGGGTGTGAGCCTCAGCATGGTGTGTGTGGGTGGGAGGCTTCTCCTGGTCCCTGGAATCATAGCTGCAGAGGACAGGAACCTTGTATCCTGGGGCTAAGCTGTGCTGGGAGAGTGCTGGGAAGGAGGAGCCTCCACATGTGTCAAGCGCAACCCGCTGCCTGCATCCACGCTGCAGGTCTCTGCTTGCTCTTGGATTTCCATCAACACCCTGTGCTGCCAGAGGTGACCTGAGCTGGGGACGGGCAGCTGAGACCTCCTTCCCATCCCAAGGAGGTCAGCAGAGTTTCTTGGAAGGAAGCTGGGGAGCCCTGGGGTGGTTCAGAACAGCTGGCTGGCTCCACACCCCTGCAGACCCTGCTTTTTCCCTCGGGGTGTTTCTTCCTCCTGCCTGTCTTTGCCAATCGGTCTCCTCAGGGTGCTGAGGAACTCATCTGAAAGGCTTAAAACACACCAAGCTGTCAGCAGACAGGCCTAAAAAGTAGATGAGATGTGGTATTCACACGAAGACCTGGAGCAGGTATGGCTGGTGAGACCAGCCTGCTCTCTGGAGCTCCTGGCTGTGGAGCAGGATGCCAGCTCCCATGCCTGTCCTTTCTGGCACCCGCCGTGCCGCAGCGTTACCCGAGCAGCTTTACTTCCTGGGGGGTGCAGTGAGATGACCCCTGTCATCTTGCCAATGCCTTTGCTTTTTTTTTTTAACCTACATCTCAGCTGTTTTGATCCCACCAAGCTCCTCTGGTCACAACCTGCGCACCGCCTCTGCGCTTGGCTGGGAGGACACTCACATCACAGCCCTGGGTGGGGTGACCTGGGCGAAGCTGGATGTGAGTTTTTCTTTTTGGGCTTGCTCCTGCCTGGGTGATACCCTCAGGGACCCTTCCCCACAGTCACCAGTGGAGTTCTGCCTGCTTTTATCGGGACAAAGTCTGTGGGTGGGTGGTGTTCCATCCCTGCTTGCCCAGAGACCTTGTTGTGTTGGATGGCCTCTGAAAGGATGGAGAGCATCCCTGGCCATGCTGTGCTGTGGAGCAGCAGCTGGTTGGCTTGGGAGGGGGGTTGTCCATCCTGACCTGTGCTGGAGTGACACCGGGCATTGCTCCAAAGCACCGGGATGTGGAGGGTGGCACGTGGGTGGCCAGCAGACACAGACACAGGGGGATGAGCACAGAATTGTGAGGATGGAGCTCGTTGTTAGTGGAGCAAGAAGGGGAGGTTTGTGCTGCCTGGGCTTGTTCCTTGGGCACCAAACATCTCCACCCATGCTTCCTCGCTGGGAGGGACACCGCTCCTCTCTGCCCTGAATTTGGGGACAGCTTTGTGTCCAGTGTCTTTATCTCAAGCATCACTCAAGGTTTGTCTTTGCTGTCCCCAGTCTGTGACTGCAATGGGATGTCCAGGCAGTGCATCTTCGACTGGCACCTCCTGCGCGAGACGGGGAACGGGTACCGCTGCCTCAACTGCCTGGGCAACACGGAGGGTGCCCGCTGCGAGCGCTGCAAGGAGGGCTTCTTCCGCCAGCGAGACGAGGACTGCTGCCTGCCCTGCCTCTGCCACCCCCAGGGTACGTGCCTGCCTGCCGGGGTGGGATGGGGTTGGGCCGAGGGTGTAGGGGGGCTGGAGGAACCTGCTGCCCTGTGCATCCTGGGTCAGGAACTGGGTCCCTGCGCACCAGGTCCGAGTGTTGCCAGAGTGAGTGGGGCCACCTTGGTTTCAGGTGGGATTACCTGGGGAAGAGCCAGAGTTCAGTGCTGTGTTGCTGTACTGCAAGTTGAAGGAGCTGCCCCTCCTTCTCCTCTTCCTCCTGGGTGCTTTGCTGCTGGGAGCTGTGAACCCTTCAGCAGCTCCCAGATTTTAAGATCCACCTGCCCCCCGAGAAAACTCATAGAATCCCGGTCTGGTTTGGGTGGGAAGGGACCCCAGAACTCCCCAGTGCCACCCCTGCCATGGGCAGGGACATCCCCCCACCAGCCCAGGGTGCCCAAAGCCCCATCCAACCTGGCCTTGATCCCTGCCAGTGATCCAGCTTCTCTGGATGACTTGTTACAGTGTCCCACCACCTTCATCATAAGACATTTCTGTCTGTGGTCCAACCTAAACCTTCTCTCTTTCAATTTAAAGCCATTGCCCCCTGTTCAGTTGCTGCCTTTGCACCACCTCCCCTCCTAAGGCACGACCCTGTGAACTGAGGCATTATCCTTTTATGATGTGATTAAAAGCCTCCATGAAGCTCCCTTTTATATACTGACCCACCTTTATATATTGAAGGGCTTCAATAAATTTTCCCTGGAGCCTTCTCTTCTTCAGGCTGAACCACCTCAACTCTCTCAGCATGTCTCCATAGCAGAGGTGCTCCACCAATACCCCGATTCCTTCCCTGCAGACCTGCTCTTTCTCCCGATCCATCCCTCCACCCATCCCTCCCTCCATCCCCCCATCCATCCCCCCCCGTACTGATATTTCGGATTGCCCAGGCCCGAGTGTGGGACTTTGCACTTGGCCATATCACACCTCACAAGGTTCGTGTGACCCCGCTCCCCTCACCTCCCAAGGTCCCTCTGGATGGCATCGCTTCCCTCCAGCATCTCCATCAGTGCTCCTCTCTGCCCTGAATTTGGGAGGGAGGCCATGAACCTGCTGATGCCTGATGGGGGTCTACCCTGTGGGGAAACACTTACCCTTCCCCGACACCATCTCAAGGTCCACGGCCAAACTCCAGCACAGGGAGCAGTGGCTTCTGCCGGCTTTGTGAGTCAGGTGGATGCTGTTTGGGTGTCACAAGGTTTGGTGGGCCCCACAAAGGCTTTTAATTGCACTGTAAAAGCAGAAGGGTAATTGGGGTGCTGCGCCCCAGGAGGGGAGGTGGTACAGAGGGACCTCACAGGGGTCCTGCTGCAATGGCGGGGTGGTGCTCTGCTCCCCTGTCGCGCAGGCAGTCGATCTGGGAGGGTGTGGGGAGGCACCCACCCAAACCTCTCCTTCCCCTCCTTCTGCAGGTGCCCTCGGCCCGCAGTGTGACAGCGACGGCCGGTGCAGCTGCAAACCTGGCGTGATGGGCAAGAAGTGCGACCAGTGCCAGCCGGGCTTTGAGTCCCTCTCCGAGGCCGGGTGCCGCAGGAGTGGGCAGTGAGTGCTGGTGACCATCGGTGCAGGGACACACACACACACACAGCTTTCGGTGCTCTCCTGGCTGCTGCAAAGAGCCAGTGCTGGCCCAAAGCGGCCCGTGCAGGGGCAGAGGCGGCGCTCTGCTTTGTGACAGCAGGCCCCAAGCCTCAAGGTGCTCTTGCTGGGTGCTGAGCTTAGCTCTGAGGCAGTGGCTTTATTCCCCTGGCCCAACAGCCAATGTGAAGCACACCTGCCCTGCTGCCCATGCCCTCCAAAAGGACTATCCTGTGTGTCCCCCCCAAGGCGTGCACATGGAATTTCCCCCCCTTCCTTTGCCTGAAGCCCTGTTTAAACACCTTTTGAAGCATCTCTGGCTTGGCTTCCTCAGCAATGTGTCCTCTTCCTTGCTTTACTCTGCTGTTCCCCCCTTCAAGCCTCCCTGCAGGCAGAGGTGTGGGGATGAGGGGTGGCTGCCTGGACCCCTTCCTGAGCCAACCCAGGGTGCTGTTGCACGAGGGAGATCAGCCAGGCTTTATTAAGCTCAGCAGAGCTTCGCTCTTGTTGATTCAAGGCATCATTATAAGAGGGTCTTGCTGAAGAGAGGTACCTGGGATGGTTGCCAGCTGGTGCTCCTGGCACAGTACCGGTATTTTTCCCCTTCTGGTATGGGACTGGTAGCTGCTGGTGGTGGTGGTGGGGTGTGTGCTGTCTTGTATGGCAGCCAGGAGCACTCCCAAGCTGAGCTGGAAACCCAGGTGTGGGTTCTCCCTGTCGCAGGAACCTGCAGTGCGAGTGTGACCCGGCCGGCAGCGTGGGGGGCTGCTTCTCCGGCCGCTGCGTCTGCAAGGAGGGAGCTGCCGGCGAGCGCTGTGACAGGTGGGTCTCAGGAGGACTTGCTGGACCTCTGTGTGGCTTGTCCTCCATCTCCCTGGCAGTGCCCGCACACCTGTCCCGCCATCCCAGCGTGATGCTGACCTCGAGCTGTGCCGATGGCTGGTGCTGCTGGCTGGGAAGGGGAGGATGGGAATTTGAAAGCTGCCCCCTTTTTTGTGTTTTCCCAGGTGCAAGCGAAACTTCTACAACTTGGATGCCAGAAACCCAGCCGGGTGCTCCCCCTGCTTCTGCTACGGGCACTCGTCCACGTGCGTCAGCGCGGACAGCTACAGGATCTACAACATCACCTCCACCTTCCAGCAAGGTGAAGCCCCAGCAGGACAGGAACATCCCATCCCTGTGGCCCCTGAGGGCATTTCCCACCCCCTTCTCTTTGATGTGCGGCCGGGTTTGCAGCCCTGCGATGATGGGTGGGATGGCCTGATCATAGCATAGTGCATGAGCTTGCTTCACAGTCACAGACTCACAGGATTGTAGGGGTTGGAAGGGAGCTCCAGAGGTCGTTGAGTCCAACCCCCCTTGCCAAAGCAGGGTCCCTAGGGCAGGTCACACAGGGAGGTGTCCAGATGGGTCTGGAATATGTCCAGAGAAGGAGACTCCACACCCCCCTGGGCTCCCTCACCAGGAAGAAGTTCTTCCCCAGATTGGTGCAGAACTCCCTGTGCTCCAACTTGAGGCCATCGCCCCTTGTCCTGTCCCCACAGACACTGAGAAGAGGCTGGCCATTTACCCCTGTGTCCCACCCTTCAGCTGTTGATAAACACTGATCACATCCCCTCTCAGGCTTCTTTTCTCCAGGCTGAACAGCTTTGTCATGTCTTTCCCACCCACGACCAGCCTAGTCGACTTGCAGATGTAAAGGGGTATCTGTCCTGTCCCCACAGAGGTCAAGGTGTAGGAAGCTGGAGGGTTTTGATGAGACACAGCTTGAGAAAGTTGCTGGAGTCCTGGAAACACCTTCCCTGTCCTCACTGACCGCTCCTTGTTGGTGCTGCAGGTGCGGAAGGCTGGCGAGGTGTCCACGAAAGTGGCTCCCCGGCTCAGCTCCAGTGGTCCCCGCGCCATCAGGATGCCTTCATAGCGGCGAGGAGATCGGAGCCGATATACTTTGTGGCACCTGGTAGGTGTGGGATTGGTGATGGGGGGGGAAGAGGTGATGGGGGGGGGAAGAGGTGATGGGAGCCCTTTTGCTTGGTCTGATCCCATGAGGAAGGCAAGATTTTAAGCCTTTAATTTTTCTCCCTTCCCAGCGAAATTCCTTGGGAACCAGCAGCTGAGCTACGGCCAGACACTCTCCTTCGATTACCGCCTGGACCGAGGGGGACGCCTGCCATCTCCACATGACGTGGTCCTGGAAGGAGATGGCCTGAGAGTCTCTGCCCCCTTCTTGCCCCAGGAGAAGGTCCTGCCCTGTGGCATCAGCCAGACGTACACGTTCAGGTAATGCCAGATGCTGGTGCTCTTGAGAAAGGGTGAGCAAGAAAGGTTGTGGCTTCAAGGAGCTCCTGGATTCATCTGTGGTCCATCAGAGGTGGCAAATGTTTTCATTATTGGGCTGGATGCATCTCAGGGTGCTTCTCTCGGGGATGAGGAGATAACTTTGAGAGGGGCAGTAGAAAAATCTGGCGTGAGATTGGGCTGGGTACTTTGCTCAGGGTCAGTCACAGTTGGTTCCCCAAAGTGTTGAGCTCAGGAGGGAGATGGGTGAGGGCGGCTGCATTTTCTTGGTGAGGCACCTCATTTTCTTGAAACCGGTTCTACTTCTCCCCGCTCCTGTGGGCAGGTTGGATGAGCATCTGAGCAGCAAGTGGAGCCCGAGGCTGAATCACTTTGAATATCGCAGGCTGCTGGGGAACCTGACAGCTCTCTGGATCCGAGCCACCTTTGGGGAGTACAGTAAGTGTGGGGGGGAGAGTTTGCAAGCACAAAGTTGGCTTCTCACAGAATCACCAGGTTGGAAAAGACCTTTGAGATCATTGAGTCCAACCATTCCTGTCCTATACTAACCCATATCCCTGAGCCGTCTGTTAAACACACCCAGGGGTGGTGACTCAGCCCCCTCCCTGGGCAGCCTGTTCCAGGAGACGCCAAGTCTCCAGATGGAAACACCTTTGCTGAAAGGTATTAAAAATAAAATAAAATAAAAGTAAAGATGGGCAAAGTTAAATTATGGAGAGATTGATCAGGGTGGCAGCAGTGGGATGGCACAACCTTGGCTCCTGTTGATCTCCCTGCTCGTCTTGTAGAGCAACGTGGGACTTGTGCAGGTCTCAGATGTGGGGCCCTTGCAGTTGGAGCCGCTGACCCCCGTGGGTGACCTCCAGGTTGTATCTCCCCGCAGGCACCGGCTACATCGACAACGTCACCCTGGTGTCGGCACAGCCCGGCACTGGAGTCCCCGCTCCCTGGGTGGAACGGTGCGAGTGCCCAGCGGGGTACCGAGGGCAGTTCTGCGAGAGGTGTGCCCCCGGCTACCGCAGAGATGCCCCCAGCCTGGGGCCCTTCAGCATCTGCGTGCCGTGCAATTGCCAGGGGGGAGGAATCTGCGACCCTGACACCGGTAAGGGAAGTGCTGAGCTGTGTGGGGTGCATGGGATCACAGGTCTGCACCCCAAGAACTGACCTATGAGGGTGTGTGGAGGGCACTGGCTGGGGCAAGATCACTGGCCTGGGGGGCTGGAGTGTGGGGAGCATCATGGGTAAAGCTCCCTAGAGCTTAGTAGTAGTGTGGTCAGAAATACAGGTAGGATGCTTTTGGACCACCTCAGGTTTAGATGATGGTCGTTAGTGAGAGCACAAGCATTTCCTGCTGCTTGAACAGCACTAAAACTTTTCTTCTGGCTTTTTGTGTTAAATGTAGTAACCCTAAGGTGGTAACCCATCGGGTTGGGTGGGGCTCTGAGCACCCTGATGTGGTTGTGGATGTCCCTGCTCATTGCAGGGGGCTGGTCTTAAGTGGCTCTTTAAAGGTTCCTTCCACCTATTCTCTGTGTGTTGTGTGTGGGAGTAAATATCCCAAACGTGAGTATGTTTTCCTACCTGGTTCCTACGTAGGTTCCAACCTGTAAAACAGCTCGTGGGGTTACCATGTAAAATCAAAGTAATGTGAAGTTAGGCTGTCATCATTTTCCAAGGCTAAACTGAAAGCTCCAACCACCTGAGCATTGAACAGGAGGTACACAGGGCAACGTGTGGCTTCCAGGAAACTATATGAGCTGTGAAAAATGAGATACAGCCACCTCTGGGTCTTGATGGCCAGCCTTTCTGCCCTGGGATGGGGTCCCAGCAGGCTCTCACTGGGGTTCTGTTCCAGTCCTTTCTGTGTGGTGGGATCTCAAGGGGTCTGGTGGAAGATGCTGGACCACAGGTGCCTGTGCTGTGGTGGGTAGTGTGGCCAACAGTGAGGGGTGGACTGGTGGAGGGTGTCCCACGGGGGGTGAGAGCAAACCACCCTACGCCCTTTTCTTCCCCTTTCAGGTGAATGCTACTCAGGGGATGAAAACGTGGGCAACGGTTTCAGCTGCCCCTTCGGCTTCTACAGAGATCACCGTCAGCCTCACGGCTGCAGACTGTGCCCCTGCGGCAACGGCCAGGGCTGCTCGGTGCTGCCGGGCGGCGAGGAAGTTGTGTGTGACCACTGCCCTCCTGGAGCTGCTGGTAATGTCCTTCTCCAGGCCACTTCTGCTCTGCCTTTCTCCGGAGCTTCTACACTGGGATGTGGGATGCAAGGCAGCCTCAGCCTCCTGAGCATCTCCTCAATCTCCTCATCTCCCCTTCCCCAGGGGCCCGCTGTGAGTACTGTGCTGATGGCTATTTCGGAGACCCGGCAGCTTCCCGGCCCTGCCAGCCGTGCCAATGCAATGGGAACGTGGAGCCCAACGCTGTGGGGAACTGCGACCGCCTGACGGGCGAGTGCCTCAAGTGCATCTACAACACCGCCGGCTTCTACTGCGACCGCTGCAAAGACGGCTTCTTTGGGAACCCCCTGGCCCCCGATCCCGCCAACAAGTGCAAAGGTGAGACCTGGGATGATAAGGAAATCGGTGGCAGAGCAACTTGATGGGAAGGGGGGTGATGCAAAATCTGAGGCTGGAAAGCAAGAGCAGAGAGCAGGAACCCAGAGCACAGGGCTGAGCGGCAGGAGGCAAGCAGTGAGGAGAGAGTGGATGGAAGGATGTGCTGAGACCCGAGGTGGGTACGTCCCCTCTGAGCCTGTGCCGCTCTGACCCACAGCCTGCGCTTGCAACTCAGTTGGTGCTGAGCCCCTGAAGTGCGGGAGCGATGGGAGCTGCATCTGCAAACCCGGCTTTGAGGGTCCCAGCTGCGAAGAGAGCAAGTGCCCGGCTTGCTACAGCCAGGTGAAAGCCCAGGTGAGCATTTGTGCCAGCCCCAGGACCGCTGAGCAGCGAGGGGTGCAGTGACCCACTTACCTGCAAGTATCTCCTCCTGGTGTGCATGAGAAGTGGTACTGCAGGCTGTGTGTTGGGTCTGTACCTAATTCAGCCAACAAAAGCCCAATGACCTGGAGTTGCTGGCCCATTGTGCCCAAAACCCTCGCTTTGCTCACCGTGTTCTGGCTGGACTGAGGACCTGGTTCTCATTGTGGCCTTTCCACGGTGGGTTTGTCTTCCTCCTGGCTGATGGCTGCTCTGCTGTGGTTGCAGGTGGACCTGTACATGCAGCAGCTCGCAGAGCTGGAGATGCTGTTCTCGGAGGTGCAAGTTGGCGGTGGGGCTGGGAACCAGGAGCTGGAGAGGAGGATGCAGCTGGCCGAGGAGATGCTGCGGACCATCCTCAGGGAAGCCCTGAGCCTGCAAGGTACCCCTCACCCCTCCACTGCCCTTGGATGGAGCTATCCATGCCGGATCAGAGGAGAGTTTTGCTGCCTGAGCCTCTTTACTCAGCGGTGTGTTTTGGTTCAGCCTTCCTCTTTCCTTCTCACCAGCCTCTGACAGGTCTCTGGAAAGCCGTGTGGCTAGGATGAAGAGCCAAGGGTCCAGCTCCCAGAGCCGCTTGGACGAGATCAAGGCAACAGTGGCGAGGCTGAGGACTCTTGGGAGTCAGTACGAGAGGCAGGTGCAGGATACTCGGCAGCTGCTGGAGAGAGCCAGGCTGGACCTGGACCGCAGCGGAGCTGCTCTGAGTCGGGTGGTAAGAGCATCCTCATGTGACGCACTCCTAGTCCAGCCCAGGGCTGGAAAAACCCCATGGGGAGAGCAGAAACACTGTGTTCTGGTTAATGTGCTTGTTTTGTGAGGGCAGAAGATGTTTGGGTGCTGGTGGGGATCTTTGGGGGTGGGGGCGTGGAGGTTTAGGGTGCTGCAGTTGCCTCTCTGACTGCTGAATTGGGCAGAGGCAGGAAAGAACACTCACACCTCTCTTCTTCCCCCGTCAGACCATTCCCAATTCAAACCTTCCCGGGGGCTCAAGTCAATTCTTGATGCTGGCCCAGGAGGCTCTGAGGCTGGCCAACAGGTGAGTGCCTCCTGCTGCTGGCCAAGAGACCTGGGGAGGGGGGACTGAGATCCCACTGGGCACCCAGAAGGTCCTTTTTGGGGCTCCTTGCCTCACGACCAAGCTCCAGCTGCCACAACCTCCGTGCCAGCCCTGGAGCAGGGGAAGACACGGCTGCTGGGCTGGTTTTGCTACCCTACAGTGATGCCCTCCATTGCCTTTGGGGGTGGTGTTGAGTGAGGTTTAGAAGTGTCTTGGGGTCAGAGTTCGGTCCATGTTGGTAAGAGCAGCATCTGCAGGAGGGGTGAGCAAAACCCGGGTCCCCTTCTCAAACCATGCTCCAGCTGGGTGCGATCCAGCAGTAAAGGAAGTCAGCGGGGAAATATCTGGTGGGAGGAGACCTTCCTTGGGTGGGAGACCTTCCTCAGGATCCCCCCCTCCGTGCTTTGCAGCCACACGCAAGCCGCCAACACCATTGAGCAAGCGGCGAAGACAGCGCGGGAGGATGCGCGGCAGGCGCTGGAGCTGGTGCGTGCGGCTGCCGGCGGGGAGGCCGACACCTCTGGTTCCCTGCAAGGGCTCCTCAGGAAGTAAGTGGTGGCTGCACTGGTCTGTGTGTCATGGAGGGGGACACGGGAGGGAGGAGAGGGGGTGCCCAAGCATCTGTACCCCTTTTCCTCCTAGAAACAGGGGGTTGGAGGCAGGGCAGGCAGGGATTTGCCTGGATTTCGGTCTCCGGCACATCTGAGCAGTGGAGATGGAGGGTTGGCAGCTCTGGAGAGCATCTGCTTCCCACCCTGATGACTACGATGCTCTTGGAGGCCTGCCACAGCTGGGGGAAGGGGTTTAACTCTGTCTGTGAGCAGGCTCCTGGGAGCAATTTACATGCCCGGTTGCAGATCTGGGCTGGGTTTATCCCCTGGGTAGATTTAGCCCCATGCTGTCCAGGTGCCTCTCTTGGTCAGGCTGGTGGCTCTGCAAAGCCCACCTCAGTGGTGGGATTTTGCACGCTGATGGTGAAGCATGAACAACCACCCCAAACAAAGTTAAGGGGCTGGATGGGATATGCAGGAGAAACCATCCTGTGGTGGTGCAGGGATTAGCAGAGCTGCTCTGGAGCCTGTGAGAGTCCAGGTGATGTGAAACACCTTTGGTTCCCGGAGCTGGAGCAAAAAGCCAGGAGACACCCCATGTGGCAGAGGGCCTGGGATGTGGAGGATGTTTGGAATTAGCTTTCCCTGCATGATCAATGTGCATGGGGCCTTGGAGAGGGTGAACAAGTCAATGTAGGAGGCAGCATCAGTGCTGCCATGGGAGATTGGTAGCCTGGTTGGTACTGTGCTCTTCAACCCCGCATTCACTCCAGGTACGAGGACCTGAAGTCACAGACTGGAGGCCTGAGGACTGAGGCTGACAGGATGGCCTCTGATGCAGACAACGCTTATCAAGGCAGCCTGGTGCTCCTCAACTCCCTGTCCCGCCTGACGAAGACCGACATCGGGTCCTTTGAGGTGAGGGTTTGTGCCTGTGGGACTTGGAGATCCCCTTTTGCTCTCACCCACACCCTTCTGCCAGCAGCTCAGCCCTTCCAAAGGTTCCAATTCGAGTTGGAGAGCCTTTGGATATGCTTCTTCCCACCTTTTTGCCCTTGTAGCTGGCCATGGTGCAAGGAGCAAGAGACAAGCATCCATCGCTGCTTGCTGTGGTTCCTGGCAAGCACCGGGGAGGTGCTGGGACCCCCAGGCAGTTGTCGCGTCTCTGTGTTTCAGGGGGAGGCAACTCGGCTGAAGCAGGATGCCAATGCTCTTCAGAGCCTGGTGGACACCTACATGGCCCAGTACAGGCAGCTGCAGAGCCGCACCGGGCGCTGGGAGGAAGAAATCAAGCAGCTACTGCAGAGGGGAGAAGGCGAGAGAGCGGTAAGAGGTCTGCGCTGGGAGCGGGGGAGGCTGCACTTTGAGTTGTCTTCAGCATGAGCTGGAGCCTCGGTGGGGTGCTGGTGGCACTCCTGCTGCGGCATCCTGTTCACCTTGCTTGGAAACACAGCCCCTTGGGGCTGGTTTTCTGGAGGGACACCTCACCCTGTGCATGGAGCCGCTGGTGCAGGGTCTCGCCAGCACGTCTCCTCCGTGTGAGGCAGTTTGAAGGCCTGCTCCTGGGGAGATTAGAGCTAAGATGATTTGGGATGGCTGAAGACAGTTGAGGAGCACCAACACAGAGTCACAGAGTTGTAGGGGTTGGAAGGGACCTCAAGTGACCATTGAGTCCAACCCCTCTGCCAAAGCAGGGTCCTGCAGAAGCCTCTACTGATGTGTATCAGGCTGTGGTAGCCTTGATTCAAGGGCAACAAGAGGCATTTGGGAACAGGCTGGTTGATGGGCCTTCTCCCCCAGCACGGCTCCTCACAGACCACTCTAGGACTGTCCAGTGCTCCCATACTGTGTCCTTCATGTTGTGTCCCTTTGGCCTGTTACAGACACTGACACAGCTGCTGTCCCGAGCCAACCTCGCCAGGAGCCGAGCCCGGCAGGCTGTGAGTGCTGGCAACGCCACCTTCTATGAGGTGGAACAGATCCTGAAGAGCCTGCGGGGTAATGTCCTAGACCCCTTCCTTCCCCCTCCCTTGTGGGTCCTCACAAAGGCCGTGTGACTCCATTTCCACACGCATTTCTTTCAGGGTTTAACCTGCAAGCAGACGACAAGAGGAGGGAGGCTGAAGATGCCATGAGAAGGCTGCCAATGATCAGCAGCATGGTCAGAAGTGCCAGGGAGAAGACAGACCGAGCTGAAGCAATCCTGGGCAGTGCTGCTTCTGAGTCCAAGGCAGCCAGCGGTGCAGCAAGGGAGGCGAAGGAGATCACCATGGGGATCCAGCAGGTGAGGGCAAGCCCTGGTGCTATTGCTGGCAGGAGAAGGTTTGGAAAGCAAAACCGTAGAAGAAGAGATGGTCAGCAGTTTCCACAGGTCTTTTGGCGGACCTGGTGTGTTGACTTTTGGACCCAGTATATTGACTTCTTGGACCACTGTTTGTCTATAGTGGATCCTGCAGAGATACTAGAGTTGGCTGCAGATGAATGGGTGTTTGGGGATCTCTGCAGGCACATTTGTCCTGGGAGGACTTCTGTGGCACCTTGCTTTGGCCACCTTTTGAAAACCAAGGTGGCTTTTCACTTCAGAGTCTTGAGTTGCTGGCAGACTTGTGGGTTCCCAGGCTTAGCACCGGTGAGTCTGACTCCCAGACTGGGTTGTGATTCCCCAGGGATTCACTGCTCAGCAGGAGGGGCTGAGCATGATCATAGTAACAACTCTCTGGAGCCCTGAATAATGACTCTTTGGGTCCCTGTAGATGGAACCAACTTCCACCAGCTCAACACCCCAGTGCACCCAGACAGTTTCAGCCATGCTTTGCCCCGCTTTGCCTTGTGCTTTGCTCCTCTGAAAGTGCCTTTGCCTTCCCTAGGAAATTACACGGCTGAAGGTGGAAGCCAACAAGACAGCTGATGGTGTACTCGCCCTGGAGAAGGCAGTGGCCACCCTGCAGCGTGAGGCCAAGGAAGTGGATGGCGAATTTGAGAGGAAGCGTTCGGAGGTTGAGGCAGATGCCGCTGTGATACAGGAGGTGGGTCCCCATCTCCTACACCTTGTCCCCCTCCCTGCTGTTTGGGAGAGACTTTCCCTTAAAAGGTGCCACCTTGCCTTCTTCAGACAGCTGAGGAAGCTCAGAGGATCCACACCAAAGCTGGTGAGGCAGGGGCGTCTGTCCAGAAGACATTGAGCGCCCTGGAAGAGCTGCTGCGTTTGATGAGTAAGTTTTGTGATGCTATTTCGGGTATGGATGATGACAGGTCCCTGCTGGGGTCTAGGCAGGGGTGCTGGGAGGTGCGTGGGATGATGCCTATCAACAGACTGCTCAGCAGGACAGAGTTGAAGCAGAAAGATCTAGTCCTCGGCCTCCATCCATGGTTCCCTCTTCCTTGTTTTCCTCTGGTGCAACAGACCAGCCTGGTGCCCTAGACGAGGAGGGTCTGAAGCAGCTCGAGATGAATTTTAGCAAAGCCAAAGCCAGAAGCAACCAGCTGAAGAAGGAGATGTCGGAGCTGGAGCAGACAGCCATGTTGCAGACGTCCCGGATGCGGACGCTGGAGAGCAGCATCGACGAGGTTCTTGCCGATATTAAGAACCTGGAGGATATTCAGAGGAGTCTTCCTCCAGCCTGCTACAACACAAAAGCCATTGAATTGCCGTGAGTGAGCTCTGGACAGGCTGCAGGCCTGCCAGGCTGCGAAGGCCAGAGAGTCTGGCCCTGCTGCCCTCCCCAAAACCCGGCAGGACCGGCTGTGTTTGACCATGTTGAACTGATCCTTACCCTCAAGACTGGTGCGGCAGCTGACGATGGCATCGTCACACTGGCCCTGGAGGGCCCCTGGCTTTTCAAAGCAGTCCATCTCTAGGTGGCAGGAGGGAGGAGGTGCCTGGTTGAGTGAAGGTGCTACTGGCTGAAGAGCAGCCCACTCCTACGGCACTTCTCTGAGGTGCAGGTGGGGGTTGCTTGGTGCCAGCCTTGGGAGTTTGCCCGGTTCTGAGCCTGAAGCTCATGACTGAGAGGCTGTCCATCCCCGGTGGATCCCCTCTCCTGGTCTGGCACACACAGAAGGACTACAGTCATAACTTTTGACATTGCCACCACCTCCTCATGTTCTCTGTGGGGTCTTTGGTAGCTCAGGAGGCAGGGAACAAGTCACGTGAAGCAGCACCTGGGGAAGATGAGTTTAGAGCTGTGACATCGGGAATGGTTCACGTGGCTTTCTCCTCCCAGCCTGCCCAGTCATAGAATCATAGAATTGTAGGGGTTGGAAGGGACCTCGAGAGATCATTGGGTCCAACCCCCCTGCCAAAGCAGCTCCCTAGGACATATCACTCAGATAAGTGTCCAGACGGGTCTTGAATATCTCCAGAGATGGAGACTCCACCACCTCCCTGGGCAGCCTTTTCCAGGGCTCTGTCACCCTCACTGTGAAAAAGTTTTTCTGCATGTTGGTGTAGAACTTCCTGTGCTCCAACTTGAAGCCACTGCCCCTTGTCCTGTCTCCACAGAGCACTGAAAAGGGGCTGGCTGATTCCCCCTGCATCCCCTGCTTCAGATAATTATAAACTTTAATTAGGTCCCCCCTTAGTCTTCTCTTCTCCAGGCTGAACAGTCCCAACTTACTCAGCCTTTCCTCACCTTGCTGGGAGTGGTGCTGATATGGTTCTGCTGTGGCTTAGAGTTGATATAAGATGCCACTGATCTCGTAAAGCCACAGGTCTTCCATGGTGGGTATCAGCGAGGTGGCCACTGTTCTGCTAGGAGTGCCAGCTGCCTCTCAGCTCAGGGCGATGTGGAGGATGGAGGAAGAAGGGGACCCCAGGCTAACAGCTTAGCTGAGCAGGAGAGAACTGCTGGAACTACTCACATGGAAAGTCTTTCCTGCTCCACCAGGAGAAGAGGACCCTCCTTGTTCCTCCCACACTTCCTTTCAAGTTCCAAAGCCCCTGAGGGGTGGATTTCTTGCCAAAGCTCCTCCTGAGCAAGCACACGTCTCCCTAACATTCCCTTACACACTCAAGTACACCCTTTCCTTCCCAGACCAGTCCGTTTGGCACCAGGCAGCTTCCCAAGTCTCCCAGGGCCCATAGGAAGTAAGGTGGTGTCCCCTCTGCAGAAGCACCCAGGACCCTGCAGCACATCTCACAGGAATAGGGGCTTTCTCCAGGGCTCTGCAGCCACAAGCGCTTGTGCTTGAGACCCTGGTCCCATCCTCCTGGAGCGCCAGCACCCTGATTTGATCCACGTTAAAATACTGACGATGTCTTGAATGTGTCTCTGTGTCTGTTTTGGTCCTGCCTGTTCTTCCCTTCTTGCCTCCATCTCTCCCCACCTCCATCCCTCCCTGCCATGTGGTGCTGGATGTTTCCCAGAGGCTCAAGCAGCGACCCACAGGGTCTCCCAATGTATGTCAGAGCAGAGCTCGGAGGAGCTGAAGACCATGGTGCTCCCATCACCCACCCACAGCTTTCCTCTGGGACCAGCTCTGTTCTGACACTGTTCCCAGATCCCTTTAGATGCCATTTCAGGGAAGGAAAAAAAGAGCTAGCAGGTGCTGGTAAGTCAACTCTGAAGCAGCCCCTGACCTGTGTGGAGGAAAGAGAAGGTCCTGGATGGGGTAGAACACTGAGGGGAACGCGCTCACCCCTCATTAGCTCTGCTAAAGCAGCTCCCACGCTTTTGCTTGATAAGGATATACCAAGTGCTGTGTCTGCCTTATGCTTCTGCTTAAGCCAGATGTGCTCATCTCTGGCATGCATTCCTTCTCCTGATGGACAGCACAGGGACAGGTGTTATAGACCTCACTTATTTCTCCAGGAGTTGTTCTTTTTGGGGTTTGTGTTGGGTTTTTTGTTTGGTTTGGGGTTGGTTGGGGTTTTTTTTGAAAGGCAGGAGGTCAATAAATAATGGACACTTCTGGCTGGACCTTGTGTAGCTCCAGGCCTGGAGGTTGGTGGCCCTGCCTGTGGCAGGGGGTTGAAACTCTGTGATCCTTGGGGTTCCTTCCAACCCAGACCAGTCTGTGATTCTATGATTTGGTGATTCTATGACCTGGCCTATCCTGGGTGAATCTGGCCATTCACCAGCGCGGCTGCTTGTGCTCTTTGTGCTGATCTGGCCTCAGGGCTGTTTAGAAATGATGCCAGCGAGGTCTTTCATCTCTTTTGGTTTGTTTATTACATAATTTAAACATTTTGCTGATAAAGTTTTTCTGTCAATGATCTTTTTTTTCCTTTTCTTTTCCATATAGCAACAGGAGAAACAAAAAATAATATTAGGCTCCAAAACATTTGACAAAGGTGGAATTGGTGGCATGGCAACTTCAACCCCTTCCCCACCCCCTTTATTTTCTTATTTCCCCCCCCAAAAAAGGCATTTGGAGTTCATTTCTCTTTCAGCAAATTGCACTGTTTAAAAGTGGAGGTTCAAAGACCAAAACCCACCAGCTTCTTCCCACCCTTTCCCTGCACCCTGGAAACCCCAGTGTCCTCACCTCCCCGGTGGTCACACGGATCTTCAGGGATGATGATTTTATTGGTTATATTTTGGTTTCCCCATCCCCACCCAAAGGCATTTCCCAAACCGGTCTCAGAGCTGCGTGGCCTGTTACAAACCCCCCTGTCCCACCCCACCCTAAGCTGTGAGTTTTACCAAGCCCATACACCAAGGCTCAGGTAAAGACTAGTAAGACAGAACATACTCCTCACCCGTACCACAACGCTACATCCCTATTGCATGCCGTCCTAACCGTGATGGGGTGGGAGGCCAGCTGGCTTCCCCTGCACCCCATCTCACCTACCTGAGGGAGGGTCTAAGGTGGCTCTTGGACATATCACCTGCCTTCCTTGTCCATCACCTCCTTTTTGTTTCCCCGTGTCTTTCCCTCATTTCGAACCCACTATCCTTCCTTCCCTCTTCAAAGAGGCATTGCTCTCCCAGGAGGCTAAAATCCCTCTCAGGGGGTGTGTGTGTGTGTGTGTGTGTGTGTGTGTGTGTGTGTTTTGGAGGCTGGTTGCTACCATTGCTTCTTCTCCTCCAGCTTGAAGCTAAAAACCACAGGTGATGTCTGGCAACAAGAGGAGGCCGCTGTCTGCAGTGACTTCTGAGGTGAGGCAGAGAGGGAGGAGAGGCTGAAAGGACTGGATGCACGAGAGCAATGGGTGGAGAGGAGTTTAGCTACTGGCATAGGTGCGTTGGGTGGCTCGTGGGTGAGATGTCCCACCATGGGCACCTGCCCAGCGCCTTAGCTGAGGGGCTTGGTGTTGGCAAGCAGCTCAAACTGGCTGAAGGCCTCCCTGGAGAAGAGGGGTCCCTGCACTCCATATCCTGCACCTTCTCACCGCCCTCTCTGCTTTGGCATCTCCGTGTTTCCCCAGCTTGCAGTAGATGTCCTCAACCATCTGGAGATACTGGGGCTGAGGGATTCAGCTGCTGAATTTCCAGCAGCTCCCAAGCAAGCCTCGCCAAGCAGAGGGAAATCCCTGGCAAGGACAGAGTTCTGACCTTTGGACCAGTTGCATCCCTTGTGTCCCTCTTGCTTTCCCTTCTGGGAAGGGCTGTGCCCTCCCTGAGCAGCTGTTGGCTATGCCTCCTAAAATCCCTCTGGCTGCCAGAAGCCTGCAGCCGTAGGCTGCCTTGCTTTGTCCAGAGCTGCTTGCTGTCACAGAGATGCCAGCAGCATCCAGCTAGTCACCAAACTTAGCACAATGCCTCACCTTTAGATCTTCCCATGAGAGCAGCTCATGACCCTTCACAGCTGTTTAAGAAAAAAAACACCCCAGAAAAAAAACCCCAAACCGACAAACAAATGTAATTTCAGATCCTTCCCTGAAGTATCCTGGAGGACTCTCAGCCTACAGGTGTTCCAGGACCACACCTTCCCTTGCTGGGACTGAGCACTGGTCACAGCACCGCCCCAGGAAAACCACAAACACCAGCATGGGTGATGGTCACGTTTTGGGAGAGGGTGGTTGTGCAGGCTTGCACCCTGGATTTGTGGGGAACGGGCAGATGTCCAGGAGCTGCAGGTAGCAGGGCTGTACCCAAAGCAATACAAGGTTAGATGGAACAAAGAGAGAGGAAAAGTTTGGGGGGGGTGAAGCAGGGCTGTACCTTCCTCCTTGTTCTTCTGACCTTTCCCAGGGGCTGTCCAGGGTCCTTGCACCCAAAGGATGCTCAGCAGGGCAACGGCCTGCTTCAGCAAACCCTCCTCTCCACAGGACTTGGGTCATTTTCTTCTGCTCCAGGTTACTTGCCCAGCTTTTAATGCAAGCATCTCCCCTAGGCTCCATCCCTGGCATCTGGGGACATGTCACAGGCAGGAGGAAAGCAGGAGCCTGGCACGTCCCAAGGGATGTGCAGAGTAACCACAGCTGGTTTGGGAGGGGGAAGGTATCATGCATTTAATAAACGCTTCTAGGAGAGGAAGAGTGGAGGGAGAAGTTTACAGACAGAAGTGTAGGTCTGGATGCTAGAGGGTGGGGATGGACCCAGCCCCCAGGAAGCTTGGCCAAGTTTGGGGCAACTCTCATCAGAGGCTTTGGGTCATCACCTGCCTATTCCTCCCTTGTTCATTGGCCTCATATGCAGCAGGTTCCTTTTCTAGGTGCTGTGGGCTTCCCCCTTGGACGCTGGGTTGGAGTAGAGTATCACTCCAACTCTGCTTGCCTAGGGAGTGGCTTGGGTTGGGTTCAGCCAAGGAAAGGTGAAATGACTTCCCCACCACCACCCAGCAATGCTTTGGCAGCGATGCTCACCAAGGCCTCTGCTCCCCTTCAGAAAGGCCCTCCCCATGATTTTTCAGGGCCAGGAGGAGGGTTTCATTAGCCAGGTTGTCCTACTGTCGGCCTGAGAAGGTCCACCTACTGTGGAGCCAGTTGGGTTACAGCTGCCTGCTGCTGGCCAGGACTCGTCTGGTCATCGTGTCAAGATTTCAGAGGTCTTGCTCTAAAACTACTTTAAAAAGAAAAGTCCACCTAGATTTCTTGAGCTTAAGTACTGTGAGATGATGCAGAAGAGGAAGCCCCTGCTCTGAGCATGCTGGGAGGATGGACCACGAGAGGACCATTTCCCAGTGCCATGCTGGGAGGGGGGTGCTGGAGTTGCTTCCCCTCAGGCACACCAAGCACATCGCTCTTTTACCAGTCCCCCCCTCCACTTCCTCTCCTTCCCCATGTATGAGGGGGAGGGTGGTTCCCCAAAAGAAAGAGACCAAACCATTCCCCTCAGGGCCGTGCTGCAGTTCCCTGGACATTGCTGCATGACGGAGTGCTGGCGCCGGGGGTGAGAGGCAGACACGGGCAGGAGGCCATGGAGTGGGGGGAAAGTTGGAGATGGACTGAGAGAGAGAGAGAGAAGAGAGTGATGGAGAGCTGTGGGCAGGCGGGACACGAGGGCTGTCTCGCTGCAGGACCTCCAGCGCTTAGCCGGAGGCGTTGATGTAGAGCTGGCTCTTGAGGATGTAGTCGATGACCGGCTGGCAGAGGTAATCCACGACGTGTCCGTCTCCATGCTGCAGGGCCAGTCTGGGGGTGTGGGGGTAGGAAAAGAGGTCAGACCCCAGTTGGGGAGCACCTTGGTGTCCCCACAAATGGAAGGGCTGGCCAGGGGCACTTTTCTCCCAGCCCCATAGCAGGAGTTCCCCTGCATCACCCACCTGCTTTTGGTAGAGCTGACGACTGACATGGGGTGGTTCGAGTCGTCCTTCACCACCAGGATGTTGTTCTGCAGGGGAAGGAGGGAGAGAAGAGTGAAGGGATGACCCAAAACCAGTGGCTGTCTGCCCCACCGGACCTGCTGCCCAGCAGGCTGCTGTGGGATGCTGCATGGTGGCCCCACTGCTCATCCCACCTGGGAGCATCTGGCCTCGAGATGTTTTGTGCTGCCCTGGGTGAAGAGAGGCTGTGAGTCCTCTCGTAACCTTCCTCTCAGCTGCACCCACTTACTTTGTACTTGCGGAGTATGGAGGAGTGGTTCATGATCCGGTCAGGGTCTGCTCCATCCCGGGGCACCACCACGATCCCAAACTCCCCAACGATCACCTCCATCTATGGAAAACCCAACGCAGGGAGAGTTTCCATAACTGTCCTGTGCAAAACCTGCTGCTGTCTGCCAACCCCTGCCCCACCCTGCCCCACGAAAGCAAGGTCTCGATAGAGATAGAAGGTGGATTTGAGGCTATCTGGGCAGTCTTTGGCAGAACCTTAGATTGATTGAGGTGTGGTGAATGTTCTGTGGTGGACAAAATAAAAAGGCCACAGGGTTAAATCCTGTTACTAGACGTTGAGGTTAGGCTTTGGGGAGGGCTTGTGGTGGAAAGAGTGTGACAGCAGAAAAGGTTGCCCAAGAAGGATGAGACCTCTGCCTTGCTGGAAGGCTTTATGAGTGGGATGGACACGCTGGTGCTGCCAGAGGTCTTGCAGGGTTGTTCTGCCTTGGGCAGAGGAAACCTGACTTCATGCCAAAGCTGGTGGCCAAGTTTGCCACCATGTGGGGACAGTTCCTGCCGTGGGACAAACCAGGCTCAGCTGAAAGAGCATTTCCTACCTTCCTGCCTTGCTCTGCTGCAACACGCATCTACTTGATGCTGGCTCTTTCCAAGTGGAGGAGTGGTAGCGCAGCCTTTGGATACCCTTGGTGGGGCGGGGTGGTACCCTGCACCCCAAGTAAGGTCCTCTGCATGAGTGGCTAGTGGGAGCAGGGTTTGGGTTCATGGAAGGGGAGGCTGGGCAGGGTTGGTGACTTGGGAGCAGAAGACCCTGTCACTCAGGCTGCTTATGCATAGGGGAGATGAGGGTTAGGGTTGGGATGGAGGAGGTGATGGGTATGGTGGGTATAGCTCCTGCCATCCCAAGGGACCTGAGCTGGGTGTGGAAGCAGTGGAGGAAGAGGAAGGGAGCCTGGGGATGAGGAGCCATGTGGTGGCAACTCACATCTGCCTCGTTCCAGAGACCGGGGATGCAGAAGGACTCCAGCAGGTCGCTGCCACAGAGCAGTAGGATGCGAAGCTCTGAAGAAAAGAGAAGCTCAGAGGTAGGTGCAAACGGGGCTGAGCAGCATCCCCCATGGCCACCACACTGTGCTGCTCAGGGGGATCCTCCTCTGCACAGCCCTCCCTTGCCAGAGATCCAGTGGTCCTTCTCCCATCCCTACTGGTACCAAACATGAAATTCCCCACACCTTATCAGCTCCTCTCCCGCACTGCAGGGTCGTTAGCATGGCTAACGTGCTGTTAAACTCCAGCCACGCTCCAGCCCCAGAGGTGGGATGTCCCTGGGGAAGGCAGTGATTTCTCCATGCCATGGGCACCCACAGCTCCTTCATGATCTGCTGCAGGGCCTCCAGCTTTGGGCAAAGGGGACAGGCATGGCTGTGTTTGCTTCAACAAAATGTGGTGGAGCACCAGCGGCTTTCCTCGCTCATCCTGGAGGACTTCTATGTCCTCCCTTTCCCTTCCCAGGCTGGTGCTTGCCCACAGCTTGCTTTGAGAGCTGATCTGCTGTTCGTTAAGAAAGCCAAGCAGTGGGAAGGAGCTTTCTGTTCTATTGGGCCTGTAAAGATGGATTTATTGGCACACCCACCAGAGGAAAGCCGCACACCCACCAGAGGGGTGGAAAGAGGGAGCTGCAGAGGGAGGTGCCTCCCTAGTTGGCATCTCCAGGTGGCCAAAGCCTGTGGGTTGTGTGTGGATGGGTGCTGTGCCCAGGCTTTCCAACACCAGCAAGCTGTCTTGGTGCGTCACACTCCCCATGCAGATGCTTGGGTGATGCATGGTGGTGCCAAGGGCATGGCAGCCTGGTGGGTCTAAAACCACTGAAGGGCTTTGGAGATGGAAGCACCATGGCGGCTGAAATCTCTCCCGCTGCTGGGTGCAAAGCCCTATTGTTTTAGGCTGCTTGGGAACAGGCTCAGGACAGTTTAGCTAAGCTCCTCTTTCACCTCTGAGCCCCAGCAGCCGGCGCCAGGACAGGATGATGGGCTGTGGCATCCTTTGCTCACCATCGGATCCGCCATGCGGCCGCTCCTGAGCCGTGTGGTGCCGGCCAGGAGGAGCCGGGGCGGCACGGAGCGGGTCTGTGTACTCACCAATCTCCTCGTATCTCATCACCGTCCCCAGGTTGGCATTCTCATCTGGAGCAAAAGAGAAATGCTGGTGCCCAGTCTGCAAGAGGGGGCTGAGAGGAAGGGTGAGGGCTGGTGCCAAGGCCCAGGCGATGCTGGGGCGTTCCTTTACGTACCCACAAAGGTGAAACGCTCCATGGGTGGGCGAACGCAGCAGATCCGGCTCAGGCTTTCTCCCACCTTCCCCAGGATCTTTGCTGAGGATGAAGAAGAGAAATTAACCAGAGGCAATGCCCTGGCAGACCTGCTCCCAGCATTTCCCCAGCACCTCCTCCCAGTCTGAGCTCCTGAGACCTATACTGTGCCTCAAAGAGCTCCACAGAGATCAGCTGGACACTCTGATCTCTTCTGAGACCTCACAATACGTTAATTTTTATGGGATTTAAGTAATTCCCCTTCTTCTCCCCAGCTAATACCTCCATTTTCCACGTCCTGCTGGCTCATGGGGATCCATCCATGTCCCCCTCCCCTGCCAACTTGTCCTGCTCATGGACTCTATGGGCACCAGACACGTTCTCTCAGATGCTTTTGCTGCCTGGACATCATCTGGCTAATATCTGATGCAATTTCACGGTCATTTTGAGCCATTCTTGGCTCCCTTTGTTGTGCTGGATGCCAACTCCTCCATCACATCCCCACCCGACCCTGGTCTTGGTACGTGGAGCCCGGAGAGCGACCTGACCCAAAAAACACGACAATGGAGCACCACTCCTAGTTCTCAGCAGCCTTGGCTGGGAGGTGAGTGGTGTGACCATCCCCTTCTCCACTCCCCTGCTGCCACCTACCCGCGGTGGGCTTGTTGGAGACATTGTTGTTGTTCTGGTAGATGGTCTGTGAGGACTCGTTCTGGGGCTGGCCGATCACAGGGGTGATGGAGGGGGTGTTGACGTTGGAGAGGATGCAGCCAGTCACTCTCTGCAACAAGGGAAAGAGGTGCAGCTGGCTTTGTCCCAGATGCCTCCCAAAACCTTTGTGCCCCCCCGCACCGAGCCTTCGCACCCCAGGCTGAAGGTGATGGGTACACCCATACTTGCTTTGGGATCCCCAGGCCCATCTGACCCCACCGGATGGGCTGGGGCTAACAGGACCCTGTGCATAACAAGACAGTGGGATGGGGACCCGTGGGGCTGGCAAGGCTGCAGGTGTGCACATGCACCCCCTTCTCCACCAGTGCCTGACAGAGAAAGCAGGCACCCCTAGGGCTCCCAGCTTTGAAACCATCATCCCTGGATGTGTAAGGGGTGCTCCTGGGCTGGTTAATGGCGCTGCCAGGCTGGTTAGAGGTGCTGCTGGGCTGGTTAGTGGTGCTGCCAGTTGGACACCCTGCTCTCCTGGTGTCCGTGGGACTGGGGCAGCTGCTGTTTCCATCCAGAGGGCTTGACTTGCTTTCAGCTTTGGTTTTCCTCACCCTGATGGGCGAGGAGCCCAACTCAGCTGTGATAAGGGACCCCATGCCTCTTCCAGGTATGGATTTCAGGCACAGCCCCACACACTTTCTCTCTGTCTGTCCCAGCCATGTTCTGGTTGTTGATGTCCATGTGTTGGTGCAAGAGCACCCCTGCTCCTGCACTCTCCCTTGCGCCCCAAACCCTGGGGGGCACCCATGGCATGGGGGCTTCCTCACCTTCATCAGGTCGCGGTGGTGCTCCAGCACACTGCAGGTGGTCTGCCAGGTGTCCTGGTAGCACTCCCAGGGGTCCACCCTGTGGGGAGCACAGCAAGGTAACGATGTTGGCTGATGGCTGCTGCCTGGACCTCCTGGCCGTGCTTCCTCCTCCCCACCAAGCCGTGAGCAGTCAGCATCGCTCCCTCAGCTCTGCCATGTCCCCTGTCTTTCCTCCAGCCCTCCCACTTAGCTCTCCCTACCAGTTTTGGAGTTCTGACCCCATACCTCCCCTGGACACCTCCCCTTTTTTGGTACCCAACTAACCAGCTTTTGTCTGGCTTGGATGTAGTTACACGTGTTACAACCTTGTTTCCTGAGGGCAGCCCAGAGATGTTTCTGGTCCCACCTCAGCCCCCAGGTGCCACGTGGCAATGCTGGGAAGGTGGGAAGAGTCTGCAGGCTGGTGCTGCAGGCATAGAAAGGGATGGTGCCATGGCACTAGGCTGGGGTGGGCTGGGTGACTTTGGGCCTCACCCAGACATCACAGACACAGTGACGGGCTTGCAAGACCCCCGGAAGCCAAAGGTCTCCCTTGAAGGGTGGTGAAACACTCCTCATTGGTTCTCTGCCAGACTAGGAGAGGAAGGCCCCCTGCTTTTAACCAAGGGTTGGCTGGGAGAGGAGAAAGCCCCTCCTAGAGCTCTAGCAGCTGGTGGCACCTCCACCTTGCATGAAGGACTTTGCAACTGTGGTGCTGGGGAAGGGGAGTGTGGTGCTGGTGCCAGGGCAGGTGTGGGTTCTGCCACTCACCTGATCCAGTCGGAGGACTGGACTGCCAGTTGGCACATGGTCAGGCGGTGCCGGCTTGAGACCAGACCCTGCAAGAGAAGGTGATGCAAGAACAGTTATGGGAGGCAAGCACAGTGCCCAGCCCAGCCTGGGCTTGCAAACCTTCCCAGGGCAGGGCACCAGGTTCACTCAGACAGGAGAGCCCAGCAGGATTTGTTCCTGCCCACAAACATGTATTTGAGCTCCTGTTCACTCAAGTCTTTGCCTTGCTTCAGCCCAGGGTATGGGCTGGTTGGTGGGGTTCACTCAGCCCTGGGCTGCTGTGGGACCAGAGCCAGGGACAGTGCTGTATTGATGGAATTTCTCCAGCTTTCAGGAGAGGAGGAAACTCTCTGTTCTACTAATTTAGGTTTACCTCTGTCCCAGAGAGTGCTTGTAAAGGTCCCTGTTTGCATCATCGCCACCCCCACAGTAAAACCAGATTGGAAATCACTCAAAAAACCAAAAATCCACCCCAATGACCCCATGACCACCACCATTTTGGCCAAGAACATTTTTCTTGTGCCACCTTGTACTTCAGCTAACTGGAGGGTCTCACTGCCGCTTTTACTTCTAGAGCAAGTGATTTCATCCCCTCCCTCCCTTTGGGGGCTTTCCCATGGCCGGGGGCTTTCCCATGGCCAGGGTGCTGCGAGAAGACCCCAGGTGCAGGCAGAGCTTCCTGGTGCTCCCCCCAGGCTTCAGAGACACCAGGAAGCAGAAGAGGAAAATGGGGATACCCACCGTCTTCCCGTAGGAGTCGTGCACAGGTGAGACAATGCCACCGATGACGATGAAACGGCCGGTCTTGTGCAGGTAATCCCGGGCTCGCTCTGAAGGAGGACAAGGGAAAGGGTGCAGGGGGCTTCAGCCAGAACCCTTGAGCCCCCTCAATGCCCAACTGCCACCCACCAGCTTTGCCCAACGCCCATGGAGTGGCTCATCCTCGCATGGGCAGCACTGGGAAGGGAAGGTGACCAAGGGAAGAGCTGGCCTCATTTTTACTGCCCGTCTCATTCAATGCTGTCCTTGGTGATGCCAAGTGTGGACTTCCCCAGAGACCCCCCCAAACTTTGCGGGAAGGTGGATTTTGTGGAAGAAGGAAGGTCTTTAGCAAAAGCTAAATCACATTCAGACCCCAAATTGCTTCCAACCACCTTACAAAGGCACCAGAGGGTCAGCCAAGAGCCTGCACCACTGATGAGAGCTGCTGGTAGCCTTAGAAAGCCACCTGTGTCCTGGGTTGCATCCCCAGCAGCAGGACCAGCAGGGAGCGGAGGGGAATCTGCCCCTCTGCTCTGCTCTGGGGAGACCTCCCTGCAGTGCTGTATCCAGCTCAGGGGTCCCCAGGAAAAGGACACCGAGCTGTTGGAGCAAGTCCAGAGGAGGCCACCCACAGAGATGATCTGAGGGATAGAGCACAGAGGACAGGCTGGGAGAGCTGGGCTGGTTCAGCCTGGAGAAGACAAGGCTTCGGGGAGATTGTGGCCTTTCAATATATGAAATTGGCTTATAAGAAAAATGGAGACATTTTGCCAGGGCCTGTAGTGACAGGACAAGGGACAACAGCTTTAAACTAGAAGAGGGTAGACCCAGGGCAAATATAAGGAAGACTTTTTTCTTTACCATGAGGATCTGTGGATGCCCCACCATTGGAGGTGTTCAAGGCTGGGTTGGATGGGGCTTTGCGCAACCTGATCTAGTGAAAGATGTCCCTGCCCATGGCAGGGGGGTCCTACTAGGTGATCTTTGAAGGTCCCTCCCAACTCAAACCATTCTCTGAGTCTGTGGTTCTAAGATGTGCTGCTGGTTGACAGCCTAACTAAGAACTGCTGTCACACACAGGGCTGCATGCACTGGTGCCAAGCGCAAACGGATTCCTGCCACCCCCCATCCCAAGACCCACACCTCACGTGTCACTAGCTGGGAAACGCTGACGTTATCACCAGGAGCAGCACCACACCAGAACCGAGACACCCATCCCCAACTGCTCCTCTCTGCTGGATAGCGCTGGATCCTGATGGTGAGCTCCCCACCTCTAGCTCCAAGCCTGGCTGTCCCCTGCTCTCCCCAGCCCTGCTCACTCCTCACTGGCCCCGGCTCTCAGGGAAGAGCCGCTGGGACAAAGCCTTGGCAGAGGAGAGGACATGTTGGTCTGTGAGGACATCACGGCGGAGGGACAGGGCAGAGAAATATTGTTCAGCGATTGGATCAGTTAAAAGTCAATTAAGGAACTATAATTGCCATGGACTTTTCTTTTTCCCCCAGGGCACTGAGCAGCCCCAGCACCCCCCCATGACAGCCTGTGGGAGTTTGCCAGCCTCAGTAAAACCTTTTCCATGGACTCACCCATAATCCTTCCCTGGATTCCTTCCCAGTTCTTGTGCCCTTGGGCGTGCCAGACCCCAGAGAACCAAAAATGGGCTTCAATAATTTGATGGGTAAAATGCCATCACCTGAATTAGATGTGCTGAATTTTCCCCCCTCCTCCCTGGCAGCACTGGCTGTTTGGTTTAAATGAAAGGCATTTTTTTTTTCCCCTGACTGTGCTCTTTCTGGTGTCTTTCATGAAAACTGTGTCCTGGGTCCTCTTCTAGATAGGAAATAATACATTTTTTTTGGAAAAAAATGTATAGGGTGTAAGTTACAGCAAACAGCACCAAGAGACTTCTACAGTAATGCAAAATCAAAGAATTGAGCCGCCATGTTGGAGGAGGAATTAAAAGGAGCAAGGAAATGGGTTTGGATGAGCCCAGGAGCTGAGGTGGTTCACAGGAGAGGTATGCTGGCTGCCTTGGAAGTGCATGCAAGAAGACAACTGAAACACTTGGAGCCAGTTGCCACCGTGCAGGGGCAAAACCCAGGATAATTTCTGGAAAAGCCAAAGCAGAGTGTTGCCAATGCAGGAGAGATGGGTCTTTGGGTGTCCAGAGGAGCCAAGATTGATGGACCAGTGTCTACCTTTATACTGCCATGTAATTTAAAATGCAAATGAAAGCAAAGAGGAAATTTCCTAATGAAAATGATGCCATCAGGTTTTCAATGAGCAAATCCTCTTGTTATTCCCTGCTTCACCCTGACTCGATTTTCCTCACCAGAAGAAGATTAACCACCACCACCACCCCCCCATCTGTTAATCTCCACACTTCCTCCGTCACCTACAGCACCTTTAGAAAGCTTACTCTGAGGACAAGCCAGGCTCCTCGCAGGCAACCTCTGCTTCCCATCCTCAACGGGACTGATCTGCTCCATGAGGTGTGGAAGCCAACACTTTTGCCCGGCTATTGATTTCCCCAGGTCTGTATTTACGCAGCTGAGAGCCAAGCTGGTGGCACGTCATCTCAGCTCGGGCTCTCAGGAGCTCAACGGCGAGTCTCCACCACCCTGAGGCAGTGGTGGGGACTCAGCATTTTTTTTTTGCCTGTTTCTACAGCAAGGCCAAGGGCATCCCATGGGACAGACCCTCCGTGGTGCCTTCCTGTCCCTGAAGGGAGCAGAGAAACAGGAGGGGAATCAGCTTGTTCAAAGGGCAGAGACTGGCAGGACAAGGGGGATGGAGTGAAGCTGAAGGAGGGAAGGGTGAGATGAGATCTTAGGGGGAAGCTCTTTCCAGAGAGTGTGGTGAGGGGCTGGAAGGGGCTGCCCAGAGAGGGGGTGGGTGTCCCATCCCTGGGAGTGTTCAAGGCCAGGTTGGATACAGCCTTCTGTAGCTCCAGGCCTGGAGGTTGGTGGCCCTGCCTGTGGCAGGGGGTTGGAACTCTGTGATCCTTGGAGTCCCTTCCAACCCAGACCAGTCTGTGAGTCTATGATTCTATAGAATCATAGGGTGCATGCGGAGGGACATGCTTTTGGCAGGGGATGGATGTTGCTGCTCTCTTGTGTCACCATCAAAACAGTGGGTTTTTTTATTGTTTTTAACCTGCATGTCATTATTTAGAGAAACCTGTAAAAATGAGATTATATGTTTGCTCTCCAAAATTAAAACTGTTAAGGTTGGGATCTGCACTTTCAAGAACTTCTTGTCTACCTCAGAAATACCAATCAGAACTTAACTGCACGTGGAAAAAGCCCCATATTATTGGCTAGTAAATCTCTGCAATTAAATCTCTGCAAGGTAACGATTCCAGCTGACACGCAGGCTACGAAGGAGCAGTTCTGCCCTGCCTACAACCCACAGAACATCTCTTCATGTCCCAAACTGGTCCACTCTCCCTTGTTCTGGAGGCAGAGCACATCAGTTGCTTGCAGGGCTGCGTATATCGGACAGCTGTGCCTGCTCGCTCGTGGCCCATCTTCTGCCTCCCTTGTCTATGTAGCTGCCAGCTAAGCCAGACCTTCACAGCCATCCACTTCAAAGCAAAAGCCTTTAAAAAGATTGTGCTCTCTTAAATGATGTCTCTAATCCCATTTGGAGAGGAGATGTGCTGCTCGTGGGGCCAGAACTGTGTTGGGAGCAGCCATTCCCCCACTGCCGGGATGGCAGCAGAGGACTTGGGTCTGGTGGCACTGTGGCTTGGAGGTGGCACAAGACCGTGGGGTTAGTTTTCAACACTGATGTTGCCATCACAACTCCAGATTTAAAGCTTCGTTAAGTTGTTTTTGTTATGGGTGGAATCGCTGCAGACTGGCTTTTCCGTGGCTAAATGAGGAGGGCAACAGGCAGCCATCCTGTCCAAATGCATTAGCTTACCCAGGCCTGCATCTCACCCTCTCTACAAGGCATGACAAAACTGGTTTAGCTCTTCTGAGAGATGCCAGGGCTGTCAGTGGCTTGTCCCACCTCCAGGCTGAGGCTGCAGTGCCTCCTGCCATGGCGTGTGCTCCCAAGCATGTATGGGAGGAGGTGTGGGTCTCAGCGTCTCCAAATGACGGTGACTGATGATGTGGCTCCATGTGAGGAACAACTAGGAATTGGGCAGAAAGGGCAAGAAGACAGGATGGAGGTTGTGGCTGGCACAGAAAGGGCAAAGCAAGAGGAGTCTTTTTCTCCCCTTGAGCCTTCTTCTGATTTTGGGTCTTCTTCTGTCCTTGGGTCTTCTAACCCGAAGAAAGTGGGGCGTGAGGCTAAGCTAAGGAGCTCCACAGCCAAGCATAGCACTGGTCATTCTGGGTTTCTGGAAATAGGGCACTGGGTTGGGGGAGTCACCACTTCAAAGGGCTGTGGCTTCTCTGGTGTGGTGCCTCCTCCAAATGCCCAGGTCCGTGCTCTCAGGAAGAACCTTTTTTTTTTTTGATAAAACTGTGTCCTTCATACAAAATATGCTGCTTGTGGGGACCAGGCTCATGGTAGGCATGGCTAACACCAAAGACCCCATGGTAACTTTCAATTCCTCTTCTTATCTGTATTCCTTATGGTCAGCTGGCAGTGCAGCCCCCAAACTTCCCTCCCTGCTTGTGCAAAGGGTTTTGCTTGGGAAAGAGAAGATTTTGGTCCGAAAAGTCATCAGACTCAGCAGTTTCAGCCCCGCTTCTCTGCTGGTTTGTTTGGTTTCTGGCCTGTTCACTGTCATTGAGCTCAGCCTTCTGTCTCAGCTTCCCAGCCCATTTCTTTCCTGTTGACTACCTGTGATATCGAGACACCATGCTGGGCCCCAGAAAACACCCTCCTTATTGTCATTTCCCATGAGTGCTTTGTATCCCACAGCACCCAGTGCGTGGATGTTGGCTTTGTATCCCGTAGCACCCAATGCAAGGATATTGGCTTACAAGAGAAAAGCTTGTTTCTTTCCTGGTGGAAATTGTCCTTACTGCTCCAGACAGGCTCATGTGGGCTTCAAACATTGTTGACATAAATAAGCTACCAGTGATAGCCCCTGCCAAGTCATGCATTAGCCCACTGACAGCGTGGAGAGCTTTCAGCCGCAGCTCCCTGTCTCCATGCCCCCTGGCACAGCCCCGTTGTGGCAGCTGGTGAGTGACCTTAGCCTTGCTATGTTGGGGAGGGGGTAAGGATGACACTTGAACCCTTCTCAAGCATTGGTGAAACCTCCCTGATGCCCCAGCCCAGCTTTCCTCACCTTCCCTGCCACTGCACTTGTGATACTTTCAACTCTGCTGCTTTCCTGTGAGATGGTGGCAGGGAAAGGCCAGTCAGAGGATGCACTCCAGGGCTACAAAATTTATTATAAGTGATGATTTTTGTCTTGGCTGAATGAAAAAATACTGTCTGTTTCCTTGGTGTTTATTTAAGAGATGTTCTTCGTTGGTGGCTCTCAACAAGTATATTTAGTCATGACGTTTCAGCTCTGGCATCGCTCCATCACCCGAATTGACATTAATGAAATCAAATATTCCCAGTGTCCAGTTTTTCAAGGTGTAATTTCAAACTGGGTTGGCTTTGCCTTTGTACCTGGTTCATCTGCACCTCTAGGACTTCCTTTTCCCTCCTCCCTTTTTATTTTACTGGAGAAACGCCCCCGGCCAGCTCTGACTTACACCCTTCTCCCCGCTGAGAACCGAAGCTGCAGCCAACTCGTGCTCTGCACTGCCCTCTGAAAACACACACCAGGTACCAGAGAGGCAAGAAAGCTTTGCCCACCCTTAATTGCTCTTGCCTGAGAGCCAGGGCAGAGGAGAGTGCTCAGCCAGCCACGAGTGAAGGAGAAGGTGAAATCGTTTCCTGGGTGTCTCATTTTGAGCCATTTGGCCTCTGACACCCTCGGGTGGGAGGCGGGACAGGGCTGTGAGGTGCCGAGGGCAAGGCTGTCTAAAATACCTTCTCCTGCAGTGGAGAGTGACCCAGATACGCCAGCACACTCTGTTTTATTCTCAAACTAGCTTCACTTGCAGGGTCTGAATGTTGCTTCCTACCCCCAGCCTGGCTCGGGCACAGAGCCAGCAGTCATCCTCTGTCTGAGTGCTCTGTGTGTGTACATATATTTTAAAAAGAAATTTAAAAAACCCAACAAAACCCCTCTCTGAATGCCAAGCCAGGGCTGTATGCATCAGAGCTGTACTCATCTCAGAGACCAGCTCTTCTCTCCCATCTGCCCAGGGCAATTTTCTCTGCCCCCACCAGCATCTTCACCCACCCATTGCCTACAGCCCCACTTTGGTGAGAGCTGGGGAAACTGTTGGCCCCTCCACCCCTGGACCTCCTGGGGAGACAATGCAATATTTCTACTAGAAAAACGAGCCTTGACCACTCTTCGAGGGAGGTTTTCCTGTTGGGAAGAAGCAGGAGGAAGGGGCAGAGCACAGCTTTTTGTCTTGGGGGCACCTGTCCCAAGGAAAGCTTGGGGAGATCCCACTGTGTCCCACTGACCAAAACCACCTGTCCTGCCCCTCAGATGATCTCAGTCAGATTCCCAGGAGACTTTTCATTGGTAGAAATATCCCATTAAACCCCATAATGCTTAACAATCTTCATCTCCAAGCTAATTGTTCCGATACTCATTTTCCCCTGCCCTGTTAGCTCATAGCTGTGTCCAGGCATTATATAACCACAAATTTGGAAGGGAATTTTCATGGTAAACGGCTTCAGTTACTGCTGCATGCTTGTTCTAACAGCTTTTCACAAGCACAAGAAAGTAGCAATGGCCACCAGATACCTGGCAGCCTGTGGTGGAAGCTCAGGCCCCAGAGAAGTGATGCTGCAGCACCTGACCCTCCCACCTCCCAGCCCACCCAGGCACCCCACCAGCATCCAGCTCTGAGAGCTGCCCGAGTGATGACTAACAAGACTCATGCTATCACCATCTGTTGACCACTCATGGCTTAAATGTGAAATTAGATGTTTAGAACAAACCAAAGGAAAAAAAAAGAAAAGAAAAAGCTGAAGACCAAGTCACAGTGACCTGACCTAGAAACAGATGGGAATTTGCTGGAGACCCAACAAGATGAGGCGTGGGCAAGAGACCTGGCTGGTCCCAGGTGGTCTGGGTTTCTCAGATGAAGCTGTAAAGGAACAGCCCATTTGAAATCGTTAAAAGTTTAATTGAAGACATCCTGGGTTTGTCTCTTTTTTCTGAACTGGAGTATTGCAAGGGGCAGTATATGTGTGAAAGCACAGAGGAACCCAGGGAGAAACCATCCAGGTCCCAGCATCTGCGAAGAAGCATCTGAGGAGGAGCCTGGCAAAGCAACCCAGCCCAAAGTCCTGTTTCCTGCTGGAGCATCCCACTGTGCCACAGACAATGACCTTCAGGTGAGCAACATGAGGATGAGTACAGGGAGCTGCTGCTTGAGTTGAAGATGCCACCAGCTCTTCCAGGTAGGTAGCAGGTGATTTGCACAATACCATCACTCCCACCATACCTAAGGAGAAGTGACACAACTTACTGCCCAGGGATCTCCATTCTGGTTTCACAGGGAGAGGAGGAATGTGCTCAGGCTTACTGGGTCTCACCTGAGGATGGGCAGCTGAGTCCTGCCAAGGTGTGGGCCACCCTCCACCCAGTATTTAACACCCAGAGCTGCTGCCTGGGCATCTTAGAGGCTTTGGGGCTGGTGAGGTAAGGGGAAGTGTCTAACCTAGCAAAAACAATTCCTAGTACATAAAAATGGATGAAGATGACCTTGCATGAGGAAGGACACTTTTTTGAGCTCCTTGTTGCAGGACAGTACCAAATCACCGTTTTTAGAAGCCCTCAGAGAAGGATTAAGCATTTCTAGGTAAGATGAGTGTCTGTGTGTGTGTGATTGAGGTGACAAGTGAGGGGTCATACACCTTTCCTTGGCTGGTGAGTTAGCTGGCAACCCTGTAAGTTAGCAAGGGCTGTGCATGCTGTAGTACGGTGTGGGGTGGAGGGGAGAAATTTCTCCCTTCCAGGGTAGGATTTTCCTTGGTTTTTAGAGAGAAATGTGCCAAAATGTGCATTTGTCAGTGCTCAGCATAAACTGCCCTCCTGAGCACCAGGATGTATGTAAATACAAGCCAGGGGAGCGAAGACCATGGTGGCTGGAGCAGGCAGAAAATGGTGTTGGGACAATTTCGTCTGAAATCTGCCTCTCCTATGTGGTTTTACATCCAGCTGATGTAAAGGCACCGCCTGTGGTAAAGCATCATCAGGTTGTGGCATGGATCTTGCCTGGAGCTGGTTTTCTGTGGCTGTATCTCAGCTTCAATGAGGGTTTAAATATCAGGAGCTGGAGGGGAGGGTTTTCCAGAGGGTTCTGACTGCTCTCTCTGAACCGGTTGTTGTCACCCTGGGCACATGGATAGTGTTGTCACATGGGACAAAGGTAGCAGGGAATAAAAAGATCCTGGGGAGTACTTTCACTATCCTCCCATGGTCTTATTTTGCTTCCACCAGGATGTGGGTGGCACATCTAAAATAGGACAGGCACCTCAGCATTCCTCCCTAGAGAGGTGCAGTCCCCATCTCAGCCAGACACAGGATGGGAAATTGGTGTCACCCAGTGCCTTTATTTTTTTTTTTTTTTTTTTAATGTGGAGGGGGGAACCCCCAATCCAACAGATTTCTACACTTGTTTTCCACTGCCCTAATTTCCCCACGCCAGCTCTGTTTGTTTTCACTTCCAAGCCGTTGTAGCACATCACAGGCAGTGCTTTGCATGCCCCGGCGTGTGCCGTGCCGCTCCCACGGGCTGACGCACGGGGGATCACAACCTTACCAGGAGCAGAGGATTTACAGTCCCCAATTCCCCGTGGAGCAGAGATGGGGAGCGCTTGTCTGGCAGCTCTTTGCTGGTCTTGGTTGACCCCTCCCTGTGCTGTGAGCCTGACCCAGGGCTTGTCTGCTGGAGATGTGGAACCCTGGCAGGGATGCTGGTGCCAACATGGGGTGGCAGCAGCAGCCGAGGGAGGACTTCAGCCTCGTGCACTTTGCACGGCTCAGCAAAACCCTCTCTCTTTGCAGGCCTGATTCCTGAGACCCCCTGTCCCCCAAAAGAAGCATCGCCGATGTCTCCGCTTGAAGCGAAGGCACTAGAAGCGCAGCTATGCCTTTCAGCATCCCCAGCTCGCGAGATCTCGCTGGGAAAACTGTTTTCTTTCTTCCCTTGCCAGTAAGTCCTGGCAAAGCATGATCTCCTTAGGGAAGGCTCAAGCTCAGATAAGAGCTGTTGGATTTTTCAGTGAAGTAGAAGCTTTTGTGGAGCTGAGCAAGGCTTTTCTTGCCTGGCTCAGCAACAGACTCTTCACCCATTCTACTGGGAGCTCCTCTGCATTTGCTTCCTCCTGCTCCAGCTCCACAACAGACACATTCCAGTTCATCTCCTCCTGGGATAAGCCTTACAGTGGCTTCTGAAAAATATGTATTTCTAAAGACTCTGTGGGTTTTTGTTCCCAAAATACGGATTTAAGAGTCTTCTGCTTACATGACTGAGCTGCATCCAGCAGCTCCGACTTATTGATGGAAGCCAGTTGATGCTGGAAAGGGAGAGAAGCCCCTCCCTTAAAACATGCTCCCAAAGTAGGTTGTCTTCTGCAGGCGTGACTGCACACCATCAGCATGTGTGAGAAATGCTGCTGTGTGGGGGCAGGTGCTCTGCCCTAGCCTGGGCTGATTCTCAGGGTTGTGGTGGGCACCACAGACTTTCCCCAGCTCTCTCCACACAGAGCACCCCTAAAATCCAGTCCTGGTGACACCTCAGCCCATGTGGACTCAGGAGTTTTAAATGCCAGGAAGGACATGTTCACCTCAAACCCCAGAGGTGCCCTGGCTGTATCTCCACCATAGGGTGATTCTTCTGTCTTGGTGGCTGTTGGGCCTTTCTACAGCTGCTTTGGGCTCCCTGGTCCCAGGTGGAGGCAGGGTGGGGGTTAAGGTCACTTGTGCTGTTTCTGCTCGTCCTTTGCCCCCATGGCCACAAGAGGTGGGATGTGGTCTCAACCCCAACTCCCATGCATCTCTGCAACTTCTTCCTCAGCTCAGGGGGACCCCTTGTAGCACCCCTTGCCTTGCTGCCAGCGGGGATTTCAGGACGCTGGAGGATGCCGGGGTGAGGATGCCTGTTTTGGGCCAGCTGCTGCTCAGATGCACAAAGATCTACCTAACCCCAAGCCGCTTGTACCTGCATCCCCCATCGCTGCAAGAACCCGCACAACCCCCCAGCAGCAAGTTGCTTGTGTCGTGCCCCCCTCCTCATTGCATCAGCTAGGAGAGATTAAGTGACTTTCCCAAGGTCACACGGGAGACGTGGGCTGCCACTGCCAGGGTTTAGCATTCAGCTAATCGATACTCTCAGCATCGCCTGGGCTACTGTGAAGAAGTATCAGAGAGGGCGATGCAGGAGGTGCGAGCATCTCAGCGAGCACAAGTGGCTTTTAAATAGACACAGAGCCCTTGTTTCTTTCCTGAATGAGGACTGTGTTTCTCACTGCTGGGTTTGTTTGTAGTTGGGGGAAGTAAGAAAAGGAATGAGGCACATTTTGGGAGGTGGCATTGTCATAGGGACAATGTAATGTCTCACAGACAGTAATAAATACTGCTAAATATTTAAGAGCTTATAAATGTTTTAGAAGAATCCCTAGGTAGTTATTGATGGAGTTTCATCTGGTGCTTGGGAAAACTCCTCCTTGCTGAGGGCCATAAAGAGATGAGATTATTGAGATACAGAGAGCTGGTGATAAAGGCCATGAAAGAAAAGAATCGGTGTGGGGGTGTGGTGATGGCAACATGACATGTAACAGCACCTGAAAGAGCCATGGGTGCTGTGGTGCTGCTCTGTTCCAGAATGGTTCTGTTTTGGGTGGGTGCTAGGAGGGGCAGCACGCTGCTGACACCCCTCGGCACAAGGCTGGGCTGAGGGGTAATGATGTCTGCCGCTGCTCTGAGCCTGGAGCCCTCAGCCAGGCTGGGCATGTCTTGCCCTCCCAGACCCCTTCTGCTGGTGAAAGCTTGGGGCTCTTTGCCATTGTTGTGGATTTTGGGGGTATCAAGATGCCTTTTTCCCTTTTTAGTCCACGCTGTGTCTGTTCTACCTGTGACACTGATTGTGGAATGATCTCTCCCTGTCCTTATCTCCACTCCTGAGCCTCTCAATATCTATTTTCTCTGCTGTCCAGCTGAAAAGGGCAGTGACAGAGCAGCTTTGGTGGGCATCTGGCCTCCAGCCAGGGCCAAACCACCCCAGCCATGACTGCAGCAGCTTGGGTGTCAGCGGAGGCTCCTCTGCAGTATTGCAGGGCCCTGCCAGCATTGGCTTAAAAACCTGCTCAGAGGTGAGCATGGGTGCTACAACTCCCCGTGCCCAACAAAGCATCTGGGCTGGTGTAAGTACTGCCTGTCCTGGGCTGGATCCTTCCCACTGCCTGTGGTCCAGAGCCCGGCTGGCACCGTGCAGAGCAAATCCGGGGATGCATCCGGCCCTCCCCATCCTCACTGTCCTCCCAGAGCCCCATTACCGGCTTCTCGCTCCATCGATTGCTCCAGCTAATTACGCAGTCAGATTTCAGCCCAGAGATGGAATGGAAACACGAGGCAGCCTTGCAGAGGCCTCAGCTTCTTACTCATGTTGCAGACCACAGCAGCAAAGCCTCTCTCCGGCTCCTGGTGAGTTTTTTCCTAGATGGAGTTGGGGGAAAAGGGGATAAGGGTGTGTGTGTGTGTGTGTGTGTGTGTGTGTGTGTGTGTGTGTATTGTGTTCTTGGTCACTTGCAGATCCATCACAGAGGGGAAAGGGTGAGCTGTCATTCTGCTCCATCCCAGGCTGTGATGCACTCATTAAACCATTCTGTAGCTCAGCTAAATAAGAGAAAGCAGTTCTTGATGTTCAGGATGTCTAAAGAAGGCACCATAAACAAAAGCCCTGGGTCCTGCCTCTTCCTCCCCCTTCACTTCTGAGACTCCATCCCTTCACCTCTTTCTGCAGTGTGGCAGACCCCAGTGCTGCTCCTTGGGATGGGCTATGTCAAGCAGGCAGAGAGCAGCCTGCTGGGGTCTTGAATCGCTCAGATCTTCTTAGGGAGCCATGCAATGGAGACCATTCCTTCCAATGGCAGAGTCCTCTGTCATTGTTTTCCATCAGAAATCTGAGGGAGGGTTTATCCCAGGGATGTAAATTCTCTTTGATAACAGACGTAGGATAGAGGGAGAATTTAATTCTAATTAGCAACAGAGGATGGGGAAGGGAAGAATGGTAGAGAATTGCTGAATTTCAATCTTCACCTTATCTATGAGCTTTTTTCTGTGCAAGTCCAGGTGCTGACACTGTTCAAAATGAAGTGGGTGGAGAAACTCCATGGCCAAACTGGTCTAAACCATCTCAGGTGGCCAGAGTCACAGAATCATAGGGGTTGGAAGGGAGCTCCAGAGATCATTGAGTCCAACCCCCCTGCCAAAGCAGGGTCCCTAGGACAGGTTGCACAGGGAGACATCCAGACGGAGCTGGAATATCTCCAGAGAAGGAGACTCCACACCCTCCTGGGCAGCCTGTCCCAGGCCTCCCTCACCCTCACAGGGAAAAAGTTCTTCCCATACTGGTGTGGAACTTCCTGTGCTCCAATTTGAGGCCATCGCCCCTTGTCCTTTCCCCACAGACACTGAGAAGAGGCTGGCCATGTCCCCCTGTGTCCCACCCTTCAGCTATTGATAAACACTGATCAGATCCCTCTCAGGCTTCTTTTCTCCAGGCTGAATGGTCCCAGTTCTTTCAGCCTATCACTGTAGGGGAGATGCTCCAGTCCTTTAATCATCTTCATAGCCCTCCAAGAAGACCACATCTGACATGCTACAGATAACCAAACCTCCAAGCATCCTTGCTGCCCCCAGCCTCCATGTCCCTGGAGCTCATGGGAATCCTGCAGCCGGGAGGAGGGGAAGGATGGCTTGAAATTTTCCTCTGTGAGGGCAAGGAGATCCCCAGTAAAGCTCTGCTAATCAAAGCCTGATGAGCAGAGGTGCAAAGGAGAACGGAGACATGTCAGAAAGCGTTGGGTTTGATGGGCCATGGGTGGTGAAGCTGTGTCAGGCTGCTCTTAGAGCTGGGCAGAAGCAGAACTAAGTTTGGTGAGCTAGGGCATTCCCTGGAAGCCAGAAGCCTGCATGTGAAAGGATTGGTTACAAGGAATTCCTGAACTTTAAAAAGGCAAGAAAAAATGTCAAAATGTGCCAAAAAGGGGCATTTTCAGAGGGACCTTTCTTCTACAGATAAAAGAAAGAGAAAATAAAAAAAAAAAATCAATATTGAAACACTGCATCTTGATCAACCTGTTCCTGTCTCTCCTCACCAGACTCCTGGTGTTTCAGTCTGCAGACTTCATCAGAGCAACTGTCCGATTACCACAACTACCCACAGGACAAGCCAAGCCCCTTTCTGCAAAGAGCCCTGGAGAAACTCACTTGACATCTTCCCACAGCTCTGGCAGTTTGCTGGCTCCCTCTCCCATCCGGCAACACTAGCAGAGACAGCCTTGGAAACCCCGGTGCCTCGGACCTCGCACGGTCATGCCTTTAATCCCAGACTCTGCCTTCAAAGTGACCGATGGCTTTTTGAGTGACAGGTAGGCTTTGTGCTTCACCTCGTGGGGGCTGCTGCTCGATTTCATGCTCTGAACCCTGGGTGGGAGGAGGAGTTAGGGTTCCCTAAGCTGGGGCAAGGCAGGGAAATGATGTAACCCTTAAAGAAAGCACAAGTTGATCAGCTGGAAGAGCACCAGCACAGGCTGTGGTGCGTTAGCAGGGCTGAACAGATTGGATGTTGCTTTTGGCTTTGGTTTGTTGGCTTCAGTCCTTTGGGTAGCATCGCTTGCATGGGGAGGAAGGTGTAGGTGAACTGTGGTGACACCAAGGTGGAGGGAGGTCTCCTTGAGACACCAACTTCTGCTTCCAGCGTGGTCTCACAAGTGCCCAGCAGTTCTTCACCTAAATGCTGAAGTGGGGATGTCACAGATATTCCTTTCCCAAGGAAGAGGAAGGGTGAAGTGCTTACCCTGCAAATTAGAGTCTGGGTGTCTGCTGGCCGAGGTAAGCAGTTGGGTGCCCTGGCACTGAGGTTTCATGCAGCTTTAATGCAGGGCTTGGTTCTCAATCTTATTTTCCTCCAGTTATTAAGATTTTCTGCATGGGATCTGCTTTTCCTTGTCTTTAGGATGTAAACGAAATGGTGTTTTGTTTCAGGCTAAAGCCTGTTCATGGCCAGTTTTAGAAAGAACCTCTGCCCTCTCCTCTCACCTTTCCCTTCCCCCAAACCAGCATCCTAAAATGTTCCTAAAAGCCACATGAAGCTAAGAGATACAACTCAAATCTGTGACTCAGAACACACGTCTATCTCAAAGCACACTGGATACCGCAAATAACTCAGAGCCTTTCCAGGGCTATGTGGGTGTTGGTCTCAACCCCTCAGTACGGATGGGTGTACGAGCACCACATCTCACCTACTTTTTAATTGTAAGCTATATATCCAATGTAAATTATGAATTTATATGTATAGTGTTCATTTTATATACCCAGATGTGATCCAGCCTTCTTTGGCGAGGCCGAGTGACCCAGCCTTGCCGTCAGGAGAGGATGGAGGGATGCAGTAAGGTCAGATCTGCGAGGGTTGGTGGGGGCTGCAGTTGTGGGTCTGGATTGTAACAAGAACCTCAGCTTTGTGGGAACCCAAGGATAATGGTGACACTGAGGTTTAAATTCACCTGACTGATGGAAAATAAAATAACCCTGTGGGAAGCTCTCTGTGGGGCAAGGCTGGCTTCTGGCTTGATTAAAACATCATAGGAGCTGTGTGAGGAAAAATGATGGTCGGCGTGCAGGGGTGTGTCTACAGCAGCATATTAGTGTAAATCTTGTACTTCCTTTTGGTTAATTAGTTCCATGTGTTAAAGAGATAAACTGTATCTCTCTGCTAAGCAAGAAATTATCTGGTCATGCTAGCGAAGCCCAAGTATCTGTTTGAATGCAGCATTTACAGGAGGGAGTTCTGTTCTGGTTGAACTCACATAGCACAGAGCTAAATGGGTAACATGGATTTTGGTTGAGATTCCTGGGGTTACAGGATTATTCTTTTAGACCTTGGGGGAAGCGTTCTTCAAACCAAAAAAGAACAGGCATTTAGAAGCTTAATTTTGTGTCCCTTCCTTGTGGAAGACTTGTTTTTCCCTATCAGGTATCTCAAAGCTTATATTTCAGGATCTTTGCAGGACATACGTATGGGGAATTTCCACAACAAGCCCTCCTCTTTCAGCTAAACTGTGTCTCTCTGAAAGATGTCTTAATCTCAATTTACAGCCTTCGGGTGATGAAAAATCTGTCAGGTACCCAAGTACTGTTTCCTACTCCTTGATAACCTTCACTCAAAACCACACAGTTTAGAATCATAGAACCCTAGAATCTCCTGAGTTGGAAGGGACCCATAAGGACCATCGAGTCCAACTCCTGGCTCCACACAGGCCCTGCCCAGTCACAGCATGGGGCTGAGGGCATCGTCCAGACACTTCTTGCCCTCAGCCCAGCTCAGTGCTGTGACCCCTTCCCTGGGGAGCCTGTGCCAGTGCCCGACCCCCCTCTCAGTACAGAAACTCTTCCCAACATCCAACCTAAACCTCCCCGGCGCAGCTTCATGCCATTCCCTCAGGTTCTATCCCTGGTCCCCAAAGAGAGGAGATCAGCACCTGCCCCTTCGCTCCCCCTAGTCAGGAAGCCACAGACCAGGATGAGGTCTCCCCTCAGCCTCCTCTTCTCCAGGCTGAACAAACCCAGGGACTTCAGCCTCTCCTCGTAAGACTTCCCCCCCAGACCCTTCCCCATCCTCATTGCCCTCCTCTGGACACTCTCCAATAGTTTTGTGTCTCTCTTGCACCCAGGACTCGAGGTGAGGCTGCCCCAGCACAGTGCAGAGTGGGTCAATCCTCTCCCTGGACTGGCTGGCCATGCCGTCTGTGCACGATGCACCCCAGGGTATGGTTGGCCCTCCTGGCTGCCTGGGCACGCTGCTGGCTCATGGGTAGCTTGCTGCCCACCAAGATCCTCAAATCCCTCAGCACGGCTGGCCTCCAGCGCCTGTTTCCCCAGACTGAGTGCGCATCCAGGGTTGCCCATTCCCAGGGTCAGAATCCAGCACTTGCCCCTGTTAAACTTCATGGGGTTGGTGACTGCCCAGCTCTCTGACCCGTCCAGGCCTCTCCACCCACAACAGAGTCAACAGCTCCTCCCAGTTTGGTGTGATCTGCAAACTTATTCAAGACACCCTCTAGTCCTGAGTCCAAGTTCTTTATGAAAAGATTAAAAATAACTGGAGCTAAGATGGAGCCCTGGGGAACCCCACTACTGACTGGCTGCCAGCCAGATGTAATTCCACTCACAATCACTCTCTGGGCTGGCCCTTCAGCCATTTGCCCACGCAGCTCCTTATGGCTTTGTCCAGCTGTATGCTGGGCATGTTGTCCAGCAAGATTCTGTGAGACACTGTATTGAAAGCTCTACTGAAATCCCCAAAAATAACATCTGCTCATTTCCCTTGGTCAACCAGCTGGGTGACCTTGTTTTAAAAGGAAATCAGATAGGAGGGATAGGACCTCCCTCTCCTGAGCCCATGCTGGCTGTGACTAGTGACTGTGCTGTCCTTTAGGTGTTTGTCCAATAACTCCCAGTAACTCCCAGTATGATTTTTCTCCAAACCTCTACCAGGCACTGAGGTGAGTATTTGTAGCTTGAAGTTGTGCGGTAGCCAAACCTGCTCCAGGCATCTCCCCAGCCCTTATCCCGCTGAAGAAAGGAGCCCCCTGCCATCACATATCACACATCCCTCCCCCAAGGAGATACTGAAAGGCCACAATCGAGTTGCTCCTTAACATCTTTAAAGATGGATCTAAACCGAGCCTCTTTAGACTTCCCACAAAACCTGGTTTCCAGAGCTAATCCAATTCTTGTTACTGTTCCTGCAAGGAGGGTTTTGTTCATGGTGTACATGGAAAAAATACATATATAAAAACATCCACCCTTTCTCCTGCTGCTTGATATTTCCCTCCTTATATCTACAAGGGCTGTATTTCCTGCTTTATTTACAGCATCACATGGAGTTTGTGAGCAGCAGGATACGTACAATCGCTCCCCAGTCCTTGACGCGGTTGTTGTTCAGCAGAAAGCGTTTGCCTGGTGTTTATATTTGACGTGGGTTCCTCCTTGCTGGACATATGACTTGGCATTTGACTTCACTGCTTGAACAAGCCCTTTTTATCAAACAACCCTGGTTGGGCAGTGCAACCGGCTTGTTACCATCATTAATTGCTATTCTAACCCACTTTGGGGTCATTGGCACTTTTTGCTGGCAGGGATGATGTATTTTCTTCCAGGTCATTGATAAAGATACCAAACAGTATTGAGAGGAAAAAATAATAAAATCTCACTGGGAGTCTACACCCCTGCCCCCAGAAACCCAACAGCTCACTGATCCTTATTTTCTAAATTATAATCTCACTACTGGTTTCTAGCCCACTGAATACGGGCCACGATGATAATTTTAGTATTACTTTTCTGAATCAAAACATCACCTATGACTAAATAACATGGATTGCAGAAATCTGGTTTGTCAATAGTTGCTCCTATCAACCAAGTCCCTGTAATCTCATTTAATTATTGATTTTATTTTTAAATAGCTCCTCTTGTTCTTTGTTGCACACAATTGTTAATATCTGAGGGAATAGGGTATTGTTTTCTTAGGGAATATGATATTAGGAAATAGGATAGTTTCAGGTGTATTTCTGCTCAGCAGAAATATATTCAGTGTATTTGCTGCCCCTTATGAAATGGAACAACAATGTACTCATTTGCATCTAGAAACACATAATTTTCTAGCCTGCTGCCCAACTCATCATGATCTACAAAAACTAGGTCTGACACAGACATACCCCAAGCTGATTTCAATTATTTTTTGCACTCTAAAACTTATGTACAGCTCTTAAAACCCCAGGGATGCAGCTCCAGCTGTAGCATGAGACCTTCAGCATCTGCTCCCCAGCCTCAAATCTCCTATCAGTCATCAAGGATGGCTCCTCTCTCTCTCTCTCTCTCTCTCTGTGTGTGTGTGTGCTCCAGGAAGGGATATCAGAGGAGCTGATCTTTCTACCTCCATTTATTTTTGTTTCTGGTGGTCTACAGAGGAAACTTCACCCTCACAGGACCCCTCCCCACCACAGGTAAGTCATCATTTGTACTGGGATCTCCAGGCACTTCGAGCTTTGTCCAAACCATCAGTATTTATTGCATGTCAGGCTGCCTTTGACAGAGACTGCCCTTCCTCCATCCCTCCTCTCCCTCCCTCCCTCCCTCTTGTCTTGCCTGAGGAGGCTGTGGCAGTGATTCCAGCATCCCCATCATCTGGATCCCTGCACGGATGCTCAGTAATATCAATCCTCTCACGCAAATCTTTCCAATTCAGACTGGTAGCAGGTCAAAGGAAGGTTGGGCATTGGGACATACCGATTAACCACCGGTATCTGTGTCTGCTCCTGCTGTACCTGGTGTTGGCTGCCCAGCCCCATCCCTCCCTCCCTCCTCAGTCGGAGGGGATGTAGAAGCGCTACAGCCCCTGCAGACTCACAGACCCAATGGGTGGGCTTACAGGCATTGCCAGGAGCCCCTGCCAGGACCTACCCGGGGCTCTGGGGGGGATAAAGGGGAAAAATGGGGGTGCGGCGGCGTGGCAAGGCGAGGGCGGACGCGGGGAACCCTGCTATGTTCAGGGGAGCGGGGCCAAGGCTGGCTGCCGGCCGTGGTGACGCCGGCCCTGGTGCTGCTGGCTCTGCCTGCGGCGGGGGCCCCAGGCCGGGGGCGGCCTCCGCCCGCGGCGCCTTCAGCACCCGCCCCCCCCGCGGACAGCGCCCGGCCGGGGCCGCCCCGCAGAGGCCCCGCGGCTCCCGCCCCCCCTTCCCCCGCACCTCCCGCTGCGGCTCCCCGGAGGCGGGGCTGCACCCCGCAAACACCCCCCAAAATACCCTCACCGTCCATCCCGGGGTGCATCCCCGACCCCCGCCCTCCCTTCCTCCTCCTCCCCGCCCCGGGTCCCGGCGGGACTGACCGAACATCTGGATGTGGCCCTTGGTGATGGGGTTGAAGCTGCCGCAGGCCAGCAGGATAACGTGGGTCTTGGTGGTCTCCGTCATGGTGCCGGCGCGGCCCTGCCCCAGCCGCTTTTTGTGTCTCGGTGCGGCTGCGGCGGCGGGAGGCAGGGAAGGAGGGGAGGGAACGGGGCCGGGGCGGGAGCGGGGGCGGTGCCGCGGCTGCGGGAGCGGGGCCGGGGCCGCCCCCCTTCTCCCTCCTTCCCCCGGCAGGCACCGCCTGGGGTGCGCCCACCTCCGCGGGGATACCGGCAGCCGGGCGAGCGGGGGCAGGTAGGGAGCGGGCAGGCGTCGCAGCTCTAGGGGCTGGAGGCCGCGCCCACGCACCCGGGAACACGCACACGCATGTGTGTGTGTATGTGTGTGTGCCTGTGTGTACGCCTGTGCACCCCAACGCACCCCCGCGCACACACAATCCCCCACGCGTGTACCCGCACACACATGTGGGCACACATCTGCACGCACATACACACATGTGTGCAGAACTTGACGTGTGGGTGCACATGTGAGGAGATGTATCTCCCCCTCTGAAGGGGGCTGGGGAGATGGGGCATGCACATAGCCACCCCTGTGCGCATACACGCACACAGAGGGGCTGTGTACCTCCTTTCCCCCAGCAGTGACACGTGTCCATTGCCAGGGCTGCGGAGGTGCAAAACACACCCACACACCCACCCATGGGACTCAGGAACAGCCACACTCTGTGTGCCCCTCCCCCCCCCCCCGCCCGGCCTGCTCAGATGACCCCAGAAACCCCAGCACCCCCAGACCAGGACTCACAGGGACCTCCTGGCTGCCCCAGCCCCAGCATGCTGTCACTGGAGCCCCAGGAGGAAACAAGCTTGGCCCAATGCCATTTCACTGTCTGAAGGAAGTAAAGGCCACATTGATGCCACAGGTGCACAGACAACCAGTCTTTATGGCAAGGTAAACTGGTACCAGAGGGATGGGCTGACTAATGGTCTTTGTTTCTTGTTTGTATGATGGCAGTACTGCTGGTCTCCGCTGAGGAAGCTCCTCTCCCCAGGACAGGGCTGGCAGAGCCCTCTCTGCCCACAGCCACCTCCCAAAGGCTGGCTCCAGCCTGTTGCTGCTCTCCAGCTCTGACGCGCGGCCTTTCCTCTCAAAAGCAGAAGGTTATTTGCCTCCAACAGGTTTGCCTTTCTCTTCCATCTGTCCTCCCCGCTCTGTCCTTAAGAGGTACCAACCGCAGGGCTCCACACCCCCACTCTCTCCTCTCTGCCTTCCCAGGGCAGTGGCTTTTCAGCATCCCGGGTTCTGGGATGCTCGTCAGTCTCATCCCCAAGTGATGTGGAGGCGCAGCACCCCCATATGAGGAACCCAAGAAGGTATTGAGTCCATTTGCCCAGGGATCCCTTAAATCTTGGCTGCGGTTGTACCCTCAGAAGCACAAGAGAGCAAGTGTCGGTCTCCCTCGCCACATAGGAGTGCGATAACACACACAACAGTGGGCTGGTAGGTGCCACGCATGTGAGAGATTGGCCACAGGGTGGGCTGAGCTGGGGGGATGTGGCGGGATCTCCCCTCACAGCTGCATTCCCTAAGCTCTGCCAAAAACTCTCTCAGTAGCAGCATGACCTGGGTGCAGGTCTGAGTGACGTCAGCCATCAAATTAGATGCATGCGGTGGCATCTAACTTACTGTGTCCAGTTCTGGGCTCCTCACCATAAGAAGGACATCAAGGTCCTGGAGCGTGGCCAGAGAAGGGCAGCCAGGCTGGGGAAGGGGCTGGAGAGCAAACCTTCTGAGGAGTGGCTGAGGGAGCTGGGAGTGTTCAGCCTGGAGAAGAGGAGGCTGAGGGGAGACCTTATCACTGCCTACACTGACCTGACAGGAGGGTGTAGAGAGGTGGGCGATGGTCTCTTCAGCCAGGTGACAGGGTGTGGGGGAATGGCCTCAAGCTGCACCAGGGCAGGGTCAAATCACATGTTAGCTAAGAAAAAGTTCTTCACTGAAAGAGTTGTTGGGATGTGGAATAGGTTGCCCAGGGAGGGGCTGAGTCACCGCCCCTGGGTGTGTTTAACAGACAGGTAGATGAGGTGCTCAGGGATATGGGTTAGCATAGGACAGGAACAGTTGGACTTAATGATCTCAAAGGTCTTTTCCAACTTAGTGATGCTGTGATTCTGTGGCCCCTGATCCATGCAAAGGTCTAATGATCTTCTAAAAACATCGGTGTCACGTTCGCTTGCTCAGCTCAGAAAGGCCAGGGAAGCAGATCCACTTTTTTCCATCGTCTGCATGAGGAAATGGTGATAAATAGATGACTGGAGGAAAGGTGCATCAGGAAAGGTACAGTGCAGTTTCATGTCTTCTCAGAAAGCAGTGCTCTGCCTTCTTACTAGCTCTGTATGGATGATTCAATAGGATGAGGTTTTGGGGGTTGTATTGGGCTCCTCCAGGAGCCTAAAGGGAGAGGTTCACTGCTTTAGGAAAGAACTGCAGTTCTCTGCAGTTTAACACTGGTGCTGTGCTCAGTATAACTCTGCCTTTAAAACCACAGGCTTTAATTAGCATTTGTAAACCTCAGGGTGACAGCAGAGAAGGAGCACACTCTTCCATCCTTTCTCAGTCACTGACCCACCCACCCTCCGTGCGCATCTCTCTCTGATTTGGTTAAAAACTAGCCACCGGGTCCAAAAGCTGGTGGGACAGCAACGCTGAGGGACAGGAACCTCTTTTCCTTTGGAATCCAAACTGAGATGCCATGGATTTGGTGCTGAGCTATGAGATGCTTCTGGGCGAGCTGGTTTTCACGCTGGCAAGGTGAGGATAACAGTGCTCGTTTTCCATTGTGGATGCTCCAGTGTCTCTTCCAGAGGGAGCAGTCGTTGCTCGGGTAAAGCAATGGAGCAAGCTGCAAGCCGTCACGGTTCCTGCATGTGGGCTGGCCTTAGGCTCCTCTGGCTCAGCTGTCTCTCCTGTGATGGGCGCAGAGCTCCTTGGGCCACCCCACTGCACTTCAGCACGGGTTTCAGATGGTCATGGCATTGTGGCACTACTGGTTTGGGTCAAGCAGAGAGCTGCTGAGAGGTCATGTCAATGGGGAGCATGGTGCTTCTCTCCTGCATGTTCCCACCTAACGTGCTGTCCTACCTCCTTCCCTTGGGGTGGTATGAAATCTGAAGGATTGGCCCTCTCAGGAAGAGTCCTTCCCTCACTCCTTTCAAACAGAAGAAACTGAAGCTCAGATGAGCCACTTTAAAATAACTATTTTGGTTAATCCTAACCCCATTCCTCATCAATTTTGCCTAGCAAATTTTGTGAGGAAGCATCCTCTCCCTTCATCCATCGGAGCACCAGGTGCTGCTGCTGCAGAAGGCACAAATGGAGCAACCCATGCATGGCCAAGCTCTCCCACTGCCCAGTGATCTCCACCACATCCCACCGTGCCCCTCGGCTCCTGGTGTGCACAGCCAAATCTCTCAGCTGCTCCATCTCATACTGGGGTTGGACCTTAAACCCCGGGTAACGAAAGGTTAAGGTGGCCTGTCCTGATGTGGGCTATGTGCTTTGGCTGCAGCAAGGATGAAGTCTGGCCAGAGATGCCTGTACCTCTTCCTTCGCTCTCCGTCTGTGTGCCGAGCTGGGTAAGTGATGTGGTAAATCAGCTGTCACTTAGCAACGCTGCTGGTTTGGGAGTGGCAGTGGGTTTTTTGGCGCGGGAGTGATGCCGGCCAGGCTGCGCGGTGGATCTGCCAGCCTGAGGCTCCTCAGCTCCAATGCAGGCTCTGTGTGTGTGTGTGTGTGTGTGTGTGTGTGTGTATGTGTGAGAGGCCAGTTCTCCTGCTCCCCCTTGATTTACTTTTCCTTTTGCTGCTCTCCCTGAACAGGCAGGAGCAGGTTTCCCAACGGAGAAGAAAACCAGCCCCAGCCGCAGGAGCCAGATGCTCCCTGCCCACCCTCACTGCAGCGCCCAAGCGTCCTGAGACCACCCCCCCCAACAAGCCGATTTGGGCTCCTACCCAGCTCACAGTGGCAGGTGGCCATCTGCCATCTGCAGAGGTGGTGCAGGACAGACAGCGGGCAGAAGGATGACTGCCCTGGTTTTATCCCCCGAGGAGGAAAATGTCATGGAGGAAGGCAGCGACTTGCCCATCCTGACACGGGGAGCTTGTGGCACCGCTGCAAACCCGGAAGGGAGGCCGGACCTGTTAAGCACACCCGAAGCATCAGCTGTGGTTCACCTGGAGGGTTTCTCTGCGTGTGAGTCCCTTGGCTCCTCGCTGTCTGGACAGCCCTGCAGCAGGCAGCAGGTGGATGGTGCCTGTGTGGGCTGGAGTGAGGGATGGGGGTTCCTTGGTGTTCCTTGGTTTTCCTGGCACTGCCTTTCACCCAGTCTCTGCCCTGGGCTTGGGAGGAGGAAATTAAACAGACAGTTTGCAAAGTCTTTAAAGCAGCCCAAATCTACTGAAGAAAGGGGATGTGGTGCAGCAAGTGGGGGCTGCTCTGCGAGGGCAGGTGAGCTAGGGGCAAGCTGAAGAGCCTCTCCCCAACAGAGGACTGGGATCCTGAGGAGGCTCCTCGTGTCCAGCTCCTCTCCTTGGGGGCTGATCCCAGGGCAGACCTGCTGTATGGGAGGTGACCCTGAGCCCTGGTACCCTTTCACTGTCCCCTCCCCTTCCCGTCTCCGTGCTGCTGGACCCAGCAAGGAGAGATCAGGCTGAGTCCTTTGCTCAGCTTTCCCACAGCTGAGTGATTGTGAGATCTGGCGGAGGATCTAGAGGGGCTTAAGCCACCCCAGCACAATTCGGTGCCTCTGCTGTGTGGAGCTAACAAAGGGCTTCAGTTCTGCTCCCCACATACTGGCCCTGTAACTTTGGAAACTTTTGTAATGCAACAGCCCATCTTTAAAACAAAAAAGTGCCTTTTCTTGATAATTAAGGAGCAAATTAAGCTGGATTGGCCAAACCCAACCAGCTGATCATGGAGCCACGGGACAGGGGGGGAAGTGGGAGCACATGGGCAAGGTTCTGGGGTAGCTGCTGGGGCATGAGCCTGGGTGAGCTGGAGGGAGCTGCCGAACCCACAGCAGCCAGGTGTGACGCCGGGTGTAATGGGATAGGATAACCTTCCCTTTCTGGTGGTCCAAGGCATGAGCAGACTTTCAAATGAGGAAGCAGTGAAAGAGTTGACTTATAACTGAGACCAGAAAATTTATGACTAGCCTGGGGAGCATGGCCAGGGACCACCCGGTCACTGCCTCTTCCAGCTCAAGAGCTTTCCTCAGGGTACAGTTCATCATGTCCTGGAAGAAGCTGACAAAATGCGCCATGGGATAAACTCCCATGGGCTCCTGGGGACATGTTGAGGCTGTGGACCTAATACCCGGTGAGGTGGGCTCTGAAAACCCTCCCTGGATGCTGCACAGCCTGTCTAGGATGCTGGACTCTCCTCAGCTCGGTAACAGCTTTCCTTCTCGCCCGTGTTCAGCCGCTGAGTGTTGGCCACGGATGCAATTAGCTCCCACAGCATTTTATGGCCTCAAATTCTGCCAGAGGTCAGGGCTCAGCAGTGTGGGATGGATTGATCCACGTGGTCGGGATCTGAGCTGGGTGAGGTGGGATGGGGGTGTGAGGCAGGGGCTCCCCGGGAGCACTGCTGCTTTCTCACACCCTTCCAAAAGGGATTTGGCTTTTACTTCACATCAGACAGATTTCCTTCCAGAATGTGCAGCACTAACTCTCAGAAAATGAAAAGTAAATGCATCAGATATTTAGGAATTCTAAGGATTAAAAGGGATTTCTTTAAGAGATGCAGCCTATTTTATGATTGAATTTTTCCCTTTGTCCAGAACATTATTTACAAGGGAACAATGAGGCCTTGAGAAACCTTTGTGCAGTCACAGATGATGAAGTCCTGCATGCAGACTATATCTGGAGAAATGAGGTTTAGAATTAGGATAGGATGATGCTTTTGTCACTAACAATTAAAAGTCTAAGTAGTATAATCTGGGATGACAACAAATACATTTTATTCACTGTAACATAATTACCAAGAGGGACCAGCACAGAGCAAAATTAAGATTGTTTAGACATCATCATACTTTGTTTCTTCCTTCAGGTTCTTCAGTCACTTTCAAGTGCTAATTTCCCACCTGCGGAGGATCTGAGGTTTTATTGTTTGGCTGTTGAGCTGTACTCTCAGCTTCCCTTGATCCCAGCTTTTCAGCCTGAGCTGCAGGATAATGTGATGTCTCCAAGACCTAAAAGCCATGGTTTGATATGGAGACAGAGGGCTGTCAAGCACCTGCATCTATGTGTGGAAGCGGCCACATCTGTACGTAATGCACACAACAGGGAGACTTTGGACTCTGCAGTGCTCAAAGGATTTACCTGGACAACTAAAGAGGGGCTGCTGAGGGAAGGTCTGGGCTGCAGAAGTTCTCTGTGGACTTTTTTATCAGGGCCACATTTGCAGCTGTCCAATATTAAAGCTCTGTGCACACAGAGAGAGACAAACCCTAGAATGAAGATGAAGCAGGGATGAAGATGCTGCCAAGGGAAGGTGTGGGCTGCCAAACCAGTTCTCTCCTGAGAACATTTTCATCTGTGCCATGGTTCAGGTTTTCTGGGCTTAGGGACTACCTGGCCACTGTCAGTATCTGAAAAGACAAAGCTGAAGGGTCCTGTTGTGGTGGAGCTGAAAAAGGGCTCCCAAGGACAGGTTTGTGAACCACAGTTATGCACTGGGTCAGCCCGTGGTTAGGATTAGGGCTAGGGCGGGGGATATGGTTTATAAATGTTACAGAGTCCTGGTAGGAGTTGTTTGGTGGGCACAGATTCATAAGGATTTGAAATGGGACGTATCAGGGTGAAAAAAGAGTTTTCCCTTGTGAAGGAATTCAGTCCTGAGAGATCTTAAACAGAGGATGAGCAATGCTCCTGGAGCACTGCATCCACACCTGGAGTGCTGCATTCCCACCTCAAGTGCCCAGTACAAGCCAGACATGGAGCTGTTGGAGCAGGTACAGAGGAGGAGGCCATGAAAATAATAATAATAATTAAAAAAAAGACCAGGAAGTTCTGCACCAATCTGCAGAAGAACTTCTTCCCAGTGAGGGTGACAGCCCTGGGACAGGCTGCCCAGGGGGGTGTGGAGTCTCCTTCTCTGGAGATATTCCAGCCCTGTCTGGACGCCTCCCTGTGTGACCTGTCCTAGGGACCCTGCTTTGGCAGGGGGGTTGGACTCAAATGAGCTCCCTTTCAAGCCCTACAATCCTGATTCCCTAGGTTCATAGGGTTTCTGGTCCTCATCTGGGGATCAAATGCTTCCCAATGCTCTTTAATTAATAAAGTGGTGTTGCCCCATTAATGACAATGATAATGTATGTTGATCTCTACACGAAATCCACTGCTTTGAAGACAAGACTTTCACTGCCAATCTCTTGGAATAAACCAAGACTTGTGGCTCCCCCTTAAATGGAAGGAAAAGGCACCCTTGCTGTGTGCATCAAAAGGTTTGGAGTAAAAATTCCTAAGGAACAGAGCATGGAAACCAGCAGACATGCCAAGTCCTCAAAAATGCCACGTGGGAGAAACTGTGGCCAAATCTGGAGGTGCAGAGGTGTGAAGGAGATGTCCGAAAGGGAACAGGAGTAGGCCAGATCAGACCTTAGGAAAAAGTTCTTCCCCAGAAGAGTTGTTGGGGCCTGGCACAGGCTGCCCAGGGAGGGGTTGAGTCACCGCCCCTGGGTGTGTTTAACAGGCGGGTAGATGAGGTGCTCAGGGACATGGGTTAGCACAGGACAGGAACAGTTGGACTTGATGATCTTAAAGGTCTTTTCCAACCTGGTGATTCTGTGATATGAGAACCCCAAATCAAGCTTCTGCTTTCCAAATTTCCTCTCTCCTGCCCGCATGTGAACACAGAGGTCAGGGAGAGGCAGCCCTGGAAACTCCCAATGCGTCGAGCTCAGAAGGCCTCTTGTCCCTGCACTCCGGTGGCTTTGCCTGAGGTCCAGCACGGTGTTAAAGTAGGCTGTGATAAGAAATAAATCACATTTTAAGCAATACCCATGCAGGTAGCAGCAAAGCATGAGTGTCACGGAGGGCACAAAGCAGAGGATGCACCGGAGTGCTCCTTGCAGTGTGGTGGTTACCTTGCAGCTAGGCTGGATGGCATCGTTCTGCCTGGGAGGAAGCCTCTGGTGGGGGATCCGAAAAAAAATAAAGGTGGAAAAAGGTGGGAAAGCAAGAATTTGTTTGGTCAAAGCTAAAGAAGGAAATTCCCCCAAAGAGCCCCTGGGAGAACGGTGATGGGGAAGGCAAGAAAATCCCAAGTCGGCGCAGTGGGAGGCTCACAGGGAGCCTGCGTTGCTTTCGCTGCTTACGGGAACAGAAGCTGCTCTCACGGCATTGCTCCGCTGCTCGAGAGGGATCTGACCGCACGCAGGGTGGAAGTGAGGGCCAGTGGAAGGGGAAGTGGCACTGGCTCACAGTCCTTCTGCTTTCGAAGCCTGGCTCACTCAGTTCCTCCGTACAGAGAAAAAAATGGATGGAAACAACTCCCTGCAGTAGTGGGTGCTGCCTGGGGAGGGAGTGTCCTCCAAGATGCGGGGTGCCCTCAGCATGCTGGCTCAGGATCCGGGGGATGGGGTTCCAGATCATGCTTGGGAAGGACACCAGGGCAAAATGCCCTCAGAGATGCAGCTTAGAGGAGCTGCGTTTGCTCACTGATGCAAGAGAGTCTCGGGAGTCCCCGCGGGCAGCTCTGCAGACTCAACGGGTCTGCTTTAGCCCAAGACAGGCTCCGGGCAAGCGACTGCAGCTCCAGTTCGCCCAGCGCTGAGCCAGTTTGCCCTGCGCCCGAGAGCCCGCGGGGCCGGAGGCAGAGCCCCGGGGCTGGAGACAGAGCCCCATGCCGTGCCGCGATGCCTGCGCCCGGGTCGGCAGCGCGGGTCGCCGCCAGGCCCGGCCCTCACTGCACCGGCACCGGGCAACCGGCTCCGCGGCTCTGAGCGGATGCTCTTTACACACGCTGGGCGCTAAGAATCGTTTTCCTTAAACGCCTTCTCTTTTTCACCTGGGGAAAAAAAAACACTTTTAAAATATATATAAATAATTTTTTAAAAAGCGCGTGGGATTTGCCTTTGAGATGCGTTCTTTCGTTGTGTCCTCAAGGCCACGGCCAGGCTCAGCTGACACGGTTTGCATCAGCCAGCCTCCACGGCGCGCATCTGACCCCACACTCTCGCCTGCCCCATCTCTCCAGGCTGCTCCACGTGGCTGGAAACACCAAGCTCAGCGGGGCTTTCCCTGCTCAAACCTCTCCCTCCCCCCAAATACTGAGTACCAACCGCGTCACCCAGGAGGCGGCACCCCGCGGTGCAAACGGCGGCAGAGGGGTCAGTGTTGTGGTGCGGTAGCCCGCTGCTGCACTGAGGTGCGGGGTTACCGCCTGGCGTGCCCGTGCCCCAGCGCCATGCTCAGACCGGCCTGCGGGCTGCGCTCCCGGGCGCTGGGGCCGGTGATGCTGGTGGTTCCGGGAAGCGGCGGGGATCTGTGAGAAAGGCCGTTCGGGACACCTCGGTGCGACCCTCGGGGTGGGATACCCGGGCAGCAGAAGCCCGGGGATCCCTCAGATCTCCCCTCCTGGGCAGGGAGAAGAAGAGCCGCGTTTACGTGGGAAGCGCGGGTTTCACGCTAAAGCCTTCTCCGCCCGGAAGGAGCCGGGCTGCTGCCGCCGCCGTGTCCCGCCCCACCGAGGGACAGGCGCTGCCCCGGAGCGCTGCGGGACACGGCCTCTCGGCACGCCGACCCTCCCGCCTCCCCCGGTGCCGCGGACTAGGGGATCTGTCCGGTGTAACGCGGCGGCAAGGCCCAGGCCCGGCGCCGGCGGGAAGGATGGAGGGAGGGCGGGAAGAGGGAGGGCGGGAAGAGGGAGGGCGGGAAGAGGGAGGGAAGGCGCCGCGGTTGCCGTGACGACGCCCCGCTGCCCCCTCGGTTGCTATGGCAGCGGGGGAGCCAATCAGCGGGCGCCCGCGAGGGTCGGCGGGGAGGAAGGCGCAGCGGAAGGGTTTGCCGGTAGCGCCGCCGGAAGTGCCGGCGGGGGCGGGGTTGGGCCCGGAAGCGCGGCCGGCGCGCGGGAGGGTCGCGGCGGCTCGGCGGGAGGAGAGCGGGCGAGCGAGCAGGAGAGCGGGGAGCGGCGGGCCGCGGGGCTGGTCGGGCCCGGCGCTGCCGCGGCCGGCGGGGCGCGGGAGGCCTTTGCCCGGCCGGAGCGCAGAGCGGGGACACCCCCGCCCCTTCCTTCCTGCCGCCCCTCCCCCGCGGCGGCAGGCCCTGCACGGGAAGATGGCGGCGGCGGCCGCAGGCGGCAGCGGCACCAACGGCACCAACGGCGGCGGCGGCGCGGGGGCGGCGGGCCGGCCCGGGCTGTGAGACCCGCGGCGGGACGCGACGGGACGGGGCGGCGAGCAGCGGAGGATGAGCCTGCTGTGTGCGCAGTATCTCCGGTGAGAGCCGGCCGGGAAGCGGCCGCGGGGGTGGGGAGGCGGGCGGGGAGGTCGCCGCCTGCCCTGAGGTGAGGCCGCGACCGCCGGCCCCGGGAGGTGGCGGGGTGGACGCGGGTCCCCTCGGGCGTGAGGAGGCCTCGCGGCGGCAGCGAGGAGCTCTGGGCTGCCAGCGGGACGTGACCGGAGAGGGGCGTGGGGGGAACCCGGCCGCCACGTTACCGAGCCCCGCACCGGTGGCGGGGAGCGGAGGCCGAGGCGGGACGGAGCCGCGTACCCGCGGGTAGGGCGGCCCGGGCTGCCGCTTGGCCGAGAGCACGGCCCGGTGCGGCGAGGACTCTCCGGCAAGGTCAAAGCCGGTGCCTTGGAGCCGCGGGGAGGGCAGGGGAACCCACCGGCTTTCCTGCCGGGATTTTCCATCCCCTTTCAAGTAGGTGCCATGTTAACCCGTTGCTGTGGAGCGTGACTGTGAGCTTTGACCCTGGCTGTGAAGCGAAACCTGGGCTGCAGCCCTGTGAGGTGCAGCAGGAGAATGGGAGTAGCAGGAGCTGTGTCTTGGCCTGCTGAACATCCTCGGTCGAGGCTTGTGTGGTTGATGAGTTTTGGGCACAGGCAGCTGAGGGTTTGGGAGAGAAGCTGGTCTGCTGGGACCGCACTTCATGGAAGTGTTCCTGGGCCCCTGAAGTTGAGAGGGCTCAATGCCTCACGTTGATACGGGCAGGGCTTATCTTGATATGGGTTGAGCTGATCTTTTGGGATCTTTCTCTGGTGGTTTTTGGAAAGGGGAGTTGTGGGCTGCAAATGGCTTTTCGGTAGCTGAATGTTCTGTGTGTCTGTCAGCTCCCCACCACCACCTCCTGCCAGCCCTTCCCAGAGCACCTCGTGGAAAAGGTGCAGGTATGCCAGAGGGCTGTGCTCAGCCTTGCTGAAGAGTTCAGCGCTTGGGAGGAATTTCAAAGGGGTGACTTTAAGGAGGTTTTTACATTCCCCAAACGCTTTCTATCCAGGGTTCTGAAGCACTTCAGCTGACTCCCCTTGCTGACTCTCCACATCCTCCTCCTCTTCCTCATCTTGTCTTGTATATCTGTCTGCCCCTGCTTTCTCCTGGTAGTCCAGATCCCATCTCAAGTTTATCTTTTCAAAAGGTGGGGGAAGTAGCTTTTTCTCTAGTAGTGAGTTTGTGAGTCTTTTTCTCTTCCAAGCTGCTGACTTACACTGTCTTAGAAACTCCCTTGCTCTTTTTTTTCCTGTTCTGTTATGGAAAAAGCTCTTGAATGCCTTATTAACTCTCTTGTAGCAGTAAAACCCCCTTCCTTTTATATTTTAGTATATGTCTTAACGTAATAACCTTTTGCTCCCCTCTCCCTCCCCGTGACTGCCAGTCTCGGGCTGCCTTGCATGGTTACAAGGCAGCGCTGCTGAAGTGACGCTCGTCCTGCTCCAGTCACCTTCCTGCATCACCAGCCTCTTTCTTAGTGCTCTGTGTTCTGCCGCACCAAGCTGGCGATCCTCCCTGCTTGTAAGCGTGGGGGCAATAATCACTTATTTCTCCTTTAGCACTCTTTCCTGGCTGCTCTGTTTGCCCCGTGCCTAATACAAGGGGACTGAAGCATTTGAGTATGAATGTGTAACAAGTAATGACTCCTGTCTTTGTCATCAAGAACCATATCTCCTAAAAATCCCACCAATGAACCCCCTTTACAAGCACTTTGTAGTTGGCAATGTTCATCTCATCCTTCTAAAGAACTTTTGGGCTTGTTCCTCTGTGTAGAAGGTGAGCTTGGGGATGGTCTTAAAAATGAAATGCTTTTTACATCCACCGGGTGTATATTTAAACTGTTTGATTTGCATAGGGCAGAAATTGAGCTGCGGGTTACTGCAGCCCAAGCTCAGAAAGAGAACTGGGAGTAGAGCCTCAGACTCTCAGACCAGTTCTGTTAGTCCCTTGCCTTGAGGAGAATGGCATTCTCCTCCTCACTCTAGCGTTACAAGCTCAATCCAAGTGTAATGAGGAAGGGATAAGTAGGCAAAAGTAGAATGATGGTGGAAAAAGGCAACTTAACGTTATGCCAGATGAAGATGTGGAGCAGTTAGTTGCTGCTAGTCCTCATCATCTTGAAACTAGGGGGGGGACAGAAAAATTTTGGGAGGAAACCTTTCTCTCTGTGTATCTGAAGTCTAGGCAGAAAAGAGCCAAATTTCTAAGGTGACCATGCAATGGTTGAATAACTAGTGAAATAATGACTCTGCAAGAATTGCGATGCTGAAAAAACGAGCAGGGAAGAAAGGACTTTTAGCTGGACTGCCTTAACTCCTCCACTACTGGTTTCTCTCTCTGCGTAAGATGTATATGAATCAACTGTTTCAGAACACTGACCTTAAAAGAGTGTGCCCCTTCAGTGGAAGTGAGAGAACTGAGAAACACCCGAGACTCCTACAGAAGTCCTCCAGAGTGAACAAAGAAGGTCGGGCTTCATCTACCGAGTCTTTCAAAAGTCGTGGCAGAGTCTGGTTTTAAGTCATCTTCGTGTATTTTGCTTTCCTAGTCTTACTCTTCTCAAGGTCACCTTTCAGGGGTGCGGGAGTGTCTTCTGTCCCATCTTCGTTTCCTAGACACTTCTCTCGGGTCACTGAGTCACTTCTCAAAGGTTTGTGTTACATCTGGTCAGGTGAGTGGGTCTTTCAGAAGGCTCTTTCAAAGAGCTCTTGGGAAAAGGAGGCACGCTTCCCATCTTCCTGGTCAGGTGAACGTGCTCGTCTCAGCTGGTTACAAATTGGTATCCATACTAGTTACACTGCTTTGAGAATCTATGAGTACTCCCTGTAAATCAAATTAATACTAAATTAATATTGTGGGGCAATCTTCTTCATGCATCCTGCTATGTACAGAAGATGACACTTATAAGCAAAGTGTTGCTACCAAGAAGATTTCTAACATTGTATCACAGAAACCTCAGACCACATCCTCCTTATGAGATGAGTGTCAGGCTTAAATCCACCTAGTCTACTTCTCTTGGCTTTAAAGAGATGATCTTCATTGCTAATTTCATACGTTAATGTTCAAACTGTAGTTACCTCGGATTCAGAAGTTTGGTGGTGTGGCTGAGATGTGACTGTCTCAGTTGCACATCACAAAGATGGGAACTCTGGTTACTCGTTAAACGTGACATTACCCTGGTAAATTGTGGCTTTCAGCATTTTGTAAACAGAACAAAAAGTGCTGGAATTACAGGGCTTGAACACTGCTTAGAAAGTCTAGTGATGACGAACCAGTAGGTAGTTTCCTGTAGTCTTATGATGAGCCTATAACCAACTTCATTAAAGGTTTGACTGCTTTAATAATTTAAATTGTGGCTCTCTTTTCAAAGACTCACCAGTAGCTCCATTAACTTCTGCATATGCCGTGTCTCTTCGTGGTTACTCCTTTGCTGTCTGCCAGCCTGTGACACACCTCTTGAAGTGTTTCTTCACTGCTGATGGAGGAGGGTAGAGCGTAGGTAATTTAGTGCTGCAATCCCTGCGTGTGAGCGTGTTCTGGTACCAATTCCTGGTTGGGATGACGTAGAGTTGATGTTTGGCAGTGCTGGAAAGGCACGAACTGGAATACTGTTTGAAACACAGAATGACTCTCAGCAGGATAGGCGGAGTAAGTTAATTATCTTGAGGGGGTACATGGAGTAAAAGGTTAGTAAATTTTGTAATCCTGTAATGTGTACTTGGAGTCTCTAGGATCACAAGATAACTTGGGCTGGAGGTGACCTCGGAAGGTCCCCATCCAACCTTCTGCTGGAAACAGGCAGCTCTGGGGTCAGGCTTGATTGCTGATGGATTGTGGCTTGATCCACTCAGGTCTTGAAAACCTCCAAGGATGGAGACATCTCAGGATTCTGGGACAGCCTGTGCTTCTCCTTGACTGTCCTGGTGATGGAAAAGATTTTCTTTGCATCCAGTCTTAACCTCTCATGTTTTAACTTGCACCCATTGTCTGCCACTATGGAGACCCTGGCTCCATCTTCTGAATCCCTTTCCCACAGGCATGCGGCTGCTGTGGGTGCCCTGCAGCCTTCCCTGCCCCCAGCTGACCAAGCCCTGCTCTGTTGCTCCAGCCCCCACCACCCTGGGGGCCTCCACTGACCTTGCTCCAGTCAGTCCACATCTTACTTGATTTGTCTTGATATCTGAACAACCCCAGGTCTTGCAAAGTGTTCCTTCCAGCTTTTTTATGTTCTGAAATGATTAATGCTACTTTCATACTGTGTTTACTCTTGAATTTTAAACAGGGGAGGAGTAGTGGAGAGATCAAATGCTGTGTTGGTCTTTCAGGAGGCGCCTCTTAGCACAGTGTTTTCTTTGGGGGAACACAAAGGGGAGATGTTCCTCCTTTTCTCTTTTTCCTCCATACACAGTGTGTCTAGCATTTGATAACTAGAATCGTCACCAATCTTAGTGTGATCAACACTTCTTACCCCTCTTCAAGGGTGAGGGCAATGGTTTGAAAAGGTGAGTTTTTTTGATGATGACTACTACTTACTCCTGATCAACGAGTTTTTTGTGGTGACCTATGAAGTAAAAACAGTTTGTAAAGTGTTAAGCAATTCCCCTCGGAGCTTTCTGGCAAAGGAATTCAATCTTGCTGAGACCAAGACATGCACTGTACCCCTCAGATCTCCAGGCAGGTTCCTGCCAACCCCCACCACTGCAGCGTGGTCTCCGGGTCAGTCGGGCAGTGATTGCCCAACAGCTATTACTTGTTCCCTGCCTACTGTCAGAGGAGTAGAAGTTTTAAAATCGATTGTTGCCATCGATGCTGTGAAGGTTACCTGGTCAGAAGAGCAATCCAATCCAAATGAGCGTGCCTCTTGAGAGAAGCAGGCTGAGCTCAATGGGTGAAAATTGGCATGTGCAGAGCTTCACATCAGCTGTGGCGTGTGTGTGGAGTTCGAGTTTGCTCTTATGTATGGGGTTAGAGTGCAGTTGGGGCAGCATGTTAAAAGCAGGTATGGCTACACACTCTGAGTAACAAGGATCTGAGTGCAGTAAGTTAGAAGTGTGGATAGATACGCACCCTGAGTAGGGAGGATCTGAGTGCGTGTAGTGTAGGGGGTGGTGGGCATGCTTTTCTGCTGGAAAGTGATGGTGTATGAATGTGTGCTGGAGGGAAGAGGGCTGCAGCATCCCAGAACGTGACCCTTCATGTTTAGCAGAAGCTTGACAATGTAGACAGAGGGTGTGTTTCAGCATTGAACTGCTTCCAACAAGCTCGTTCCATTTCCTTTCACCCTTTCCTGCTCAGCCCTGTTCGTCAAAGTTAAAGGCCAGGGCTTCAGTGAGCTTGACTAGGTTAAAACTGCTTTAGTTCTGGTTAGTGTTTTTTTTCACCCGTGTAGTTTAGCCTGAGTTGGTTTCCTGATCCCATTCATCATGTACCACACATGCGCTGCCAGAAGGGGTGAGGCTGTGTGCTGCAGGACTGAGGCACTAACAGTAGGGGCAGGGTGGGACTGTTCCTCCCAGTGATAGGGCTCGTTACCACTGCAGTGCTAACTGACCCATGGCACTAGTAAGTAGCACCATGTTTCCTAGAACATACAACCTCTGAACACCCTCACAGAGCTGGCATTGCTGTCAAGTTTACTGCCCTTCTGGTGCTCTGCTTTGAGGTTACTTGCAAAACAGCGTTCCAGTGACCTAGAAGTGCAGGTTAGTGTAAGTAAAGTTACATCTGTATTTATTTATTTATTTATTTATCTTTGATGGCAGGGAGAATTCTTGTTGCCATTAGTTCTCGTTCTAACCTGCTTATTCCAACACAGTCTGACCCTTATTGAAAAGGAGAAGGATCTGTTGGGAGAGATGCTTCTTTGCAGTTTTGATGGGGCACTTAAGCTGCACCAAAGCGTGTTGAGAAGGCTGCCCCCTTCCCTGAATATAAGGCTTGGGAGGGGTGGGTTTGCAGAGTTTTTATGGTAGGGAGATACATTTGCTTGGCAAACACTTCGCTATTTAAGCATTGAATACAAAATACATCGTGATACTCATAAAATCTCTCTCTTTTGTCCCAAGAATGCATCTTCCATGTAGTGGTCTCATAACGAGTAACCCTAACCTGCTCCAGTGAGATGCTTTTTACCTCCAAATAGGCAGATACTGGCACTGAATTGTATTCCTGACTTTACCTCAGACAACTTAAAAGCTTTATTTAAATCCATCTATACGGAACACAAAGCTTCCCTGCTTTTCAGTGTGCCATGTTGGCTATTGCATGCATTTTCAGAAGTCTCGGTGCTCCCTGCTTGAGAAGAAAAGGCTGACTGGGCTCGCTGCTCAGGATCGCTTGGCTTGATGGGAGAAGACAGTGACTTGATGGATAGATGCCTTGGCATCTCCCCTGCCCTGCTCAGCCAGCGAAAATCAGTGTGGGAAAGGAGTAATTGCAGTTCAAGTGCATAGCGGAGAGAAGGAGGAGAGCATAGTCTGCCGTAGTGTCTGGTTTTGTTGGACGAGGAGCTGGTTGGGGGATGTAGAGTTTTAAGGGCCCTTCATTGCTGCCACTGGGTCTTCACAGGAGCAGCAGAGATCCGCTAGCAGGAGCAGACTCCTTGGAGTAAGGAGTGGTGGAAGAGCAGTTAAGGCGTGCAGCTATAATGCGTGAGGAGTACACGTGGGAGGACGTTAGTTATTGCTTTTGTTGCCTTGAACGTGAGGCTTGTCCTTGTTTCATTTGAAAATGGTACAGCTGCTGTCAGGCAAGAGAGGGATAAAACCACAGATTTGTTTCCTTAAAACCATTACCAGACTGGTCCTGTACTTTTTAGTGTGTTATGGGGAAGGTCGTTGGTTTCAGTGGTGTTTGGTAAATCCAGAGTGTTCCTGTGTTCAGCGAGGGCTATGGCATCAGAACTCCATTTCTCCATCCTGCTGCAGTGAAAAGAACGGAGACCTACTGATGTTCATTGGGGAGTGACACAAGGAATCGTGGAGCTGAGCTGTGAGCTGTAGTTCCTCGCTGTTTCATCCAGGAGGGGAGGGCAGGTGGGGTTTTTGGTGTGTGCGCCTCTTCAGCATGTGAGATGTTGCATGAGGTATCTTGTTCAAGTACAGCCTTACAGTCATACTGGTTTCATCGCCAGTTTCCACTTGTGCAGCTGTGTTCAGAGTCCTGCCTTTAGGTCATGTTTCTAGACTTGTCTGGCCACCACTTTCCTTCCCATTTGAATATAAGAAAAAACCTTCTGATCATAAGCTTGGGGACTTCATAGACAATCCAGCAAAGGGGGAAATGCTTAAGCAGTGTTCTGATACTGTGGGTTTCAACTCCTCCCACATAAATCAGCAGCTCTCTGTTCAGATCGATGCGATGCTATGAGTTGGGTTTGGAAGAAGGTCTTTTGGAGTAACGGTAGGCCTGCTTTCTCTTTCTGTATTCCAGTAGGACTTTTCTTGGATTATTCACACTGGCTTCTCCACTCAAGGGATTATCATAAGGAACCAGAAGGCTGAGGAGTCTCTTGGGATTGTTACACAGCCGTGGGCGACAGACTGAATTTCACTGATGGGACTCAAATCAGAGATACCCTTGAGGTACTTCAGAGTCCTGCTAGAGTTAATTTTCTCTTCCAGTTTTAGGGAAAAGAAATGTCAATTTTCTGCAAGTGCTTATGATGTCTCTAATGCGTCAGCAGTCTATTTCACATATTTTAATTTCAATGTCTATGGTGTTGAAAGCATCCTCTAGTGCTCAGCTCTGTTGAACGGTTTCCTGCTTCATGTAATATTGGTATGTGTAAGCTGATTTTTATTTTATTCCCCCCCCCTCGGAAGCACTGTCTGTTTTGAGTCTGCTGGCCCTGCTCGTCATATGGCTGAATTATGTGAGAGCACTGCTATCTAGCTGTTAGGAAGAGAGACATTAATTCTGAATGTATTTCCAGTGAAACCTTTAAGGCTGATTCCTCCAAATAAACTTGGGGGAAAAGTTACTGAATTACTTTGAAGAACCTTAGACAGAGATGAAGGCTTTCCGTTTGGATGCAGTAAACCAGACCTTTTGGGCACCAAGAGTCTTTATTTAAGACTGACTTTGGTGTTTTCCGGTGCCTTGATTTAATGAGATTTTGATAGCTGTTCTGTTTGATCAGGCTATGGCAAAGGGTGGTTTGTTTGGCTCCAGCCTGTTCCAGGGCCCCCTGGGCCTGCCAGTGGTCTGTGCTGTGTTATTTATCATGGTTTGACTTCCCTACACATGCTGTCAGGAATAGAAGGGAATAAATTTTTGATAAATCTGTTGGGAAGAGCATTTTTTCCACTTTGTTTTATAATAATCCTATAAATTCTCCTACTGTATTAGCTGTTGCCGTGGAAGTCTTCTGGTATTTGCTTTGCCATGTCCTGCCTTGGTTTCACCATGATTTCAGGAAAGCACATGGATTTTGCTATATGTCAGGGAGCTGCCACTGTGATAATCTTTTTTTAAGCCAGGGTTTCCCACAGCCAGCAAGGAGCCTTTGACAGACTCCAGCTTCAGTTCCTTCTGCAGTCACTACAGGTTTTGGCAGTGCTGTTGAGTGTTCCTACTCTTAATTCGAGGTAGACTTGAGCCATTAAGAGGGGTCTCTAGGGTAGTCTTTCCAGACTAGCCTGATAGTAACAACTAAAAATAGAAATGCTAATCATCTGCACCTAGGAAGAAGGGGAGAAAGAAGGTCGGGACAAGCCCTTTGTTGAATAGGTGCTAGCTTTCTGATGTGAAGCAGTATAAATATTTGTTGACAAGATTTCTGACCGTAGAGGCTTCATCTAGCCAGTTATTTCCCAGAAAAACCCTATTGCTGAGTGGGTCTGGATTTTGTGAATGGGGATAAGAATAGCATCCAAAGGATTTAGGCCACGATTTTTAATATTAAAGAAAACCCCAAACTACCCGGAGTGTGTAAAACTATGAAAACAGGAGCCAGGTCTTAGAGCTCCAACATCCAGCTGCAGTTAGAAGTAAAATAGAGGGAATATTGATATTTTGGTATGAAGAAAAGAGTGGGATTTCTTTAGGGTTAATGATTATAAATGAAATTATTAAAAGATGTGGAGTAAACTTGCAATAACAATCTAGAGGATGTTCCAGTTTCTCTTAATACCATCCACATGCACAAAGCTGAACATGGATGTGGAACCTTTAGCTAGAAAAGAAGCAATAAAGTGCCTAATATGCATCGTCAGCAGTCATTTGAAGTAATGCAGTATTTTAGGAACACATCACATGGATCATTCTAGGGCATGAACCTCTGGCAGATTTCCTTTCCCCCCCTCCCCAGTTTGTGTTTACCCATACTATTTCATTGTAGGTGTTTGGTTTGTTTTGAGACAAGCTGTAGGAGTTACAGGGCTTGGGGTAAAGACAGTTGTAGGGGACCATGGCTTGCTGGGCATGCAGTGCAGATTCAGCTGAAGGACTCATCTCCTCCTGGTTTTGATATCAAAGACTAAAATAACCTCTAAAGCTTTAACTATCTGGGAAGATATTTCCAGTATCTTCCTAATGAAGGTGTCAAATGCTTGCTGATGCCGCTTGTGCAACTGCGGACTATTTTGGTAGCTTCCATCATAGACAGCTAGGCAGAAGTGAGCACTAGATCTAACCTTAGGTACTCTCAGGAGTTCAGGGATAGCGTCACAAAATCAGGTTGAATTCTGCATGCTTTGCATGAAAGATGGGTATAAAACTGTACTATATATCATGTCTAATTGACTATGTTAATTCCTGAAAGTATTCAAAACTAAAAACTGCTGTGCTGGAGTGGCACAAGAGTTTTTAGGAGTGACAGATCAACAGGGCATGAAGATTTTGGGGCTTTTAAGGGAAATTTTATTTGTATGGTTGACTGTGCTGTGGAACATATGGATTTCAGATTTTGGGGTTAGAGCAGTGTGATTCACATAGTTTCCATGCTTTATTGTCAAGTGCTGAAATACAGTGCCAATGCTTTGGAGATGCTGGGATGCTGTACAAAATGTTTAATGATGAGATCTGAGCTGTTGTGGTTGCAAAGTGAAATGCCAGGGCTGAGTTGACTTGTGCAACCTGAGTAACTCACGAGTGTTGAGTTAATAACCGGTAATTGTAGAGTCACGTGCTGAATCTTTTCCCGGCATCATCCCTCCTTGCTTAATATGTGAAGATTCAAAAATATGCCTTTTCAACCTAACCAGGTGAGGACAGTCCCTGCCTCTTTGCCCAATTTCCAAAGGTAGTGGTGGGCTGAGCAATATTGAGGATGTTTAGTGGGGGATTTGGTGGGAGGAAGTAGCCGGAGTGGGTGAACCCAGGGCATGATGTGATTCTTTATGGCAAGATGCAGTGTTGTGAGGAACAGTTTAGAAAAGTGGCTGGCATGGGCTGCTTTGGGGTATGGAGGTGCATGCTTCTGAAGGACTTCAAAAATAAGCAAGGCAACTGTTTGTCAGGAATGGGCTGTGTAAACTTCTGTGGTCCTTTCCAGCCTTATGATTTGATCTTCAGGGTAGATGTATTGGTGCATTGCTGTGGAGCCCGTTCTTCAGCTGTCACAGAAGGTAAAATCACTGCAATGAGCAAGCCTGGCCTGACTGTTGGGAGGGAGGCTGCTGGCTGGAAAGCTGTGTTTGGGTTAATGTTCAGGAAAGATGTGCTAACACCCCCAGAAAATCCCTTTCCATGTGTGACTCCTAATGCAGATACTGACTTGTTGGCTGAACATCGTGTGAACTTCTCTTTGGACAGCAATGCTTTTAGTTCTGCAGCTAAGGTATTGAGATTTAAATTTGAAATAAAACAATTTTAATAAAAATGTCGAATCTCCCAAAGCAGGATTAACCTTGGAAGTTATAAATTTGCTCAGATGCTTGCCCCTAACTAAGGAATTAGTTTTAAAGCCAGGAAGGGTAGGTTACTGGTTAACTCAGCAGGGCGATGGCTGCAGCTGCTCCGTTGGAGGCAGTTTGGACCTGCTGCAAGCAGAGCTGCAGAGGTCAGCCGGACACAGCCAAGCTGCACTGCTTCAGCCAGGCTGGTTTTCCTCCAGGTTCATTTGTGTTCAGTGGGGCTTAAAAGCCTCACACTGCGCCCATCCTAAAAAGGCGCAGTTCTTGTAGTAGTAAATCTGTGCTGCTTCACTCCTGAGCTAATAAAACATGCTAGGTCTGAGCTGGTTGGGTTGGTCTTGGATTTCTCTTTCAGCTGAGCACACTTTTATGTATCCTGGGAGTACATGTGTTTTCATGGTGGAGTCTTGGGTTTTGTAGCTGACAGTCTATCTGGATGAGATGCTCCTGAGCTTTAGAGAGCCGACAGCAGAGAGGTATGTGACCGTTGTGTGCTGATAAACCAGAAGCTGAATCTGTGATTCAGTAACAACCTCTGCTTCCCATAGCTCTGGGCAGCTCAGACCCAGGTACCCTGGGTCACATCTACAGTTTGTTGAAATACATAGTAAGTATTGCTGGTTGTGAGAACCAAAAGATCATGTTCCCCCCAAATTAGAAATTGCTGCATTTGATAGAGCTGCATTAAACTTGGGGTGGTAGAGGATTCCACCTCATTTTTATATCCATACTTTTGGGGAGGAGGGGGGAATAATTATTCAGATGTTCTCCTATTGAAAAGTATTTCTCAGAACAGCATTGCTTGTGTGTTGCCAGTGGAGAATGGGGAGCAGCTAATGAGACTCCTGTAAACAATGCACTGAGTACACACTTAATTAGTATAAATGGATGATACAATTCTGCCGGGCTGGTGTTGAGCCTTTGTGCCATTGTGCACTCTCTAAGTGTGGCTTCCCTTTAGTTTCAAGATGGAGAATTGAAGATACTTTTTAAGGTGCAGCTTGCAATTGGGATCATACTTGGGTGTAATCTCCTAGTTTGTCTAAACCATGAAGTGTTCTTCTTCCACACTGGAGAACATCTTAATGATGAAAAGCTATTTTTAAATTCTGGGTATGTCACATTTGTGCATAGATACATGGGTTTTGTGATGTTTCCACAGTTGTAAGTTTATACAATGAATGGAGTTGGGCAAAACCCAGCTTTTGAGAATTGTTGAATGACCATGATGAATAATTCAGATAAACTTGCCTTAAGCCTTATGTTTTGAAGGTCATGGCTGTTGAGGTGCAGATCTCAGTCTTGGTGCTTTTAGAGCTGAATGCTCCTTCCTGTCCCTGTTGTAGTTAACTTACTACAGTCACAGCACAAGGGGTTACTTGCTCTTTATTTTTGCTGCTTCTGATGGTGAGGTCTTGCTCTTTCTCCAGCTGCTGCTTAGCAAGGAAGACAGAATCTTAACTTCCCAATAACTGAGTCATCTTTAGTGGTAATTCTTTTGTTGTTTCAGTGGTTTTCAGCTTGACTGAGCATAAGGATCAGCATTTGGTATTGGGGAAAGGGGTAGTGTCAGGGATTGAGGGGAAGGGGGTCCATAAGGAACACTGAAAATCAGCCCCTACTGATAGCTTGGGGTATAAAATCAAGATAGCTTGCTGGAGGTAGCTGGATGCTGCTTGAGCTAATGGGGTGGACTCAGAGGGCTGCAGGTATCACAGGATGGTTTGGATTGGAAGGGACCATAAAGATCATCTAGTTCCAATCCCCCCTGCCATTAGACCAGGTTGCCCAAAGCCTCATACAGCGCGGCCTTAAACGCTTCCGGGGATGGGGCTTCCACAACCTCTTCATGTGAAGTGGGGTGGACTCGCCGAGGGGAAATGTGTGTCCCCTTTGTGGCAGTCCTGGCTGCAGGTGTGGGGCTGTATTTTAGCCATGTTGGAAGAGTGTGGCACCAAATGGGCTGTGTCATTACCAGCCCTTGAATGGAATTCCGTACGCTTGCCCGGGAAGGTCCGGGACAGTGCCGAGGGAGGGTGGGCACATGCTGCCCGACCTCAGCTGATCCGTCTCCTGCGAGGCTGGCTTAAACAGCTTAACTTTCTGAAGCTGAGGTGATGATACCCATCTGAAGCTGATCTCCATGCTCTGATTCTTGCATTTTCCATAATTCTGGACACAGTTTTCATAATGCAAAAGCTGTTAAAAGAACTGAAGTCATGTTCACTCATTTTAGCAGCTGTTACCTGCAGTTTCCAGCCTTTAACACAAGCAGAGTTTTCACCAAGTCAGGAACTGTGATCTAACAAATGAGTACTGGTGTTACTGTTTATCACAACCAAAACCTGGGGTGTGTGCCCTCTAATCAGGGTGGATGTGAAAGAACAAAAGATAGTAATATTGCAAGGGCATCATTTGTTAGAGTTTTCTGGTTTGGGGTTTTTTTCTTCTGTTTGGAAGGTAATTCTGTTGCTTCTCCTTGCTCAGTCTCCAAACCTTGAGGGAATTACCCTGGGAAGTGAGGTGGTTCAGATGCACTCTCACATCCCCCTTGGCACTGTTGCCATTGGAGCTAATAACTACTCTGTATGTTTACTGAATGTTCTTCATTGTGGTATCATAGAACCCTAGAATCTCCTGAGTTAGAAGGGACCCATAAGGATCGAGTCCAACTCTTGGCTCCACACAGGCCCAGCCCAGTCTCAACATAAGACTGAGGGCATCGTGCAGACACTTCTTGTCCTCAGCCCAGCTCAGTGCTGTGACCCCTTCCCTGGGGAGCCTGTTCCAGTGCCCAACCCCCTCTCAGTATAGAAACTCTTCCCAACATCCAACCTAAACCTCCCCGGCGCAGCTTCATGCCATTCCCTCAGGTTCTATCCCTGGTCCCCAAAGAGAGGAGATCAGCACCTGCCCCTTCACTCTCCCTTGTCAGGAAGCCACAGACCAGGATGAGGTCTCCCCTCAGCCTCCTCTTCTCCAGGCTGAACAAACCCAGGGACTTCAGCCTCTCCTCGTAAGACTTCCCCCCCAGACCCTTCCCCATCCTTGTTGGCCTCCTCTGGACACTCTCCAATAGTTTTGTGTCTCTCTTGCACCCAGAACTCAAGGTGAGGCTGCCCCAGCACAGTGCAGAGTGGGTCAATCCTCTCCCTGGACTGGCTGGCCATGCTGTCTGTGCACGATGCACCCCAGGGTATGGTTGGCCCTCCTGGCTGCCTGGGCACGCTGCTGGCTCATGGGTAGCTTGCTGCCCACCAAGATCCACAAATCCCTCAGCATGGCTTTAGGATTTTTCTCTCTCAGATCTGTACCTCTGTAGGAGAGCAGGCTGTCAGTGGTTGAGTGGATTGCAAAGTAAGCTTGAAGATATTTTTGTGCCTGCATACCTGTAAGGTTGGTCTATCTAGTCTTTATAAGCTAAAGCTTATAAAGTGTAAAGTCTAAGGAGATACATGGTTTATATATTCTATATTAAATGTTTTACTATTGACGTGTTCTCAAGTGAACTGCAAAGCTGTTATGTTGTCAGCAGATGCTGTGTGATACTGTAGGGATGCTGAGGAGGAAATGGAGTGGTCTGTGTCTTCATTTGTGGACTGTTTCCTATTAGAAACTCTTATTTAGTTATTCCTTTAAAATATGAAAAGTGCCACACTCCTGAAGTTCTTCCTTCAGAGTGCTTTTTTTTGTAGTTACTGAATTGCTTTTAATCCTTTGGTAGTTTGCTCTGAATTTTTCTGTACTGCAAACATTGTGAGCACTTGCAGAGTTGCCCTGCAGCTCCTGGAAGGGAAACCAAGTAAAGATGGACGAGTTGTCATGCTTTTCTTTCATGGGCAGCATCCAGTTAGAGGTTATTTTTTTCCCCTAATGGTTCCAATAACATTACAGGTAAGTAACAGGTCAAGGTGGAAAGTTACAGAACAGCATAGTCAATGTTTTAAAAATATCCTTACAACATCCTTTTCCTATGGAAAACACAATGTAGCTTTCCAGAGGTAGTATTAATTCCCCATGTTTATTCCCAGCTATTTGTGTTTGAATTGAAAAATACGATTTATTGAGTATTTAGTTACGCTCTTAACTCAAGTTTTAAAACTCTGTGGAATAGCCACAGGCATATTGATTGCTGATCCTGAGTGACTGCCTACGGACCGGGTCCTGTCGCCGAGGCATTTACCTCGTGTTTGCAGCACTGCTCTTCTAACGAGGCTCCGACTTGCTCCCATGCCTGACGTGGGCTCTAGGCTGTGATGAGAAGGAGAGTGGAGGCTTTGGTGGAGACAGTGGAATGCTAGAAGCCTGAGCAGGGTAGGAGACTTGGATTTCCCTCCCTGAAGACTAGATCAGAGAGTAAGCACGTACAAACTTCCCTTAGGGTAGCTTTTACCTCTTGGGCACTTCCTTTTCAAATCTTGGGACAAAGGAACTGACTGCTGTGAAACTGGATGAAAAAAGTGAGTTTGAATGAAGCTGACTGTGAGGGTTCTCTTACCCTTACCCAGGGAGGAGGGTTGTCAGATCTGATCAAACTTGGAAAGAGTTGCTTTTGGTGGCTGGGTTTTGAGGATGATTATTATGACTTGCTGCTAGAGCCTGGACTACGAGAAAGGGAGAAAGTGAGTTTAAAGCCCACAAAAAACCTACTCTGTGTCCCCATTTCTCATCATCCCTCTCAGTCAGGATGGGAATAAGAAGGTCACAGAGCTGGATTCCTTGGGAGAGGGTTTGGATTCAGGTGGTAATCACCTTGGCTTTAGCATCTGCTTACAGAGGTGGGATTTCTACTTGCACAGTTACACTGATGCTGAATTGTTTGCGTGGCTTTGATTTACAGCTCTAATCTGGTAAAGCCACTGGGCAAAGAAATTAGCTGTACCCTGATTTAGGCTGCCTGTAATAGGGATAATAAGCTTTAAACTAGTTAACATGTAACATTGATGATAAGGTGGTACCATTAAAGGTGTTTTTCATTGCTGTATCTGTGAAGACTGTCCTCTCTGTAAAAGGCACACAGAGCATTTAACTTCATGACGGGAGATCTATTACTCCATCATGAAGAGCTGACATCACCAAAACCTGCCTTGCTCCCGAAGCAAGTGATTCTGGCACTTTATGGAAACTATGGTCGCTTCAATTAGGTAGCAATGCTTGCAAGTTTGGAACATTAAAAACTTGTTTATAAAGCTGCTTAAAAAAAAATTGTTAAACTGTACTTCACAGAATCACAGGTTCACAGGATTGTAGGAGTTGGAAGGGAGCTCCAGAGATCATCAGGTTCAACCCCCCTGCCAAAGCAGGGTCCCTAGGACAGGCTGCACAGGGAGGTGTCCAGACAGGGCTGGAATATCTCCAGAGAAGGAGACTCCACACCCCCCTGGGCAGCCTGTTCCAGGGCTCCCTCACTGGGAAGAAGTTCTGCAGATTGGTGCAGAACTCCCTGTGCTCCAGCTTGAGGCCATCGCCCCTTGTCCTGTCCCCACAGACACTGAGAAGAGGCTGGCCATTTCCCCCTGTGTCCCACCCTTCAGCTATTGATAAACACTGATCAGATCCACTCTCAGGCTTCTTTTCTCTAGGCTGAACAGCCCCAGCTCACTCAGCCTTTCCTCATAAGGGGAGATGCTCCAGGCTCTTCATCACCTCTGTAGCCTCTGCTGGACTCTCTCCAGGAGATCCCTGGCTTTTCTGTACCGGGGAGCCCAAAACTGGACACAACACTCCAAGGCAGAGTAGATGATGTGCGAGTGGGTGAAGTCTGTACACAAATAGGGAAAATCCAGCTCAGACTCCCTACACCACAGTAAAATCCTGTTATATTTGGGTGATATTGAATTAATAGGTGAAGGAGATGTCAGAGTTTATCTACAGATTCTTAGGAATGGAAGGAAGAATGCTTATTTCCCACTAAACTGTCAGCTGCTTGTATCAGATGGTAACTTTGGCTCAGCACTGAACTCTGGATGTGAATGCTGTCTTTGGTACAGCATTTAGGGGCTTCTGAGCAACCTGCTTCTCCTCTAAATCTGCTATCAAGTATTCAGTACCTGTGCTGTTAAGTGTTTTCTGCTGCTTTCCCCTGCCCTGAATCAGGACTTCAATTGGTATATTTAAATATGAACAAACAAAAACCCCACTGAGGTATTAAGCTGTTAGAAAATGTTGTGGAAGTTAGCTATTATTTTGAGGAAAGCCTAAAATAGTAGCTGCTGAGTGTTGCTTTGATGTTCCCTCGGGGTGTGAGCCTTGCTATGTATTGGAATGATTAAAGTTGCATTAGGCTTTAAGTGTTAAGTATATCTGACTTTCTGCTATGCTCACATGGAAAATGAATCTCCCCATCCCAGTGAAAGATTTCCTACATTTAGTCTCTAAGTTCTGGATCTTCTTGGTCCCTTTCAGAAGAAGAACTTCCTTGCAGTGCCTTTGGTGAGCCTTTGGACCAGTCACCTCCTGCTGAGGCTCGCTGGGCTGCTGACACTTCTCATTGTGGAACAATTTCTGCACAACCCCCCAGGGAAAAAAAGTGCAGGAATATAAATTCCTGCTTGAAGTGAAACTACTTTGACCATTTACTCTGATTTTTAGCTTGTACAGTATTCACAGAAGCAGCAAGTGGATTCTGATGGCTTTTACTAAAACCAGCTTCTTGGCGTTATGACTCCTTTTAGTACTCAAATTCCTTAATTCCTTATCGGTGGTCTGTGCTACTGCAGTTCAGTAAGGGAACTGATACAGCTGCTGATGCTTCAGGGCTGCCAGGGGAAATCCCAGTGGAGTTCCCCTTCAGGCAGGGTGGAAGGTGGAGTGTTGGTTTTGGTGAGGTCAGGGTTTTTCCATACGTGTGGAAGAACTTTGCTGTAGCAGATCACGCCTGGCTCATCCTTGCTGTGTAAATGGGAGGGGTGTGGTGTGAGGCATGCTTGACTTCGACCTGTTGGACTTTCAGAAGTCCACCAGGTAACACAAGAGTGCTGCTTCCAAAACTTAAGCTTAATTTTATCGGCTTTTCTGTGCTTGATAATGAAGCTCGTTAGCAGAATCGTGCTTCTGTGGCACTGGTGTTGCCCTCTTACAGGTGCAGCGTGGTGCGTGCAGAACTGAAAAGGTGTTATTGTGCAGGCTTTGAATGATAACAGAAGGGAGGAATGTATGTTGGAACAGAGATGAGCTGGTTTGGGGGCAACAGTGAAACAGGTCCTTGTTTGGTGACATATGAATGGAGTTTGAAGCCGGATGGCAACAAGGGGATCAGAAAACTTGGTGAGGGGCGATGTTTTAGTGAGAGAGAACTGATGGCTCCGAGTATGGATTTAAGTCCTTGGTTTTCCACTGGCATGGTCCATGTACATGGGTGGTGATGCAGAGCTCTGCGGGGCTGCAGGGTGTGCTCTGTGTGTGTGGGGGGGGGGGGGGGGTGGCTTGGCGTCTCAGAAGAAACTGGCCTATCACCCACTATACAGTAGGTAACCAGGGAGATTGTGTGATCTGTTTTGTAGGATTTTAAGAGCAAATTCAACAAACTTTCCTAGTGTAACAGTGTAAGTCAGACCACACGATCTTTCAGTGTACCTTTCACCCTTTCCAGGGGATGGTTTAAACACCTGCAAATGCCCATGGGGGATACATTCAGATGTTTGTGGGGTGTCCTTTCTGTAGTGTCTGCAAGCTGAAGGGGAGCAACTGGTTTGCTTTTTCTGTTTAGGGAAAGCTTAAAGGATCGAGAATGGTAGCAACTTGACAATGGAGAAACAAAGCATGTCTGTCTTCTCTTCCTTTGTGAACTCCAGGGATTCATTCCAGCTAAACACAGTGTCTGAGGTCCCCCGAGTTACAGTGAAACTGGACTTTGGATACTGCTGACTTCTTAAGATAAAACAAATCTCCTTTGCCGTCTGTGGGTACTTAGATTTTAATGTATGTGGTGCCTTTAGAGTTTCAAAAGAAAGTCCTCACTACTGTCTTGTGAAGTCTTGAGACTTTTCGAGCATTTGAATGAAATGAATATTCCTTTAGCTGTCAAACTATCTCCCTGATTTGAGTGGAAGGTTTTTGTGTTTGACTTAAGAGTTGATCTAAAGCATGGACTGACTTTATATTTGGTTAGGAAATTGTAAAGAGTAGCTATCACAATATATCAAGATGATACACAGTCTACCAGAGGTGCTTGAAATGATTTTTGATCTGTGGTTTGTGCTTACTTGGCTTTGGACCAACAGAGTTGGGGAATCTCAGCTTGAAGACCGAACTGCTGAGGCCAGCTGGGCAAGGAGGCACTTGAGAATGTTCTTGGAATGATAAAATGTCTAAGCAGGTTGTACCAAGTTTGCTGGCAGACACCATTTATTTTTCTTTTTCATCAGAATGAGTCATTCTAATGCAAATTCAATGTGAGGCAGTAGTGTAGCTTGTGGCAAGCTTGTAAAATATAAAAGGCGTTTAGCTTTAGAGCTTGTGAAGAGATTGGCACTGAAGGCTCCTCTTCTGTGAGCCTGTGACCATTGCCTTCCAAAAAAGATGCTGTAATTAATTTTTTTTTTAATAAGTTCAGGTCCAGCCATGTTGTTAGGGCATTTTCAGAGCATCTGTCAGCGCTGATGTAAGGGTTGAGGCTCTCCAGCCAAATTCTCTAGGCAACAGCTGGTCCCAACCTGATGACAAGAAAACCTTCATAGTGATGCTACTTCTGTTTCCCCCTTAAAAGATTAGTGTGTAGCGTGGTGGAATGTAGCTCTGCACAGGCCTAACTTTTGTAGGAGCAGTTCTTGGCTTTCACAGGGCAGAGGTTTTTTGCCTGGGGTTGAAATCTGGGCTTGGGTTCGCCGAAGCAGCACTGCGTGTCCTGCTCGGGCTGTGCCTCACTGTAGGATTCATGGCTTTGGCAAGGCAGATTGTGTTCTCAGCTCAAAGAAAAAGTTTGCACAACTGCAGGTGTTTAAAGTGCAAGCCAAACTGTATTAACTTGGCTTCAGAGACTTCAGCACCTGAGCAGTCAGCTTTTCCCTCTGAGCAGTGGCATTTCCAGCTGCCAAGTCGTAGCATTGCAGGATTTGCTCAGCCTGTTGCTTGACTAGACTTGCAGGTCAGGATGGCAGAGGCTGCCCAGGCGCAGCAAGCAGAGGAGATTGCTGTCCTTCATTGGCTCTTCGTGGCTGTGTGTAGGAACAGATCTGCTCTTTCCCACCCTGCTGTCTGCAGCGATGGGGAGGGCAGCGCTGAGGTGCCTTTCGGTAGCTCCACGTGGCTGAGGCACACGTGTTTCTTGGGCTTTTGGCTTTCTCCTGGCACAGTGTCTAAAATTTTCCTTGCTTGTCTGTCAGTAACAATAAGTTGTCTCTTCCTCCGGTGTCCCTTGGTTTTAGGCGTTGTAAAAATGTATTAACACCTTCTTGAAAGAAACTAAAACAAACAAACAAAAAGGTGTCACAGAATCACAGAATTGTAGGGGTTGGAAGGGAGCTCCAGAGATCATTGGTCCAACCCCCCTGCCAAAGCAGGGTCCCTAGGACAGGTCACACAGGGAGGCGTCCAGACAGGGCTGGAATATCTCCAGAGGAGGAGACTCCACACACCCCTGGGCAGCCTGTCCCAGGGCTCTGTTACCCTCACTTGGAAGAAGTTCTTTCACAGATTGGTGTAGTACTTCCTGTGCTCCAACTTGAGGACATCACCCCTTGTCCTGTCCCCACAGACACTGAGAAGAGGCTGGCCATGTCCCCCTGTGTCCCACCCTTCAGCTATTGATAAACACTGATCAGATCCCCTCTTAGGCTTCTTTTCTCCAGGCTGAACAGCCCCAGCTCACTCAGCCTTTCCTCACAAGGCAGATGCTCCAGGCCCTTCATCCCCTTCATAGCCTCCACTGGATTCTCTCTGAGAGGTCCCTGGAGTCATTAAATTAGTCTTTAGATTAAATTTGTGAAGCAGGTGAGGAATGTACAGATTTACTTCTGGCTCCAGTTAAGATGGTCTTAAGTTTCCCTGAAGCCCTGGAGCATCCTGGTGTGTTTTGGACGGTATGCTGTGGTGAGCTGCTCTAGAGACTTCTTGCATTTAAGAAATAGAAATTTTGTGAAGAGACTTAGCAATCTGCATCGTTCTGGTGAAGCAGTGCCACGGGTATGATATCTCTGATCCCGATGTGGATCTCAAACCCTTCCCTATAATTTTTGGCCGGTAGGTAGAACCCAGAACAACCTGAAAAACTATACAGTCACCACAACTTAGCATTGGGAAGAGAGAGTATGTACTTGTTTCTGAAGCCTCTTTAGGGATTAAGTGGTGCTTTCTCCTGGCTCTCTGTTCTTTCCCAAGCTGGCATTTCGCTTTCGTATTAGTCACAGTGTGACTTTCATCTAGTTTGTTGGGTTTTTGCTGAGGGAGGCAGGTGGAAGTGGCTGTTTAAATGCTAGGAGGATTCCAAGTCTGGTGTGGAAAGCTTGGGCTCTTTGCAGAGGTATGTAAACATTTGTGCATAGCAGAAGGTAAGGGATGTGTTCCACCTAACCCCAGCCAAAATGGGCAGCCTTGTGCCCCGTCTGCCTCTGCGTGCCCCATGTTGACTGTGTCAGTCATACAGACTGGCAGCGCTGCCCCATGAAGCATTCTGTAGTGCTGACACAGTGCTTGGCTGTAGTATCACAATCTCCTGCTCCATCCAGCCATTGAAGACCACTCCTAAATATATATTTAATGAGGACTGTCCCCTGGTGTTCCTCTGTTTGAGAAACCGTGTGTGGCCTCCGCCAGCAGCGGGGATTTGCAGAGGATGTTCAGTGATGCTCACCTGTAGTTGCCACTTTTTCTGTATATTCTTTTTATTTCCTTAAAAACCAGATCAAACCATGATTTTGGGAGGGTAGGGCAAGGAAAGGAGGCAATTGGGGAAGCCACAGTCTTTTATTGCCTCTCCTTAAGGAAAGCTAGTGCAGCACAGAGGGGTCAGGAGGCTGTACTTACATGCTGGCTGGCACCAGTGGGAGTTTGCTTTGCTCTGACTCTGCCTATTGGGTTTCACATATGACAACTTAGAGCTAATAGCAAATTCCCAGTTGCAGGTAAGCAGGTATTGCTGTTATTGGCAGGATGCTGCTGGCAGATAAGGCTAAAAATACAACATAAATGTGTGTTAGTTTGTCTTTCTGAAGGAGACTCAAGCTGAGCAGGGAAAAGGGAACAGCTGACCTTTATTATGGTATGAATTAGAAGAAATCCTATGGCATGGGGTAAACTGTAGCAGTATAGGTTGTAGGCAGCCTCTATGGAGCTAGCCCCACTGTGTCTCTGTTGCATGAATGTGCTTCAGCATAATTGGATTATTTTAATCAGTCTGTTTCTAATTTATTGTTTTATTGCTTTCTTACAGGCAGGCAGAAGTCCTGAAGGCTGACATGACAGGTAATTGCCTTTATTTACAGCTGATTTAGCTGCTAATAACTTAATTCCTGGTTTTGTTTTCCTATTGTGTTCTTTATGCTTACCATTCCTAAGAATTCTCTGGAAAGTGTGTGACCTTACCATAAAGATTTGTCTTCTCTATGTAAATAAAGAACACTTGAATGTCTGTGCTCCTCACTCCTCTATCTAAAACACATATTTTTAAAGTTGACTTTGGGTGTTTTAAAGCATTAGGAGGTCATGTCCCTGCTCCTCTCCCAGAGATTGCTGTCCAGACTACCACGGGAGCTGCTGAGGGTGGGATTAGCAAGGCTTTGGGTGGTTTTGAGAAACCCATGTGATGGAAACGTTGAACTGTGAAACACCATGTGTGCTATGGAAGCGCAGCCAGTAGATGCCATGAAGTGCTATGCACAGTGTTTCATGCTGTATGTGTTTATGGAAAATGGAAATGGTTTATGTTATTGTATAAGACACGTAGGGCAAGCAGCTTGCATAATGAACCCCTGCACAGCCTTGCTTACCACTGTGGTGTGGTACCCATAGCAGGTTGGTGTAGTCCCCACAGGAACATTTTAACAGCCTGGATCCATCTCACCCATCAGGAGTGGCGACTTGGTCAGCAGAACCGTCCCTTGTGCTCCCTGTGGCCCTGGCTCAGGTGGCTTTACAAGGCGTGGGAAATAGGACTCTAACTCCAGATAGCAGGGAGCAGTGTTTGCTTTCGCCCTCCGTGATGCAAAGCAGATGGCTACCAAAGACTTAGAAAATGGCAAGCATGCAGCAGGACTTGCCCACAGCATTACAGCGCTGGTTCCAGGCACTGTCCTGTTTAGCATCCCTTTTCTGCACATTTTTTCAGGGTGCTCTGAAATTTGTTTCTAAATTCATCCAGTGGCAAGATGTTCTGCAGCTTAATGACTTGGGGAGAATCACCTCCTTTCTTTCCTTTTTTTAACTTGCCAGCTGCTGACCTTGCTCCTCTCTAGTTATGATGTTGTAGGAGGCTGATCAGTTAATCAGTGACCAGTCAATCCCCAGTCCACCTGTATTTCACTGCTGTGATGAATCTGTGATAAGAGCAGGTGTTTGGCATTGGATTTCTTACACTGTGCTATGTTTTTTTCATTTGGTAGGGGAGTAAAAGATTAATTAGGCCAACTCCACAAGTCTGAGTATCACAAAACCTGTTCTGTCTTTGTGGTTTTTTTTCTGTTTTTGTTGCTCAGATTCGAAGCTGGGTCCAGCAGAAGTCTGGAGGTCCAGACAGGCTTTACAGGACTTGTATCAGAAAATGCTAGTGACCGATTTGGAGTATGCTTTAGATAAAAAAGTGGAGCAGGACCTGTAAGTACCTCAATACATTTGTACATATGTCTGGGCTGATGAGCAGGAGACCCTGAGACTTACAGAAAAGTGATTGTATCCTGTGAAATGGTTGTCTTGGTTTCCTGTGCTGACTGGGTTTTACTGAGGCAAGATGGGAGAGAGCTAAGAAACATCAGTCTTCTGTGCTGTCACAGAAGGGCTGAAGTTTAGGGGTGTCCAGAAAGGAGGAAATTTGCCTGGTGCCACCTTAGCTTTGAGCAAGGTCTAACAGGAATTGGGTGGTGGCTAAAGACGCTCACTTTAAGTCCTCTGAGGTAGGGCTGGACAGAGGGAGGAGCATCAGGAGAAACTTTTCTTAATGTGCTACGAGCACCCACATATCAGGAGAAGATCCTGCTGGGTTTTCGTATGCCCTGAGCCTGTTACTTAAGGTGCAGGTGTTGGTTGTCACAGCCTTCGTTAAGAGAAGCATGCGGTGGTTCTGGCACTCTTGAGGGGGAAGCCAGATGAGGAGCCTGGCTGAGTTGTCCTGTCCATGCCTTCAGATGCTGAATGGCTTTTAAGTCCCAATTCCTATCCCCTGCATCCTGTTTTCAGAAGAAAATGGTACAGCCACAAGCAAATACTAATGCTAGTGCACTGTTAGTTCTGCAGGGCGAAGATTGATCTCTCCAGTTGAGAGGTGGGAAAAGGGAATTCCTGTGTTTATTTGTAATCTGAACGTTGCCTGAATTTGAATATACTTAATTTTCATGTCGGATGCTATGCAATTAAACAGTTCTTTGCTGTTGCTTATGCTGTTTGCATTGACACTTGCAGAGTTAAAAAAGGAAAACACTTCTTTTGTTTTCAGTTGGAATCACGCCTTTAAAAATCAAATCACAACGCTACAGGGTCAGGCGAAAAACAGAGCAAATCCAAATCGGAGTGAAGTTCAGGCGAACCTTTCTCTGTTCTTAGAGGCAGCTAGTGGCTTCTACACACAGGTGAGTGGCACAAAATGTGTTGGCTGTGCTGTATTTGCACAGTCTGGAGGCAAGTGTGCTTCAACCTTACGCTGCTGTGTGTGGTCCTTTACAAAGCTTTGGCTGTCATTTCTCCTGCGCTGCTCCAGCAGCTGCTGATGAGAGAGGATCTCTGATACCGTACCAGCACGAAGAACTAGTTTTAACCTCTTTGAGGAAGAGCAGGAAGGGTCGGTTTTAGGTGGGTAAAAGCTGCTGTTCTCTCTTAGCACAGGAAACTGTTGCTGTTGCAGATCACCCAGTGAACTTTGTTAACCCATGCTCTTAATAGAGCGCGTCTACAAAGCTGAGGATGAGCTTTCCCTTAGCCACAGCCTCTGGTTGAGGTAAACTGCTGCAAATCTAGGAGGTGGTGTGCTTCATAAAAACTGGCAACACTTCATGTTTCCTTCCGCTGAATCTGGCTCTCCAGTTCCTCTTGAGGCCCTTTACCCTGGTCTCTGCCTTCATCTCTGGTGGAGAATTCTGTATTTTAATTGTAATGGGGAAGAGAAACAATAGCAAAGTCCTCCCTGAAGCCCAACAGACACATTAACTGATGATTTCCTTCTGCTCTTAGTTCTTTTTCTCCTGCTATTTCTCAAAAAATTGCTATTTACCTTCTCATTACTATGCATGAATTTGTGGGCCCCTGTCATAATTCCTTTCATTTTGAAAAAGGGGAAACTCCCTGTGTAGCAAAGGTTTGTTCTTGGCTCCAGCCATCCCATAACAGAAACACACGCAGAAGTCTACAGTGCGGATGTGCTCAGGCTTTGTGTGATGGTTTAGTGTCATCCTTTGTTCTGTGTCCCTTCCTTGTAACCCCTAGTGCCAATGGTGAGCACAGAGTTAATCTTTTCCAAGAACTGTCTATATACATACTTAATTCTAGAATGAATTCTACATTTATTCTTATTTCTGTTTTTTTCAGTCTTAATTCTATATTGTTGTCAACAATTCTTTAAAATTTCAGACTTTAGCCCCACAGGACCTTCCCTTCCCCTTAAAGGTGTGGTGTTGTGTGCTCCAGAGCTAAGTATTGTTTGTGACATTCCTGAGTCTCTTGATTCCTATTCTCCTGTATTTATTCCCTACTGCCAGGGGTTTTTATGCCCATAATGACTTTCCAATGTTAGATTTCAGCTTGTAGATTATGGAGAAGAAGAGCCATTGTGTAAAAATGGCCTTAATAAAGATAACTTGCCTTGCTTCTCCCCCCACCCCTCATTTGGTTTATACTTCAACATCACGGTCGCTGGTGAATTGCCTGTCTCATGCAGTGACTGAACCTTCTGTTGTTGCTAGTTTGCACCAGCTTCAGGGTACAACACGCAGCAGAGGGCGTCCTCACTGTATCCATTCCTAGCTTGATTCTGAAGATCTGTACAGCAAACCCAGTTGGATGGCTTTCCCCCCCACCTCCTCCAGAATCTGTGTGATTATCTTTTGGGTTTTTCCCTTTGATATTTTCTGGAAAGCTTTGGGTTTGACAGGCTCTGGCGTGGTTGCCAAGGGTTTTTCTACCATCTCCACTGTTTGTCTTACAAAAGTCTTGTTCTTCCCTGCAGAGCATCAGGGAGTTTTGCTCCCTTTGTATATGACACCCCAGACTGGGTCGTCTTTCTCTGTTTGCTGTGATGTTAATCGTCCCATTTTTAGTCTAAAGATCTTGCTCAGGCAAGATACCTGCTCTCCAACTGCGAGGCTTGTGTGAATGACATCTTTGAAGGAGAGCATGAATTCCCCTAATTCAGCATGTTGGAAGATGTCAGGTTTCTCTCTTTCATCCACCTCTCATCTACAAGATCCCTCTCGTTTGGGAATTTATGTCTACTGTATAAAAGACAGAGCAAAGGGGGAGGATGGTGTAACACAAACCTTCTCCTGCAGCAAGCAAAAGCACCACATCACGTACTTTGCCGTTGACAGAGTGCGCTTCTCTGGTTGCCATGAGCTTTCGATCTGCCTTCACCTGCAGCAGGGTTCCACTTCCAGATCTGTTTTATCTGGAGACTGAGTGTGTTCCCAGCTGGGAGAAAGCCTGTTAGTTCTTTCTTGCAGTTTTAACCCTGTAACACTGTAGAACAAATGTTTTTCATCTCTGTGTGGCAACTGTCTATTGCTTCCCAGAGTGTTTGCTGGAGTCCATTAGGAAAAACTTCCAATGTGCTAATTAGAATGGCAAAGTTCAGGGGCTGCTTGAGTCAGCTTTCGAGGTATTTGATCAAGCAGCTAATGCTTTGTTCTTTGACAGAGTCTCACTATTAGCTTAGCACAAATATTTACTGACCACTCAGCCATTGAACTGTTGGCTGCTCTTGGCTCGGCGTTGCCTACAAACCTGGTTTTGTTCAGGCTTGTCTCTAAACTTTAAGCTGGGGTAGTGCTGGTGCTTATCTTGGAACAAGCTTCTCCAGAGGATGAGTGGCATTCCTTTCTCTTACTTTCAGAGGATGGTATCGCTTCATCTAGGAATAAAAAAGAACTCTGTTCCTCTTAGAGTGAGCTGCTTAAAAAAGCAGCAAGATTTTTAGACCTCAATCTCCACTGATACATACCTGATAATTTAAGTGTCGTGGGAATTGAGTTGCTTACTGGTTTGGGATGTGCAACTCATTCTTGCAGAAGAAAAGTAGAACTTTTTTTCCTTGGTTCTGGGCAGAATAATGCAGCATGGAGCTCAGTGACAGCCTTATGGAGAACATAGTTTAAAGTTTTCCTTTCAGGAACCTAGGCTTGTTCGCTTCAAATACGTTTAGGTAATCCATGCCTCTAAGGGATGCTCTGTTAGTTTTGTCGGTTGTTTAAGTGCTTTTTGGATTGCTGTCTCTAGCTGCTACTAAACCAGACTCGTTTTTCTAGTTATTACAGGAATTGTGCACAGTTTTTAATGTAGACTTGCCATGTCGTGTAAAGTCTTCCCAACTGGGAATCATTAGCAATAAACAGACGCACACCAGCGCCATAGTGAAGCCGCAGTCTAGCTCCTGCTCTTACATCTGCCAGCACTGCCTTGTCCACCTTGGAGATATCGGTGAGTTTTTTGAAGGAAAAGGTTGTGGGACGGGGAGTTCTACCCATGTACAATCAGCTACTACAGGTCACAAGGGCTGAACTCCAAATTAGCAGCTGATTCTATGTTTGGTGGTTGCTGCAGGGGGAAGGGGTTCGAAAATAATGCTGTTAGACTGTTCCAAAGTGCGTTACGCATTAACGCGTGGCGGCAGTTAATCACTAGCTCTCTGGTGATTTGCTGGAATCTGTCTTCTAGCATACTAATCATGTTATAGCTGGTAGGCACAGTGAAATGTGGAAACTGATAACTATTACAAAAGCTTGTTGCAGCAGGCTAGCATGCAGAGCACAGTTACAGAGCACTGCTTTTAAACTCTTACGTACAGAAGGCAGCAGTTAGACTTTGAAAGGTTTCTTTCTTTACATTAAGTTCAACAGGTTTATTTTCTTCTTGCGTAGAGTGGAACAGTGTTGTAGAAAGAAAGTTCTCTCTTTTCACCGGAATCTGCACTTGCTTTTGTAATAACCTAAAAGCAGATTTAGTTGCTGATATGAAAAATACTTGTAGCTCTCTGGATGTGATACTGTTGGCACAGCAGCTTTCTCAGTAAGAACTGAAAAGCTGTGACAATAAGATCTGGGGAAAAGCAACCATCTTAAAAATCCAGCATCTTGAGTTGGTGTAATTTTAGAAATCCACAGCAGAACATGCAATAACAGCTAAGTGCTCTTTTGGTAAACTGGTCTGTAATGAAGTAAATGCAGAAGGGGTACATTGTCTCAACTTGGTGGTGTTCTTGTTTTCCTAGCTCGCTATAGGAATCAGACCAGCCAGGCAGAGTCTTACTACAGACACGCAGCTCAGCTTGTCCCTTCTAATGGTGAGTCTGGGATACCTTTCAGGTTCATAATAACAAAGGAAGACTTAGAGTGTTGCTTTTCTTGTGTGGCACTTAGATGTGACTTTTTCTATCAACCTCCCTCCCCAAATACCCAAAACAGCAGCGCAACAAAGCCTGACCCATTTAGATACGAGCTGCTTGCCTAATTGGCGTTACCTGTCTCCTTTTTGGGAAGATTAAAAAACAAAGGTGTTATATACCCTGCTTCACTCCAGTGCTTCACTACTGCCACATTGGACTGTTATATTTATATGTTATAAAGTGCAATTAATGAAAACTTGCCTACTAACATTGGGTTTTGTCTTTCTTTGTTCACCTGCCAGTTTAAAATTTAGCAGCTAAAATTGGGATTTTGTTTTGTACATGTAACTGAAGAGCTTCTTTAGTTTAGGGATCTAGCTTTTTAATTCTTGGCTAACAGTGGTTTGAAATGTGGGATGGTGAGAGAAGGATAAATCACTACTGAAACCAGTAATTAAATTTTTTAGCTGGTTATATTCTAACTGGAAAATTCTCCATCTTTTAACTATAGAAACTTCTATACTCTGTGAGCAAAATAAAATGAACAACTGATGACAGTAAGATTTACTTCATGAGATAAAACTGGGCTAGGTTTTGTCCAAATAGAGCAAGAGAAATATTCTGGCAGTGAAAGCTTGGTTTTGGCAGTATCTTCTTCTTTAAACAAAAATCTTCACACTGTATTTAAACCCCCCACGACAAGACAAACAAAAAACCACCAACTAACCACCCCAAAAGCTGCAACACAAATTTGGAAGCCTTTTCATTGGAGTGATACTGATAGGAGGCAGGAGGAAAAGGGTCGCAGGTGAATCTGAGCCTAATGTGTTGGACTCTCTGTTCCCCGTTCAAGTGACCGTACTTATTCTGAATACATGCTTTACTCCATAAAGAATTGTCCCTCTCTCCCTTAGGTCAGCCTTATAATCAGTTGGCTATTTTAGCTTCCTCCAAAGGAGACCACTTGACCACAATTTTCTACTACTGCAGAAGCATTGCTGTGAAGTTTCCTTTCCCAGCTGCCTCCACTAACCTACAAAAAGCACTTTCTAAAGCACTGGAAAGGTAAGACTAAGCATAATATGTTTCTGCTTGGATAAGATGGAGGAGACTTCTTCCAAACATACCTCCCTTGCCAGAAGTTGTTCACATTTGGTAGCAGAAATAAAAGTTCCTTGACCCCCTTTCAGTCAGAGCGTCCTTCCGCATGTGTGGAACACCAGACTGTTTGTGTCTGAGATGCTCTAGCGAATGCAGGAAATGAGTGTATCAAGCTGGCATGAACAAGCTTTGTGTGGACGTCCCTCCTTCCTTGGAACTCCACAGGAAGGGTTTGTAATGTTCTGTGCGGCTGTGTCTGATTCCCAAGACTGAAGTCAGCTATTTCTGTTCTGAATGCAGTCGTGATGAGGTGAAGACTCGATGGAGCGTGTCTGACTTCATCAAGGCCTTTATTAAATTCCATGGCCATGTGTACCTGAGCAAGAGCTTGGAGAAGCTGAGCCCTCTTCGAGAAAGGCTGGAAGAACAGTTCAAGGTTAGTTCTGACAATGTATTAATTAGTGTATTCAACAGTGTATTTTTAGTACCTGAGTTCAGAAATTACAGCCCAATAATGTGCCAAAATAATGTGCCCAATAATGTGCCAAAATACAAGAGGCTCAGGCAGCCAGTTACAAGGTTTGCATCACACCTGACACTGGAAACTTCTGTTGACTTCTGCTAATCTGAGTATTTCCCCCTTCCCCTTTTGACATGTGCTGGGTTAGTAGTGGAAGCACAGAGGAATCAATGACTGTAGTTGATTTTCTCCACTTTAACCTGGATGATTCTTGAATGCCTGTGAAAAGCACTTGATTCATCTGGGAAGTCTTGGCTCAGTTGCCTGAGGAATTCTGAGAGCTTTGGTTTTGGATGGCGTTCACTTGTTCCCACTGGTTATTAAGGCTGCTTTTAATCTTCCTTGGACAACTTGCATCTCCTCACAGTGGTTTGCCTTTCAAAACAGTGTTCCAGTACAACCTGATTAATTTGTGTGTAGAGTAGAACTATTCAGAACACATTTCCTCTGGAAAATCCAGGAGTACACGTTAATTACGTAGACAGTTCATTAAGGTGGACAATATAGCAAAGATAGAAACAAAGACAATTTTGTAAAGTGTTTATACGAGGTAGTATGGTTTCAAAGTGGGACCTATATTAACTGTAACGTTCCTTTTGGAAAGCGCTTCAGCGTCTTCGTTCATGGGAAACGAGCAGGTGGTATGAAGATACTTGACCAAGCAAATGTAGTAGTTCTTCCAAATTGAGGGGGATGTGGCCTTAGTGATATAAAGAATTATGAAAGGTTTTTATGGTGCCTGTTTACATGTTTACATTGAACTGGGCTGCTAGAGCTAGGTCCAAATGTTCCTTAATATAAAATAAACAAAAAAACCCCTCCAAACCCTACAACTCATTGTGAATTGTATGAGCTGCTTGAAAGCTGGGAGTTCAAGCAATGTCCTTTCAAAGTGAAATAACTGTATCTCTTGCTGTGGGATGTTGGATGCTGAACAAGTACTGCTTTTCCCACAGTGCTGATAATCAAAGATTGCGAGCGTTGCTCAGGCATGTGGAACACATCCAGAGTGTTAGGAGGGAGCTAACTGAGCCCTGCTTTGTTGCTTAGATTACTTTTTTGGCTTATATTATGCAGTGTGAGGCTTAAATTACTAGAGGGCAACCTTTCTGACTTAAACAGGTTGAATACGGATGTGGAATTGGCTGTGTGGTGGATAATGACTTGAACTGTGAGGCTGATGTTTACCTCCAAGGAGAGCAGTCGTAGGGTGAGGAGTGTTCAGCCAGGCACAGGATTCTGATCCTGACAGCTCTGCCTGTTTGAGTTGTTGGTTGTGGAGCGCTTCATCCCCTTAACTGAAAATCTAGGTTGAACATGGACCTCAAACCTCCTCCTGATGCTTAGGCTGGTTAATCCACTTGTTCCCCTGACTGCTGAGTGTGAAGATAAGCTGGGTGTGGTTTAGGGTATCTCCTTTTCTTCACAGCGCTCCAAAACCAGCATGGAAGCTTCCTTTCCTATCTGGAGAATGGTGTCTCTTAGAGCGTAGTTACTGCAATACATTGTAAATGGCTCGCACTACTTGCTCCACCATGGCATGCCGTGACCCCCGAAGTCAGATGTGGAATTAGTCCTTAAAACCTCCCCACCCAGGGGTTAAATTTGCCTGGAGTGCTGTTTCCTTCTTTCCAAACATTACCTTCTCCACGCCGTTCCTTCAAAAGGCTGAAAACCAGCAGTGGGTCCCAGATGGCACCGCAGCTCTCGCGGTGGCTTTGTGATGCTGTTGTTGCACCTTACAGTCCCTTTTACTCTGGAAAAGAGCTGTATCTGAGGGGGCGTTGATTCGTTGCATGTATGGGTGAGTGTACGAGCAAAAATCTTAAGGCTGGGCATCTGCCCTCATCCTCCTGGGAAGCTAATAGGGATGGCCTGGAAATAAAATCTAGAACAAATGTCGCCTTCAGGGTAGAAACAGTCAAGCAGTGAAGTAGCAACTATTAATCCTTTTGGGTGTGTGGTATACCATGTGAAAGTACATCACGTTGTGCATGTGTGTCTGTTGCAGCGGTTGTTATTCCAAAAGGCCTTCAATTCTCAGCAGTTAGTACATATTACTGTCATCAACCTGTTTCAACTGCATCACCTGCGAGACTTCAGCAACGAAACGGAGCAGCACAGCTATAGCCAGGACGAGCAGCTCTGCTGGACACAGTTACTGGCTCTCTTCAGTGAGTGTGACCATGGATTGATTTTTTTGTATTTCTCCTTTGTGTGGAATCCTTTAGTAATTTGCTGTCAGTATGTAGCTTAACGGCTGCCTGAGGTAGGTGAGGAGAAAGGACGTTGTAGGAGAAGGCCAAGAGGAGATGGCTTGCGCAGGATGGTTTACGTCTAGCAGCGCTGACTAATGCTGGATTTACGTGCCATGGGCTTGCTCAATTTGAAACCACAGAACTCAGCACCTTTTTTCCTGGTTCTAAAAAACCTTTTTAACTTGGGTGCACGGTTGGGTCTGGTTTGGTGGTGGGCAGTACCCTGCTTGTGGGGGCTGCGATGCAGTTTGAGTCGCTTTGAGTGGAGCTAGTTCTTCAGCAGGGCTGGACCTGAAGCTGATGGAGCTAGGACCTTAACTACTTCCATGCCCTTGATAATATCAGCCAGGACATAAAGTAGGAGTTTGCAGGGTTTCAGATTCTAACCACTTAATGCAGATTTGCTTGGCCTGATCCAGCCCACAGTCAGCTTGGCTTTTTTTGTAAACCCCGACACTGTTCAATAGCTGAATTTTTCCAGGATCCAGCTTGGAGCTGGTTCTGAAAGCACCATGGTCACACTGGTGCATGGTTAGGTTCTCAGCTTGCATGCCTGCTGACCTGATAAAATATAGGCAGATAGTTGTTGAAAATTCTAATGGATAAATCAATGGATATTTTTGTAATTGGCTTGTCTTACTGGTTTTTGTTAACTTAACAAAATAATTAAAAGGGGGAAGACGGGACCACCCACTAATGTTGTGCTTCATGATAGAAAACTCCTTACTGAATAAAAAAACTCTACCTGATCTGTTGGGGGATTTTTTTTAAGATCTCGAGTAACTGGATTGCTTTGTTCTGAAGAACTAGCTCTTAAACATCAGGTTGCACAGGTGGGATGTGGTGATTCTACCATCAAGTGTGATTCTAGCATTGTTTGGGTTTTGTTTTTCCCTGCTCTGTTTCTAGTGTCCTTTCTGGGAGTTCTGTGCAAGTGTCCTTTACAAAACGACTACCAGGAGGACTCTGGAGCTGCATATCCTCTTCCAGCTGTGAAGGTTTCGATGGACTGGCTGAAACTTAGGCCCAGTGTTTTCCAAGAGGCAGTGGTTGATGAAAGACGGTAGTGAGTGTTAATCTTTCTTTTGATACATTTAATTGCATCAAGTAACAATAACTGATACATAAATCAGTAACAGGGAAAGTGATTGTATAATTTATTACAGACATCAGAATGGTAGAAAATGTATGTGTTGGAGAGCTCATAAAACATGAGACTTGTGGGCTACCTGAGCAAATTCACAGGTTTGATTGGCTTTAGGTTTGCTTGGAACTTGGGGGGGGCGGGGGGGGGTGTGAAGATCAGAGCAATCTACTTTGTAAAGTCTGCCTGAAAGATAATAACCAAGTGTTCCTTTAGTCTAATCTGTTGTAATGCTTTCTCAGATTTATTGAGGTAGGTGGTATGAGAATACTGCCTTAGTTTCATGCACCGAGCCATTTCTTGGGTAGTGCTGGAATCCAGTTTTCCTGGCTCATCATCCAGGAATTAAACTGAATTTAGTAGAGTGGCTTGAAATGTCAGTGCAGGCGTTACTGTTCTGGGCTGTTGCTCTGCTTTTCACTTCTGACTTTAATCTCCTAAATTTAGGTTTAAATAGTTCAAAACTCAGCAAGTTTTTTATAGCCTGTTAACTTTTCCTGAGTTACAGCAATTCAGTCAAGTATTTCTGACCTGTAAGGTGTTTCTTCAGATCAGAGTGATTGTTACTGATGGGGTTGGATGAGTATTTTTCCTGGGATGGCCACTGTAAGGAAAATAGTGTGGAACCAACTTCCTGTGTGGTGTGCCACAGTTGTTCAGAGCTCTCTTGGCAACGTGTGCTGTAAGATGTGATTCTAGCCAAGGCTCACGTTTCCTGTAGGTTGATGTATGAGGAGAAGTAGTCCCTATAACCCCCATTTGTTAAATTGAGTATTAAGACTCCCTCAAATGTGTGCAAATGCCCTGGAACTTTGGGAACTTCAATTCCTGAGATCCTGAAGGCAAGATCAAGGAAGATGCAGAGTTCACAAATTGTTTGGAGATGGTAACAGGTATTGCTGTATATATAGTCTGATTTAAGGCTTTATATCACTGTTTTAACACAGAAGATTACTGCTTTTTAGCAAGTAGTCCTTGCAGAGGGGAGATGACTGACCATGGGCCAGCAGTGTGCCCAGGTGGCCAAGAAGGCCAAGAGCATCCTGGCTTGTATCAGACCCAGCATGGCCAGCAGGGCCAGGGCAGGGATTGTGCCCCTGGACTCAGCATTGGTGAGGCTGCACCTCAAGTGCTGGGTTGAATTCTGGGCCCCTCACCACAAGAAGGACATTGAGGTCCTGGAGTGTGCCCAGAGAAGGGCAACCAGGCTGGGGAAGGGGCTGGAGAGCACATCCCATGAGGAGTGGCTGAGGGAGCTGGGGGTGTTCAGCCTGGAGAAGAGGGGGCTGAAGGGAGACCTTGTATCTGTCTACACTGACCTGACAGGAGGGTGTAGAGAGGTGGGTGATGGTCTCTTCAGCCAGGTGACAGGATGAGAGGCAATGGGCTCAAGCTGTGCCAGGGCAGGATCAGATCAGACATTAGGAAAAAGTTCTTCCCTGAAAGGGTTATGGGGCACTGGAACAGGCTGCTCAGGGAGGGGCTGAGTCACTGACCCTGGGTGTGTTTAACAGACAGGTAGATGAGGAGCTCAGGGATATGGTTTAGCACAAGACAAGAACAGTTGGACTCGATGATCTCAAAGGTCTCTTCCAACCCAGTGATGCTGTCATTCTGTATGCTTTGAGTTAGTTTTATGGGCAGAAGGACCTGCTCTATCAGGTGCTCTAAAGGTCACGCCTGGGTTTTCTCTCTGTGGTGTGATAGCAGTATGTGCTCAGTACTCGCCATACAAAGGAGCTGTGAAGCAGACAGCAAACAGTTGAAGGCACTGCTGAACTTAAAAAGAGCATTAAGGATCACCAAGATGTGTCAAACCTGGCATCAGTTAGTAGCCCTTAGAGGAGCTGGCTCTAAAAGGTTGAGGTGACTGTCGATCTTTCCTGTTATTTGTAAGGAAGAGATTATTTGTCTTATTTCTACTGGAAGCTCCTAATGAAAATCACTCTTTGCAGACTACTCACACACCCTTTACTGGCCTCTGTTTAATAATGTTATGTCTGGTTTTATATTGAAAAGTCTTCCTTGTTCTTAATTAATGCTCAGTTGTGCTCTGGGTTCAAGAAATAATCCTTATTCCTATTTAAACTTGTAGTTGTCCCCACTCTGTGCTTATCATTTTCCTGTGGATAATTAATCATACCCCACATTGTATGAACACCTGCAATAGGAAGGAAATGTGTTTATCTGGAGAAATATAGGAATCTGAAGGCAAGAACTGTTGGAGTGCATCCAGAGGAGGGCCACAGAGATGATTAGAGGGCTGGAGCTCATCTCCTAAGACAACAGGCTGAGAGAGTTTGGGTTGTTCAGTCTGGAGAAGAGAAGGCTTTGGGCAGACCTTACAGCAGCCTTCCAGGACCCAAAGGGACCTGCAAGACAGCTGGGGAGGGACTTCTTAAAAGGACATGTAGTGATAGGACGAGGGGGAATGGTTTTAAATTGGAAGTGGTAGATTTAGATTGGATATTAGGAAGAAATTCTTCACTGTGAGGGTGGCGAGGCCCTGGCACAGGGTGCCTAGGCAGTGGCTGCCCCCTCCCTGGAGGTGTTCAAGGCTGAGTTGGATGGAGCCTTGAGCAGCCTGGTCTGGTGAGAGGTGCCCCTGCCCATGGCAGGGGGGTTGGGACTTAATGGTCTTTAAGGTCCTTTCCAACCCAAACCATTCTATGGCTATATGAACTGAGGACAGAAATGACTGTATCGGTACTAGTGTGTGCTCTTTGAAAATGAGCTTTCCAAACCTTCCCCTTGGAAGCCACATTAGGTTTTCCCACATGTGACTACATGGCTCTTCTGTAGAGATGTCTTGTTGCAAAATCTCATTATTTCAGATGTTTGAGATGATTGCAGCATACTTGTAGGTTGCAAAAGACTTACACTCTCCCTTTTTTCATCCTGTTCCTTGTCAGTCTAGCGAAGCAGCTTAGTTTAGTGTGACCTCAGGCTTTAAGGTGATATGCAGGCTCTGGATGATGGCTGAAAGTCTTGCTGATGAGGATGGAGATTCATTTCACGGACACTAAGCACAGTGGGCACCTGAAAATAGCTTGCCTGTTGCCTCCAGGGACTTCATGCCCATCACTGAAGCAGAAGCAGGATGCTTAGGCTTTTGGCTTGGAGCTTTTAGAAAAACCAGGAGAGAGCAACCTGTTGGCAGCAGTTAAATGTTAACCACCATTGTGATTCTTGAATTAGTTGCACAGGGGCCTTTGTAAAGAACTTCCAGTGCAAAGAAGAGACTGCCAGTTAACTTCTAGTTTAATGGTCTTTCTCCATGCAACCATTACTTCTTACTTTTCTGGTAACTGCCTCAGTGCTGCAGTACTGTGTTAACACTTGCAGAACAGACATACTTCTGTAGAGCTGTATCTTAATAATTCTCATTAATTTACTGCACCTTGAGAGCTGTTACTTTGGACTGCAAAACCAGAGGTGCTCTGGATGTTTGTTTGTGCCCTAGGTTTGTCTAGTTAAACTCCTAGCAGGCTCTCTGACTTGCTGGCTAATGAATGTGATGCTGCGAGAGCCTGGCTTCCGGGGCAACTTCACATTGGCTTTTCGGAATATGGCCTTTGCCCTGGCACTTGGGAGAAATTGTACCTTTTCTTGGGAATCGGAGGGTTAGTGGGAGCTGGGACTGTGTAACAGTTCAGTGCTTTCTTGGTAAGGCCAATAGATTCCATGTTTTGTTGTTTGGAAGTAACAGCTTGTCTGTTTTCTGATTTGTAGCATATGGCCCTGGCTGATTTCTCTTCTAAACAGCTTCCAGCCTCACGAAGAAGATCTATCCAGTAATAATGGTAAGGATGCTCCTAGGCTGTGCTGTAAAGAACTGGGGACGGCGCATGTTCTACCTGATGTTCTGGGGAATTGCAGTTGAAGAGCGGAGAAGGGAGCAAGCGTGTGAATACTCCACAGATGGTGCTTTCTCGTGCTGAGTGGACTTTGCTCTACTTTATTATCCCTGAGCCGCTTGGATTGCAGGGTGGACCAGTACAGATGAGCACGTTAATAGAAGGCTTTACTATGTATAGTAACTTTGTTGAGATTGTCTACTCATGATACTGTACTCGATGCTTTTATTCCTAACGCTGCTTACTGTCTCTTCGCCAGCAACCCCCCTTCCAGAAGAATTTGAGTTGCAAGGATTCTTGGCTCTGAGGCCCTCGTTCAGGTGGGTGGCAGGAGAGACTACTCAGATGTCACTCCTTTGATAGGTGCTGGCCTGTTATCTATGACAACTTGTGTATGGGTAGCTACTACTGTAGGTATCGATGTACATGCCTTTTCAGAGCAGCGGTAAGAGAGAATGTGGTAAAACTCTACGGGAAGCTACGAGCCCCTAATATTGCTCATGAATTACTTTTTGGATTTGCTCTGTAGTCTTCAGAGTAGCAAATTGAAAGTGAAGAATTTAAGAAGCAAGGAAGGGAATACTTTCACGTGAAAACGGCTTTGCTTTGCTCTGGTTTTAAGTGTATCCCTGTATGAATGCTGACTAAGTATTGGATGTATTCACTCTATTTTTGTGAGTTTGATTATAACTTGGTTTGGTTTTTTTTTTAAACAACCCAAAACCAAACCCACACCTCTTTTACATCAATGCACCTTATCAGAAGAGACTTGCATCTGTAAATCTGACATCTCTACCCATCACCTTCTGAATAGCATCTGGTGAAATTCCACAGTTTAGAATAGAGTAATGCTGATGGGATGTATTTCTAGAAAAATACGATGCTGCAGAGGGTAATTGTGTAACCAACATTATTCCCTCTCCTCTGCCAATACCAGGAACTTGGATTTTTCCAAAGGCCACCAGGCAATTACAGGAGATAAGGAAGGGCAGCAACGTCGGATACGGCAGCAGCGTCTGATCTTCACAGGCAAATGGATCGCTGATAACCAGCCGAGGTAATTACAAGTAGCTTCTCTGTGTTTCACTTGCTGCTCTAAGCTTGGACAACACCAGTGTGGCAGTGGGACATTATTTTTTTCACTATTCAACACAGCAATTAGATACCCTGTGAGCAGAAGGTGCTGACAGCACTAATAACATGTTCTGTGGTCAGCACGGCAGTGCTTCATCGACTGATCGTGATAGAGACTAATTTGGAGTAAGATATCACAGAATCACTGGGTTGAAAAAGACCTTTAAGATCATCGAGTCCAACTGTTCTTGTCCTGTGCTAACCCATATCCCTGAGCCCCTCATCTACCTGTCTGTTAAACACACCCAGGGGCGTTGACTCAGCCCCCTCCCTGGGCAGCCTGTTCCAGGCCCTGACAACTCTTTCAGTCAATTTTTTTTTCTAGTATCTAATTTTAACCTGCCCTGGCACAGCTTCTTGCCATTTCCCCTTGTCCTATCACCTGTCACCTGTCTGAAGAGACCATGGCCCACCTCTCTACACCCTCCTGTCAGGTCAGTGTAGGCAGTGATAAGGTCTCCCCTCAGCCTCCTCTTCTCCAGACTAAACATCCCCAGTTCCCTCAGCTGTTCCTCATATGATTTTTCTTCCAGCCCCTTTGTCAACCTGGTTGCCCTTCTCTGGACTCTTTCAAGGACCAAAATGCCCTCCTTATGGTGAGGAGCCCAGAATTGGACACAGCACTCAACGTGCAGCCTCACCAATGCCTAGTACAGGAGCACAATCACTTCCCTAGACCTACTGGCCACACTATTTTTGATACAAGCCAGGATGCTATTGGCCTTCCTGCTTGCTTTTCATCTCCTTTTTGTCTTTTTCAGGTTGATTCAATGTGAAAATGAAGTGGGAAAGTTGCTGTTTTTGACAGAAATCCCGGAACTTTTACTAGAGGACCCTAGTGAAGCCAAAGAGAGTCTCACCTTGCAGGAAACATCTATTGCAGAGCCACTGTCTGCAGATGGGAGCCCTGGACTCAAATCAGTTCTGTCCTCTGGGAGAAGCCTGAACAACAACTGTGATGCAGGAGAAAAACCAATGGTCACGTTCAAAGAGAACATCAAACCACGGGAGCTGAACAGAGAGCAAGGGCGAATCTACCCCCCTAAAGACGTAGGTAGGGAAAGACGGGACTATAGCAAAGGAATTGTAGCCAATAAGAATGATGGAAAGAAGGATAACAATAAAAGAAAGAACGAGACCAAGAAGTGTGGCTTGGATAAGATGCAGGAAGCAGGAAAGCAGAACGTGGCGGTTCAGGTAAGCCTTTAGATGGAAGGGATACTGCCTCTTCGGCAGTGCGGTGTTTGTTGGGGCTAGTGTGGAGCATGGTTGAGTTGAGGGCTCGCTCTGGCCATGCAGGTACAGCTGATGCACACGAGAAGTCAAAACATCCATCTCAGAGGCCAGGTATCAGGGATCTCTGGGTCTCTACCCTTTTCCTTGATGCTGTCTCAATTTGTTGAGGAGGAAAAGGCAAAGAGCAGTGAAAGGTGATCATGCTATCTATAATGATCATATTAATCGCACTTGTTTCACAGCTTATTCAGGCTATCAAGGCAGTTCACGTGGCCAGGTCTGCGTCACGCTCTTACCCATGCTATGGTCTGTTGTGAAGGAGCTGGGTGCACTGCTTTTTGGGTTTGGTTGACTTGTGCACAGTCAGTAAGTGGAACAGATGACAGAAGCACCCAGTTTTTTATGTGGAATAAGATCCTTCGTGCCGTGTGTACAGCCTGTTGGCCCTCCATGGAAGTAAGGAAAGCCATGCTGCTCTTAAACCATGATTGTGTGCTTAGATGTGCCCTTGAAACTTCTGGTTTTCCCAACAGCTGCTCCTTTCTTGGTTGTCTTTTCTGAGAGGCATGCTTTATGCCTCTAATCCTGGGAGCATTATGTACAAAAATGCTCACCTCCTAAGTAGATGATGAATTTACTAGTCTGGCTTCCATCCAGTTGTAGCAAATAAAGGTGTAGAGTTACAGGGTTGATCCATTCTGTACCTGGCTAGTTTGGCTGCATCTCAGTCATTCCCTGATGACATCTGGAGACATTTAATGATAGTGATGGAGACTGTTATTTCCCTGAAGAAAGCATGTCAGTTCTTCACTTTTCTTGGAAGTGGAAATTATACTTCATCTCCCTTGCCTCTGCATAAACCCATTCCTGCAGACCTGTCCTGGGAAGCAGATAACTTCTTCCTCTTTGCAACTGCTCTGAAGGCTCGTGTAATTGAGGTCTTGTTTTCCCTAGGCTAGACAAACCAGCTCTTTCAGTCTGTCATCCAGCTTGTGGTGTTAGGACCCTTGGATCGTTGCTCTTGTTCTCCTCCCCATGATTTGCTGTTCAACATCATTGTTACGAAAGGGGGAAAGTCTGAACTGGCAGTGTCACAGAGTTGGTTTTGCAGGGGGTCCTACCACTGGGAGTAGCCTACAGAAAGCATGTGGCAATTGTTGGTGACTTGCTGAACGAGAGTCTGGTATCTGAAAAGAGCTGGAGCACCAGCTTGCTTTCTTACTTGTTGACCACGTCTGGAGTGTGGTTGCAGGCCTGAGCGCAGCTCCCAGTTTCCATGTTCCAGCCCCTGATGAACCCAGCTGATCTCAGAAATATGTGCAGCTTTCTGGACAGGGAAGACAGCTTAATTTTGCCTTTAAACCTGGTTGATTTATCAGAAAATTGTCTTAGTCTTAAGAGAGAACAAATCCAAGAAGAGCTTACTTCAAGCCCAGCTGTAGTGGAAGCTGTTCTGGTGTGTTGGTCACTCATAAGCTCTTGTTGAATAGAGATGGATTTTGACTTTTTAGATCTGTCAGTTGTGTTTATGGAAACTATTGCAATGAAATGCCTCTTGTTTATATATGGTTTGGTGGATTTGTTTATCTAGACCTACTCCAGGGGATGGGGAAGGTTGGCTTATGCTGAGCTGAGGAGAAACCACTGCAGGTTTTGCATTGACTGGTGGTGTCTCAGTGCTTTGCTTTGGTCTTCCTTGACATTTCAGGCTTTTTGCCCATAACTGATTGCCTTCCAAAGCCCAAGTGCTGCAAGTGTTGCAGCTCCTACTTAACAACAGCATTGAGAATCTTTTTTTCTAAGTAATTAGTCCTGTCTTGTGGGTAAGTGGAAAACTTGCATGCTCAGACAGGACCATGGAAGTGTGACCCGGGTTGAATTGCTGCTCTTTAGGGAAAGTAGCCTTAGGTGCTGAGGAAGGTTTCCTGCACCCTTGCTGATGCTGTAACGTGCTCTGAGAGGTCACTGTGGTGAAATGGTGTTTCTCAACCATGCAGGAACCCTCAAAAGCACTGTGCAAGTAAAGATTTGGTAGTAGTGACACTTCAGAGGTGAGGTCAAGTAGAAGCAGGGGAAGCAATTGAAGTTTGGCTGTCTGGATTAATCTATTGTAGTTATTTAGCTTTTCAGGCTGACTCATGTGGGGGGTCTTTTGAAAGCCACTGCTGGAAATCGTTTCATAGCGGCTTCGAGTTTATGATGGTCCAGAGCTCATGTTTTGCTACACCATGGCACAGAGAGTGTCTCTGAGTTCCCCAGCATTGATACAAAAGAGCACAGAGCACTCAGCAGGGGTTGGAAAAGTGTTTGGCATGCTGTGGAGGGAGAAAAGGACAGCACTGTGCTGGTTGAGCATCCTGGCTGTGACGAAGGGCAGTGAGTGCATGCAGGGGCTGCATCTTTTGTGATGCTTAGTATCAGCCAGAACATTGGCAGGGAGTTCCTTCACTTTTTCCAGTGGGACATCAAAACCACTCCCAACCTCCTCAGCCTTACAGTCTACTTGTTTAAGTAAGCACATGCACACAACAAAAGTTACAGTCCCATAATCTCTAAATGGGGAAATTCAGAGTTGTTTGAAAAAGAACTTAAGCGTTTGAATGCGTCTGCCCCTCGACAACCATGTTTTGGCAGAAAAGACCTGCCCTTTAATTCCTTTTAACTTAACAGCACTAAATACTGAAATGAACCTTGAACAATTTTGGTTTGTTTGGTTTAGAATTTTTTAATGTGGTGCCCCCGACAACACTTAATGTGGTTCCCCTTTTCCTTCAATCACCTTTGAAGCTTGGCATCAGGTCTGCTCCCGGGCCCCTGCTGTATCACCTGGGATTCCTTGCTTGCTGTCTTCTTTTTTTTTTCCTGCCTGCTCCATCTTGCATTCCAGGCAGTTCTGCCGAGCTGAACAGAAAGGGAAAGTAGTCTTCCCCTCTGTCTTCCTCTCCAGGAAGACCCAGACTGCAGCAGGCTCAGAATCAGGTAAAACATTACATTCCCTTCCTCTCTCTGCCTTTAACTGGTGCAGCTCTTTTAACAGGACACAGAGCAGTTACACAGAAGTTAAGCGCTGCTTCCACTTGTCTTGTATGCTCTCTGTGGGAAGAGTCTTCTAGTCTGTGGGAGTTTACACGTATGCTGCCCTGTATGGGTCACGCTGAAGGAGCTCCCTAGGAAGAGTGTGGTAGAGTTGTGGGTTATTTTAAGGTGCTGCACGTAAGTAGTAGGAGTTAGGTAGTAGTGCCCTAGGAGAAACACAGTAGCATCTACGCCTTTTGTTTTGGTTCTAAGGCACTGTGGGCGAGCAGCACGGTAAGGTCTTTGTATGGACTGAGGATATAATGGTCGCTTCCCCCACTCTGCCTAGAGAAGGAGCCTGTTGCTGTCCTGGGTAGATATCCATAGAGCATGTTAGTGAGGTGAGGAGCGCTAGCCTGCCTGAGGTCAGTGAGGAGGCTACTGGGTTCCTGCTTTCCAAACCTCTCCCAGTTACGTAGGGGAAAGACAATCTCTCAGACAATCTGAGAGTTCATTTTTGGGCTTGAGACATGATGTGGGTAATGACAGAAGAAGTTATCTGATTTCTTCTTGCTTTCTTTTGTATTAGGTGAAATCCCAGACGGAGATGAGGAAGACTCCTGTGTCTGAAGCCAGGAAAACACCTGTAACTCAGACTCCAAGTCAGGCCAGCAGTTCTCAGTTCATCCCCATTCATCACCCAGGAGCCTTCCCCCCCCTTCCTAGCCGGCCAGGTAATTTGCATCCTCCTTTTGAAGTGTGTCTTACTGCTGGCTGCAGGGAAAATCCTGTTCTAGTGGTTGTTACAGCCTCTAAAGGTAGGAGATGTTCTAATGAATGTGCCTTCTCATGTTGAGAGTGTTCCCAAGTCATAAAGAAGGGGCACAGCAGAACTGAAATGAGATAAGTATGATTGCTGATGCTTTGGAATCAAGATCTGTCATGAAATCTTGGAATCTGTCACCTTCCCCCTTAGTTAGTGGGTGTGAGATCAAGGAACTTCACAGGAGACTCTGTCTGTGGTTAATCAAAACATGACAGAGTCTTCTGCTAGCTCAGGAGGAAGTGTTCTCTGTGCACAGGAATCCCATTACAAAGGATCGAGCACACCACTTTCTTCTTCAAAGCTCAGTCTCTCTTGTAGAGGTGCCCATGTTCCAAGCTGTAATTTGTGTGGTCTTACATGCTGTTGTTGCCGTGTTGCATGGTCCCATTTTGTTGTGGAACACTCCTGCTGCACCTTGCTGTCCATGTTTGCTCACAAAATAGCTGGAAGCTGCGTCTTCCCTGCAGCTATTCCCTCAGTATAGGATGGAGGGACATCTTCCCTGTCCCAAAGTCAACAGAAAATCTAGCCTGAGAGACAAAGAACTGAAGCTTGCCATCCAAACATGGCTCTTCAGTGTGACCTACAAGAAGGAAATTGATCTTGAGGCTATAAGGATTTACTTGCTTGCCCTTCTGTCTCATTATCTAAATTAATCCAGAGATTGGTGATCCTCTGGGAGGAGGCAGCAGACTTACTCCTTCTGTCCATTGCTTCAGAAGTTTAGTCCCTGAAAATTGGTGTGTTTGAGGGGTTGGAAACTTTTAGGTTAAAGCATAAAACCCCAGACTGGTGAAGGAAAAAGGTAGGGAAGGGCAGGAAAACCTGTGGCTCTCCCAGAAACTGCCCTGGCTGACTCCTGCCAGTGCCTGGAATATTGCAGGAAGGCTTGAGAGCAAACCCTGAATCGCCTCGCAAAGGTGAGAAAGGAAATTACAGTGCACAAGAGCAAACTTTGCTTGGTGGTTCCTGTGCTTGTGGTCTCAGTGAGCAAAACAAGAAGGAAATACAAACAACCCCTACGTGTTTTCTGGAGGGAGCTATCTGCCCCGCCAAATTGCAAAGAGAGGTGCGTTTTTATCTCTTCCAGGGTTTCCACCTCCAACCTACGTTGTCCCCCCTCCTGTGGCTTTCTCCATGAGCACAGGGTACACCTTCCCAGGTGGTGTTTCTGTCCCAGGAACCTTTCTCCAGCCCACAGCTCACTCGCCTGCAGGAAACCAGGTGCAAGGTGGGAAACAGTCCCACATTCCTTACAGCCAGCAACGGCCCTCTGGACCAGGGCCAATGACCCAGGGACCTCAGCAAACGCCACCTCCTTCTCAGCAACCCCTCTCATCTTTACCAGCTCAGGCAACAGCACAGTCCGCAAGCCAGTTACAGGTCCAAGCTCTGGCCCAGCAACAGCAGCAGCAGTCCCCCACGAAAGCTGTGCAGGGCCTGGGGAAGAGCCCACCGCACCACTCCGGATTCCAGCAGGTAAAGCTGACTAATGCAGTCGTGCTGAGCTTTGTTTAATCCAGAAACGTTGCATTTTATTTTTAGCTTTGAAAAAGTGCTGTTAAAGACCTTAATATGTGGGATTTTGATCTGTAAATTTCTGGGCATGAACATACTATTCTCTAAGGGGAACATAGCAACCAGGATGGGGTTTTTTTTGTGTGTGTGTGTGTGTGAACAGCCAAGATGCACAGGTGGTGTTTCTGATGGGGTATTTCTGCCTTAGACCTTTGTTGTTTTCTTGTTTGAGTAATGAGGACTGAGTCTGAACTTGCACCCACCCTTTTGGCTAACTGGGTTCCAGTGTTGGTTCCCTCACAGCAATTAGTTTCATGTTTACATCGTCGTGGAGAAAAATCTCTCTGCTGGCACGTCTGGACTTGATGGTGAGACCCTCCTGGTGTTCTGGCTGAGTGACCTGGGGCTGTTCAGCCTGGAGTAAAGAAGCCTGAGAGGGGATCTGATCAGTGTTTATAAATATCTGAAGGGTGGGACACAGGGGGAAATGGCTAGCCTCTTCTCAGTGTCTGTGGGGACAGGACAAAGGGCAATGGCCTCAAGTTGGAGCACAGGAAGTTCCACACCAGTATGGGAAGAACTTCTTCCCAGTGAGGGTGATGGAGCCCTGGGACAGGCTGCCCAGGGGGATGTGGAGTCTCCTTCTCTGGAGATATTCCAGCCCCATCTGCACGCCTCCCTGTGCAACCTGTCCTAGGGACCCTGCTTTGGCAGGGGGTTGGACCTGATGGTCTCTGGAGCTCCCTTCCAACCCCTACAGTTCTGTGATTCTGTGGGTGGCAAGATGCTGGCTCAGCACCTTAATAAAGGTGGTTATAAAGTTCTGAGCTTGAGTAAGGGTTGTGCTTGGCTGGTGGCATAGAGCTTCTCTAGATGCTCCTGGAGACTGTCAGTTCTGGTGAATAACTCCATAAATCAGAACAGTTGGTGGGATGTCTGAGAGAAGTGAGCCAGACTGATGATTTGCATGGAGTTAGACATTTGGTTAACACTGTTCGTTCCTACTTGCTGGTGAAATCACACCTCTCTGCCTCAGTATCCCCAGACAGACTCGTCAAAGCAGCTCTGGAACCCGCCTCAAGTCCAAGGCTCACTGGGGAAGATCATGCCCGTCAAGCAGTCCTACTACCTGCAGGCCCAGGACCCTCTAAAACTCTTTGAACAATCATTACAGCCTCCCGTGATGCAACAGCAACCTCTGGAGAAAAAAATGAAGCCTTTCCCAATGGAGCCATATAACCAGAACCCCTCAGAAGTCAAGGTGCCAGAATATTACTGGGACACTTCCTATGGCATGGCTGACAATAGGGTGATGGCGCAGCAGTCTAACATGGACCGCAGGGGAAAGCGGCAAGGAGTCTTCCGCCCAGAGCAGGATGCTGTCTCCAGGATGACCTTTGAGGTAAAAGATCCGTGCTCTAAGTGGTGAAAACCAGTGATGCTCTGATATTCCTGACATCTCAGAGTTGCTCTGTTTCAGGAATGCCCAGTAGCCCCAAGTAGCCCAACGTGAGTGTGTTGATGAGAGAAATGGGTGTTGGTGTACGGAGTTCTTGCAGACAGTCATGAATCCTCCATTTTAGTTGACTGTGGAGGGGGGGATCCAGCTCTTGAAGGTTTGTTTTCAAGTAGGTGTAAGCCTTGTTGAGTGCAAATGGGATGTAGATCCCTCCACTGTGTCTGTCAGGTTGAAAAACATGGCAGCTGATAGTTTTGGGTAAAATTCTTGCCTGGTGAGTGATGGAAACCACAAAAGCCATCCAAATAATCGCAGTGGAATTGTTAGCCTTTATATGAACTTAGCAACTCAAGCGTGTTGAACGGCTGAGGCTGCCATAGGTTGAGGCTGGGAATACAGGATGGTAGGAGGAATGTTGTCTCGGATTATGTTCTGTGTTTTTCCTACAAATCCCACTGTGCAGAGAGTTGAACGACTTCCCTTGGCTCTTGGGTGCACTAGGGGAATACTTTGATTCTATTCACGCAGTTGTGCTTCACATTGCTATTTATAGAGCATGCGAACTTTGTTATATTTTTTTAGCAGCCTGCAGTTTGTGGGCACTTTTGGTGATGTTTGTAAGGAAACTGAACCAGAGGGCTCTCTAGTCCTTTGGTTGGGTGTGTGTCTGTAAATGCACTCTGGATTTTCAGGTCTGCTGAGACCTTTTGTTTGCCACTGGGTTTGTCCATCAGCGAGAAAAGCCAGACAGTGCAGGAGTCTGCCCCTACCCTGAGTTCAGGCTGTGCTTTTCAGGTGGAGTAGGGGTCAAAGCCTTGTTCTCATCCCTACAAGGGAAGCCTTGCCTTGCCTTGCCTTGCCTTGGTGCGCGGGCGCAATGCTATACAAACAGCAGCTGTGCCCGCAATGCTTGTGTTTCAAACACCCTGCACAGAAGTTGGTTTAAACACCCCTCACAGAAGTCAAGATGTTGGGTTTGACCAGCGCTTTGCAGGGATTTTTGGTCCAGTGATCTGGTCAGCCATATGCTTGCCTAGCAGCCCTTAGCGGGGGAAATAGGTCTCTTGGGATGTCGACTCCACAAGTAGTGGAGGGAAGAAGATGCAAACGTAGCTTTACTTGAAACCTAAATCACTCACAGGTCAGCTGTAGAAGAATAATTGTAAGATTTTGGGTTCCTTGTCCTTGAATGTGCACACAGGTTTGGTGTTTGGCATGGATCGCAGCAGGAAGCATGCACTCCACTAATTAAAGCCTGCTGCCCCTCGCTTTGATGCGGCGCTGCCCCTGGCATGCCTTGGATGGCACGGTTAGGTAGCTCCATTTGCCGCTCGGCATTGTCCCTCTGTGTCCCTCACGCTCATGCATGCTGCCTTCTGCCTTCCTCTCGCCCTGCTTGCCCTTAGCCTGTCCTCGCTGTTCCCTTTGCTGCCTTCTGTTGTCTCACTGTGCTCATTTCTGTCACTAGGACCCCAAGAGCTCCCCTCTGCTTCCTCCGGACCTGTTAAAGAGTCTGGCTGCCTTGGAGGAGGAGGAAGAGCTGATTTTCTCTAATCCTCCTGATCTTTACCCAGCTCTGCTGGGGCCTCTCGCCTCTCTTCCTGGACGAAGCCTCTTTGTATGTATCTGATGTAATACTGCTGCTTCTCACTCTTTAACTGGTGTCTCTATCTTCTGTGAAATTATAAGAAAAAGGAAATTCCTTTCTCTCCCCCACCCCTCCTGTCCACCCCCTTGCCTTCCCCTTGAGCCAGTCCTCCTGCAAGGGCTCAGACCAGCCTGAGCCCACTGCGTAGCTCTTGGGCCGAGTCCAGGCCTGCCAATTTGTTCTGAAATCATCAAAAATGGTGATGGTGGGGGGGATGTTTCACAAGTACAGCCCTCAGGAGAGTCAGTGGTGCACCATCACATAATGTCCTTGCTCTTCTGCAGTTGTATGGGCTTTGTAATAAAGGTGGGGGGATGGGGGGGCAGAGATTCAGCTGTGGGGAGTCACCAGAACAAGTGGGGCGCCTGACGACCTGCACCTACCGATTCCATAAAGGTGGGGGGAGCTGTCCTACTAAATGCAGAAGGGACTGTAAGAGGGCAGGATGGCTTCAGATGATAACTGCAAGCAAACTGACTAAATAATCAGTGACTCCTTCAGGAACACAGTCAGTTTTGACACTGGAGTGGGGGATGGGGGGGGTCCTACGCTTATGTATTAAACCCTTCCTAGCTGGAGGCTCTCAGAGCTGCTGAACCCTTGCGTGGCCCCTGAAAAGGCAGCGCGGCTGCAAGCGTGTACCTGCAATACCAGTGCTTCACGTCGGCGCCGGTAATGAGAGGGGCTTGTTACTCCACCTGAAATCTCTGGTGAAGTCTGTTCCACAGTTATTTTACATGCCATCCCCAGGAGCCAGTTGCCAAACAGACCCCAGTTCCTGGCTCGTTAGCTGCCTTTTGCTGAGAAACTAATGGCTGCTGCTTTGGCAGCTTCCTTTGAAGCGCCTGCTGATGCTGTCATCTCCGTGTGAGCCGCATGGATACGCAGAGCGTGGATTTTGCTTGCCTTTTAAAACCTGCTTTCAAAGTAACAAGCCAGCACTTTGAAACCCTAACGAGCTGGGAGCTGCGTGCCAAGAAAAGGAGCCTCTGCTTGGCTTCGGTTTGCAGGATAAAAGCAAAGATATTCCAGATACTGAGACCATGACCATGAGAGTGGGACGCTAGGTCAGGCTTCTGTCACTGGAACAGTGAAGTGAAAACTGTCTGACATGCTGAGCTGGTATGAGTGGAAGAGGGCTTTCCTTTGGAGCAAGACTACACAGCTTTCATTTGGGATCATGTAGCTTTACTCATGGCTTCACTAATTGCCTGGCGCAGTGATCCCAAACCTAAATTTGGTGCTGTGTTGTCCACCAGCTGAGTTTTGTAATTTTCCTTTGGTTTCTGTATTGATGATAACTGAACCTGCTTCTTCCCTACGTAGGCTTGGTTCAAGCACTCTTTTTCATGGCTTAATCGTAGTAAGAGCCAAAGGGAAAGCAGATACTATGCTGGAAATAACAGCTGTATGAGAGGGGGCGGCATAGGTGATAGAAAAGGTCATGGTCCCTAATACTGTAACCTAGAACCCCACAGGAATTTTGGAGCCTCTGTTTGAAACGTGGGAGTGGTGTGGTTTTTATTTTCCTTCCTGTCAACAGTCACTTATAACGAGAATGAGAGAGTGCTAAATGAAATTTGGACTATTTAACACAATTAAAAAATAAATCACAGCAGTTGGCTGTGCACACACTGCCTAAGCAGTGTGTGGCAGGGATGCTCTCATTCCGGAATTGAGTTGAATAATCCCGAAATAGGGTTGAAAAATGTTATAGCGGTAGGATCAGAGAAGAGGCGAATCATGCTCAAAGGGCTGGGAAGGACCCTGTCTCATTGGTACAAGGATTTTCACAACCACAGGCTTTGGGTTTGGGGGGGTTTCAGCAGGAATCTCCCCTCTAGATATACAGGGCAGAGTATTAGGATTTAAAAACTGTTCTGGTGGTGGGGTTTGTGTCAGGCTCTCAGCTGTCGTGACTGTTGATTTGTTTAGATATTAATTACAATTATTAGAGAAACTATTGGTTTTCTGCATTTGTTGGTTTGCTCCCCCTGGCCTCCGAGGTGCTGGAGCTAAAAATACAAGGAAAAGTTTGAAATGTGACCCAAACCACCTAGGCAGTGCCTGAGAACGTACTTCTCTGGACACTAACTGCTCTTTCCTGTTTTGGTTTCTGAAGAAGTCCCTGCTGGAAAAACCATCAGAATTGATGTCTCAGTCATCGTCTTTCCTGTCCCTCAGTGGCTTTTCTCTTAATCAGGTAAGTAAGTGAGGACTGGAGTCTGCAGCCCTTTGTTTGAGCTTCCCATTAAACTAGGTAGCGTGGCAGAAATACAGGGATATCCTTGAGCTCAAACCCAGGGAAAATCTGAAAGAAATCCCCCTGGTTGCCTAAGTTCAGGATGTATCAGCAAGATGGACTTTGCCTTTATCAGTCACCTTCCCAAAATCACTTCTGCTGATGTACTGTTGAATCATCACCTTGCCCTGAGCACAGTCGTGGTTGTTAGCTGTTCCTTTCCTAAGAACCGAGCTGGGTCTTGATCCAGTTTTCCTGACTATGGGGAGCATAAAGATTTTTGTGAAGGCTTTGCAGTCTGGCCAGGAGAAACCTGTCCTGATTTAGGATGGATTTTATGTTAAGTAATATGGTCAAATGTGATGGGGTTTAGGGAGTGAAACAGGAGTCAGGAAAATAATTTTGATTGATGATAGCTTCCTTTGTATGGTCTCAGTGTTGGAAATAAACCCATTTTTTTCAGGAAAGATACCCAAATAACAGCATGTTCAATGAGGTGTATGGGAAAAACATGAATACCAGCACAAAAACAGAAGTCGCCCCTTCGGTTGCCCATCAGGAGACTTCACTATATTCTCTCTTTGAAGGGACACCGTGGTCTCCATCCCTTCCAGCCAGCTCAGGTAATCCTGTGTGATATTGGTTTTCCTCGTGATTTAAGAGGATGTGAGGTAATTCTGAACCCTCATGCTAGCTCAGTGTAACTGGAAATGAAAAACCCACAAAACCTGCTTGACAGTGTCTGAAGGCTTCTGGTTTTCTTTATATATTCTCAGAAATATTAATCACAGAATCCCCTTGTGTCACGTAGGAGCCTGCACATTAACTGAAGCCACTGAGCAGGGTAAGAGTTGTAGGAAGTGCTACAGCAGTTCCTGGAATAGGCTGCCCAGGGAGGGGGCTGAGTCCCCACCCCTGGGTGTGTTTAACAGATGGGTAGATGAGGTGCTCAGGGATATGGGTTACCATGGACAGGAACAGTTGAACTTGCTAATCTTAAAGGTCTTTTCTGACCTTGTGATGCTGTGATTGTGTGATACTAAGTCCTGAAATCTCTTTAACTTGGGTTCCTAACGAGTGTTTAGGAATAGGGCTTTGTTAGCTCTGGATCTGTACCCTTTCAGCATGGCTTCTGGATCTCATAATGTAGATACTGGAAAGAGAAAGCAGCAGTGTGACTGAAGAGTATAGGGGACCATATGATGGTTCAGGGGGTTGCTGTAAAGCACCTACACAGCAATCCAGCTTCTGCCTTAGTAAAAGGCAGAAACACGATAGTTACCATTGTGCTTTTACTCTCAAAACCCAGAAGAGCATGAGGGAAGAGAATTAGTTGAACCTAAGAAATAAACCGGAACCAGGACAACCTCTGCAGTGGGTGAGCTCTTTTGGGTCCCACTAAGACAGACTCTGGCTGCCCCTCTGGCATAACTGCTGTAGGTGAGATGGAAGGACTGGTCAAGCATTTGTATTCCGGCAGCATTTCTGGCTCGTGTAGCTTCAGCTGTCTCTCCCTTCTCCTCATTTAAGACCTTGTGGTCTCCTGCCACCCTACTGTGCTGTGGTTCTGCCCTGACCCCAGACAGGCTTTTCCTGTCCTTGCTGCCCTCTCTTGGGCAGCATTAGGTTCTGCTGTGGGTTGCTGCTCGATGCACGGAAGTGTGAAACATTCCCAGACTTGGGAGTTGGGGTTGTAAACCTGCAAACTCCTTGGGCTCAAACGTTATTGTTTATTGGCTGGTCAAGCTCTGAGGCAGATCCCTATTACTGGTTTCTACCTTAACAGAAACTATCCAAGGAACACAGGGAATAGTCACTTGGGCTAGCCAGCTCTCTTGAGGATTCCTGGGCTTTGGTTTTGTGGTGAGCACGTGTACGCACGGAACGCAGCTGTTCTCATACATGCACATATTTTCACTCAGAACTGGGGAGTTTGCATTACAGTCGTGTGACAGGGGGACTGAAAACTGACCTTCAGCACTGGAGAGAGCTGGGTGATACAGGATTAGCAGCAGCAGCGCTAAGAAATTCAAAGCTAAGAAGCTCATGCTGTTTCTGTTGACCTTTTCCCTCTTGCCTTGTAATCACCAGATCATTCGACACCAGCCAGCCAGTCTCCTCACTCCTCCAACCCCAGCAGCTTGCCAAGCTCCCCTCCAACCCATAACCACAACTCTGTTCCCTTCTCCAACTTTGGACCTATTGGGACTCCAGACAACAGGGACAGGAGAGTTGCAGACCGCTGGAAAACAGATAAGCCAGGCGAGTGTTGGGTTCCCCGCCCTTGGCGTGGGTTGTTGCGCAAGGGGTTTGTCCGTCCTCTGAACTTCTCCTTTCTCCCATTGCAGCGATGGGAGGGTTTGGACTGGATTACCTCCCAGCAACATCCTCCTCCTCGGAGAGCAGCTGGCACCAGTCCAGCGCTCCCAGTGGCACCTGGGCAGCCCAGGGGCCCCCTGCAATGGAGGACTCCTCAGCTGTGCTTATGGAGAGCCTGAAGGTACGTTTGATGCTGCACTTCAGAGCCAGGTGTGTGTCTGTGGGGCCGGAAGACATGGTGATGGGCTCTAGCCTTTTGCCTGCCTCAGAATCTGAAGGCTTTCTCCCACAGATGCACTTATATATGCAGTGTGGGAGGTGTCACCGGTGCTGGGAGATGTCACCCTCTTCCAGTTCTTGCTGTTCCAGAACAGTTTGCAACACAAGGCCAGGCAGCAGAACTGGATGAATTCATAACTAGTCTAAATTAGTAATCGTTAATGCAGGATGGGTTTTGATGGGAATGAGGATTCTGGAGGAGGTTAAGTTTCTTCCAGGGGAGCCTCTCCTGGGGAGGCCTTTGCTGAGACCATGCTAACATTCATGGTACAAGGGCTGTTCAGTCTGGAGAAGTCTAAGAGGGGATCTTATTAATGTTTATAAATATCTGAAGTGTGTGACACAGGGAAATGGCCAGCTTCTTAGTGGGCTGTGGGGACAGGACAAGGGGCGATGGCCTCGAGTTGGAGCACAGGAGGTTCCGCACCAATATGCAGAAGAACTTCTTCCCTGTGAGGGTGATGGAGCCCTGGGACAGGCTGCCCAGGGGGGTGTGGAGTCTCCTTCTCTGGAGATATTCCAGCCCCATCTGGACGCCTCCCTGTGTGACCTGTCCTAGGGACCCTGCTTTGGCAGGGGGGTTGGACTTGATCTCTGGAGCTCCCTTCCAACCCCTATGATTCTGTGATAAAGAGAAGAGGGAGGCTATGAAGAATTCTCTCTGCTTCCTGATGTCTGTAAGAAGGGCTGTGTGCTGCCAGTGAGGGTACTAGTGTTGGCTGTTTGTTTTTAGTCCATCTGGTCCAGCTCCATGATGCACCCTGGACCCTCGGCCCTGGAGCAGCTGTTGATGCAGCAGAAACAGAAGCAGCAACGTGGCCAAGGCGCCATGAACCCACCGCATTGAGAAAGAGGTGGCAACCCTTGCAAACGAAGGCTCCATAAACCATGGCATGTTGGGTTTGCAGGACTGGCCCACACGGTCCTGTGCAGGTGGCTGCCCTCTCTTCTGTCCTTGCTGTCAGGAGGGCGTAAGTGCTCCACCGACCCGCTGAGTGTGCACAAAACGTCTGCAGTGCAAGAAAACACCACCAGGAACTCTCCCATCCCCAGGCCCGAGGGAGGGAGGGAGAGAGGAACTGCTGTTTGTCTCGCTCAGTGACCCGGTATCACCGCCTCTCACCTTCTCCATCGTGCATGTCCCCAGCCACATGGGAAGTCAACGCTGCGATCGAAGGGCAGATGGGAGAAGCCAACGAGAACTTCTCGATCCTTTTCCTCTCTTTGGGGAGATAAAATAGGAATCCATTAACGATTGCTTCGCTGACTGAGAATGTAGTTGAAATTACTCCTAAACATCTTTATTACTCTCTCAGTAGTAAGATCACACACTGAATTATTCTGTACACAGACGTGCTTCGTAGTCAGTGTGTAGCAATGAAAAGCCCCCAGTCGCTGCTCCAGGCGGAGGTGGTTGGTGTGAGGTGGGTTTCTCTCTCTCCTGGGCTAGCGAAGGAGTTTCATGAAGGAGAGTTTGGCACTTGATACCACTTCACCGTTCGCCCAAAAGGCTTTGGCCAAGCCCGCGGGTGGCTTCAGAGCCTCCAGCATGAAATGCCCTCCTCTCTGTAGGCGTTTGAGCTGCAGTCGGCGACATGGGGCATCACAGCACTCTGCTGGATAAGCAAGTTAACCGCTACGGGGAGGGGGGGTTAAGTTAATGTTCGGTTCCTCTTCGTTTTACTGTAGCGTAGTGGCTAGCGCCGCCAAGGGCGGGCCAGCCGGTGCATTCACAGCTTGACTCATTTTAATAGGTAGCTAGAAAGCTTTCAGTGGGTTTTGGTTTGGTTTGTTGGTTTGTTTTGGGGTTATTTTTTTTTTTCTTCCTTCCTCTCTCCATCCCCTCATCTTCGCTGGACACCAGTAGTTCCGTTACTGATGTGTGTGACACCTCGCAGGAAATAATCAATCAGGGGTCCAGCAGGGCTGGGTAAAGCCGGCAGTCGGCCTTGGACAACGCGGAGCGTACGGAACCCTGCCAGCACGCAGCAGCTCTGCAGAAACCCGTCCGTCCCCACGTATCCTGCTCCCCGTGTCCCCTACCCCAGCTGCAGCCCCAGACTTTTTTGAGTTCCAGAAGGAAATTGGAGGCACCCCCTGGACAGGCGTGTGTACCCCATGCGTGGGAGAGAGCGTAGCATGTTACTAGGCAAAAAGGTGCAGAAGGGAAAGGGTAAACCTTTTATTTGCTATTTATTAGGGGGGGAAAGGAAGACTGGAAGCTTTGTTAAAGAAAAGGACAGTGCTTTTGTTAGGTCTCCCGGGAAGGTTTACGGAAACGATCCCGATGTCTGTTTGCTGTAGGGGTTTGTGGGATGATTCAGGATCTCTGGGCTGGAAGTCAGCTGCAGAGCAAAGCACACGCAGGATCCGAAGTGACGCTGGAGTCTGGGCAGCCCCAGAGATCACCAAAAGGGAAGATGGAGGAGACCCGCTACCCCTCCGGGGCCAGGGTTTGGGGGGGGAATATGAGCACCTCCCCCTCTCCACCTTCAGTGATGCCGCTGGCTTTTGTTGCGTTCCGAACCTGTATTTCCTTTTTTAAAAGGAAAAGTCCACCAGAAGTGAAGCTCCCACCCAGAAAGATGAACCGAACCCCTCTGTGTTCCCCTCCCAGTTTGTGTCCCGAGCCGCGCGCCCGGGCAGCCGCCACATTCCAGTGTCTGCCCCATCACCGACTCTCGCGCCCCAGACGAGCTGACCCAGTTTGTCACCTCGCTCCTGGCGGTGCCAGGGTCCCAGCCGCAGCGCTCCGCTCGTGCATGAGCATCCGGCCTCGGGAAATGCCTCCCGATCCTCGGCTGGGACTTCCCTCCTGCCCTCCAACCCCCCCAGGGGAGTGAGGGAAGGGGCCCCAAACAGAAACTGGTTTGTGTTGTAAGCTTTTTTTGTGTTTTTCGTCTGTCTGTGCAAGAACTGCAGCTGCTGAAATCAGCTTGGCCTTTAATTAAACCATGTTCTCTCCACCCAGGTCTGTGTCGCGTTTATTTCCTGTGTAACTCAGCTGCAGGCTGCTTTAAAAAACAAAAAAGGCATTTCTTGTGTTCCTGGACAAGTCAGGAGAAGGTTTGAAGTTGGTTTTTATTTTTCTTCCCTCACCCCCCCTGTTTGAAAGAGAATGAAATAAATCACAGAGATTCTGGCTTGGGCTCAGTGCAAATAATTGGATTGTGGCTTTGTGTGGCCTGTGTATGGCATGGGGTTGGGTTTTTTGAGGGGAGGGGGAGGGTGTTTATGTACTGAACCAAAAATGTGGGCTGGGAAAAGCTTTTTGGAAAGCTCTTTTCCAGAGGGTGGGAGCTGGAGGAAGATGGATCCTTCTGCCCTTGACCTGGGTGCTGGGCTGGCTGCAGCCAGTTCCTAACCAGCCTGCTTCTGAACATGTGGGAAAGCTCTGGAGCTGCTCCGTTTGGCTGATGACAGGTGTTTATTTGCATCCAAACAGCTCTTGGGAATTGATTCCTTGAAAAGGAAGCATGAGATTCCCTGGGGGAAACCTCTGGGCTGGGGAAGAGGACATTGTTGGAGCTGTGTGGGCTTTTCTGTAGGGAGCAGCTCTGCTGCTGTGGGACCTGCCAAGATTCCAGGCAGTGTCCCACCGGCTCTCCCCACTGCTGAGGAGCAGCTTGTTGAGATCCAGCCCCCCCAAGGGTGAGAAGGATTGGTGTTTGTACTGGGGGGGGGGGTTCCAAGCCTCAGTTTGTTGGAGCAGGGGGAGCTCTGGGCTTGGCAGGAAGGTTTGAAGGGACCGAGTGGCCACAGGTGCCTTTCCTGGCCTGCGGCTTCCTGACCAGCAGTTCCTCTCCGGGATCTGCTGCCAGGGCTGGTGGCAGGTGGCACCGCCCTCTCCTGGCTGCTGGCATGGGACACGCGGGCACTTACTTCAGGACAGGGAAGTCTCTTGGTAAGCACCCCAGGGTGTTGCAGGGTAAAGTAAAACCCAAAGCTTTTCATACAAGCAGCAATAACATCTTAAGTCCATTTTCAGGTGCAGCGATTAATGCAGGAATATGTTAATTGCAGCAGTTGAATCCTTAATTCCTTCCCTCTCCTGGAATCAGATCTCCGGGTGCTCAGTATCAGGCAGCTGGACGAAAGCAGAGGGAAAGATGCCGATCTTCCCATTGCACTGCCCTTCAAACCAGTCTTCATTCACTGGAAGGTAAAAGCGACATGGATTTGGTCACCCCAGTAATGTGTGGCTGGGATGGGAAAGGGGCTGAGGGGGATGAGGCTGGGAGCAAGGCTGGTGGGAAAAGGAGGTGAAAATAGAAACTGAGGGGCTTGGAAACTGCCTGGGCTGGGCAGAGGGAACGAAGTGAGCATGGAGAGCAAGGAAATGACCTGGAAGGTGCCATCTAAAGTGACTCTTCACCTGCTGGTCTACCTTCATATCCCTAAAATCCTGCCCTGCGTTGAGCCAAGCCTAGGAGCTCCGGGAACTCCAGGACCAGAGGTGAGAACCAACATTTTCACAGGAAATACTTTGCTCAGCCAGGAGCAGTAGGATTTTTGGGGTGGGGGGAGTCATCAATGTACCTGTTGATGACACCATGCCCATGTACCACTGCCCCATGCCAGCTACTGTGCAAACTGGTGATGGAGCTACGCCTGTGGCAAAGTATCATTGTTTCTCCTCCCTCCAGCGCCTTCTGCACTCACTGCAATGGGTCCCCCTCAAAAACATGTGCTAGACTTGCTGAGATTTAGGCTGTGTTTAAGCCTCAATTTCCCCAGAAGCACAGAATGCTTCATTTTAAAGAGGATTGAGGCCAATGGAAGTTTGTAGCCTTAAAAAGGAACCAGCTGGAGAGGGGAGCCAGGTCAACGGCAGGTCCTGGGAGGTGGTTGGTAGCCCTGTGAGCAGGGAGCCCTGCCTGCCTACCCGAAGGTGTGCTGTGCCGCAACCAGGAGACGCCTCATTGCAGCACAAACCACCCTTAGTGAACTCAAACATGGCTCAGGGGAAACTCTCCCGCCTTGAGACAGGGGTGGGAATGGCCTGGAAGAGCTGGAAGGGCTCTGCCTGTGCTGCAGCACCCCGGGCTGTTGCAGTGGCACTTGAGGAAAGCAGCCCTGCAGCCATGGATCCTGCTTGGCTCCGGGCTCCAGAGAAGCGGCAGGTGAGCTGAACAGCCTGTCCTTCCTCGGAGCATGTGAAGCAAACACCTCAGGGGGTTGGATTTATTAATTATTTACATTTTTTTCCCTCCATGGGGAACGGAGCAAATGGGGCCCCATGAATTTGGAAACTGGAAGTTCAGGGGTGAGCTCTGAGGGATGTGAGGGACAAGGAACTTGGGTTGTCCTCTCCCCTGGCTTCCACCTGCCATCTCCAGCACCCTGCGGGCTTTTCTAGCCTGCCTAGTGAAGCACTGGTGCTCAGCACAAGCTGTCCCAGGCAGAAACCCCAGCAGCCTGGCTCCATCTGAGGGGGCAGAGGGCAGGCTGCAGGAGACACCTGCTGTCGCTGCAGGCTGCCAGGGCTGGGCAGCTGCTCCATGGGTCCCCAGCGTGAAACGCTTTGCTCAGGAGGACAGAAGGACTAGGGCAGAGAGGTTCCAGTGAAGCTGGAAGGCTCCCAGTGAGGAACCCAGCATCTGACCAAGCACTGAGAGGTTTTGGCCTGACTGCTGGACACTGGGAAGCTGCAGCTTCCACTGAACCCATCTCAGCACCTTGGGGCAGAGCTGAGAGTTCCCTCCCTGTCTCCCTCTGTCCCCTGATTACCTTTGGACAGAATGATTATCGTGTCTCCTTCCTGGAACTCCAGGTCTTCAGGCTGGGTGGCTTCATAACTGTACCGGGCTACGACTTGGGTTGGTGCTGTCTCCTCCAGTGTTGCCTCCTGCTGTGACTCCCCCAGTTTGCTGTGCAGCAAAGCCCCTTCTCCCTAGGGCAGGAAACCAGGCAGTGAGGACACCTTTTGGCTTTTTCCTTTTTACCAGGGTACCAGAGGCAAGCTCTGCTTGTCCTCCTCTCCCCTCTGCTCCTCTGCCTTCCAGCCACTCATCTTGAAAGCCACCACGAGCCTGCATGTGTGGCAAGGAAACCAAAGGCAACATCTGCCTGGGTTCCTCACTGGGAAAAGGTGGCCACTGCCACCACCAGCTGTCACTGACCTCCGTGACGTCACACCAGACTGTCAGGCAGTTGTCCTTGCTCTGGCTCCAAGCCTCCTTCAGGTTCTGTGCTCTCAGAGCCACCAGTGCTTGGCTGCCCGTGGGCTTGTACCTGGGCAGGAGGGCGTGGGTGAGGGTGGGAGCCCCCAGACTGGCTCCAGCTCCCTGCCACCAGCAGCACCTCACCTCAGCAGTGTGTGTTCTGGCTGGAGATCCAGCTTCCTGCAAACCATCTCCAGCAGCTCCGGGTAGGACAGGCCTGGCTCAACTTGCAGGGCGATGGTGTAGGTGTAATGCACTTTGAGGATGTAAGGGCTGGAGGGGGCGGCTTTGGCCTCCTGCGGGCAATGAGTGAGGTATCAGTGCTTGCGGGGTGAGGACAGGGACCAGGACGTGGGTCAGGTCAGCATGCCTCTGCTAGCTCGTGGCCATAGGTGGTTCTGTTGGGATGGGACAGCTGTGGGGCACCTGGCTGAGGTTGGACATGCAGCTGGTTGGCTTGTCCCAGGACAGAGCACCGGAGCAGGTGAGGCACTTGGTGCACATTTCGTGGCCTTGGGGTGACTAAATTTGAGGTGTGCCTGCTCCCCAGCACCCCCTTTTCTTGATTTCGAGTTGGGGTTGTTGTGTTTGCCCAACTCTGTTCTCAGGTGCCACAGGTCAGCTGAGACAGAAGGTCTGCAGGGGCTTTGCCACCACTCCGGCTCCAGCCAGGAATGGCTCCAGAGTGGATCCCAGTGACCTGCTGACCCCCAGCCCTGTTGTTATGTGTTGGAGAAGCTCCCAAGGGATGAAGTCCTGAACCACCCCCAGGGCTGTGGTGCTGGCCGGGCTGACACCTCTCAACTCCCAATAAACATGGACCTCAGGTCCTGCGTGTGCAAGGTATTACCTTAGCTGCTTCTCTCGGCTGCGTCACAGTGGCAGGACCGTGGTCTGTGGAGGAAGGAAGAGGAGATAAAGGCTCAGGACAGGCTCAGGTAAGTGTTTCTCTGTGGTGCCTAAATATGCAGTCAGATCTCCTCCGGCCCCTCTCCACACCCAACGTTAACCTGCAGTTGGCAACAAGCAGCCCTGAGCTGGCAGTGGGCCCTTCACTGAGTGCAGCGTCAGCTGCAGTGGGACCCATCTGTAAAGTTGAGGTGCAACCACCAAGCAGAGGTTTGGGCTCTGTGCCTCCCCCTGAGCAGGGACAGGGGCTTTAGGGGTGGATTTAAGAAAAGACCCAACAGCAAAATGAACATGTGAGCTGCTGGGCTTCGTCTCTTCGCTCTTCTGATTGCCCCAGGTCTGCACCGAAAGGAGGAGGCAATCCCCAGCCTTCCCTGGGGCTGTAAAGCCGAGCCCAGCCCTCCGGGTAGGGAGATGTGATGCAGGGCGGTTGGAGCTGCTCTGGGCTTTGGGGAGGGTGTTGACACACCCTGGGGAGAGCCAGAACCAGGTTGTCAAATACGGTCCCACTGCTAGATCTGCGATGGCTTCTGGCATCATAAAGATGCTCCCTGAGGTTGTTGGGTCCCTGAGTTACGTGTCCTTAATTCCTGTGAGCCACAGCCATCTTCTCCTCCAGCTTTACCACCATACTCCCTACGAGGCTGCTCCTGTCCCCACTGCCGGGCTCGGGCTCACCTCAGAGCAGGGGTTTGCTGGCTGCTTGCCCACAGATTGCTCTGGTCTGCGCAGGTTGGCCATTGGTAGTGGGTTAACACCCAGGTGGAACATCCTCATGGGGATTTTTCCCACCCCTGCAGCAGCACGGAGCTCAGAGCTTGGCCACAGGCTCCTACCTCTGAGCAGACGGGCCCAGGAACGTGATGGAGATGAACTCCAGCTCTGGTCTCAAAGTGTGAGGATGTGGCACCAAGGAGCCAGTCTCAAACCCGCTGCCAGGGTTTTGCCCCCTAAAGCACCCCCATCCCTTCCGGGTCCCTCACTGACCTGGCGCTGGCCGCCGCGGCTCTGGAGCAGTGGAGCTGGGTGGCTCTGGGATCTCATCTTGAAGAGGGATTTCTTCCTGTGCCAGGTGGGAAGAGCACTGTCAGTGCCACCCTTCCTGAGGGAGCTGGGTGCTGCTGCCTCATGGAGCTTCCCCCACCACCCCCAACCTGCTATTTCCCAGGGTTTGCTTGGAGCCTTGAACTGGGGAGGGGCGACTTTTCTGTTCCTTCATCCCCTGGCACTGCTGGCCACCACCTGTGGGCCCTCAGCACAGCATCTGCCCGTGGTTTGGAGGTCTCTGAGCCCACACGAAGGTGACTGTGATCCAGAAGTACCAACTCCGGCATTCGGAGGGGGAGGGAGCGGCCGGTATGGGGTCTACCAGAAGGCCCAGAAGAGGTGATGGTTGAATGCATGGGTATGTGCCCTCCTCAGGACACCATCTCCTGGGCCACCTCACCTGGATGTGCAGCTTGTTCTGGAGCTCTACCGGCTCAAGGAAGTTGCAGGGGACAATCCCTTTCTGTGGAAGAAGGAGAGAGGAGTGGGGATTCCTTGGCAAGGAGGCAGCCTGCTGCTGGAGGACATGGCTCAGCTTGTCCTTGCCCTGCCCTGAGTCCAGGAGAGTCCCTGAAGGCTTAAAGGTTGGTTAGTTACTGCAGGTCAGGTGGGTTTCACTGAACCCTGTTGTCTACAGCAGGGTAGGCATGAGGGACTTCAATCAGAAGCTCATTTAGTTCCTGATGGCAAGGCTTGGCTCCCCAAATCCTCTGTAGAACCTCACAGCGCCCACCCTGTTGCTCACCCTCCTGCCCAACACACCCCTGGTACCTTTCCGTTGAACATCACTGTAGCCCAGTTGTCCTTCTCTTTCTTCAGGACGAAGACGATGTTCCCTGGCAGGACCTGCAGCTCCTCAGCGGTCTCAGGGATGAACTCGTACAGCACACGGTGTGGCTGCCCCTCGAGAGCCCTGGGTGTGGGAGCAGCAGCCAGGTCAGGAAGGTGGGTGACATCACTGTTTTTTGGGGGAACTCAGATCTCCATCTCCTTGTTTCTACAACCCTTTTCCCGGCCTGCCCAGCTTTGGGTGCCGGCTGGGTGCTCAGCTGCAACAGTGCAGGATGGGACTGGACCTGCTGCAGGGGTTATCTGCAGGGGTTAACAGCGCCTTACCTGAGGACTTCTGGGTTCTTGGGCCTGGGTGGAGGACCAGAGCTCTGCCAAAGGGAGGACAACCAGAAAATTCTCATTAATCTGGAGGATTCCAGTTCCTCTGTTGACATGTCCTGCAGCACCCTGCCATCACCCCTGTGTGGTTCCTTCCTCCCAGGGCTGGTGATTTGGACCCAAAGAGAGTTTTTTGCCCCTTTGCTGCTGGCTGCAGCAGCCACGGGGTGCTCTGCCGCCCTGGGGCGTGAAGCACCGAACGGCACTGTGAGGAACAGCACCGGTTTTGCTCCTTCAAACCAGCGCCTTCCAAACTCTCCCAACTCCAGGTGGGGCTCAGGGGCACAGCAATCCTGGTTTCACTTTGGGATTTGGGTTTTCAGGTCTCAGAAGGTTGAGATCATCAGTTTGAGATCAGCTGGTTTGAGAGGTAAGTTGGGCTTCCCCTGAGTAGTTCAGGGTCTCCAGTGGACTTACCAACTCTCTGAGTCATAGAATCACAGACTGGTCTGGGTTGGAAGGATCACAGAGCTCCAACCCCCTGCCACAGGCAGGGTCACCAACCTCCAGGCCTGGAGCTACACAAGGTTGCCCAGGGCCCCAGCCAACCTGGCCTTGAACACCCCCAAGGATGGGACATCCACCCCCTCTCTGGGCAGCCCCTTCCAGCCCCTCACCACTCTCTCTGGAAAGAACTTCCCCCTAAGATCTCATCTAACCCTTTTCTCCTTCAGCTTCACTTCATCCCCCTTGTCCTGCCATTCTCTGCCCTTTGAACAAGCTGATTCCCCTCCTGTTTCTCTGCTTCCTTCAGGGATGGGAAGGCTGCAATGAGGTCCCCCCGCAGCCTTCTCTTCTCCAGGCTGGACAAGCCCAGCTCCCTCAGCCTCTCTTCATAGGGGAGTAAAACTGAAGAAGCTGCTGGCACCATCCCTGGCTCCTGCAGCGAGGTCAGCATGTTCACAAGAGGCTGTTTGCTCATGGGTAGCAGTGCTGGGGGCTGCGCTACCTCTCTGCGCTCTCAGGATCTGTACAAGGTGGGTTTCAGGGAAACACAAGAAAAATGTAAAGGGCTTCAAGAACTAGGAGGAGGAGGAGGGACGATCACAGTAAAACTGTCCCTGTGTCTGTCATGGCTTGGGCTGAGGCAGACGAACCCCGTGAATCTCGTGGGGAGGGTCTGTGGCTGCTCCCTGCTGAAAGCTGTCGCCCTGCAGCAACGGCCGGGGCAGCGGATGTGCCTCCAGGCTGCTACTTCCCTGTTCAGGGAGCTGGGTTAACCTCAGCCACCAGCGTAGGTGGGTTTGGGGCGCGGTCTCTAGTGATGGAGGGAGCAGCTGAGATGTGGGGGCTGTCCCACCTCCTCCCTGCAGCAGCCACAGGAAGCTCACGCTGGCAATGCTGCTGTCTGCTCCCTGCTGTGAGCCGGAGCTGTGGAATGATGCCCATCCCCTCGGCCTCCCAAATTTTTGCCAGAGACCCTGTTGGTCGGTGGTGCCTTACCTGTGGTTGGAGCGGAGCAAATCCTGAAAAATCATCCTTGTCCACCACAGATGCCACCACCTAGAGCCAAAGACAAGACAGATGGGGACTTGGTGCTCATAGACCTCTGATGTCCACCTTCCTCCTTTGCTGTTGGCCAGGCCAAGCTCCTCAGGATGCTTCAGGTTCAAGAGGGGCTGTGATTTTAGGCTAAGCATCCTTGACTGATGCTTCTGATGCAAGCCCCCATCTCACAGATGTGGCAAGGTCTCAGCCTTCAGGCTCACCTTTCCTGCAGGATGAGTCACTATAACGGAAAAGCTTTCCCCGTGTATTTTAATCACAAACATTGAAGGGAGGGTCCAACCCAATCCCTTACTCCTGTGGATAACCTTAAGCATTGTTTTGGAAGTTAATAGATCACAAAATCACAAAACTGCAGGGGCTGGAAGGGAGCTCCAGAGTTCAAGTCCAACCCCCTGCCAAAGCAGGGTCCCTAGGACAGGTCGCACAGGGAGGCGTCCAGACAGGGCTGGAATCTCTCCAGAGAAGAAGATTCCACTTCCCCCTGGGCAGGCTGTTCAATTGTCTGTGTGCAGGTTTCTGGGGATCCCCTGACACCCGAGGAGCTGCTTGGCTCTGATCAACCAACTCCCTGCACAGCTGATGGGTCACTTCCTGGCGACCCAGGACAGGAGCCCAAGGGTGACATCCCAGTGCTTGGATTTTTGCAGGCCCACGGGAGGAAGGCTTGCTCCCTTAGCTGAGCTGAAAAGGCCCTTTCAGATGGAGCAGAGAAAGAACTGGAGGTTGTTGGTTGTTGTCAGGTTTTAAGTAGCTGCTTTTTCCCTCCCTGAAAAAGCCTTGGCTGGAGTTGAAGCTCCAGTGGGATCTTCCCAGCTGGTTGCTGACTGCCTGTCCCTCATCTCTGACTAAAGAGAGGCACAGAGAACAGGCCACACTCTGCAGAAACATGCTCTGAGCTCCTCTGTTCTGCTCCTACAGCCTCCCCATTCCATGTGAGACACCCACGTGCCATCCCTCTCTCCATGCCCAGGAGGATCCCCAAGGCACAGACCAGCTCTGGATCTCTGACCACCCACCCAGGCAGCGGATAGCAGCTCAGAGGGGCGGTGAGAGGGTGGTGAGCAGCTCTCTCAACCCCCAGGATTGGCCCAAATAAATAAGGTGTTCCTTTCTTACCATAGCTTTTCCCAGGTAGTCCTTCTTCTCCAGCTGAGCCACTTGCTTTTCGTTCGGTCTGAACAGCTTCCCCACAGGAATGGCCACCAGCTCACAGAGCTTCTGCTTCTGTGGCACAGAGAAGGTGAGTGCTCTTCAGAGGTGAGAGCAGGGACTGCTTAATGTCCCCTTCCTCCCACCCTGAGGGTTAAGGTCTCACTCCATAAAGCCAACACAGCACCATGAGAGCCCGACCCCAGCCCTGACATGGTCCATTCAACCTGGTCTTCCCACCCTGTCCCTTCCTGGTGACTCCAAGCTCTTCCCACCAGCTCGTGACTCAGTATGCCACCCGTGGTTTGCTGAGCCCACAGCATTTTTCTCCCACTCTGCTAAAGTCACAGCTAAAAGATGGGTGGCTTCTCTGTCACTAGGGTTTTCTCCCTCCTCCTGTGGAGGAGGCAAACACGGTGGATGTATGACCTGCTCCTCCTTACCAGGATGGCTTCCATCGCCCGGTCGATCCTGTTGTGCTGGGGCTCGCTCTTCATGCTCATGGCCAGGGTCAGGTGCTCCTCGGCTTTCTTCCAGTCCTCCATTGTGGCGTACACCAGCCCCATGTTGTGGAGTATCTGCCAAAGGGATGGGAGTAAGGAAACGAGCTCTTGGAGCTTGTCAAGAGCACAATGAAGGAGAGGGCAGCAGGGTGGTGGCACCGTGCAGGACACTGCACCAGTGTGCTTGGTTTATGTTATGAGGCACAAAGAGAGGTTGGCTGTCTTCTCCTTCGGTTTCACAGAATCACAGAGCTGTAGGGGTTGGAAGGGAGCTCCAGAGCTCATCGAGTCCAACCCCCCTGCCAAAGCAGGGTCCCTAGGACAGGTTGCACAGGGAGGCGTCCAGATGGGGCTGGAATATCTCCAGAGAAGGAGACTCCACCCCCCCCCAGGCAGCCTGTCCCAGGGCTCCCTCACCCTCACTGGGAAGAAGTTCTTGATCAACTCTTTGGGACCAAAACTGTCAGTCAAGTCTGTCTTACCTCACAAGCAAAGAGCCTGTACCGCAGCCCCAGGATCTTGTAGTCAATGAGCTGGTTACCTCGCAGCTGGGCCAGTGCCTCTTTGAAATCCTCAATGGCCTTTTTGTAGCTGTGGAGCAGAGGACAAGGGTGTCACCACCACCTGGTACCCCTCGCAGGTGCCTGTTCAGTCTTTACTTAAGCTTGTTTGAGTTAAGTCCCTCCTATTTCCTTGTATTGTTTCCTGACACCCCAGGGCAAGGAGAGATGCTCCAAGGCTGGTGTCAATCCCAAGACCTCGCTGCTGATGAACAGAAGCCTGTTTTACCTTGAGGGGTTACGATTTGGCTCCTGGGGCTGTACCAACCTGCCCAGGGCTGTCCTCAGCCGAAGGCTGTCATCTCTGCAAGTAGCACAATCAACACATTAAAGCCCTTCACTCACTTCTGCCTCCGGTGAAACACGGTCCCACGCTGGAAATAAGCCACTGCCAGGTGCTTGTCGCAGCCGATGCTCCGGGTGAATGCCTGGATGGAGGTAAGAGAGGGGCAAAAAGGGGTTGTGAAGGCAGGACCTTTAAAAACCCAAGGTGCAAAGTGCCTGTGCCAGTCCTGCTTTAGCCAAGGGCCTCAGCTGAGCCCTGTGGGCTGCATTTCCCTACAGCACTGAGCACTGTGCAACCCAGTCTGTACCCACGTCCTCATTTTTGGGGGCTGGAACCATCTACCCCTGCTGTCTGGGCAGCTTGGTGCCCTGTGGTCACTTCTGGGAGGCAGAAAGCACGAGCAGCAAGACAAGGGCCTCTTCTGCTGCTTGTCCTCTGACGCAGGGAGAGAACAGGTTCAGCAGGAACAGCCCAGGGCTGTCACGCTTCATCCCAGCTTTAAAAGATCACAAATCCTTCCCTTAGATCATGTTCCTTAATTTCTCCCTTTCCCACTGCATCCGTCTGTCTGTCAGGTCTGTGTGTGGACTCACAGGTGCCTGCAAGTGGGGGGCTGTACCTTACCTCCTCCGCCTCGGCCAGCTTCCCCAGGACCAGGTGGATGCAGCCGATGTTAAAGCAGATTTTGGCAGGGGGGTTCTGGACGGCCACGAAGGCATCCAGGGCCGCCCTCCAGTCCTTCCTGTCCGCTGCACACACCCCTTCTTGCCACAGCCGGATTGTCTCCACCAGGGACATGGTGCGGTCAGGAGCGGGGCGCGGAGTGCTCGTCCCTCTCCTCGTCCTCCCTCGCAGCGCCGCTCGGCTTCGCTTCTCGCTCCGCTCTGCCTGTACTTCTGCCTTCCCCGCCGCCCGTGTCGCAAACCTGGCAGGAAGTGGCCTCACGTCAGTGAAACGCGGCCCTCCCGGGGATGGGGAAGTGAGGCCTAGGGTTTCAGTGCGGAGCTGACACGGGTTGTGTGCCAGGGCCACTCCAGCAGTGGCTCTTTACCTCTTTGGGTTTGGTGTGAAAAGACAGGGGTTTAGCCAGCTGGGTGGTTGATGGGGTCAAACTCAGGGTTACAGACCCACAGGGCCAGCGGCCAAGCCCCCGGTGCCCTCTGAAATGCGGCCTTGGATGGAGGTGGTGGCTGGATGATTCCTGGCGGTGTGGCTGTCCGGCCTGCCCACCCGAGCGGGGTGGGAATGCACCTCAGCATCACTCCTGTGGAGGTGTAACCTGGCTCTGGGGTGCTGCTGGGGGCACAGGGATGCTGAGAACCACGAAGGGAGTGACGGTGGGGTCTGACTCAGCTGAGTGGGAGCCGGGTGCTCCACACATGGTTCTGAAGTGGGTTTGGAATGACTTTGCCTCTGCCTCATATGCCAGTGACGCGATGCGTGTTTTGTAAGAGCCTCGTGTATGTCGGCAAGACTTGGCCCTTTTGTGTTTGCTCACACTTCCCCAGCAAGTTACATAACATGGGAGGGAGGCTGGGGGGGCTTGTTTGGCTTCTGCTTGGGACCAAACCCACGCTGCTGCAGAGCAAGGCCTTAGTTTTACATGGAAAGTAGAACTGAGCACGTCCTGAACCTGGCTCTGCCTTTGGCTCTGCAGGTGCACAGTGTGCCCTCAGCATCCCTTTGTGCCCAGCCAGCTCCCATTGGAGCATGGGGAAGATGCTGTGACCCCCAGAAAAGCAGAGGGAAATGCAGCCAGCCAGAGCGATGCTGAGGGAGAGGAGTGGGAGTAACACCACGGCTAGCGTGAAAACACCCCTCCAAGGTGTCTTTTCTCATTCTTTTAAAGAATGGGAGATCCCATCTTGTGGTAAACAGCTCACCTTATTGTAGAGATGATTTTCTGCTCGTTAATTTGCTGTAGCAGTGCACCGCTGGGTCAGGGGATGCCAAAACTGGTACAAAGGGAGCTGGAGGACACGGGATCACCGAGGGCAAGTGCTGTTTTATTTTGCATTGTTCTTTCCTTGCGATTCAGGGGAAGATGGGATCTGAGGGATGCAAGCACAGCAAATGTTCAGAGCAGCTGTCCTTCTGCTGGGTTATTTTTAATGTTTATTTTATTTCAAAGCTTCCTTTGAAATCGTCCTTCTAGTTAAGAGCAGGTCTCTTGTTCCCCTTTCTCTTACCAAGTTGGCTTACTAGACAAACTTGTTTCTTCTTAAGTAACATCCAAGAGGAAGTGAGCAACTGAGATGGCAACATCTCCCGTGGGAGAGTCTTGGGTTCCAACACAGAGGTGGATCGCCAAGAGGAGGGTAAGAAATACATAGAAATGCCCCAAATCCTGCTAAGCTGCCGGAGGGTCGTTTTTAAGTTCACACAGCAACAGTGTGCAGGAGTTTGTCTTAATTTCTGGAAAGAAGAGACCTCAAAAAAAGACTGAAACATTACACGAGGCAAGGGATTGGTCTCCTTCGGGAGGTGGATAGCGCAAGGGGAGCTGGGGGGGCCTGAGTGTGTCCAGCTCCTTCCCTGGAGGGCGGGTCCGAGTGCTCAGGACCTGAGGTTTTGGCTCACCCCCTAAACGGTGATAGGAGCCTGCAGGGACTCTTTGGTCAAGCGATGGATGACTTGGAACCTTTGGTGGGACGCGGATGACTTAGTGGGACTCGGGTGACTTGGTGGGGCTCTCAGCACTTACAAAAGCAGGATGTGACCGATAAGGGACACTGGTGGGGTCCTCTCCATTGTATGGGCTGGTCCCATCCCTGGGTGTCACTGCTGGAGGGCTTGGTAAGGCCGTGCCAGTGGATTTGGGCTGTGCCTGGAACACTTGGTGGCCTCTGCCGTGTGCCTGCAGTACCGAGTTCAGGCTCTGCTTTGTCAGCGGGGTGGTGGGTGCGTGTGCCTCCTCCTGTGGAGTGGGTGCCTGAGGATTCAGTGCTGCTCCTGGTGCTTGCTCCTTGTATTTGTATGGCCACAAAATCAAGCAAGGCAGAATTAGGAGGAAAACCCAAGGTTGACTTTGTGCCTTCCTCTTGGTTAAGAGAGGAGGTTCCTTCCTGCAGATCTTGCCCTGCTGTCCCACGGAGCTGCACGTCACTCAGCACACCCCTGGACGCAGGTGCAGGAGATGAATTTTGAATACATCCTGGCCCAGGGGAACCTGGAGAACCTTAGGTCACCTCCTTGTTGCCTTCGTTCATCTAATGCCACCTAGAGGTACCTGACCTGCTTTGACATCGACCGTTTTGGGATGTGGTTTTCATTTCTTGGGGATTAGGGCTTTTTGTTTTGTTTTTAAAAATGAGACTCAGAAACATTATTACTGAAGCTGGTGTCTCCCCAGCCCCTGAGTGAGGAGGTGCATCAGGCTGCTTCAGTTTGAGCTGTCTGGAGGCACCACCTCTGCTGTCCTGAAGTGAGGACTCGGGTACCAACCGGGGATTGATGTCCTTCATGGGTCAGCGTGCTCCACAACAGGGGTCTGTGTGCTCAGGCCCCTCGGAACCTCCTAACTACGCGTGCCGTTAGCGATGACGTAGGCACACACATGTAGGCACACAGAATCATCCATCCCACCCACAGAAGCCCAGGGCTGTATCTGTGCTTAAATGAGTAATTACAGTAGTGTCTTGGAGCTGGGACAGAAGAGACAAACAAAAGCCCAACTGTGAAGCCAGGAGCTTTGCTCCGCACAACAGCCCTGCCAGGCCCGTACCCTTTTCCTGTGGCTCTTGAGAAGGCATTGAGTGTTGATGGCTGTGATGAGCCTGCTATAATTTTAGCTTAGGCAGAGCAATCTGTCGTAGTCCTGGCTTGGAACATTTCTGGTTTCAGTATGTTGCTGAAAAAAACCTGAGATTTTCTAGCTGGATGAAGCCGTGCGGGCACTTCCACGCCACACAGGCACAAGTAACTGCTAGAAGCAAGCCCATCAAGTGAAATAATGAAGGAGGGAAGCTTTAGGGCTTGTTTTTTACAGTACACCCTGGAATAGCAGCCTGTGGAACCTTCAAAGGCATTTCAGACATGGAGTAAATACTCAGTGATGATTTATTGTCTGGTCTTTATTATTATTACAAAAAAAAGCAGATATCAAAAACCAGCAAAGATTTCACAAGTTTCCCCCAACAGTTTTACACAACTGAATTGCAGTAAAACGATGAATGTAAAACGTATTTCAGTCCTGGCCCTAAACCTTCATCAGTGACCCATGGTCTGGGATGCCTTGGGCTTTCCTAATTCTTTTTGAAGTACTTCTCTTGATTTTATTTTTTTTTTTGGAACCTACTTTGCCCACTAGCTAACATGGGGTCACACAATGCAACAGGAATGTGAACTGTTTGGTATCCTTTAAAACCCTATACATGGAGGGAGAAAAGGTTTGAGGATGGGGTGGATACCAGCGTGGGTTTCTCAGCTCACCCCAGGCAGCCTGTGTGTTGTGCTTGATAAAAATCAAATCACTTTCAGCTCGCTGAAATGGGATTTGTTACAGGAAAGCTGCTTTTTCTTCTTCTTGTCAGGATCTCTGCCTCCCAAAATAGAAACAGTTCACTGGGATATGCTCGGCTCTGGCAAAAATGGACCGTCAACCGTGTGAGATTCTACCATCCAAACTGCCTGAGAGACAACTTCATCCCACTGTGATTTTCTTGCTGTGGACCTGGCATTTGACTGATGGCAAGGAACCAGACCAGGTCAGGAGATGTGAGGTTAAGGAAGGAGAAGGCTCAGCTCTCTGGAATGATCATGGGGCGGGAGGGAGCCTTTGCTTTCTGTCCTGTTCATGGCTGTAGGTTCAGAGGTCGACCAGGGGAAACGTGGTCCCGTTACCTGTGTTAATAGCTGCCCCACTTCTCAAACACAGCTCTCGCGTTAAAACACTGCTCGGGTAGCGAAAAGAATTAAGACATTGCCCTACGGCCCTCAGCATTTGCTGGGGAAGTCAGGCCCACGACGACACACACAAAAATGCAAATCACCCTAAACATCAAGTCCTCTGCGGCACTCTACGTGTCACTGAAATGTGCCCGAGTACCAAGTATTCCCATTAGCAATAAATTTGCACCTTCATCATTTCCCAGAATTCAACAAAAACCAGAGAGAGATCACGATACGCGTTACTTGTCAGGTATGAAAGAAGCAGCGAGAAGGCAAAGCCGAAAGACAGGGGCTGCCCATGGGGCAGCTGTGGCATTTGGCTGGGGTTTGTTCCAGCGCTTCCCATGCCGTGGATGGCAGACAGCCGCTCGCCGCTGGGTTTAAACCGTTTTCCTGGCAGTCAAAACGCGGACGATGGAGCCTACTCCTCCAGCAGCCAGCGCCTGAGAAGAGAAATGGGGCAATTAACACCAGGACAAGGTATATTATTTTGTTAAAAACAGAACAGTAGTGCTCAGGGTGCTGGGAAAGGAAGGATCATAGAATCACAGAATCATAGGGGTTGGAAGGGAGCTCAAGAGATCATTGGGTCCAACCCCCCTGCCAAAGCAGCTCCCCAGCCCATATTGCACAGGTCGGTGTCCAGACGGGGCTGAAATATCTCCAGAGATGGAGACTCCACCACCTCCCTGGGCAGCCTGTCCCAGGGCTCCCTCACACTCACTATGAAAAAGTTCTTCCACATGTTGGTGCAGAACTTCCTGTGCTCCAACTCACAGCCATTGCCTCTTGTCCTGTCTCCACAGAGCACTGAAAAGGGGCTGGCCATTTGCCCTGCATCCCATACTTAAGATATTTATAAACATTAATAAGGTCCCCCCTTAGTCTTCTTTTCTCTAGGCTGAACAGTCCCCTCTCACTCAGCCTTTCCTCATAGGGGAGATGTTCCAGGCCCTTAATCACCTTTGTAGCCCTTCTCTGGACTTTCTCCAGGAGATCCCTGGCTTTTTTATACCAGGGAGGCCAGAACTGGACACAATACTCCAGATGGGGCCTGACCAGGGCAGAGTAGAGGGGCAGGATCACCTCTTTTGACCTGCTGGCCACACTCCTCCTGATGCACCCCAGGATCCCATTGGCTCTCTTGGCCACCAGGGCACACTGCTGGCTCATGGCCAACCTGTCATCAACCAGGACCCCCAAGTCCTTCTCCACAGAAACGATTGCATTTGTTTTAAAGACATCCATTTAACGAGCTTTTTTTGCCCCACGGAACCAAGCTGCAAATTTTGCTTCCTTCTAGGAAAAAAATTCTACTTCCACCTTTTTCAGTCACGTGATTGACCTGTTTCATTTGCCTCAGCCTACCAGCATATCACATTTTAGCTGTGGAACCTCTACCCAAGGAGCCGGAATGAGCAGGCACATGATGTACCTCAGCTGCGAGCTCACAGGACTGCGCACCCTCCTCACAGGGTGCAGTAATGGCATTTTGGTTTTACCAGACACAAACAGTCCTTACCAGGCTCGTTGGCACACCTTGGACCCAAAGACCCACTACCACAGATAAGCTAGGCAAGCACAGGCCCTAGAAACACACCTTCTCATGCCACTGCAGCAGCACAGCACTGCTGTTGTCAGAGGGGCTCTCAAAGCCTTTGTAGATGTACTTCATGAGCAGGTCAACACCGTTCTTGTCCAGCGACTGCACCGCCTTCTCTATGTCGTTGGCTTTGAAAGAGATCAGGACCTTCAGGACAATACTTTCTGCACGATCCTGTCAACAAATAAGGCAGGCAGAGGTAACAGTCTGTCTCCTACAAGGTGCATTCCAGTAGTATTTGTCTCACCAACAAATTAAACTAGATTTATTTTATTTTTTAAAAAAATACTAAAATCTGTTTGGATTGGGCAGGTTGTGGGCAAATCTTGTGATGGCAACATCTAACAGGTAAGTCCCCCCAGTGATAAACAGCATGAAAGAGTTTAAGGCATTTATCCTGCTCTAGGTTTTCTGTGTGTTTGCAAGTCACCACCTATTAAATGAGGCTACAGGTAGGTACTACATTTTCCTATCAAACCTTTTGAGGCCTGGCAAATTCCAGTGGCCTCCCTCAGCAACCAGAGGCTTCTCCCTACCTCTGTACTAGCGACACACTACTATTCCCATTCCAGGGAAGTACCAGTGTGGAAGCAGTGACTGCTGGAAGCTGCATGTTTTCCAAACATTCAGCTCGTGTCCCAGGTGTAGAGGGTGCAAACCAGCAGCACTAATATTCTGCATTAATAAGCATTTACAGGTTGATCTGGAAGTGACTTCAGACCCAGGAATGCGTGTGGCACGATTGCAGTGGCAGATTAGCCACGTAATCAGCAAAAAAGCAGCTCTTCCTGTTCATCCATCGCTGACTGGGGGAGGATGGAAGAAAAAGCTCTCAGGTTTGTTGGACTTTTGAATAATCCCACCGCACAAATACTTCAAGCAGCTCCCTCCTTCAGAAATGGTGGGTGTTAGCTTTTTTGTGTTCAACCTAACCTCCCACAGGCGCTTGGATTAGTGAGATTTGTCATATGAAGAACTGCAAGTAAACCCATAAAAGTCCCAGGAGATCCACTAAAAACGAAAGCAAATGCATTAGAACTCAGTCATGCTGCCCTCTTCAGTTCCACTGCCTTCAAAGCACACTCTCTGAATGATTTATTAATATGGGGCTAATGGAAACAAGTCATTAACGCGGGGACAGAGCTGTCACTCTCTATGCAGCAGCACGGTCTGTAACAAACAGCTGGTTCTGAAACCCCTCAGGAAAGGGCTGGGGCTAAGTGAAGAAACCTTGGCCAGAGGTCTGGTGCTGGAGCAGCACAGACATGTGCCTGGGGAGACAGACCTCTGCAGGCGCTCACCCCCTGGGTTGTTCCACCTCTCATCTGCCCCCTCCTTCCTCTCAGCACTGCAATCCTGAGCCGTTTATTCAGGGGGCATGCAGAAATTGGTGCACACAGCGGGTTCCTGTATTCTGTCACAGGGGGAGTGCTTGCGTTTTCGGAGAGTTTAACGGCTTAATTTTGATTGGATGCAATAGCCATCGGTTCTTCCTTTTATGTAGGTTCACAGTGTGGCTGCTTGAGCAGTCTCATTAGTCAGAGGTGACTACTGAGATTGTGGGTCCTCAATCATTCAGTACCAACTAGATCTAAGTGCTGCTGCCAGGTCTGGAGCAGACGCCGGCACCTGGTAATGTGTGGAGTTAGCCTGGCCACACAATATACAACCAACACGGGTAGAACACACACAACCTGAACTAGCACCAAGTTAAAGGTATGTGGACAGGTCCCACCCGAACTAGAGTATTTCAAACAAGATTAAAATAGAGCTCATGGATGTTTTGTTCTCCCTATAAATTATTCTTCTTGGCAGGGTTGGTGGGGTAGGGGTTACAGAAAGAGGAAAGGGTTTTTAAGGAACACCCGATGAGAGAGTTAGTTGTTACTTCACCTTCACGGCCTGGTTCTTTGTGTTGATGGGAGGGTTCTTCAGAGCTGCCTGTAGTGCAGCCATCATGTTCCCTGTGCCAGAGGGTTAAGGACCAGGCACCACGTATTTGGAAAGCAACCCAGCCAGCCCCAGGATGACACTACTGCTAGCTGGCTTGTGCATGACCAAAAATACTTAAGGTTTGGCGGCTTTAAGGGTTCCCTCAACAGCCAGCCCCAATTACCGGGCAAGGCAGCCATTCTCAGGCCATTTGAGGAAGGAGCAGCGCCAGCAGGAAGCTGTGCAGTTCCACGGTGGGAGAATACTCCCCGGGCCCTTCGTCGAAGGAGGATCCAAGTAAAACAAGTTATTCTCCCTCACTTCTGCAATCTGCAGCCCTTGGGAGCACCGGGCAGGGGCACGGGGAGCCCCCCAATCTCCATTCCCCTCATCCCCGGCACCGCAGCCACTGCCGCCTCCGCTCTGAGGGGAAGGAAGCAGGGGCCGCCTTCCCCCTGTCAGTCAGCCCGGGCCGCCTTCCCACCCGCCAGGCAGCGGGCCCCGGCCGCCTTCCCCGCGTCAGGCGGGGAGCCCCGGGCCCCCGTCACCCACTTCCCCTCGCTTGTCAGGACAGGGCCCGATGGGCGCTCTCCGGTCCCGAGCGGCAGCGCCGGGCACGGATCTTCCCTTAAAAGGCGGCCCAGACGCCGCACCCGCGCCCCGCCCGCCACCGCGGCCGCTCCTGACGGGACATTTTCCCGTTCCAGCGGCGGAAGGATATTGCCTCAGGCACGAGTCCACCTCTCCTTCATCGGGTCCCGCTTGACCGTCGCCTCCTTCCTCCTCGTCCACGAACTTGTTCTCATCGTACTCATCCACATCCACCCGGCGGAACCGGGCCGACGACACCGTGTGCTTCGCCATCCCGCTCGGCTCGGCTCGGCTCGGCTCCTCCCTACCCGCCGCTCCGCCCGCCCGGCGCAGGCGCGTTGCGTGGCTCCCTCCCTGCTGCGGTGAGGGGGCGGGGGGGAGGGAGAAGTGGAGAGGGCGGGCTGCTATTGGCTGGCTGCGAGGCGCGTCACTATGGTCCCGGCACAGCAACGCGGTGCCGTTAGTAACCGCGTTCAGTCGCTTGTCGGCGTTCGTTGGCGGTGGAGTGCGAGTTGGTCGTGTTGGGTTGGTTGTGTTTCTTTGGGTTGGTTGTGTTTCTTTGGGTTGGTTGTGTTCGGGTTGGTTGTGTTTCTTTGGGTTGGTTGTGTTCGGGTTGGTTGTGTTTGGGTTGGTTGTGTGTGAGGTGGCACTTGGAAGCATCTTTGCCGCCTGGAAGCATCTTTGGTGCTTCGAAGCATCCGTGTCACCTGGAAGTATCTTTGGCGCTTGGAATCATCCTTCTTCTGCGGACCAGTGGCTGCCATGGGCAGCAGGATGCATTCCGTTCGGCTCTTTTCCAGACGGGTATGAGTAAATAGGAAATATAAGAAAAGAAAAAAGAAAATACAGAAAAAAGAAAATATAAGAAAAAAGGAAAAAGATAGAAAAGATAAAAAGAAAAAAGAAAAAAGAAGAAAAAAGAGAAAGAGATAAAGAAAAAAGGAAAAAGAAAAGGAAAAAGATAAAAGAAAAGAAGTAAAAGACAAATGAAAATAAATGAAAAAAGAAAATATGAGAAAGGAAAAAAGGAAATAGAAGGAACGAAAAAGATAAAAAGAAAAATTAATACAAGGAAAAAGAAAAGATAAGAAAAAAGGAAAAAGAAAAAAAGGAAAAAGATAAGTAAAAGAAAAAAGAATAAAAGGAAAAAGATGAGAGATGAAAAAGAAAAAATAAAAAGGAAAATGATAAAATAAAAGAATAAAAAATAAAAGGAAAAAGATAAAAGAATAGAGAAGAAAGAAAAAAGGGAAAGAAAAAAGAGATGAAAAAAGAAAAGGAAAATGATAAAAGAAGAAAAAAGAAAAAGGAAAGGAAAAAGATAAAAGAAAAAAGGGAAAAGATAAAAGAAGAAAGATACAGAAAAGGAAAAAGAAAAGAAAAGATAAAAGGAAAGAAGGAAAAACGGGAAAAAGAAAAGGATAGAAGGAAAGGAAAAAGAAAAAATAAATGAGAGAGGGAAGGGAAGGGAAGGGAAGGGAAGGGAAGGGAAGGGAAGGGAAGGGAAGGGAAGGGAAGGGAAGGGAAGGGAAGGGAAGGGAAGGGAAGGGAAGGGAAGGGAACGAGAGCTGGGCAGAGAGTAATATTATGAAGTTAATCGAGGACAAGTGCAGGGTCCTGCACCTCGGGAGGAATAACCTCCGGGTCTGTGAAAAAAGACCTGGGAGTGCTGGAGAACAATGGGCTGACCATTGCCAGCGATGTGCCCCCTGGCCAAGTTGACTTGATTTGCCCCATTCTTCAAGGCCTTTGGTATAATAATAAGTACACTAAATCACAATGTGAAAACCTTACTACAGACAACAGGTTATTTTTCCTTTGGCAGTTATCCATGGACTGTGTAGGTCTGTGCTAGCTATATTGTCCTAGTCAATAATTCTTACAAGTTAGAAAATCACACAGGTTTCTGACTTTCCTCCTAATGGAAGGCAGCAGCCCTAAGAAAAACCCAACCCAAACCATACACACACACTCACACATATGTATATGTGTCTATAACCCTTCTATGATTAAACAAACACCCAGCGTGAAAACTTTCCTCAGGTACCAGCCTTACCTGCGGAGCCACCTTCTCAACGGAGGAGGAATTTAGGCTACATCATGTGTCCCACCAAAGTTCCCTCCGCTGGGGAGCTATGGGCTGGCTGTCATTGCGGCTGTAGCTTGTGAAGTACTTGTGTGTTTTTCTGGTAGAAACTGGCTTGGTAGGTTTGGGAGTTTACTACTAGGGGCTTTCTGTTTGAAAGGCATAGGGGTGAAATAAAAGCATGTCATCTTCGTAATCAGTTATTGGAGAACCACAGTTGTTCTGTGGGGTAGCTTTTGGAGATGACTTTATAGGCGAGGCTTTTTTGGCAGCTGTAATCTCAGCTTTGCAACCTGAAAGCTGTTTGATTTGTATCATCATTGGAGGAGATTTCTGTCCCTGGGAAACATCAGAATTATGAGGTTCATCAAACTATTCCCTTGGCATTTTTAAATGCCTTACGACATTTTTAGGTCTGGGGTATAGCTGGTGCTTCTGAAAGGACAGAAGTGTGCCTGGGTGGCTTTGAGACAGGGGAGGTGGCAGACCACCTTTCAGTGCTGGCAGAGGCTGCTGAGAGGCAGGGCTGGAAGAATGAAAGGCTGGGCTCCGCTGCACAGCAGGCTTTCCCTGCGCTGCTCCTGGCAAAGCTTCTGACCCTGTTATGTTGTTAGCTGTGTGTGGATTCAGTAGACCTGCTACGTTTCTTAACGGTGGAGTTGGGTGATAAAGGGTTGCCCCTGGGATGCCGTACACAAAAGTGCAGAGGAGGTAATGCCACAGCTCCCCAGGCAGCCTCTGCAGAGTCACACGAGGCCAGAGGCTGGAGAGGCTCCACAGAGCTTCCCGGTTCCAAGTGGCAGCGGGGAAATGGTCCTCAGTGTGATAAAGCCGAGAGAAATAGATGCAGAGAGTGATTTCTGGATGCTTCAGCAAGAAAGTGTAGATTTTACTTACGCAGCAGTGGTAAGCCTCGTTACACGGGGAGTAATTTGAGTAGAGGGTGATGCATCCAATGGTTTCGTAGGCACCTGTAACTGCATCCAGGTAACCGCCCACCTGAAACAGCGTGGATTCTGGGTGGTTGTCTAGGTCAGTGCAGTTTGTAGCATGGCCTTTTTGGACTACCCTGCCTGAGAAGCTCCTCAGTTCATAGAAGAGGAGGTGTTTGTTCGGGAGGGTTGTTGTTGGTATGTACGGGAAGCCAAAGGCCCCGTGAAATTCTGTGTAAGGGACTCTGGCTTCCTCACCGGTCCGTATATGGTAGGGACACTTGGCACAGGTGTGGTTCTCTCTCTGCCAGAAGTAGGGTTTTACTGCCGTCCCCTGATTCATCAGGTACTCTTGGAACGTTGTTTTCTCTCCTGGATTCATGTTCTGTGGAAAAATCACCCTGTTTACATGCTATATAGTTGAGGGTCCTGAATGAAAAAGGAAAGTAGTAGTTGAATTTAACCCTTCGATTCGTTCTGCAGAAACACTGCGGGGGCGGGAAGGGGGGGGGGGGGTAGACTCTTAAAAAAGCACAATGAAACTTGTAGCACAACACCGAAAAGCCACCAGAGAACAAAGCTCTCTTGCAGCCTGGGAGCATTTTTAATGTTCACAAGGTAGCCTTTTTGCTAAAAGCACAAGGAAAAAAAAAATGTTTCTCTGGCTTCTGCGCTCTTACCCTGGCCAGAAGAGACTGTGTGATTAAAAGCAGGCAGGATCTGATTAGCAGATGAGCTGTATGCAATTGGGCAAAACAAACAAGTAACCACCACCCCACAAAAAATATAAAAAAAGAAGGGTATAATTACCATCTCAGCAGCTCTGGCTCGGGTAGGGGTAAATACTTAGTTGATTTCCTTTGCTGGATTTTAGGATTGGTTCAGAATTCCCACTTTAACGAATATATCAAGCTTTCTTTTCAAAACCAGCTGTTGCAGAAGAAAGCCCCCCCACCGCCTCCCCAGTTTTGGGGGCAGAAGGAGCTTTTCCAAGTGTGGTAACTTTGCTCCAGCGTTTCGGACGACAGCAGGCGGGTCCCTTTAGGTGTTTGCAGGTGCCAAGTGCTAGGAAACGAGAATATAAACAGGAATTTCTTTTGTCCAGTCAGCCTCAAGGGGTAGTTAGGCTTGGGTTTGCCTGTCAATAGCTGTTTCCTACCTTCAGTGATTATGTTTCCCTTGTTTCTTTAGCACTGTTTTCATACAAGGTTTTTACAGCTGGAAGATGGATGTTGCTCTAAGGAGTGCAGCACTGAATTTGGTTTCCATATGATTGCTGTCCCTGTGTGTACCTGTCTGGGGTGCCAGCTGGGCAGGAAGCTCCTGTTGGGCTTCTGCACTCCTGCGCTGGCAGTAACGCCGTCCCTTCTGTCAGAAAAGCCTGTGTGCTTCCCTCACTGAGGCTGTAATTCAAGCAAGCAGCATTTCATAAGCTAAATCATGCCCGGTTGGCTTGGGCAGGGTTCCAGATGGTTGCAAACACAAGTTTTGTGTAGATGAACAACTTCTGGCTCAAGTGCTGATGCAGATAATTATTATTCTTCGCTGCCACTCTAATCGAGCCACTCATCATCACTGGATCCCATTTAATTCTGTTACTGCTTTGCTGACTACTAACAACTTTTCCATCTGCCTCTTTTTCTTGCAGCTCACTTCTGCGTTCCACATTGGTTTGCCCCCTGACTGTCAGTATTTAATTTTTCTTCTTGAATTACTGATTTGATTCATTTGCTTTGTTTTCCACTCCTGACTGTATGCCAGCTTCCATGTATTTTCCTGTGTTGGAGCTCTTTTCTGTTCCAGGCTATGGTGCTGTTCTCATTCAGATTGCTTCTAATAGTTGGCTTCCTGACATCACCGATGCTCCATTTGTCATTTCAGAGGTTTTGATGTGTTTTTGATGTTCAGTTGTACTGAGGAGCGGCTGAGGGAGCTGGGGGTGTTCAGCCTGGAGAAGAGGAGGCTGAGGGGAGACCTTATCACCACCTACACTAACCTGACAGGAGGGTGTAGAGAGGTGGGCGGTAGTCTCTTCAGCCAGGTGACAGGTGACAGGACTAGGGAAAATGGGCTCAAGCTGTGCCAGGGCAGGGTCAGATCAGATGTGAGGGAAAAGTTCTTCCCTGAAAGGGTTATGGGGCACTGGAACAGGCTGCCCAGGGAGGAGGCTGAGTCCCCGGCCCTGGGTGTGTTTAACAGACAGGTAGATGAGGTGCTCAGGGATATGGTTTAACATAGAACAGGAATGGTTGGACTCAATGATCTTAAAGGTCTTTTCCAACCTGGTGATTCTGTCATTCTGGAAATGAAAAATACATTTGTGTACCTAACATAAGAGCAGGTCTGAAGAACAGAATGTCAGGAGGGATGGTATGGAAAGTTGTCACCATCTTGCCAGTTCTCCTGGAGTTTGCCCACATTATTAAGGACAATTGAAAAAGCTGCAAATATGGGGCAAGTTTCCCATTTCTTTCTGGTGCTGCTGATGTTTTTGCAGAGCCGGGATGGCCGCGTGATGGCAATGTTGTACACCAGAGATATATCCCAGTTGATGCCTATTGATGGAGGCAATGTATTGAACTTTGTTTCAGTGTGTTTAAAGGGATGCCACTGGAGAGACCGAAAGTTTTATCTCTCTCTCTCTGAAAGTTGCCTCTTTTTTGTTTGTTCGATTATTTGTTGGATGGTTTGGCCTGATCAAAACCCAGCAAATACTCAGTCTTCTCAGTTAATAACATCACATCCTTATGTGCCAGGCATCCAATCCCAAACTATCCAGTTTGATGGATGACTTGGAGGAGCATCCCCACAAGCCGGGTCCGTTTCTGCAGGTGCTGCACCGGCTCCTTTTGCCAGCGCTGTCCCTATGAGCCTGCTGCTCACTCTCACTCTCACCACTATGGGCCCCGGCATTCCCACCTGCCCGAGTCCTCTGCCAGCTCTGATTTGCAGAGACAGCCAGGGAGCAGAATACCAATGAATCCATGGGTAGGAGTGGCACAGACCTCTCTGCACCGTGTATGTCAGTCCCCTAACCGATTGTTTTGGGGGTGCAAAGAGGGAGGATGTTTACAAAAAGTACAAGACGAGGATAATGGAAGGAAGCTGACCACTCACCATGACCTTAGCATGGACCCATCCCTGGATATGAGAAAGCAGAAAGTTCTTTTTTTCCCTTCATTTCCTTGCACAGTTTTTTTCCTGGAGTAGGAAAAAAGGTCCAAATGTGTTACATGCCATCTCTTAAATTGACATATGTTGCAGTTTTGTTTAGCTTTGCTGCTGGGACAGTTTTTGTAAGCAGCAGTTACAGTTTTCTGCCAGCTTCAAAACTGTAAACAACAGCCAATTCAAGGCCAAAGTTGCTTTTGACCAATCAGAGCTGGTTAAAACACCTCTGTGAATCACATACAGGAGAAAAAAAACTGCTGGCAGACACATTTTGCCACTGGAGAAGAGAGTGAGAAGATGTAATGAGCTGTGCAGACACCAAGGCTGGGAAAGGGCTGGGGAGGAGGCGCCTCAGGTGCTGGAGAGAAAGATGCCCCTGCAGCCCGTGGAGAAACCCATGGTAGAGTGGGTGTCCCCACAGCCCATGGAAAAGGCTGAGACCCCACCTGTAGCCTGTGGAGGGGCTCCACACTGGATGGAGCAGGTGGAGACATAGGGAAGATGCTGTGACCCTACATTGGAACAAGCCCCTACCGGCACTTCCAGCCATGAGGAGAATCAGAGACACAGAGATGAGAGAGATTTGTGCTGGAACAGGTGCAACAGACTCTGTGTTGAGTCTGTTTTGCCCATGCCGTGGATGACAGAATGATCTCTCCCTGTCCTTATTTTGTCTCCTGAGCCTCTTAATATATATTTTCTCCCCTGTCCAACTAAGAAGGGGAGTAATAGACTGACTTTGGTGGGCGTTTGGCCTCCAGCCAGGGCTAAACCACCACAACATATATATGCACATATAGATGGATGTGTATGTATACATGAGTGTGTGTTAAGCAGCTAGGAGGAGTGCTCATCATTCATCTCTCCTGAAGAAAGGGCCTGTTCCTGTGCACGATGTTATTAGTAATACTGAACAGCTCAGTAGCATTTGTCATCTTCAAAGTAGTTTATAAATCTGACCAAGTGGTTAAAATATAGACTGGCCTAAACAGCTCTTTTCCTGGTATTGCTGCTGCTTAGTGTCACTTAGAACCTGTGCAGGGGAAATTGTTCCAAGTGGCTTCTGGCTTCCAGGGTCTCATTTGTCACAATGATCCTGCTGCATCCATGGAGGTAGCAAGTGGTGCAGATGTTAGTGCAGATGTTAGTTTATGCCAGTCTGAAATTTGGAATTCAGTCAGTTTCAGGGTGGGAGGTAAAAAAATGAAGGTACTCAAAAAGATGTCTCCTCTTTGGTAATCCGTGATTTGATTTCAGTGTTTGCAAGCCTGGTTGACAGGGAGGAAGAATTTTACCTGATCAGGTGCCTAGTTTGGTCCTGTATAGGGTGGCTCTCCTTGTCCCCCTAGTTGGTTGTATAGTGCTTTGAGATCCTCAAAATACCTGGGGGACTGCAGCATTGCTTGGCGATCTATAGCCATATAATTCTCTTTATCCTTCAAATGCAACACACCAATCAAAATAGTCAAAAAGCAATATATCCAAACTGTTCTTTTGCTTTCTCTGATTGCCTCACAGTTTTTAGCAGCAAGCTTGGTCATATCATCTCTGACATTAACCTTTATCAACACCCAGCCCTTCCTGAGCCCACAGGCTGTTCGCTGCTCGCAGAAGAAATGCCTGATTTTAAAAATGTAGCCTTCCATCTACCGACTTCATCACATGAAAGCATCGTCCTGATGTAAGAGATCATGTCTGGTGGATATGACTAGGAACTCAAAACACGTGTTAAGGAATGAAACAGATCTATGTTCCATACCCCTCCACCCACCCACCCCCAGTTATAATTATAATTGTATCCCTGTTGCCTCCAAATATAGTTGGGAGGGACAGGGATATAATTATAATTTTAAGAAATTGTTTGGCTTTATTACTGAAACCAGGCATCTTTAGAGTAGAGGGCAGTACCTGTTTAATAGCGCTCCCCAACAAGGTATAAATGTTCACAGAAGGAACTGGAGAGGAATGCTTTATCCAGTTAAAACCGCAGGGGAAACTTATGTGGTCAGCACGTAATTACTCAGGTTGGAAGTCAGCCAGGATGCAAGCCATATGTTCTGCTCCTAGGGAAAAAAAGCATCACGATCAGGCCTGTGCATTTTGTTAAATCCAAATATTTGCTAAAACCTGTATCTCTAAAACCACAGAGCATTTCTGCTTCATCACAGCATGGCCAGCTGGGAGGAGTTACTGGCTTTACTGATTAGAACTTGGGATACTGAGATTTATTACGGTATCTTTTGGGAGCAAAGCTGCACACATTGATTAGCTATTTCTTCTGATGTGTGATTAATAGGGAAGTATGGCAATTTTTCTTTTATTTATTCCCCAAACTAAAACATGATCCTCTTCCATAGTCTAGTACAAGTGTAGTTGTGTTTATGTCAGGGAATCTGGTGCCGCACTCAGTACAAGAATAGTTACCTTCTTTTTTTGCTGCTGCTGCTGAAATCTGAGCGTTGAAATTCTGTTGCATTTCTTAGCACGGCTTGGTTCAAAATAATCTCTGTTGGAAAGCATTTTACACATGACTTCATTCAGTAAGAAGTTTATCTGAGTTCAAAGTACGGGGGAGTCACGTGGTCCTTAAACAGCCAGAGACTTGACGTTCTTGTGCAGTCCTAAGATTTAAAAAAATAAGAAGTGAAGGGAGAAGCAGAACGCGTCTCCAAAAGGGCTGATGAACACGTCTACATGCACAATTTAAATCTGAGGTGGTGTGGTGTGACTTCCCTCCACACTCAACAATCCCAAGTTCCTTTAACATATTAGTTTGGGATATCTAGTGCAGCAGGAACGCTCACAGCTCCAGAGTGCAGCCCTGGTATTTTGCATTCTGCCACCAGGCCGTAAAGATTAGCGAGGATTTAGGTCCCGAGTTTGGAACAATTCCTGCTCAAGCTCGTGTGAAAGTCAGACCTTCATAAAACTGTTCCACCAAACTTTCCTCACCTGCACTGATGTAAATTATCACCTCACATCCACAGATTTTCCAGGGCCTCACTGCCTTTTTTAGTTGTTTCCCTTTATCTCTACATACAGAAATAAGTATTTTTCCCTTGTCTGTCTATTCAGTGAGGAATGTAAGACTGAAAAGTTTGTTTAGTTGTAAATCTTCCATCCACTACTAAATTTATGATGTCCCCTGGTAACAAGCAGTGTAATGAACAGAAGCTTTGCCTTCCTCTTCCTTTACACAGGTGTGTGGGTCAGCTAATGGTGATCATGAAAATTAAATGCAGAGCATTCCCCTATACCCACACTATCATGTTATCTCTGAGAGGCCAAAATGAAACCCTGTTTGATGTGCAGCAGGCTTTCTAAAGTCTGCAAGGTACTAGAGAGTTCTGTGCCTTAAGTGCAGGTTATTTATTCCCACCTGCTCCCTTGAAAATTACTGCTGGTTTGGGTGGTTTGTTTTTTTTTTTACCCTGGTTATAATTTCACCCCAATACCACTCTCAGCTGGGCAAGGCAGGAGGCTGGCTGCACTGGGTTTCAAACCATGCATGATCAGCTGTTGGAGATAGCTGAGATGAGCAGGTAGCAGAGGACTTACGCTGACAAATTTTCCTTAGCACTTTCTTCCATCTCTATTTTTCTGCTGATTTCCCAGAAGTTAGCAGGAACCCGGCACACCCAGCATGTTGGTGACCTCTGTACGCTTCTCAGCTGGGTTTGATGAGTTCAAGGGAGTCAATGAGTTCAGAAATCACACAGGATGGAGCAGGAAGGAGACAGAAAGAAATCAGGATTGCATAAGCTTTGTTTCTTTAGGATTTTAGGCTGAGAACCCTGCAGAAGCAGTAAAAAAAAAAAAAACCAGCAGAGAAAGGCCTGGTTTATATCAGTTGAGACAGAAGGTCTTGGCGTGATTTGCCTCAAGTGCTTAAGAAAGCTGGAAATTGGAAAATAATGAAAACTTTGTGGCTTCTTATCAAGGATTACGTTTGTTTGCTGGGTACTACAGCACTACACAGACAAACCCACTGCAGAATTGTTCACATGCTGCATACGCAGGTGGTGGAGGCCCCATCCCTGGAGACATTCAGGGTCAGGCTGTGTGGGGCCCAGAGCCACCTAATCTAGTGAAGATGTCCGTGCTCCCTGCAGGGCTGGGACTGGGTGGCCTGTGAAGGTCCCTTCCTACCTAATGTAGTCTGGAATTCTATGAAACCCGCCTGATATGTTTGTTAACTTTGTGCTGCAGAAGTTAAGCTGAGTGTGAAACTCTGAGGTAATGGGAGCTGAACAGCCTGTCCACAGAGGCCTAAAGGCCTGGGCCTGTGGCACGATGAGGGATATTGGGCATTTTCTGTATTTCAGCTATGTAAATTCTATTTTTGCTATATTAGAATTGAGAATTAGGCCCATTGGCTTGGTCATGAAGCAGAGGAAAATCTGTTACCTCTTCTGGATGAGTCTTGGAGACGGCAATAAAGGGCAGGTGAGCTTTTAGCTGGTAGCAGCTACAGGAAGCAGTAAAGTAACCAGCCAGGGGAAACAGTTACTACTAGAAACAGCCTATTCTGGAATCAGGAAGACCAGACAGTCTTACCTGACAGCCCCACCGTTCCTTGTACTTCGGTGTTGGTTCCCTCCAGAATTCATTGCCCTAATGATATTGATTTATTACGGGGTTTTTATTAGGTAAGTGCTGGTGACTTGGATGTGGCCATCAAATAGAATTTTGTTGTTGAATCAGTGCAAGTTTAACAGAAATAGATATGCAAGATGCCAGACTGGCCTGTGGGCCACTTATGTACCCTCCGGTTCATTTAAATAGTTCACATAAATCACACTTCAGCTTTGTCTTTTTTTTGTGTGTGTGTGTCTTTTTTTAATCTTTTTTTTTTTTTTTTTTAAGGCCGAATGATACAGCTGAGTTTGGTGGTATTCAACTATCAGTTTTTCCAGGAGTGAAAATCAAAGCAGGTCTACAAAACTGCCATTCATATGAACCACGTGAAGCAAATAGAAAGAAACTTAACAAAGACATGATTGAAAACAGCTACTGAATGGCTGCTAGCACTGTGCGCCTTCATCTTCTTTCTTCCCATTTAAAGAGAAGATGATTCTTGGGACTCAAAGAGCCATATGTCATTCCTGGGAAATACCACTTCAGAAAATAACTTCGGATTTAGGATCAAATGATTAATGTGTACACAGATTTCCTTCAGTGAAGATAAGCAGAGCTAGGCCAGTTTCCAGAAACAAACAGCCGAAGTTTTACCAATTACTTGTGTAAATGTCACGAGACCGGCAGAAATGTCCAGTTTATTCTTTGGGCAGCATAAATGTGGAGTATCGCACAAACATGCAGCCCAATCCTGATCTCATTTCCACCTTTCTAATTCAGGGCCCTTATTTTGAAGCAAGTTTAGCTGCGCCAGCCGAAGAACCCCTTTGAGTTGTGACTCTGTTAATGGTATAAACCGGGAAGATTAAAATTAGTTAATGCAGTAAAGAGTGACTACACCCACCAGTTCCCTCTTCCGAACTAGCTGCCTGGCAATTCAGATCAAACAGATTGACAAATGCTGGCTGTATGTCAACAAGAAGAAAGAGGACACCGGACTTTGGTGCTCTTTGGGAATACCTGTAGATGCCTGGGAATGTTTTAACTGTGGGCTTTGAGCCTGGGCATCCCCAATAGTCTCTTCTCTGCATCCCTTGTGACTTTTGGGATTACTTACCAGCACGGTCATCAGAGAACTGATACATAGGAGTGTGTGGTACGTGTTTCCAAATGGTTTGTTGGGGCTCAGAGTGCTGTTTTGATCTAGTTGCATCTCTAATCTCGTCATTGAAACAGTAGAAGAATCACGAATATTTCTCTATTTAGATGACCTGTGTTCTTTCACTGTGCAGAGATGAGTGTTTGCTGCATAGAACGATTTAAGATCTGCAGGTCTCTAATAGAATAAGACTTTTTATAGTGCAGGAAAATCTGCTTTCAATTTCTATTGTTAGGCATCATTTTCGTCAATGAAAACAAAGTGTGCTTGGGAAGCTGCCTAGAAGACGTGATTTCAGGGTATTGCTATTTTCTTTTTTATGAGAAGAGAACCAGCTTTTTTCTTTTATGCGATGGTTGGATAAAGAGATGCATTCAGTATGGATGATGGGAATTCACTCGGATGCCTGTGATACATGTAGGGCAGCTCTACATGCTTGCCGATTGAAAAGGGGGAAGCTATTTCTGTGAACAGCGCTGACATCTCTCAGTTGGTCCGGTTAAAACTCATATAAACTACCCAGAAGCTGTTTGCCATCTCAACATCTGGTAAAAACTGGAATATGAAAGAATATCTGATCCATGGATGTGTGCATTGCACAATTTAAGCTGCTTTTTTATTGGAGTCATTTAGGAGAGAATGAGGCATTTCCAGTTATAATTGAAGGTATGGAGACAATGAGAAGTTTGAGTTTGGGGTTCTTTCATATCAGTTGCACTGTTGATTAGCTTACGAGGAAGGGGAAAACTAGAACAGGAAAGTAGATGAAAACAAAGAGGAAAAACCTGCGAATATCACTGGCTAATGGAGTCCTTTGCATTTGCAGGATAGGGGACTTCCTCTCTCTCCCTTCTCTCCTGCCTTCTCCGTTTTGCTGGTGTTAGACTGCAATAACTGTATGACTGCATTCTGTTGCCTACATGATTTCTTGACCAAATCAATTGAGGTTTCCCATGTTCTCAGCTTGGTGTCATGTTTAGTGGAGGTGGGTGAACCTCAGAAGTTTCAGATGCCGATCAGATAAGCAGCCAAGTTTATCTATTCAAATGAAATCCCCTGCGTCCGCAGTTTGGTCCTTCCTGCTTCTGTTGAAAATACCTCAAAGCCCCTGGTTTGGTGTTTCTGTCTAGATATTTCAGACACTCCAGGAGTTTTAATGACCAGTTAAATTTTAAATGAACATTCCTTCAACCCTGAGGTCCTAATTGCTGTTCAGGTAGCACTGTTAAGATCTTATGGGGAGAGGAGTCCCAGCTGACTAGAGTAAAGAATGGCAAGTCAACATTCCTAGGATTTATTCCTGGCTCTTGCAGGGAGATGGTCCCTCCCAGTATTTTATCTGCTAGCAGTTCAGTTCCTGCTCTGTAATATCATTCCTCGTAACACGTCTTCCTTGCTTCTTATATAATTGTGGAATGTTCAGCAAAGATCCATGAAATGTAAGTGGGACCTGATAAAGGATGTAGCAAAAGTGCTAAACGTTACAACCCCCCACCCCGCCCCAAGTAGCAGCGAATCAAACGTTGCTGGAGCTAACAGTGGGGCCTTTGTGTTCATATGGTTTGCCTCCAAAGTCGGGTGATAACTGAAGGTAATTCATTGTTCTGTACAACCCTTTGATGCGCCTCAGAATGAAGGCTATAGTGCAAAACCATATCCTTCTAAAAGAGAAATTGAAACAGATTGAACTGGGAAAAAAATGTACATCTGGTATAGTCATGCCTTTTGCAAAAAGCTCGGGCTTTTATATCCCACAGTGAGAGAAAAATATCACTCTGATATAGGACACGCTTAAAGAACTGCAATTTTCTTTTTCTTCAGGCTTTCAAATGCTTTAGCAGGGCTGCATCTGGTTTTCTCATCGGATCTTAAGAACACCTTGGGTAATTCTTAATAGCACTCACAAAGACAATGAAGAGTTGGGTGTATGTTTTTGTCAGGTGTTGGTGCTTTGATCCCCAATTTTTATATATTTTTATGTGTGTTTGTATATATAGGTTAAGGGTTAAAGTTTGACAGCTACGTACTTGACCTCTACTACACACTGTTTTAGTGTAATTTTATGTTAATGTTTGTATAATCGGTTGAATATTACTCTGGAATATTTCTTTCTGTTCTCTTCTTCTGGAATTAGATGGGCTTTGGGGCCCCTTCCCACTCAAACCAGTCTGTGATACGATTCTATGGTAATTTAAGAATAGCAGGTGGGGAGAGAAGGAAGGGCACCCATCCTGTCATTCAGATGCAAGCCTCTAGGAAAGGACAGGACTTCAGATTGTAAAGCCTGTTGCTTTAGAGGTGCAACACTGCTCTCTCCTCTCCTTTCCACCTCACTAAACCATTAGTAACAAGACAATCATAATGGGTTGGTTAGTATTAGCTAGATGTGATTAGCGATGAGAGGTGATTGGAAAAGTCACCTTTCCTTGAAAAGGAAGAAAGGAGCAGAGCTGAGAGACAAAACACAAGGCTGGCGTGTTATCCAGTATCAGTCTAGTAAAACCCAAATCTATATCCTTGTCTGAACCCAATTATCAGCCTTGCCTGGCTTCCCTGGAGATTTAACTGTTGGGTCTCTTCCAGAGCTCAGCTGCAATCTCAGATGCTTTGCATTTTGCGATTTCAGTGTAAGGAAGTTGGCAAGTAATAGACGGATTTTCAAATTAAAGCCCAAGGAGCGGTCTGATTCAGAATACCAGGACTTCATAGCTGTAATCCTTGGATGGAATGCTGGCTTTCCCTGCGCATGTACACAAACATCGTGTTTCTCAGGGCAAAAACTAATGTCCATCAAAATAATCTAGAGGCTTGGATAGATATGGTGATTGCAGCATAGCTAGTATTGCTTTTCCACAGAGTGGAAAGGGATTTAAGGTAAATCTCCTGGTGTTCAGATTACACCAGACCATATCCCTGTGTGTCTGAATGACAGCTGTTAGCATTGCAACCCCACAGTTATCCATCCTGCCTGGCAAGCTCACCTCTCCCACAGATGAGGATGACATAACTATGAGACTTGAAAAATAATAATGTTTGCGGTGTGTCCGTTTCTTAGGTGTTAAAGGAGTTACTGGGTGAGCCAGGTCAAGAAAACAGAAAATCATTTGTATGTAAATGAAAGGCTAGAGTCTTCAGGGAGTGAACAGGAGGGAGGTTTCATCTAAATGAAATGAAATCATGATGTATGGCATGATTGCTGCCTGGATCACTTGCATTTGGATGCGTCTGGCCTAGAAAATGCCTACTCCAGCCTCAGCACACTCACACTACAAAGTGGATAGCTGTTGCTCCACATTACTGTTTGTGGTGGTTTAGGCCTGGCTGGAGGCCAGAAGCCCACCAAAGCTGGTCTATCACTCCCCCTTTCAGTTGGACAGGGGCTATTTGTTAGTGCCCCTGTCTGTGCTATCTGTTAGTGCCCCTGGCTGTGTCCAGGTTTGGACAGATCTTTACACCAGATCCATTTTCTTCATTAAGGTTGTTGCTCTGGTTGCTGCTTGATGGGAAGCTTTCCCTCAGCGTTGGTGGCAGTCGGATCAGGCTGCTAATGTGTTCAGTGTTATTGGGAGAGGCTGAATGCAGTCATTTTAAATTAAAAAAAAAAAAAAAAGAGGAAAAAAGGGCTGGAAATAACATCTTACAAAAGTCCTTGCGCGTTTCTTTGTCAATGATTCTTTGTTGGTCTCAGCCCCTGTTTCTTTCTGTAAGGATTCCGTTCCTAGGCCGCCAGGCCTGAATGGAGAATAGGAAGTCACTCCAGCTGTTTTCCTCGTGTTGGCACTCTGTGCTGAACAGGAATTGCTGAGCAAAGAACATCATTTCCCCAGAGAGATTCGCTGGGGTAGCACAAAGGCAGTCTGGATTTTTTTTTTTTTTCAATTGAAAGTTCCTGCCAAATACTATCATCAAGGGTCGGGGGAAGGAGGGAGAGACGGAGGGAGGGAAAGAAATACATGAAGTCTGCAGTCCACTTGGAAGAGCAAGAAACCTGCCTAGGAAAGCAGGAGAGTAGTGTTTTTCTCTGCCGAACTCTTGCTTTTTTAACATATAACCACTTATCCAGAGAAGAGGAACGGGATGGGTTTTTTTTTTTCCACTTCTGTGGATCTTGGTTCTGACTGTTGCTTCTCCAACAAAGTTGGAAGGATTGTGCAACTTTGCACTTGGTTTTGGACTAGCTAGTGGAACAAAAAATAAGCAGAATTCCTCTCTTAAGTGGGCACTGAATTATCAACTGTCCCATCACGCCACGTTATGGTGATAAACGCACGTCTGGTTGTGGTTTGCTCAAGCTCAAACTCTCTGTATTTAAAAAAAAAAGGTATTAAGGCTGTGGTTTCTTTGCTTTCTTTTTGCTTTGCTTAAGAAAACAAGACATAAAGCATAAATTCCCACCTATTTTTGGTAAGAGGAAGATCTAGAGCCATTTGACTTCTTGCTTGCAGCTTAAATCCAGGTTAAATCTGTAATGACTGACATGTTGCCACCTGATGCTGTCTGGTGCCGGATGGTAAATGTATCGAGTGGATTATTCCAGTCCTTGGTGTGCTGGTCACCACTTTATAAACTCCTTTATGGTACCTGACACTTTCTGGTATTCTTGCTGGCAGCATGACTAAAGAATTGCTTTGCCTTTAGGTAAGAAATTCTCTGTGAGGGAAAAACTGTGTGTTTTAGCTCATTCTTTGGGGATGCTGCAAAATGCCTTTCACTTGGGAAGGCAGTTGGGGCTCTTGCCAAATTGGCTTTATGCATGTACAGCTCCTTATAGTTCGGTTGTGGGCAAGTATGGAGTAACTCCTTATAGGATGACTTCCTCCATGGATCCCATCAGTGCTCAGAGTATAACCCAAAGTAAAAGAAGTTGATATTCCTTTGATGTATTTGTTCTTTTGGTTAATATTCCTGTGATGTACTTGGGGTTTTTTGGTTAATATTCCTTTGATGTATTTTGGGGTTTTTGCGTCTGTATTTTATTGGTTTTTAATATAACTGCATAATTATTAACTATCTGTTCTAGGTTTTGATTTCCAACCCAGTTTGTATCCCTGGGTGCAGTAACATATTGCACAATTAATTTGCTGTTTACAATGTTGTCTTGAAAAGAGTATCTTCCATCCTGTTTATTGGTGTGTTTCCAACTGATCTTTGGAGGACGAAACAGTTGGCTTCTCCTCAAACTTTTGTGTTACAGTGTTCAATCCTGGCCAAGTTTGAAGTTTGAACTCGTTTTTTACTGAGGAGAAAGTATGTTTGACTTCAACTAGATCTTTGTTTATGTAAAAATGTCAAAATAGTTCTTTAGTAATGTCATCCCACTACAATGGGGAGGGTTAGAGTTTGGTAAGTAATGAGCCGGTGCGTGTAAGCTGAACCAGATGGATTGACAGCCCATTGCTCGTTGTAGGTTTTCTGAGCTGTTTTTTTATGTTTGTGTGTTAATTATTAAGAAGGTGTGTATAAGCTAAAGGTCATTTTTTCTCTCAGCTTGTGGAGATCTCAGAAGTGGACTGGATGTGAGGCTTCACGTACCTAAGACATCCATGGACTATGTTCATGTAGTCATCAAAAAACACAGTAAATTATTTGTTTGCTTGCTTGTAATTTTGCTTTGGATTTCTCCAATTGGAACATGGAGTCACTTGTTCTTGGTTACATGTTGTTACTGTCATATTGCTGTTCCAGGCCTGCTTTTACGTAGACATGTTGTTTCTAGACAAGTTATTTTATGTAGGCATGATTCTAACGTTCTAGGCTCGGATTCTCTCTGAAATTTTCCATTGTGCTGGTACCTGAATACAAGAGGATTTCCCCTTCACAGGATTTTGTTTATGTTTTTATTTTGCTTTTTTGGACTTTGTCTAATTCTTAGGTAAAGATCACTTGGAAGAGAATTGGGGGAACTGTCAAAACACAGGCCGTTTCCTGTCATTGTCTAGAATCTCAAGCATGGTGGACTTCCATCTCCTTCCTGGCTTTTTGTTTCTGGGTTGATAATGCTGTCTTTGAATAAGTTCAGATAAAAATAGATGTAATAGAGCTGGAAATAGAAACTAATATCCTTAAATGAATATCTTTGCTTTCTGAATACAATGTGCCAATAATAATAAGACAAGGTAATCCCAGAGCACACTGAAGTGTTTACAGCCTGTGGTTCTGATCCTGTCACCTTTCCTCTGCAAATGAATCCACTAGCAGCATTTCTTCCACAAAGGAACACATGGACTAAACCAGAAGTCAAATAGCAGGAGCACAAGCAGTAATAAGGATTTCTCTTCCACTGAGGATGCTGGGGCATATTGCTCCCCAGAGTTCACAGGATTTTTTTAATAGGCATCAATGTAAGTCTGATCAAGTGGGCTGTGCTCCACTATGTACATCTGAGTGGTGCCAGTTGGCGTGACCATTGGAGAGTGGACTCTATGGATGCATTTTATTATCTATTTTTGCAATGTAATAGTGCCTAAAGGTCGTGGCTAGGGTTTGTATCATCTTGTCCTGGAACATTTTCAAGTGGGTAGAAGTCTTGTCTCAAAGAATACCATGAAAATGAAAAGGCAGAACATAGGTAGAGTGAACAATGGGAAGGATGTAGGGCAAAAGTATGAACCGGCAAGAACAAGTATTTATAGATCGTTAGTGATGCCCATCAATTACAGGCTGTAGATCATTTAAATTTCTGTTAGTAAAGGAAGTATTGCTTGCCATGGTTACCAATTGTATCATGGTAGCATATAAAAGATAAAGCCTAGCAGTGAAATTTACCTCTGGGGGCTTCTGGCAGGCTGTGGTGGCTCAGACCCAAGCAGTGGCTGAGCACCACATGCCAATCGCTCAGTCATGGAGGAGAGACAGACAGAGACCCCATGGGTTGGGTGGGTGACAAAAGCACTGTGAAAGGAGAACAAAACCAGCCTGTTGCAAATTACCCTTACCCCCGGTGATAACACAGAGTACTTTACTGACCCGACCATTACAGAATGCTGCCTGACACAAGGATGGACCCAACGCCCTGGCCACACTCGGGCTGCCCTGGGGAAGCACCCAGGGGTGCCCCTTCCTGACAAGCCCCTCTTACGGGGCTGTGGAAACAGCCTGGGCTGACTTGGCTCCTCTGGGTTGGCTGCTTGGGGAGGCTGACTGTGGCCTGGCTGGAACCAGGACACAGGCATTTATCTGTGAGCAGAAGCATCTGCAGAGGGGAAGAGCTTCTAAGAGATGAAAACAAGGAGATGCAGAAAAAAAGATCAAGTTCTGAGGGATCTTAAGTATGAATATTAAATAGATGGGTGAGAAAGAGAGTGTTAATGCCACATTTTGACTGACCTGAAGGGTAGGAATGTAGGCTCTGGGAAGCTCATGCTGCAACAGGTGGAAGACAAGGGTCATAACAGCATAAAGGAAAAAAGGTTGGAGCTGACTGATGCTGGTAAAAGCCTTTTTGCCTCCCCTAGAAAAATAGGTCACTTCCAGAAACATGTTTAGTACCCATTTTCATAATCTTGAGGTGCTCTGATCGAGGAAGCCTCAGCACTGCCCTTAGGTACACAGTGCAGTCAAGAGAGGGCCGTAGCTGGGCTGTCTCACTTACTGGTTTAGGTTAAATTTCTGCTTTCTCTGCTAAGTGCCACTGTTGGCACTTAACAGAAAAAGCAGAAATCTCAACAAGCTAGGAGGGGTCTTGATGTATGTAACCATGCCAGCACTGCAGCTCATGAACATGCCTGAGCATCTTCCTTACCTGCATAATGGTCTTATTCAATTGTTAACGTTTCACAAAAGAGAGAGAAATGTAACGGACTGTTAAAACCTTCTTTTCCTGTTGTTTTCAAACAGATATGGAGATCCTTCTGGAAGAACTTGTGTTTTGGGAGCTGCACTCGGCAGAAAAAGTCACCTGAGCAACTTTCAGAGCAGTCAGTCAGTCTTGAGGAGGCAAGTCCCTGGTGTAGAAATAGCTGCAGCTGACTAAGCGATATTTTAGAGATGGGGGAGGTAAAAAATAAACAGAAAAACAACTCAGAAACCCCAAACCCCAGCATTCCCAAACCTGGCTTGCTTTGTGTTGTGCTCAAAGGTATCCCTCCTAACTCAGAGATTTCTCTGGTCAAGCCTGTGGTACTTAGTAAACCCCTGAAATGGTATTTGTTCCTCCCTGCAAACCTAAACAGCACTCAAAAGAAAGCCATAGAGTGGGAGTGCAATTTAATGGTGCCTACTTGGCTCTGCAGCAGGGCTGTAAGAGGGTAATAAAATCTTGGAAGGATTTTGTGAAATCAGATAGAGTGAATGTAGCATTACAGAAAGCAAGAAACCCATAGATAAGATGAATTCTTGCTTCACTCCAATCATTTCCCTTCTAACCCAATGAAGAAAAGAAAATAACATGACAGCTCTGGCTTCCTGTGTTGAGCGCTGGGGAAAAGGTAAAGTCGGTAGCCCAAGCCAACTGGAAATTGACATTCCTTCTCATGTCTTCACTCCGAGCTGGACTGAAGCAGATGTTTTGTTTTCTATTGTACAAGTGGGAATCCTTTGTTGCCTGGGATTAGCAACAGCATTGTGATCTGAGACCCGGGAATCTCACTGAGTCCCCATTTTACATGAAAGCATGGTTTAGACCTAGCTGAGAAATCTGCCCACGGTGTTCAGCAGGCTTCCTAAAACTGGGTATAGGAACTTCTGAGTACTTTGAAATATGTCCCACATTAAAGGGGGACACGCTTTTGAAGTTTAATAGGGGTGATTTAAAATACAAAACCCAAGTAATTAATCTGTGATAGTAATACAAGGATTTATGGTTATTTTATCCCTGTTATTTTAATGATCTCTTAGAGGCTGTTGTGCTTGGGTAACGATGTTCAGAAATGCCAGACTTTGTTTTGGGGGTCACAACTCACAAGATAGCTTACTGCAGATTTTCCTCATGTTTAAATCTAACCTATGGAGTTAATTTTGGACATTTTAATTGCTATCTCTAACACATAATGCTGTCAAAAACATCTGATTACTAGGATTTTTTTGTAGGAACAGCATTTAAATTGAAACCCTTCCTTTACTACTCCTGGAACCTACATATGCATGAAGTGAGTGAGTCAAGGTTAAGACACACCGTCTGATTATAACTCAGTGGGTGGGAAGGACAAAGTCCTCAGGCCTTGAACTAGTTAGGTATAAATACAGAGCTAGCTGGCAAAGGTCTGTTCAGAGGAACAGAAGGCCCCAGACTGAGTGGGAAGTACTCCCAGTATCCTAAATAATAGACACTACAATATAATTATTAAGCCCAGAGTCCTCTGAGGAGTGCTTGGGTTAAAGGATATCAGAATGACACTGGTAAAAAGATTTCTAGGGGAGGAAATATAATTCTTTTTTTAAGAGGAAAACAAACAAACAAAAAAAATTAGTGAAAAAAAGTGACAATTAAGGAGATGAAACTTCTCAGAGTCAACAGATATTTACACTGTATAAGTATACTGTAAGGGGGCTGTAACAGGCGTATGTGTGGCACGGCTGTAACCAAAGCAAAATGAAACAGAGAAGAAGGGAACAAGAAAGTTATGTTTGTAAATGGGAGGTTTTGAGAGCTCATTTAAACAAGTGGTTAAATTTCCTGTTCTGGAAACTGAAGCTTGCTAGAAAAGAACATGAACTGCGGTGAGTAATTTCATTGTGAGGGGGAGGACTGAGTACCAGCTAGCCAATACTGAATTCATAAATATATTGAAAGGAAGAAGTTTCTTACGGGGAATCAGCCTGTTTATGGAGACAAGAGAGCAATTAGGGAGAGTCAGAATTTTGCTGAATCAACCCAATACGTATTTGTGCCATGGTCAGTTTAATTATTACACTTAGGTGCATAGAGAAGATGCGAAACATGGAGAAGGCAATCTTTTGAGTGGCACTTGTATGAGGGCTACTCAGCTCACAAATCAGGAAAGGGGTTTTCTTTTCCTTAATTCATCTGATGCAAACAAAACAACCCATTTTCATCACAAAAATGAACGTAGGATATTTTTTTCCCCATGTTTGTTGGACTTAGAAGCTGTGGCAGAAAACTCAGCAGTTAGAACACTGATGATCCTAATCTCACAGGAACTCAGACAGAACTCCATGCCTAAACTATCGGCTGAGCAAGATGTGGGCTGTGATGGTTCAGAATCTCCACCTGGCTGAAGTCACCAGGTTGTCCCAGAGCTCTGCTGTGTGCCAAGGCCAGCTCTGTTTGACCATGGCTGGGGAGGACCGATGGGGACCTATTGTCCTCTTCAACCTCAAACGCTTCTGGAGCTCTCCCTCTCTGCCCTTTTTAATGCATCGTGTGGCATGAGGGTTTTGGTACAAAGCTCAGAGGTTTCGGCATTTTGGTCTGCTCTTGTATGGAGCTCCTACTTCTGTCACTGTTCTTACAAGTCTATAGTGCTTGCTGAGTGTTTTATCTGTCTTTTCTTGGCCTTCCATAGCTGTTTGTTGGAGAAGGGAGTAGTAACTTTTATTAGTCCTGCGTAGGCAGTGGGCTTGAGTCTGGTCTCATGACAATGTAAATTGGGAGAGATGGGGCTGACGTCAGGATGATTACCCACAGCCCAATCTGTAATTGAGCAATGCCTTTTTTATACAATTAAAGTATTTATTATTTGCAGAAAGCTTTAAAACTGTTCAAACGAGGCCCCTGGACTCTGCTCAAAGGTAAATTTTTTGGAAAGTTTGAGTGAAAACATTTCATCCATGTGCAAGTATGAGGAGAGTGGAAAACTATTTTCCCCTTCCATAAAGGCTTTTTGCTGCCTTCTCTTGAGCAGCTCTGCGGCACGAGGGGCTAAGGCCCGTGGGCTAAAATAGTGGCAATTCTGAAGCGTCTTGGTTTCAACTTGGATCTGGGTGAGTGAGTTACAACTTCCAGGTTTGGTTTCTTCCTTCGAAGCTTGCAAAGGGATGCGGTCAAAGAGGGTTTGCTGTGAGCACCTGAGCGTGTCACACAGCACAGAACTGTAGAAAGGTATCACTTTGAAGATCCAGGGACACGTGAAAAAGGGATGGAAGGCCTCGTAAAGCGCTTGTGGCCTGGGAAAAGTTTCTCCATGTTTTGCGATGTGTGCAACTGAGACCCAGGTTCCTAGGACCTGCCATCCCTGCTCCTGCAGGTTGTTTCCAAGGAACTAAGGCAGGTTTCTGCAGGCTGAGAAGGGGCAGGTGTGAGGCTCTGAGGTATGCTGGCACTATGGATGCTCCTCTTGAGCCAAAAAGTCCAGGGCTGAGGGAGTAAAATCCACCCTCGACTCTCCATGTGGTGTTGCAGGTGGTACAGTTTACTGGTGACATATGATGCTTTGAAGTCTTACTGAAGGGAAGTCTAAGGACTTGCTGTTCCTGGAGGAGATATGCCACCTAGGTCTGAGGTTGGACGGAAGTATGCCAGAGCCTGTCAGACAGCACAGCTTGTGAAACGGGGCATGCCTATCGCATCGCGATCACATGCAAAAACAGAGGTCAAGGGAAGGCTGGATGCGCTTCCTTAACTACGGCATTTTTTGGACTTAGCATTGTTAATTACACAGCTTTATGAATCATTAATTTACTTTTACGTATGGGAGCTCTGCTGTGTTTCCTCTGGCATTTTACAGTGCAACTGGTTAATATTTCCAATCACTTGAAGGCCTCTAGTTCTAGTGTTGGCGCAGACAGCTTATGCTGGACTTGCGGACCTGGCCCATCACTGAGCTGCTGAGGACTGTCACCTCTTCCAACGCTGTTCAGAGTGGTCATCATTGTTACTCCCCTTTTGCATGGGAGTAAGGAGTCTGCCAAGGCTGCAGACAGTGAAAGATATCCCATGTGCAACATAACATTTCTGTTGCTTTGATTAGTTAGTGGTTTGAAATTCAGATTTAATTTTTGAACCCAACTGTTTTTCTTCCTGGCTGACGTGTAGCGACAGCGCATCTCATTTCTTGAAAGACTATAAATAACCAAGTTAATTTATTTTCAAATGAGGAGGATGGAGGACCTGGCTCACCTCTGTTGCCCTCTACATCAGCATGCAGCAGGTGCAAAGTATTGCCCCTGTACTGATGGAAATGACTGCACAAGGTATGTGCCTGCGAGGTACTTGCTGCTGTAAAGGGCCTCCGGTGTAGGTGAGACTGGTGCACACAGAATGTTAAGCAGATCTGAAGCCCTCCCTCACAAACTCACTGTGTAACTGGGAGGAAAGCAGGAACTGGGGTGTGCTCAGCATAAAGGAACACTGCCAGGTCTCTTTCCTTTGGTAACCTGGGGTAGGGAGCTCTCTGCAGCCAGGCTACAGGTCCAAGTCCGCAGTCACTGAAACACAACATTGCTCTCCCTAGTATTTTCCTTGCTTGAGTATCTTCAACTTCTGTTTCCTCCTCTCCGTGTGTCAGGCCCCTAGCAGAGGCAGTAAGCCTTTATTTCCAGCTGGTTTATAGGTCTTTTGCTTTGTCTTCTCGTGAAAGCATCTGCATGCCAGCTGTAGCAACAGCTGAAAAGAAGGAAAAATCATCACTCTGTGACTAACTTATTTCTCAGTGGACAGTCAGCAAGTCCTTGTTGGGCTGTAAGCGGTCAATGATCTGCAGTCTGAGAACTTTCCAGAACTCAGAAGTATTTTCTTCTATAACATTTCACTCCGAGAAGCGTAAGGTTTCATCCACAAGTAGGTTTGTATGTGTCTCTTGTCAAGAGGGGGAAGGAATACCTGCTCCCATGTGTTAGAGGAACAGTTTTGATTCAGTAGAAAGGGCAGGCACAGAGCTTGGTTACAGCAGGAATGTAGTTATTACATGTGAACACGATTTGGAAAGAACCAGACACTTAACACAAGGCTGACCACGAGTGTGGTTCATTGGTACAGATCGGTATTGTGATTAGAGTCTGTACAAGGAGCAAAACAGCGGTTCCACGAAACCAAGCTACAGACTGTTTGTACTTGGTTTTGTGCTTCAGTCCTTGACATCTTTACAGGACATCTTTTAGATTCACCAGAGCCTGCTTTGTCTTTGCCTCTTCCTGTGCATTCTGATCCTGTCTCTTGGTCTCAAATGAAGCGGTTTGATGCTACATAACAGATGAATGGATGTGAAACATTTCATATGCTTTTCCTCCTTTCCAGTATTAAATAACCAATGTTTGGACTTAAGGCATATTTTTAGGAGCCTAGCCTGAGAACAATCCTTTCTCTGGAAAAGTCTAAATAAATACATATATGTTATGTATCCACACACAGACATGCATGTTTTGGTAAAGTCAATGACAGGAGCTGGCGTTAAAGCAGGTCCTTCTGTAAGTCTGCATTCAGCACGTTTTGTTCTCTTTGAAAGACACTACCAGCCCCAGAGACATTCTTGCACTCTGCTTCTTGTGCTACAACATGGTTGTAGCTATGAGGTCTGTTAATGTAAATATGGATGAGCTCTGTCAAACAAGGTAGTACTTTTAAACTGACCTCTGTTTAGCTGGAAAGCAGCAAATACTGCGGCATAAGGAAGGCAAACACCATCCCATCCCGTATCAGCTGCTTTAATGCAGATACCACCCTGACCTATGAATATTCTTTTCCCGAGGGAGATGGGTATCGACAGACTCCAGACTTCCAAGGAACTAGAAAACAGCAAATATTAGAATTGACAGAGGATTTGGACAGTTTTTCACTGAAAATCTGTTGAAAAGTGATTGCTCAGCTTTAAGCAATGCAGTCTTTGATGTAATTCTTGTGGGGAGAAGACTTGGTCCTGTGGAGGTTTGAACCTGTGATTCACTTTGATTTCTGGGGCTAGGCTCCAGTTCATCAAAGAATCTTAAGGATTTAGTTCCTTCGATGTGTTTTGAGCTTACGCTAAGGTAAAGCTACTGCTGATGTGCTTTTCTGAACTGGCATACCTGGTAGAGTATCTCTCAAGAGAGATTAAATTCATTTGCCAGCCTAAATTATGCTGTAGGTTGTCCTGGCCATCTTGCAGCTTTCCCTTTGCAGCTAAACCAATTATCGGGAACAGTTTCTAGGAGCTTAATCATGTAAATAGATTTAAGGGATAAATAAACAAAACAACCGGATTAAGGTTTCAGTCAAGTAGGTCCAGAAGGTTTCTACAAAAGACAGACTATTTTAATATTGGCTTGGTGTTTTTTTGGCCTCATCCTTACAGAGCAATAGCTCTCAGCGCAGACAGTGAGCTTTTCCCTCAGGCTAGTTCTGATATTCCCTCCCAGATCAGCTGACGGGACACCACAGAACCGACTATCCCACTGCACATCTATCATCCTCGAGGCTTATTCAGAAATCTGTTGAGCTGCAAAATAGCTGCCATCAGTGCAGTTTTGCAGGAAAAGCCAAAGGACTTTGGCAAATTGAGATGTTGATTTTTAAGCTACGCTACATTCTAGTCAGATTGTTAAAGTCGGTATCTGCCTCAGCGTATTTGGGATCACTTCAGTATTAGGCAAATAACTTAAGTGTGCAGCCTGGCAAATAATCAGAGCAGTTGACCCATGACAACACAACTCAATCTTGGGTTTGTAACTTAAAATGATGTTCCTTGCTTTCATATGCTTCCTGATGTTAGCAGCTGCAAGCGATAACGGTCTCTGGGCCAGCACTGCTCCTGAGATAATTGGTGGTAATGCTTGTGTATAAATATGATAATACAGGTGTTGCTGGTGCTGGGGGTCAGGAGATTGGTATTCTCTGGTTCGAGCCTTATCGCTACCACTGATTTCTAGCATAAATTGTGCAGACAACTCTTCTCTGCTTACATTTATAGGTCTGACAAAATGGGCAATGAAAGCCAGCTTGAGAGGTGACTGAAATTAGTGTTCTGGGCAGACCAGGGCGCTGGGGTTTGGCCAGGCTTGTCTGGGAGCAAGTGACTCACGCAGAGAGGAATGAGGGTGTTGTGGTCTTTACCTATACAATTGTGGGTTTAACCTATAGAGAGGTAGGTGGGAAATATGATAGATTACAGAAACTTTTCTTCTTGCTTAGGAAGAGTCATTCTCTTGAGGTGGGACAGGTGAAGTTAGTCAGGGCTTGTTTTCCAGTGCTGGCTGTGCAGGGCAGCTGGGTGGGAATGCTTTCCCTATGCCCCCAAAGCCTTATCTCCCCCAGGCAGGCCCTCAACCATCTTCCCTCCCCATCTCTGAACTGGCAGCTCTGCTCCTTGCTCCTCCTGGCTCCGTGGCTCGTCACGCCTGCGCGGCCCCCGGCGCAGCCCTGCTTTCGCTACCCCCTCACTGGGAGGTTTCCCGCTCGTGGCCGCAGAGTGATGGACTTGCGGGGGAGGGAGTCTGGGGGTGCCCCCAGCTAGCGGGGCGGCCTCCTCCTGCCCCTCCAGCACGGCTGTGCTGGAGGAGGAAAGGCCCTTCCTCCACTGCTGAGCCCCGAGTTGCCGGCTGGGCGGGCTCCTCACGCCTCTGCAGAGCCGGGCAGCGGCACTGTCGCGCCCGGCCGCCGCAGCGGGATTAGGCTTTACCGCGGCGTTTAACTTCCTCGCTTTCAAAGTTGTACGAGTTCGAAGTTAAACCGAGCTTAAAACTTGCTGCCGCTCGCGAGTTTGAGCTTTTAACTGGAAGCCCCAAAGACTTCCCGCACCTGCCCCCCAGCCTCCACCGCTCCCCTCCGGCGAGCCGGGCCGCCGGTGCGCGGCTACACCCGGGCGATGGCTGGGAGGAGGCGTTTCCTTCGTGCCTTGTCCCTCTTCCAGGGACATCGGTACGGGGAGGCGCAGGCGGACGCCCCGCTTTGGGCAGCGCCCCCCGCGGCGCTCCGGCCCCGCTGCCGGTCCCGGCGCCGCTCCGGGCACGGAGGAGCGAACCCGCCGTAACTTTTCGGCCGGGGCTGTCCGCGATAAACAGGAAGCCCCTCGGCGGGGCCGGGCCGGGCCGGGCCCGGGCCGAGGCGGGGCCTGGAGCGGCCGCCCTCCCGCCTTCCGCGCCGCGGAGCCGAGGGGCCGCACGGCTCGGCTCGGCCCGGCCCGGCCCGGCCCGCGGCGGCGGCGGCCGCTGACAGGGCGGTGCGGCGGCGGCGGCAGCAGCGGCGTGCCCCGTCGAGGCGCCCGGGAAGGCATCGAGAATGAAATTGCTGTGGAAAGCTAAAATGGTAACCGGGTGTTCCCCCCGCTCCCACCCTCCCATCCCTTCCCCTGCCCGCGGGGTGCCGGTGTCGGCGGGGAGCCGGGGTGACTGGGCGCGCTGCCCGCCACTTCCCAGGGCCGCTTTGCTTTTCCTCGCTCCCCAGCGATGCTTAATCCGCAGGAGTAACTAACTGTGTGTGCGTGCGCGCCTGACGCGGGGAGGAAGGCTAGCCCCCTTTGGGGAGAAGGGCTAGCCCCTTGGAGAGGAGGGGTAGCCCTTTGGGGAGGAAGGTTAGCCCTTCGGAGGAACTCGGATTCGTGTTTTCTCTCCCCGTCGCGGAGGCTTGCGCTCCTTTGTACGGTCAGTAAGCGAGGAAATGAGGAGTTATCGCAGCACATCTTCGGCTCAAGTTTGGAAGACACTGCACTTCTTTTTCCTTCTGTCTTTTTCGACCGCTTTCTATTGTGAGTTTTAAAGCGTCGACTCTGAAGTTGGGTTGGTTGGCTGGGGTTTTTTTTTGTAGCTTGAAATAATAGGGTTTGGAAAAGCAAACTGTGAGGGCTTTAGATCCCTCCTGTCAAAAGAAATAAAGGGTTGCTGTATTTTAAATGCTCGTTAGCTTCAAAGTTTAAGGGCTGTCTGCCGAAGTAATTCAACAGTTTTAAAACGTGCAATTCCTTCCATAAATGAAAAGCCAAAGAGATTAATTGCTTTAGAAAAGGGGGGGAGGGAAGAGGGGAGAGAAGACTGCTAATCAAAACCAAACTATTTCCTTAGAAAAGACTTTATACAACTATTTAAAATATGTGCTAGTCTAGGAAAAACAGTTAAATGGAAAGTGAGGGTATCTCGATACCACAGGAAAGGAAAGCTTGCCAAGAATATCTCCAGTGTTCCCTCAATCTAAAAGTATCCCGTGTCGCTTTGATTGTCATATTTACTTTGTGCAGCCCATCTTCTGCCCTCAGCTCGGCGTGAAGTGGCTGAGCACCTGGTATAGATTGTGGTTAGCAGAAAAAGGGAAAATGTTCCTTTCTCTCTGTTTTTTTTCCCCTTTTCCTGGCAGATCACCATTCAAGACGGGGGTGAAGAGGTAGAAGAAGGAGCTGTTTACCATGTCACCCTGAAAAGAGTGCAGATTCAGCAGGTTGCCAACAAAGGAGCAAGATGGCTAGAGGTAAGGAAGGCTGGCGCAGGGCATTTTGGAAGGCTGCTTATGGACTTTGGAGCTTGCTCTGGGGAGCTGAATTCCACATGAATCGTTATGATATTAACTTTTAGCACTGACTGCTCTCGCTAGGTTTGGTTTTTTTTAAATGCAAAACACTGAAGTTGTCTGTCTGGGTCATCCGAAATAACTCTCTGCCCATGTTCTTCCTCTTTTCTTGACATGTAAAAAAAAGATCTGACCCATTGTGGCCATAGATCAGATCATACTTTGTGTAGAAACAAGGATGTTACCTTACAGCCCAAGAAGCTGAACGTTTAACAGCTCTTTCAGGCTGGGCTGTGACTTGTTTCTGCTCTTAGGAGCCTATCTCTGGTCTCCCAAGCAAACAGTCCTGGTGTTTTAACAAACGAAGGTCTCTTAAAAGTTAGCATGAGCTTCCTCAGGACTGAAGTAAATGTATTTTGGGTCTTGTATTCATCTTTCTCAGCTAGATGAGACATCAACTGTCTGCAGTTCTGCAAGAGTGACAGCTCTGTGCTGTTTTCAAAGGTGTGTTTCAAAGCATTAAGGCTGTAGTGGTAAAAAATTTGAGCTTAAATGCACACACACTCGATCTGGCACGCTGCTGAGTGCCTTCACCTTTGCCAGTGCCCAGCTGACAGAAAATGTCCTTGCTTGGTTGGAATCGGTGCAGCTGTGGCAGTCAGAGCTGGGTCTTCAGGAGGTGGCCATAGCTTCCATATTATTTTCTTAGATTCCTAACTTTTTGGTTTTGAGATCGAAGGCAGTAAGTAAGACTTGGTTTGATGGTATTTTGAAGACCTCTAAAACTGCCCAGAGGTTTGTATCCAATAGTCGTCTTGTGAAGTTCTGTGACACAAAGCAATACAGCAGTGTTAGAACCAGAGTCAAGGAAGATAAGCAAGTTCTGCCCTGAATACAGATAGTATTCTCCTCTTCCCATGTTTCCAAGAAGCACGTGGAGTTCTAATCAGGATAGATAATTTTGAATCTACTTTGAGTGGCACATTTCCCATCTCTGCCTCCTGATTTTTTTACCAGGAAAAATACTACAACGTATTTTTGAGCTCCTGTAAATTTCCCAGCTGGTGATCTTGTGTAAGATCATTTTGAATGTGTCTGTCTTTCATAAACGTCCTGTAAAAAAGTAGAATTTTATCCTTTTTTAGGTGCATTGTTCCTCATATGTAGAAGGAGTTTGCCAGGTCTCGTTTGTGCTCTCAAAGGAAGAGCACCTATGTGTTCCTGAGATCATCTCTGTGGCTGATGGTGCTGATTTTGATAGGAGGGCAAAGGCATGGAAGTGGCTTTTGACTTTCTGTGGCTTGTGTTAGTATTTTCAGGCCAGAATTGAGCCCTGTTTTGGGGGATGGAGGTAGTGTGTCAGAAGTCTGCACCTGTTCTGGCCATAAATTGGTGACCAGCTCCCAGGCTAGTGTCTTTCATGGGCAAAAAATATCAACGTGTGATTTTAAAATGTTTTTAAAGATGTGGGCTGTTTGTTTCCTTCAAGCTCTTCAGAACATAAAACTATTTTAAGCTCTTTTTGTGATCTTGTTAATGGCTTTACTGTGGTCCTGAAGTCAATAAATAGCCTCTAACCCAGAGCATCATTTATGAAGAGCCATCCCCGCCCCCAGCAATCCTGCCTTGAAAAGCAGAAATGGCTCTCTCATAATTGCCATCAGGTGATTGATTGATTTTGTTTTTTCAAATCTGGAGTTTGTAAGGGGGTTATGATGTTAAATCTTTTCTATGCTTTGAGATTCATAGCACTAAATTAAGAGGCAGTTGGATTTATCAGTGGTGGTCTGATGATGCATAAGTCAGGTTCAGGTTGAAGAACAACCTATTTGTATGCCAGGCAGTATTGAGCCTTCAGTGACAAACATAGTCGCTGTTACCGACTATGTTTACCTTTTAAAAGGTAAATCTGACATATTTTTAATATCAGTTTGGGCCCTGTAAAGGTCTGCTTAGCAGTTTGCCCTTCTCTGAAGCACTGAGCATCTCCTGGTTTATCTGTGCAGATCAAGTTCCTGGTGACCTGAAAACCCCCGAGTCTTAAAACCTGGTTGTTGCGTGTGGCTATGAAATACTGGTGGTGGTAGAGTAGGGGGTTGGTCCGGTGAGGTTGGTTCTTGGTGAAGGTGCATTTGTGAAGCAACTTGGAGGCTCTTCAGCTGAAAAGTGCTTGATGTCAAACGATTTGATGGGTCTGAGAGGAATGCAGATCTGACTGAAGATTTCACAGAACCTCTGTGGGAAGGAATATGAAGGTCTTCACTATTCTGAGTGTGTTGGGTTTTATTACCAAGTCCTTTAATCACTGAAAAGCTCGAAATCTTGCTTAAATACGTTCTCGTGCAGGTAGCTGTAAGTGGATGAACTTTGCACATTTATCAAATCTCTTAATAAGCCTTTCACAAAATTCTCTGTCCTGAGAACCCAGCTAGGGTTCTCAAGTGGTTGGCCCTGTTACCAGAGAGTGGTCTGTTTGAAACCCAGTCATAACATTACAGCTTAAGCACCGTATACTTTTGTCTATGAAAATACAGAAGTGTCTGTCTTGTGTTTCAAACCTGTACGAACAATGAAAGACAAAGAGGCTGTGACAACGCAGTCATGGGTAGTGCCACAGCCTTCAAAAGCGTGAAGCTTTTGTATAAACAAATTTCCTAGCTTTAAATTAATAACTGTTATTGAAATTGAAATAATAGTTACTGGTTTTGCTGCTGAATGCTTAGTCACTAGATAATTAATGAAGCGTAAGACTTTAGGCACTGCAGTATTAGGAAATATTAAAAGCTGTAGTAGCTCTGTTTTGTGATGGATGCTGCACGAGGACTATCCTGCCCTGAAAGAACTTACAGACTAAACATCCAGTGAGGCTTGTACATACACCTGTATGTCCCCTTGGCTGGCAGTTGGTATTTAAGGTGGTGGTGTGGGTTTTGCAGCAGTCAATGTTTTTTCTTAAGTTACTTGCAGACATGGAGGCAATGGAGAGTGGTAACAAAACTTGAGAAGTCAAACGTAACTTCTGGAGATGTTGGGAGAGGATCCCTCCCAAACATGACAGGCTCAGCAAGAGAGAAAGCATGGAGGTGTTTTTTTGAAAAAGAAAAAAAAAAAAAAAGTGGGTCTTGGTGTCTCTGGGATAGACCTTGAGAGGTCTCCAGGATTGAGACAGATGGTGCTGAGGTTGGGAAGAAGCCATGAAAGCCATGGAAACCAAGATACCTGGCCTAAATTTTTTGGTGAGAGAGGAGGATAGAGAAGCAGAGATTTGTATGTATGGATGGCACCCTCTAGAAGAGGTCGAGGAAAGGGCTTTCTGGAGTGGTCCCGAGTGGACCGTCAGCATCACTGTGAATGGCATTACGTCATGCTAGAGAAAAGCTTCCAAAGCTATACATGAGCTGCTTTAAGAAGGGTGCTTTAAATACCTTCGAAATTCTGAAAGGAGAAGAGCTGGAAAGTGCCAAGTCTATTATGAAATATTTTTGTGTTTTCTTAGTGCTGGTACTATTTGATAACTACTTTTCTGAGAATCTTCTGGTGTTTAAAAAATGAATTTTGAATTACTGTCTCACACTGTGACCACAAGTTTGGCTCCTAATCACCTCTGCAGTCACAGATGTTGGCAGGAAGCTTGTGTTGAAGAGTTCAGTCAGAAAAACATCACAAAAACTTGTGGCTAAGTAATCTGTATCCCAGGTAGGACCTAGGACGTAACCTTCTCTTTGACACAAACAGTAGATCATAAAAGAAGTTTCAGTTTGGATTTATTTTTCCTTTCTAACACTGGTCTCCTAAATACGGGTTGCGATTTAAGTGCTGCCTGGAATCATCAACGTTTTTGGAACATGCGAAGCCTCAAATTTTCTCTGAGCCTGCTCCTGCCCTCCCATATGCCCTCCTGAGCCAGCTCCAATTTCTTTTTTATCTCACTCTTAAGTCCCAGATGTTCTTGTCAAGCATAGCTTCCTGTGCAACCAGCAGGCAAGGACTTGGCTGGTCTCAATCCTTGCTGCAGCTTGCTGGTTTGTCTCTTGATTTATAGCATATGTGTGTCCCTTTTGGCTAAATAAGACTCTTTGGAATCAGGTCCCTGCAGCCTGTCCTGACCGCCCGGACCAAGGCCAGGGTGTAGTTCTGACTGTATGTTTGGCAGAAGCAGAAAAGCAGTTCTCAAGGAGCTGACAGGCTCCCTACAGAAACTGGGTTGCGCTGTTGTCTGCTCTGAATGCTGTCTTTCTCCAAGGAACTATCTTGGAGATGGAGAAGGAAGAAAGCTGGGGTGTGTTCACATTGGTTTTGCATGGTGGAAGATGCCTGTCAGCTGCAGGAGACCAGCAGAGAAGGTAGATAGATTTCAGAGGGGACCAAATTAATTTGACCTATAGACAGGTACAGAGTTATCAAAAGGAAAGCCTTGGCCCCTCATATGGCTTGCCTTTTGGTTTTGAGTAGGCTCCTTCCTCCTGTCCTTTCTTTCAGTTGTGGACCTACCCTAGCATCACAGCCCTCATAAGTGTGGAATACTCCTCTGCTTGCTTCTTCTCGGTTCAGGTTCAGGCCCAGACCTCTGCTCTGGGGATATTCCAAGCAGCACTCTTTGATGCGGTCGACAGCAGCGTGTGGAACAGCCGCTCAGAACTGAAACCTGAGCTTATTATGAGTTTTCGAATGGCAGCCTGAAAGATTACTGTCTTTTACTTTCCCAGTTCCGAATACACAGTGCCTAATTAGAAGGGTAACTGGTTTTGTTAGCGCCGTGTCATGCTCTCAGAGGAGCTTAAAACCTCCCATCCCAAGCTGTCAAAAGGTGACAGGGTGTCAGTGCTTTAATCTTGGGGTGTTAATAACACAGAGCTGAGGCTGTGGGATACTTCTGCGAGGCCACGCGGAACTAGGGACAGAGACCTGGGCAGCCTCCCTTCCTACAGGGCTGTGCAGAGGTATCGGTCCCAAATGGTCCTTGTGTTACGTGGAACAGCAAGAGGTAAAGGGAGGCCTTGCTGGGGACTGCGCTGGTCTGGTTTTGCTCTGGTTGTGTGTGGCTGCATGTCAGAAATCTCATAGCAAGCCTGTGTACGTGGGGAAACTCACTTTTTGATATACTTTTTGGTTTCCCTGTGACAGGTAGGCATATAATGTTGTCCTGTACTTAATTGATCCCCACTGGGAATTCCTCCAACAGCCAGGATGCCTGACTCTGTAAACTATACTTCTTGGATGGTTCTCCCTGAGGTGTAGCACCTTAGCTGTCTTGCTGCTGACATCTCTGGATGTTACCTTGCTTGTTCAAGAAGGAATAAGTGAAAGGAATACTAAAAAAGAATTAAATCAGCTTGCTCTGAGAAGAAACTGGTGTTTTCTTTGAGCGCCAGAAGATCTAGGTCACTTGTTGGGTTAAAGAAGTGTTGGCAAGGAACGTGGCGATGTGTCATCGGAAAGCCTGGGAGAAGCAGCATACAAACTGGGCTGAGATGCTGTAAAGAGAATAGCCCTGGAGAAACCATTAGTTTTCCAGTTTGGGTTTTGATGTTTTCATTTAAGAAACAGGCTGAAGCATTGCGAGCGCATTAGTCACGCTCAGATTTAAATTTAGCCTTGGTAAAGCTAATTAAAAATGTTTGGTGACAGTGTGTAAATGCAGGCTTTGAACTTGCATCTTTTACTACCGCTGCAGGAATCTGTTTTTCTAAATATATAACTTCCTATAGCCAGCACTCCAAGGGGGTACAGCGGTGTGAAGGAACGAGTGCAGAGCGAGCATATTATGGCCTAGCGCTGTGAAGAAAATGGGGATGCCTTGTGTGAGAGGGGTAAATGAATGGTAACTCTGTGGGAATCCTCTTCTTGCTCACCTTTGTGTAGCATCTTGTAAACAGGAGGCAGAATGTGTGCAATGTCTTGGCATTGCTAGGTAAGGGAGTATCAGAGATTGAAAAATACCATCTGTGTGCGTAAGACCTTTGGTTTTAAAAAGCCACCAGCAAACCAGTGTGTCCCTCTTGTATTTGAAATGCTGTGTTTTTAGTGGATGGCTCGGACAGCATCAAAGCTGCTCGTGTCCCATGGATGTGGACTAGGTTGACAGACCATTCTTTGAACCCTGGGGTGGTATTTTGATACATTTACTGTACTTTTCTGTATCTCCTCATCATTATCACGGATCCATCTGGACCTCATTCCTAAAGGGCTGAGCAGCTGACCAGCAGCTGTCTCCAGGGAGTTGTCACGGTTTGCCCCTGCGGTCTCCCAGAGCTGCCTTTGCCCTTGATTCACCCCCAAAATGCTCTCTCTTCATCTTCAGTGGCCATACAAGCTCTTGAGAAGTAACTCATAGTTCTTCATGGGTGGTACACCAGCATGTAAGTTTACACTTAGGGCCCAACTGTGAAGTCTGTGTTATGTTTTTGCACATTCTGGGATTAGAATTTTATTGACAGGTGTAAGAATGTGCTTTGTTTTGGAATTTTTCAATGAAATCTTAAAGCTGCAAGTGGATGTAGAAATCCATTCACTGTTTGTGGAAATCTCTCCACCTCCGACCTGCCTGAACACAGCTGCTTTGTGGTTCTGTTCAGCACCCTGCCACCAGTAATTTAGGGACCGGAAGGGAAGTAAAAACGTATCCAAGTGAAACGATAATGATCTTGCATTCTTACATGAGCTTTCATCCAAATAACCTTCAAAGCGTGGTCACAAAATTTCACTGGACGATGTGAAATATGTAGTAATGTTGCATAGTACAGAAATACCATTTGGGTAGGGCTTAAAACTCCAGAGCTGTGCTGTTGCCTGGGATTTGGTAGAGTTCCCCTTTATTAGGGGGGGTGGGAAGAGAGGAGAGAAAAGTGTTTCTGGGACAATGTGACTTTAAAAAGGCTGCTTTTTTTTTTTTAATTTGGGGGTTTCTGAAGAAGTTGAAGCATTAGGAAAAGTTCTGGGGGATACGAATTAGCCGTCAGAGTTGCACGGTGCTATTTATTTAGTGGCTTTGTGGTGTTATCACGTGGATATCTTCCCTGCGTGTGGCGTATGTGCCGCAAGGAGCAGCTGCTCAACAATACGCAGCAGCACGTTGAAACAATTTAGGACCAGAAGTGAATTAATTAAAACCACTTGGGGAGAAGACCTGAACTTCTGAGAGTCCAGAGTTCAGCAGAAGCATTTGCCCACCGTGCTACACCAGTTGCAAAAGCAAGCTCAGATATTAAGCTGAAGTGAAGGGGAATGAAGTGAAGCTTAGAAGATATAATAAGGAGACCATAGTAGCGCTTTGAGTGTTCCTCATCTCAAACATTAGGGAAGTAGGAAAGGGATTCCCAGATGAGAAGGGATTGTTGGCATTTGGAGAAGCTAGGACTGTTAAATTTGCATCTTGGCGCAACGAAGGTCGATGTGAAGGTTTAGCAATAAGCACATGTGTTAAATCTTTACAGGATCGAAGCTCTGTGCTGGCAATGAATAGGAAGAGAGAGCGAAGGCATTTAGAACGGCAAGTGGAGAAGGGACGCTCCGGGGAGTGTTTGGTGGTTTTGAAAGCAAGGGGTGGGAAAAAGAAATGTGTCATTTTACATTGCATGTAATTAACCTGAAGGACTCACTGCTGGAAGAACTGAGTGAGTCCAACTGAGTCTGGAAGGGTTCAGGAAGCATTAGATGTTTATACAAATAATTAGAACAAACCCATGAATACTATATGAGATTTAAAACAAAAGTCATGCAACATTTTGTGATTTTTAGGTATAAAGCAAACACCTCCAGCAGCTGAGAAGAGTCTTTCTCTTTAGAGCAGTTATTCTGTACATTATGGGTGTTATTTCTCCACCTTCCTCTATAGCATCTGGCCACTGTCAGAGGGAAAAACCTCTAGTTTAGTTTAAAATGACAATTATTATGTGTTGCTGTTTTTAAAGTTCTGGTTTCAATTTGTTTGCAGCAAATACTTAACGAGGCAGAATAAAATTGAACACAGCCCCTCATAAAAAGAATCATGAGAACTTTTAATGTCCAAAGATGTCAGGGCCATATTGCCACATAGTATGGGAGTTTCTTGTGGGCTGGTTTTCCAGCAGTCCTATGACCTCCTCCTGGTTGATGAGAACTCTGGGTGCTCAGATCCTGATTTTTTTTTTTGTGTGTGTGTAAAATAAAAGTCGGAGTTTAGATTCTGCAAATGTAGGAATCATGTGGGTTGCACTTTGCCCCATTCAACTTCCTAATAGCCGCTTTAAAAATAAGTCAGCTAGTACAGAGTATGGTACTCTACATGTGGTCTCATCAGAGCTTTTATGCAGTGGAAGAATAATGTCCTTTGACTTGCTTTGGTACCCCTTATTTATACTTTGCAGAATTGTTTGCTTTTTGTTGTCGCTTCCAAGCGTTGTGCTGAAAGATTTAATGTTCTGCCTACTCACCCTTCAGATCTTTTCTCTGATCGCTGTGCCACAGTGTGACCTTTGAGGGTGGTACTTTCAACAGACTTTTTTGCTGGCCTCTTTAAAATTTTGCTAGGTTTGCTTGCACAAGCCATCTGTTGCCCATCAGAGCTACCCTTTAACAGCTTTGGCAACCAAAATAAAGCTCTGGTGGCTTCCACCGTAGGTGTGAAACTGTCTGCCATTTTCCATGGTAGTGCTCATTAACCTTTTGCTCTCTCAGGTGATCAGGTTTTACTTGTTCCTCTCTGCCACCAGTTTGGGTCCAAATACCAATTAACATCCCAGCTTTTGCAGCCATCCTCATGTAGCTCAACCCCACCGCAGTGTGGAAGTTATCCCATGCTGCAGACACCACTGAAATTTGTGATGGCGGTCCCTTAGCCACTGCCGCTCCTCTTGCCTCCCGTTGCTCAAACCAAAGTGAGATCTTCACTGAGAAGATGCTGATGGCTGCATATGGTACTGACCTCCTGAATTATTATTGTAATGGCCCCGTTGTACCAAGTCGAGGATGATTGTGATGCTGGATTTAGACAGGTCAGGAGTCCCATGCTCAGTATTTGTTTGCTAAGGGCTGACCTCACGGCTTGAGCCGACCAACTTCTCTTCTAGAGTAATAAAGTTACTATTTGTTTTGAGATTTAATTATCAGAGGAAGGGGGCAAACCTGTAGGGGCAAACTTGTGTGCTTTAATATGACCGTATATAGGTTCAAACCTAGGAGAGAGAAAACTCTGGACATGCAGGAAAAGCTCTGTAGCAGGACAAGATCCTCCTGATGTGCCTGGAGACTCTGCGGTATGGTCTTTCTGTTGGAATTTCAGAGAGCAATATACTCTGCAGCTCACAGATGCTGACACTTGGCTGCTTTAATCCTTTCTGTGAAGAGCAAGGGGCTGCCGCATGCAACACCAGAGTCTGTGTCCTCCTTCCTAAAGCCTCCCCACAGAACCCTGGGAGCGTGGCACAGGGAGGAGTGCCTCTCCTGTGGAGGGTGGCCGCATCAGAGTGGGCCGCTGCAGCTTCGGATGCTGCGTGGGCCTCCAGCTTCGGGCCTAGGCCTGCAGCCACCAGGCTGCACTGGCACTAATAAGGTGTAGGAATTGAATGTGCTTTTGTGGAGTGATCCTGTTGTTATATTCTGTTCTTTCATCTGTTTTACATTCTTCCCACCTTTTCATTATGAAAACAATTTAAGGGATTATTTTCTTTTCCCGTCCCGCCCCTTCAGCTGCTTTTTGCAGTTGCCTCTCTCCTCAGGAAGGCTCAACCTTCCTCACAGTCACTACTTGTTTCTTCCTTTCTGGGGAGTCCACGGGCTCTTTGTGCAAGAAAAACAACGTGTTTTTACTATAAAGTGACTTTTTCTATTGAAAGGTCTTGGAACGATGAAACAATATGGAATTACTGAACACTTAGAGAGGTGTTCAAATCATCATAGCTGTTGGGCTTCGAAATGGAGACGTGTGGTATTTCTCGTGTAGAGGCTTAGATGTCATGATCTCTCTGGCTTCGACCCTTAAAAATCAACGATCTAAACTTCTGAGTATCTATACATCCAGAAGCAGAAACAAACCACCACATGTTAAAGAGCTACCTAGGTTTTTATTTCCTCTGATTTATTTTATTTATTTATTTTATTTCCTCTGTTTGTGCCCAGTATAATCTTACATAAAAGCTCGAATGCACCAAATCCGCATAAAATGACTCGATACAAGTGCAGAGTGGCCTTCAGTTATTGGTAGTAGTTTGCTGGTGTTGGGATGCAGATGACAATTCAGTATGCCCTTCAGGATTAACTGTTGCCTTCGGTGTGAAAGAGGTTAGTTATCTAGGTGCTCCTGAGGCGCCTTTGGAAACCAATTTAAATATTACATGCAAATCCAACAAGAAAATGATTGTGAAGATATGCCTACACATCCTTTTGTCTGTTTGCTTGGTTTATAGTAATCTCTGGCCATACCTGCGGCGCATTTTGTATTTTTAGAGTAAAAACCCTTTAGGGCAGGGATGGTGTCTTATGTTTTGACGTGGCAGCCATTGTGCTGGTGCTGGAAATGTTTCAGAAGCAACAATAACGTATTTCATTTGGAAGTCAGATCTTAGGCTTTTGCATTCCTCCCATTGAGTGCTTGGGATTGATTCTGGCTGTGCTTTTGGTCTGCTGGCTCCCTGTAGCATACAAATTGTGAATGAACTCTTGCACACTTATTTAAACCCGAAGGCTTGCAGTGTTCTTCGTGCGAAAACAGTCGTTTTGTCTGGAACACATCAGGTGACTGTTGAGTGAACAGGGCAGAGAAAAACAGAAGCACACTATTAACTCCTGATGGGTAATCAAACAACCATCCCCTCTCCCCCAGAAAAAGAGAACGGACAGTAAATATGAACTATTTCTGTTTCATCTTACGCGTATTGCTCTCTTTCCCCTTTACTTGCAACCTATACTTATTTTGCATCCTGACTCAAAACTTCCACATAATTATGTGATTGTTTTGATTTGTGGCCATCGCCTAAGGATTGAAGTTCAGCTGCAGTCATGCAACCTAACATTCTTAACCCAAAATACAAATCTCTGCTGCTGGGTCAGAAGAGATGGGTTAATGGCCGGGTGCTGCAGTTGCAAAGACACAGTGGTTTGTGTAGGTATGCAGTATATTTAGTTGCCGTGTGCTTACATAGCTTGTCATACAGAATGCAGGGTTTGTCATAGAGAAGGTAGCTGTAGGATTGGTCTGCATGTGTCTGTAGTCTGTAATCTACTGAAAGGTGTTTCAGAACCGAGTGAAGTATTTGAGCTGTCTGATGCCTTTGGTGCTATTTTACCTGCTCAACACCCCTTCCTTTCTCCTTTCTGGTTCTCAGTATGTATCTCAGCCTGGGAGCTGTAGGCAGGCTTTGGCACCCACAGACTTCCAGGACAGGCTGGAAGCAGTGAGAGTGTAGGGGGGAGGAAGAGAAGTTAAGGTAAGGGTTGTTGGCCGGAGCAGTAATTACCGTTTACTGTTTGTGGGGCACAGAGGAACTGCCCCAGCTGCCTGTTCCCTCTTAGGGACCCTCTCTAATCCGTACCTGTAAAAGCTTTCTTTAGTTTGGATAGTTAATCGCTGGCTGGTTTATGCGAGTCCAAAGAGACTCAGTAGATTTCTTGCCTCGTGGAGATGCTGAGTAACACTTCCTTTGCCTCCAGAAGTCAAAATATTTTACAAAATGCGCTGGTTTTACTGCCAAAATGGGCAATAAAACCCATTTCCTCACTTTCATTCCTGTGCCCTGCTCACTTAGCTGTTTATTTTGAGTATTTATTTACTTCTGAGTTTGGCATTTTGGCATTCCTCAGCACCAGAGAGAGGATGATGCTGAGTTTCACAGCAGTAACCCTCATCTAATCCAGAAGGACTTTGGGAAGATGCTCAACACGGGCCACACTGTCTGCTGGGTTAGGATAGAGTATCTGGTAAATGTCACTTGATGACAGCTGTTCCTCAAACAGTCTAAAATGCATGTGACCAGGAGTCTTACCTGACTTACTGGTTTCTTCTTCTTGCTTTTCTTACTTGACCGTCCGATCAAAACCACTACAAAGGAGTATTTGTACATACTGACGTATTAGGAAAATAACAGGTCTCCAGCGTGCTTAAGAGAGAGAATGAGATCGTGGTGAGCTGCAGACCTGTGAAACATGACAATCAGAAATGAAAAGGGTCTAAGTAACCCGATGTTTCAGGTTCGCTTACTGAAGACAGCCAGGCAGACGAGAGAAGAGGGTGCGAGGGCTTTTTGTCTTGGTGGGTTTTTCCAAAGGTCGTCTGGTGAGAGAGGTGGGAGTCGGGATGAGAAGGAATTTTTTGTGGGTAGGAAGGGGTGAGAAAGTAAGTGCGTAAATTGTACCAAATAGAGATGGAGAGTTGCACAGATCCCTCTAAGAAGCGAGCCAAATTCACGGGAGGATTTTACATGCCCCGTGGCTGAGTAAGTCCCACTGTTGGGAAGAGCTGGGCAACGTGTCATTTGTCCGTAGACCTCTTTGAAGATTCAGTTTCTTAATGCGCTTGCTTAAACTCCTTTGGATGCACGCATCAGGGTGATGTGTAAATGAGGGTGCTCTGCTTTCGCTTTGATTCCTTTAGAGCAAAATTCACCGATACCCAAACAAGCCTACATTTGCATAACTTCAGAAGGTGCTAGAAAGCACAGCTCAGCACCATGGCATGCTGTTCTTTCTTATTTTTCCCCCCTGAGTGGCTTTAAGTAGCTGCAAGGTGCCGGAGTGAAAGGGTTCTAACTGAGCAACAGCATTTCTCCAAGAGGCTTTTTTTCCTTTCTCTTTTTTTCCTTCTTTTTTTTTTTAACCTCTCAATCTGACCCACAGCTTTTGTTACTGTTTGTCAGCTCTTCAGACAGATACCAGCCAGGCTGTGAGCTCTAAGGATGCGAGAAACTGAGAATGCCTTTTGTATAACGATCAGGGAATTAATTGGTCCTGGAAACTCTGGGTTGCTGCCAAGAGGTTATTTATGTGGTAAGAAAGGAAAGGAAAAGGGTGGAGCTTTGGAAATCCAGGAATACCCTTGGCTGCCGGATCATAGGAAAGAGCTCATAAAGTTATTTTGGCTTCCGAGTTTGGTGCAGTCAGTGTGCAGAATTCTGGGTTTCAGCAGCATCCCAAGGAGGAAATGGGATCTAGCAAAAGGGAGAGAACTCTGCAGAGACCTCCATCCATATTCGTGTTACTTCCAAGTGCATTGTATGATAAAAGCAGCCGCTCTTGCAGAGGCAAGCATCTATGCTTCCTGTGGTCTGCAGGGCTGCGTGAGATCTGGCCACCCAAACCCAAAGCTCCTGTTTCCTAGACTGGCAATTTGGCTTCAAATCCAGAGTCTCATCTCAACACAAGCTGTTTTCCAGGCCCAGCATCCTGCAGGGTGGCAGACAAGGACAGGCTGGAGAGTGGTGGGATGCAAGGCTCTTAAATACTACCAGGATTGCAAGAGGAAACATGGATGTGTGCAAAATCGAGTCGGTTCTGCATGACTGTCAGCTGTCGGGGGTGTTAGTTGTCGGCACGCGTACGGGACGGTCTTGCTTTCTTCCTCTTAAAGAGGAGTGAGCTCGATTGTCAAGTTCATTGAGGTTTCTGGTGGAAGGAAATGCTCTGTCAAATAAGTTGTTCTTCATGAAAATACTTGACTAAAGCGAGTAGAAGTCTTACATAGCATCTCAAAGACAATTTATTTCAGTTCTGTCTGGTTTTTCTGTGGAATCCTGTTGTTGAAGCATTTTTTCTGTTTCATCTTGCCGCTTCAAGTGATGCGTGACTGCATGTTACATCAAGGATGTCTTGGGTTTTTCTTCTCTCAGACTGGTGTTTAAGGATGATGGTGTTTCTGGAGATTCTGAAGCTTAACCATTCCATGATTATTGACTTCTTTTTTCCTTTTTATTTTTATATCTTCCCCAAGGATGACTGTAGATGCTAGAGAACCTGTCTGTGGGGAAGCTGTATCAGAAAAATATGGGCAAAATCACAAAAAGCAGCTTCTGCCTGCCTTTCAGAAGGTGAAAGCTGATGGGCATTTAGCATAACAGTGAAAAAAAACAGTAATTCTTGATTAATGTGCCTTATTTTTAGTTAATTTGTAAGTTGCTGCGATTTAGCCGGTTTTATTCCAGCATCGGCTGGCTGTCCAGTAAGTTAATAAAGATGGGTAAAGTGGGAAACTCCCCATCCAGAAAAGCTGCAAGGAGCTAAAAGCATTTAAAAATCTGCCAAAAATTGGTAAACATGGAGTTTGAGACACAAGCTAGATGGGTGATCTGGAAAATGATTTTGTAGAATCTCTAAATAAAACAAGGTTTTAGCTAAGTGGTAATGCTCTAAATGGCTGAAGAATATCTGATTCATTTATTTATTGTTCATCCCTGTTGTTTTCTTTCAGTATTTTTTTTTCCAGTCTGCCTAATGAGAAACAATTACATTGGTTTCATCCCACGATTCCCGCTTTCCGAATCTAGATAGATATTTGCATTGGGGAAAAACAACTGCAGACCAGTGGGCTTTTGGGGGGGTAAAAGTGATTGTTTCCAGTGCTATTTCTGGAATAACGACCATTCTGTATTCCTTTATTTGGGCAGCACAACCTGGTTTTGTACTGTTCTGAGTTTGAACCTTGCATCTCTACTCCCTCATGCCTAGGATGTATCATAAACTTAGGAGTGATGGAGTTGATAATTAATTTATAATCCCACTGAAGGTTAATGGTGTTTGTACTTTTGGCCCATGAAGCTGTGGAATCCAGATCTGTATTTTGGCTCTCAAACTGAGCAAAATACGTGGGAATTTGGTAGTGGCAGGCAAATTCTGCTTTATTTTTCCATCATTAGGAGGCAAAATGGTAAGCAGTTGGCACATCCTGGCTAGATAAAAAATGGATGGGAAAAGATCATGGCCTCAAAGGTTGCACATGATTTGCTTTACACACCTAGTAACAAGCTACGCTGATGACAACTTGCTGTAACAAGCAGATGACTACGCTGCTTGTAACTTTAGGAGCTGCTTACTCAAGCCCTGTATTGGAGGCTGTTGCTGGGAGATGAGGTTTGTTGGATATTACACTACTACTCATATCTCTTCCTCATCCTGCAATTGTACTTGTGGCTATCTCGCGCTTTCACAGGGAGCCCAGGGGGACTGGGAAGCCAGCCCGTATGGGGCAAGGTCAGGACCTTAATTGTCACCAGCTTGGAAACCAATTGCAGCTCCTTCAGGATTGGGCATCTGCAGCTGGTTGTGGAGTTGGTTTGTGTTTGAAGGAACTTTGAGCCGGAATGTTTTCCAGGCTGCATGGGGCTCTCCTGCTGCAGCAGGAATTGTATACGTGGGTAACATTTTGTAAGATGATCGCCTTAAAAGAGAGTGGGCCCCTCTGAAGGTACAGCTCTGTGGAGGATTAGGAGGGATGTTGGAATTACGCTAGATCCACGCCTGCACAGCCCAGAAAAAGAGCGACTTGCAGGAATATTCAGCAGTTTAGTCTGTCTGCGTTTGCATTGGAAAGGTGCTGCCTACCTGGTAGAAAGCTATGTGCCCCTCAGTTGTGCTTGCAGATTGAGACTGTAATCTGTTGCTTGAAAAATCAGAATGAGACCTTTGTTATAAAATGATGCTAAATGTGCTCATCTTTAGCCTGGTAGAGGACCAAGAGAAGCTTACTGGAGCCCTGAGATGGTGGGGTCTGGGACCTTTGCTAGGCTGCTGGACACATCACAGGAGATGAAGGGAAGAAGCTAGAGAGCCTTTTTCTTTGTTTGCTTTTTGTTTTTTTGGTCGTCATTTTGATGCAGAGACCACCACAAAAACTTGCAGTGACTTTGGTACCACAAAACGCTGATTGCCACATGCCACTGACACAGCTGGGTGAGAGTTTTAGGAGCATCTTTTAGCAGCAGTAGATACAGACAGCACAAAAGCAAACATGAAAACTCCTTTGCCTTCGGGTAGCCTGGTTATGTCAGTGAAGAGATGGCCTCTTGATTAAATCCAGACTGAGCGGTTTCCTGTTAGCATGCTAACTCAGCCCACAGTGTCTTACTCCCAAAGTCTGTTACGGAGCTTGTCTGCCAAGTCCTTTTTCCTTTTAAACTTACAGGCAGAATCACTAAAATAATACAAACACAAACAATGCCTGAAAGTCTCCAAAGATTATTTCTAGCAGTTTAATGTTCTGCTGACAAACTCAGTTTGGGATTTTTCAGGGTTTAGGGTTGGATTTTTGTTTTGCTTTGGATTTGGCTTTGCATTTTTTTAACGTTCTCCTAACGTGATGTCTCGGGGAAGTCTCAGTGTTGCAGTTAATGGAAAGTTTTGTGCACGTATCAGTCTTGGAAGCAGATTCTGCCCTGGTACACAATTGCATTGGTGAGCAAGGGGCGTTCACGCACCGAGCAGGATGTGGTGTAAATCAGTGCACTGTGGAGTGGGGTCATCTTGCTGGGTAGAAGATGAAAGAGTTAAACGCGGCGGTGCAGAATGTCTTCCCTGTTCCAGAGTGGTTGTACTGTGTCACAGTGGCACACCTGCCAGGTGGCTTTGACACCCTCCTTGCCGAGGTATCGTGAAACGTTTCGCATCCAAATGTGGTCCTGACCTTCGGTTCTGTGTGGCAACCCAAAGTCAGTCTTTTCTGCAACTTGATGCTGAAGTTGTGCTCAGTTTGCATGTTTATTCGGAAGCTGAGACACTGAATTATCACTGTTGTTCCTTCTGGTAATATTCTTCTCTGTGGGATAATGGAATTTCTTTTAGATGATAATATACGATGGGATCAGGTGATAACTTCAGAGCAGAAGATAAAATGTATTGTGGAGCATGTCAGGGAACTGTCTTAAAGATAAACTTACTAAAACTTCCATGATTTGGTAGGGCATTCGGTGTTTGGAGACTCAAAATTGACAACATCATGTAGTAACTATAAAGATTTGACTCTTCCTGTGAAAAGAGGGAATTCCATCTGTGTTTCACCACGAAAGCTGTGTCAGGGATCTGGCTTCTTGCTCTTGATTTTTTTTTTTATTGTGTTTTTTTTTTTCTCCCAACTTTGTAGGTTGAAGGAGACCAGTTACCTCCAGAACATACTGTCAGCCAGTGTGAAACATACAAGATCAGGACAATAAAAGCCGGAACATTGGAGAAACTGGTGGAGAACCTTCTAACAGCATTTGGAGATAATGATTTCACCTACATCAGCATCTTTCTCTCCACCTACAGAGCCTTTGCTTCTACCAAGGAAGTACTGGAACTTCTCCTTGACAGGTAAGAGCCAATATGTAAATGAGCCATCATTTACATGTCAGGAATTGCTTCTCTTACTTATAGTGGACTTAGACTTGATGACCTGATGGACAGATGTCAAGAATACTACAAGATTCAGCATTTCAGCATAAACATAAAGCATGGAAACACATGCTGCCCATACCCCACCCCCTGTTACAGGCAGGGAAAGTGTGCAGTGCCTGACTACTAAGGAACCAAACTGGGACCCACACCAGGAAATGAATATAGCTCCTCCCCTCCCAAAAAACCCCAAACCGACCCAGAGCATGTGGGCTGCAAAGTCATACCTAGACTGGATCCCCATGCTTTGCTGGATGCTGATACTTTCAGTCCTAACTCTTCTGTTTGGGGAGGGATGTGTGCAAGCATAAGAACAAATTCACTGTCCCCTTCTATCACCTCACACGAACACGCAGTTGTAAATTTTTTCAGACAGCACAAGAGCTGCTTAATGTTACAAGAACAGCTTTTATGGTAAGATGAAGTCATGGCTGCTGTATCTATAAATACTTAGAACCCACAACATCAGCTTTCTCTCCCAAAATTCTAACTGATACATGCCTGATGCGTAGGTGATCTTATTTTGGGAGTACTGCGTTTATTGCATTTTCAAAACCAAGTGATATACAGAAACAGCCATTCTGGCACATAGCAACTTAGAAGAGCAGCTCTTCTTCTCTTTCCTCCTTAACAGAGAAGCAGGGGTGTGTTTTCTACTCTCTCAGTATCTAAATATTCAGCACAACCCGTTACATTCTGGTCTCATTTCCTCAGCCAGTCCCTTTTGAGCAGAGTCTATAACTTCCCAAACACCAAGCAAGGCTGAAAAGTTCTGCGGGCTACAGGATCCTTTTGTTCCTCGTGTCTCTTTTTGTATGCAAAGCATTCATAGGAGGCTGGGCAGTGAATGGCTCTTTGTCCAGGAGCTGGTGAGAACACACCAGTGGAAGCCTGCAGAAACTGCTGTTCTTCAGATCATCTCTATCATTAACTCCTCCTAACCCGTATTTAATGACCTGTTGCTCACACAGGGCTCTTGCATTGAGAGATAGGAGGAGGGTTCCACCTGGAGATGTGAGGAAGAGGTCTGTACTTCTCTGGGTCTGTAGAGGAGGTGCCCGCTTTTTATTACTGCGTTATGGATTTATATCCTAAAAGTCACCTTGTATATCTCTGGTGGGATTTAAACACAGGATTTAAAATTTGCTCTAAGATTTCACAGCAAATTTTGAAAAATCAATATGAAAAGGTAATTATTATTCAAAACCTCATGCTTTCTTTCCCCAGCAGAGGGAAAACCCATCTTTTATTTGGTAGCTAAAATGTATTTTAGTCACCTTACCAAGCCGATGGTGATGGAGAGTGAAACCCTCTCCCTTTAGCTCCAGGACAGGAGCAGTGTGTAACATATATGATGTCAGCAGCACGTCTTGATTCTGTCCTGGGCAGTCTGAGAAGCATCAGCAGAGTTCTCTAAATACCCCTCCACTGTGTCTTTTTGGTGAGATGTTACTTGGAAACACAGTCTGCAGGTCTGTGAGAGCAAATACTGAAACGACAGAGTTGAATCAAATTTAAAAATAGGTTAAACTTCACAGCTCGACCTAGTGAAGGGATGGAAGTCACCGAGGTGTGTGGCAGTACTGTTCGTGAGGCTGCTCCTACTTACTCTCTGCATTTATTGTGCAGTAAGGCAGTGGGAAGTACCCAGAAAGTAAAAATTGGACTCGCTTGGAATTGCAAACACCAGTAATGGGCGCTCAGGAGGTAGGACTGAGAGCTAAGGGAGGCCAGGTAGGAGCAAGAGGTGAATTTGGGCATAGCCAGGAGTCAGAAAGAAGGGATCTATTCAGTTATATGGCTTTGGTAGTGCTGATCCCAAGAAAAGAAGTACAGGCAGGGGGTGAATCTGCTGGCGAGAAAGCACAGAGGCCATTAAGGCACTGGAAAATTTCAGACCAAGCAGTGGTTCTTCCGTGCACACTCCTGTGGGACTTGCTGTGGCCACTGAGGATCGAGGTGTTAGCTTGTTTAGAAGTGGGTTCTTACCCTGTTGTCAGTTCAGCTAAGAGGATTTTTCTTGCGGTGTTTGGATTAGCTCTGTGAAGTTGCAATGGCAAAATGCCTTCTGTGGTCTGTATCTCTGAGGACCCTTTCTGATTTAAGAAGTCCTTAAAGCTACTCTCCTGCTTCCTTCTGCAGCCTTACAGGACCAGGACACTCTCAGGATAACTGAGAAGAACTTGGGCCTATTAAAATACAAGTCTGGAAGTTTTTATGCATGTATTATGCTTTTTTCTTTTTCCCCTTGGGCAGATAAAACACTGAGATTTCCCAAGGCTTCACTGCCGCTCTGGGAACTGAGGTTGAACGAGACACAGTGTATTGGTCAGCCTAAGCTGCTGGGGTCAAGCAGCCGTGAGTTTGTTTTCAGCTTTGTCACAGATACAGGCTAACAACTGGAGCAAATAACTCTTTGTTATGTCTGTCTGCAGTGTAGTTGGAGATGCAAGTCTTAAACAAGCCATTCCAGATAATGCGAGTGGTCTTACCATGGTAGTCAAGGCCAAGCCAGCCCAGGCTGACCTCCTTGCAACTGTGGCTGGGCTGCTGCTATCGGAGGGGTTGCACGTTTGAGTTGGTTAGTTTGGGTTTACTTTGTGGTGCGCTGGAATATCTGTGAGCCCTCCAGCTCTGCCCTGGCCTTCCTGCCCGCAGTGGAATTCTCCAGCGTTGAGCTCTGGGAGTAAGATCATTGAAACTTAAGTTATGGTTTTGGAGTACTGTGGATCTCTGGGGTTGCGAGCTGTGGTAGGGCAGTATCGATAGGAGGATGGTGGGGCTGGAACTTGTTCTTTGGTCTGGCAGATCTGCTACCGGGCCTGAATCTGATTTCAGTTGCGCTGGTTGACTTTCTGTACAAACCTAGGATCCCTACCTGTGAAGCCTCGGACCACTACTTTAGAGGAGCATAAAACCACCACCTCTTATTTTTATCCTCCGAAACATCTTGGATTAATTTGTTGGAGTTCTGACCTGAACCTTCTGGACACAAGCCAACAGCTCCCTATGTTGTCTCTATCTGATGTTCCTAGGATGTCACAGCACATAAAGATGCACTAGCTCTCCTAACTCTTCAGACCAATTGCAGGTGACTGACACAGTTAGTTGAGCACAGACTGTGTAACATCTGCTTGCCTTATTCCGGACTGTGAGTAATTGTCTGCCTTCATCAGAGCTGCCTTTAAGGAGCCATGGAATTCCTTATGGAACTGTGTATCTCAAACAATAGGCACTCCTGTTGAGAATAAAATGCATAATCCTGCCTTTGAGGCACACCTCTTGCCTAGGTAGCTTTTGCTTTGTGCTGTTAGAGTTGTGCCCGTGGGTTCCTCTTCCCCACTGGCATTTCCCCAGTCATGCCACTGATGTCCCTAATTTTGGCACAAGTAGGTACTTGCCACCGAAAACCTTGTGTGAAGTGACACTTGGAGTGAAAAGGAACAACAGATACTGGAGAAATAGAAGCTGTGTGGGGAGAGCAGTTGTGTTACGGACTTATTGTGCACTGGAATATTGCTCTGGGAAGGGATGGAGTGAAAACAGGCAGAAAGGAGCTGTGAGCAGAGTGTGTTCTGGTTGATTCCTCCAAATTAGGCTGGAAGATACTGACTGTCTCTAGGGTTTCTTCCCTCCTTGATGAAATAATCTTCAAGCTCCTTGAATTTGCGTGTTAAATTCTGTATTTGCAGTCTGAGCCGGAAACGCTTTTCGGTTGTTTGCGATCACCAGCCATATATGAACTACTTTATTTGGGATTTTGCGTTTATTTACTAGATGTTCTTTTAAACACCAATATCCCTTTTCAGGTATGGAAACCTGGAGACCTCAGCCTGTGAAGAAGTTGGAATTGAGAACTCCCCCGAATCCAACACAGTACTAAAGACGTAAGTGTGGTTTTGCACTGGGCAGTGAGCCCCAGACAGGATTTGGGGTTTGGAGAGGATGTGGACAGCATAGCTGTTGTTTCCTTTGAAAATTCACAGCACTGCTTGTTTCCTTAAACAAGCTAAAAATCAAAAAACATCAGCCATTTTGTAGCATATCCCATAATATAACCCAGAGATTTTTCCATCAGGGAAATTAGTCTTGGAGTTAAACGTGAGATGCACATGTTTAGGCTAAGGTTTTTTGGGTTAAACAGATGAGTGCTTCTTTCCCCTTCTATATCTATAGCAGTGAGCGATTATTAGGACTGATTTTACTGTCTGCAGACAAAAGCTGAGGTTGTTCGAGGCAACGAGTGTCCATCAGTGCCTCTGTGATTTACAGTGTTGCTTTTAGAGGGAAATTTAACTTCTGAATTCATGCTACTTTGCATGAAAAATAGCAAAGCTGTTTTGAAGTGCTGTTTAAAGGGAAGAAGTGGTTTGGTTATCCTCCTAGCCTCATATGCAACTGTGTGTTATCTTGTGGCACTGGGTGTAAAATATGCCTTAGGTCATTGGCATTTGTACTTTAGCATCTGTGTGGTCTGTGGTTTGGATGCATCATGGCAGTAAAAAGTAACTGCGTTGTTATATTTGATTACAGTATGTGGTGATGCTTGATTCTTGTCCTTATTGCTGCAGATTGTTTTTCTGTGAGTTTTTAACTGGTGCAACCTGAGATAACCTTAATTTTTTTGTAGCAGTGCACTGATTTCTCAGGGCATAATGGAAGCAGCAGCCTTTAGTTTCCTTTTTGTTTGGAGATGGGAGAAAAACGTTGGATTTTTTATCAGGAGATACACTCCCATCAAAACTGAGAAATGCATTTTCACTCCTGAGATTCAGTCTGAGGTTTGAGTCTGGCTTAAAATGGTTCTAATATTCCCCAGTCCTGAAAAGTGCCATTAACTGAGCACCTTTTCAGCCCTCTGGAGTCTGAATGGAGCAGTTAGGTGGTGGGGTTGCTTTACTTTCCGTTGTCCATGTGGAAGTGGTTGTGTTTAACTGTTGGAGTAGAAGTTGGGAAAAGCTCCTTGGCTGTGAGTGCATCAAATAGCTGCCTCTGAAAACAACAATGAATTACTCTTGCTTGGCTGCAGAAGAAATGGAGAGCTTAATTAATGTCCGTAAATGATACGGGATTCTCAAAGGCTTCGCTTGGTAACAAAATGTCATCGCTTGTTAACTTTTAATTAGCGTTTTTTAGCACTTAGCAAGGACAGAGAGCTATGGGCTCTGATTTGGGCTGTTCCTCTTGCCCCGTGAGACTCGACACGGGAGCTCAGCTCTCCTGGCTGGCGTAACAGAGCTCTCAGTGAGGTTTTTTTCTCTCCCGCTTTGCCATGAGAATTCCTCAAAGAACAGCTGGTAGTTAAAACCTGGTCACAAGCACCAAGGCATTATGTAGAGGCAATAATGGGCAGCTGGTAGGTTTCCACACTCCCATCCAAAATGAGCTCTCGGGTCTCTTCCAGCTTTGGGTGCACCGTTTGACCTCCCCCTATCTCAGCCAGGCCAGCCATAAAATCCGATCTAAAGTGGTACCCTCCCTGCAGAGCAGGGATTTATATTGGGGGTGAAGAAGGTAATTTAACCAGTGTAAGACATGTTGAGATTAATCCCCCAGCTTGTCTCTTCATGGACCCAAAAGGGCTTGATTATGAGATGGATAGAAAAGGGGTGAAAGTAACCTTGATGTGGGGGTCCCTCAGGCTTTGGGCAAAATGTGTCGGGTTTTTTTGGTATGTTTGGAGGTGAGTGTGCAAGTGAAATAGCATTTAGTGGGAGTGTGGTTTTGTTTGGGCGTTTTGGCAGGGGGGTTATTCAGTGCTATTGTTTTCCTCCTGGCGTACACATAGCTTATCCCACACCCCCTAGCCAAGTTGCTTCCTGCTGCATCAGTGGTGCCTCCCCTCTTGGCCATGTAACGCCTCTGTGTGGCAAGGGACTGAGGAATAGATGGAGTCTGGGGTCCTGTTCCCGTGCCAGTGCCACATCTCATAAGTCTATCTGACATCGTTTTCACCAATATAGTCAGCACAGCTGATTCTGATCCTTGGGCCCTCCTACAGTACCTGTTACCTAACTGCCTATTTATAGAAAGCTCAACAATGAGGTTGTCAACAAGGTGATTTGTCGGCTCGACGTGTTTTAACAGAGCCCCTAGAAACACAAATTCACTTCCCTGCCTTAAAAATTTCCATGGCTCTCACTTGCTCCGGCTACTTGTCTCTTAAATATGATGAATGGCTTTGTAGTCCCATTGTGAAACACGTAGTTCTAGTAGTTCAGGTTTTCTCCTGGCTGGGATCATTCCAGTATAATTGCATTTACCCTCTTTTCTTGTAGGACAGCAGCACGATATAATTGTGTCCTCAGTTTTACATGTCTTCGAGAAGTAAGGGGAGGGAGCACTAGTGATGTGTTAGTTCTTGCCCTTAAAGCTCTCTTGGGAGAGGGGGGATATCTCATGGGGAAGCCTGTGGGATGTGGTCTTCTGCCTTCCCTGGACCACTGTCATGACAGCTTGGATGCCGTGAAAATCCATTTGGGGTCTTAGGAGTGGGCATGTCATTTAAAGCGTTTCCACTGGTTTGATACCAAAAAAAAAAAGCTACAGGAGTGAAAAACAACTGCAGAAGAAGAATGTATGGCTCTTTAAGGGTCCTACAGAGCTTTTTGCAAAGTCTTAGGATCCGTGTGGGAAGAATATTATGTCATATGTACTGTACTGTAAGCCCACAGGTCATTACTGCCTGCATTGAAATTGTCTGTACTTCTTGTAGCTGTACCCTTGACTTGTGACACAGTTTGTGAAGGAGAATGGGATATACAGGAATTCTTAAAAATGATGTTAGTGTTGTACCCAGTGTTCCTGTAGCTCCGGACCTGCAGGTCCTATGCTGGGGCATGAGCATGCTCGTGGCACAGCCTTTTTTGAGAGATTGTGGGAGCTCTAAACCTCTCCTCGTGTTTCCAAATCCTGGGTCTGAGCCAGCAGTTACTTCTCACACTTGTTGCGGTGACATATAGTTGTTCCTGACCCAAGATTACTTGAGCTATGTTCGGAAACATGCCTTCTAAGGATCCCTTCTGCCAAGGGGATTTTCTCCTGTTCACTTGAGTGCTGTTCCTATCATTCTTGGGCTGTTGGAGTGGTCAAAAAAATCGAAACCTGTTTTTCAACTTTATTTAATACAAAGTGTCTCTTGGGCATTTTATTGTTATTATTATTATTGCATTTCTCCTTAAGCTGCCTCAGGAGCCATCAGTTTAAGCAAGGGTACTCTAATCTTGTCACTTTACAAATACAGAGTTTGGACCTTAGAGTTATGAGCACTCAGCAGCTTCATGATCTTAAAAAAACCCAAACCTGCCATGCATGACAGCTTTATTTTTTAAAATTTAATATTTTTTGTAATATCAGGGCCCACCTTGGCTTTTTCATGTGCTGTAGCTTGCTTTCCACAGTTTTTCTTGCTTTGAGTCAGAAAGAAGGATCGTGATCCCAAGTAACAGGAGAATAAAGTCCAGAAAAGGTCAGATATTCCAGCCCAACATTTGAGTTAGATGGACTTCAGCCTGTGTTTCCAGCAATGTGATGCCATGCCTTTCTTAATTGTCTGATAAGGAAGCTGTAAGGAGTAACTTACTTGACCCTGTGTCTCCTCCTCTAAGCAATTCTTTTTCTCTTCCTTGCATTGTATGAACAGTGTCATACATGAAGAGTGCCTGGTGCTGTTACTCAGTTCTGCGGAGTTGTATGGGGAGGTGTGACAAAGTCATCCCTTCATCTTAGGTCGTCATTGTCTTTGGAGTTGTCAGTGTTTGCTATATTTCTTTTAGCTTTGGGCTTCTGCTGACTTTGAAAAAGAAAACAGGAGATAGAACGCACTGAACTTTTGTGATGCTGCAGAATAAACCCATACATACATTGAATGCAAATAAAAGATACCATGATGATGAGTAGCATAAAGAATGGAAGAGATCCACATGATAGAACGCATGGCACAAGCTGTAGGGAGTTTATGCTAGAATTCAGTTCTGGTTTGAAGTGAGGTTATGTAGCTCAAATGCGTGGGTCGGTACAGGTCCCCTGACAAAAAGCAAGTGAGGGAAGAAAGTAGAGCAAAAAGAAATAGGGGATCTTGAGCACCTTTACACCTTGTAGGAAAGGAGATCAGCAATCCAAGCAGCTGATGCTGCCTGGAGACTTCAGCCTTCCTGCTGTGGCTGTGTGTATTGCCTCCCAGATAGCTAGAAACAATGCGTTGGGTGATAGGACCTGATCGCTGGGATCTCTGTTGGGAGCAGGAGGGGTCCTCAGTTAACTTTTAACTGGCTGTTGAAAGGTTGAGTTCTCTGTGTGGAATGATCTGTGAAATAACTTGTGCCCTGTTTCCCTGCCCCTGCTGAAAGATAGTGTTAAATTTGATCTCTGGGCAAGGAGCTGCTGGCAGCCAGCTCTACCCAAACCACGGGCTATAAAGTTAAAGAGGTGATGTGTTAAAGGAGCAAACCAGTTCTTTCCCAGAAGATAGCCATTAAAGACCTGGCTGGTGCTAGCTGAGGACAGAGAAACAACCTTAAAGCCTTTGAAATGTAAAATATTGTAGCTGTTTGTACCTTTTGGAAGCCTGTAGCTTCACTGGATACCCAGGTGCCAAGGCGAAACGTGAGTGTCCAAAGCGGTGTTGCGGATGTTTTGCTGAGGTGACATCCTAGGCTTGTGAGGGCCACAGAGCTGATGCAACATGCCACCCTTCATGGATAAAAGGTGCTGAGCTTGTTGCCAGGAGTTGTAAAGCTTTCCTGCCAGTGAAGTTCCCAGAACCGATACGTTCCTGTTCAGCATGTGCAGAAGAATGCCCAGCCTGGTGCTCCAGGCTTGCCTGCAGTGTTTACATTTAGTGTTACCTGAATTGAGGTAGCTGCAGATCTCCCTCAAAACTATGGCAGCACGAACCCCCAGTTACCTTCAGGAGAGGCTTTTCAAGAGGCACACAGCATTGCCATATTGCACCATGGGCTTGGACCATGACTTTCTTGTTCGGTTTTGACCTGACATTGGTACATTTTCTTTAAAGATACCCTTTAGGTATGTTGGAAAATATAACGAGGAGAGGAAAGAGCATGCCATCACGTAGAAATAACTCTTGTATTTGTAACAGGGAGGAGGTATTGCCACCAAGGCAAAGGCAATGGAAAACGCAAGGCTGTAACGAATGAGCCATGTTCTGGTCCCTTCACTTGCATCTCTCCTTCTGGTGAAATCAAAGAAAGCTTAAGAGCTTCTCGAAATCCCAATTTAGGTTATGTTTCTCATGGATAGGAAAGGGAAAAAAAGAATTGGAAAAGTCATCTCCTTCTGGTTGCTGTATGGGCTTTCAGTGGGGATTTGAATTATCATTTTCCACACACCCTGCCGCCCCCCGGCTACATGGCACACTCACATTCCCCTTGCTGTACCAGGGAGCATTCTTACTGGAGCTGGACCAGCTGAAAGAGAAACAAAACCAGTATATGTAGTGCAAAAACTAAACCAGCTTTAAGCTCTCCAGTTCTGCCAAACACCACCATGGTTCATTCCTCGGGCTTTTAAGTCCTAAATGAGCTTGGGCAGCAGTGAAAGCCCTTTCAAGCCTCCTCAGAGGGAGCGTAAGGTTGTGGTTTCCCTCTGCTACTGGCTTTGGTTTGCTGATTTGGAGTAGATTGTTGCTGTCCCTCAGATGAATGGCAGGCCACTGAGATGAATCGAAATACTTGTTTGGGGTTTTGGGTTGGTTTTTTTTTGTCTCACATGTCAGCTCCTCGTTGCATCTGCCTTATTATCAAAACGTCGTATTTATTAGTTATTAAAACTTGCAGTGTGCAGTTGAAAACCGCAGACAAAGCAACGTGCAGCAAAACTGAGATCTCCTTGTTTCCTTCCACAGCAATTGGGTAAAAACAATTCAAATAAAGCAAATGAAGGAACTCTTTGGTTACAGCACGGCATGCCGTGTGTTTACCCTTCCTCTTCTGCTTTACACCAAAACGTTCAGTGTAATACTGCAACATCTGGAGCTTCTCATAGTGATAAACAAACATTATCACATGGTTCCTTGTGCATTTAGTCCCCTCCTGACAGAAAACTTGGCTTTTGATTTGTACTGGAGTTAGCAGTCCTGCTAGAAAACACAACGCTGTGCACGGTCACGGTGCTGCAGGAATAAAACTGGTCCTGGAATGCTGTGCTCCAGGAGAACAGACCCCAAAGGAATGTGAGAGAGATGGAAGAAAACTGGCTAGTTGTTTCCAGTGCCTGGGAAGTCCATGGTGTGAAGCAGTTAAGATGCATTTGGGGGGAGCAACAATCAGCATTCATTCCAGTAAAGCTAATTAAGCTAAAACAACAGCAGAAACTGATGTGGTTATGTGAGAAGTGGAGTCAAGCACAGGGCAGGATAAGGAGTGGGAGAGTTATGAAAACAGCCAGAACCACGCAAAAAAAAAAATAGTGAAAGGAGTCATTAGAAGAGCAAAGGAAAAATAATGATTGGCATCTCCGTGAAAATATAGGACGGCCAGCAGAGCTCTTTCCTTCGTGCCTTAGTATGCGTCCCAGCAGAAGCCAGCCCATGTGCCTTTGAAGGGTTCCCCCAAATCCAAAGAAGCAGCAGATTGTGTGTTGGAAGTCAAGATTAAATATTAGGAAAAAGTTCTTCCCTGAAAGGGTTGTCAGGCACTGGCACAGGCTGCCAAGGGAGGGGGCTGAGTCACCACCCCTGGGTGTGTTTAACAGACGGGTAGATGAGGTGCTCAGGGATATGAGTTAGTAGAGGACTGGTATGGTTGGACTCGATCTCAGAGGCCTTTTCCAACCTAGTGATTCTGTGAATCATTTGAGGCTTTGTGATACAGGACCTCCTTTACCAACTCCTCTGTGCCCTGCTTAGCAGAGCCATTTGACTCAGAGCTGCCACAGCCTTATCACGTTTTGGGCAAACGTGAGCCAGGAGCAGTTCTGCATGCCTGCTTTGGGACCGACAGGATCACACACGTGTTTTGTGCCTAACAGATTCTGCAGACCAAAACCTTCAGAGATGGGCTTCAACCAAAGCTCGTATGGAAATGAGAAGGCTTTAGGCAGATATGAAAGCATTGCTGACCCAAGCCCGAAGTCTGTGCTTGGCAGGACAGGAGTTAAACATTAAAAAGATATATTATTATTTTTTCTTAGAGGCAGGAAAGGAAAAATTTATAGCTCATAATCAGCCCATGAAAAATGTAGTCTGTGATGTTTCTTTCCTGTCTGAGGTCTTGGAAGGCTCCTGTTCCTATCTGTCACTGGGCCTGTCGAATACAGGGAGTTTCTTTCCAAGGGCAGTAAACGTAAGGCTACCGCGAGGTGATGCGGGCAGTTCTCCAGCCTGCTTTCAGAAAGCTTCCCTCCCTGACAGGCCAATCCCATGGTCGGGCAAGGGGAGGTCAGCAGGGCTCAGGGTACCTTTTTTCCCCCTTTCCCATTTCCCCTCTTGACTGAAAGGATTTTGCTGGCAAAAATCAGCGTCTGTGATGGCTGTGAACTCTTCACCCTGCTCAGGGAGACTGGGTCTGTCTTAAAATCTGTTTATTCTTCAACTTATGAAAGCGGCCAAGGACCAAGCCTCTGGGAACGGAGCTTAGCATAAGGAGTGCGTGAACAGTATTAGTGCAAGAACTTGGAGGAGAACTCTTGTGCAAGAGGTCTTGAAGCTCTGGGTAGAAAGTTTGGTCACCACGGGCCCAACCTGTGAAGGTCTTACTGCTTGTCTGTGGTTGAAGCTTATCTAAGCAGAGCTGTGAAAATTTGTTCCAAAATGGCTTTCAAATGTGAAGAGAGTCTTCTGAGCTGCACAATCAGAGTCTCATGTTTGCAGTGAAACCTGGAATCCAGAACACGGTGACATTTTTGGTTGCAAATACTGTTTTGTAGCTCTGAAATTGTAATTCCGGAGTTTGTCCTGTCAGCAAGCTTAACCAAACAGTATCACTGACAGCTTTCCAGATGCTCTCCCTAATTAAAAGTCTGAAGTTGCCACAATATCAGAGGAGGAAACAGAAGAAACAACAGACTGGAGTGGATAGGACCAGTAAAATGACATCTGGGAGGGATTAAAAGTTAATTGAGTTTTGAGGAAAAAGACAATATGGCTAAAATGAGACAAGGAGAAGCTAACTTTACCCTTTTGTCACTGCTGGTTGGTTTTGAATGCCACTGTGCTGCTGAGTTAACGAGATACTGCTGTGGTTGCCCCGCTTGCAGAACAAATGTGTCGGTATCTGTCTGTGGCTCTGATAAGAGAGCTTTCTGGGTTGGCTCGTGGCTTCCTCCTTGCCTCAATCTAAAATCTCTGTTCATATTTGAACCCTTCTGGTCATCTCATAAATGGAGGACAGAGAGGTCCTCCTGGCAGGCTTTTCCCTTTCCTTGTTGCTGCTGTTAACATGCCCTGAAGGAGTCACAGGTACCTTGTTTCCTCCCTGCTCTTTTCCCGCATTGTTCTGGGGAGCGATAACAGAGCAAATATTGCAGCCTTGCCAGGCCACAGCTTTTCCCACTGCCAGTAGCGGGAACTAGGAAATCATGTTCTGCTTTTGGTTGTGTGTGTGATGTCAGGTAGTTACTCAGACACAGTCACGGTACAGTGAAGCAGAGATCCTTCAGCTGATTAAACAACGTAACTCCAAAGTAATTTGCAAGTCTTGCTTTGCCTGACAGGCAATGCAATAAGGGGAAACAGGATCCTAACGAGTGCCAGTGGTGGAAAAGTATGTGGGTTTAGCTGTGGTGCTGGCTTTATATGCTTGGCAGAGGGCTGTTTCTTTATTAGTTTGCATTTTGGGGTTTTAACTGCACTCCACTTGTAGGTGTGCAAATCACAAGCCATTTCACTTAAGTCCCCAGCAGAATCCCAGAGGTATCTGCAGAAGACTCAATGGATAAAGAGAACAAATTAAATTCCTTGTTCAACCATGTCTTCATACTGCCTTTACTTGGGGTATGAATGTCTTGGTGGTTTTAGAGGTACGCATGATAGCATCGATACATGCTGTATACAGTTTGTTCTCTTTGTGTTCTCTCTTAGTGCAATAGCATCCATCTTACGAGCATGGCTCGATCAGTGCTCTGAGGATTTCAGAGAAACATGTGACTATCCTTGTTTGCTAAAATTGCTGGATTACCTGAAGAAGAATATGCCTGGATCTGACCCAGAGAGGAGGGCACAGAACCTCTTGGAGCAGTTCCAGAAACAAGCAATAGAAAACGATGGTAAGTTACCTTTCCCTTGTGTCTTTCTGTTCTCTGGAGTGTAGGGTACCACAGGGATTTATGGGGAGTACATTTCATCAGCTGAATGGTGAGGCTCAGGAGTGGCTTTTGTCTTGCTTTTTAAAAAAAAATTAATCTCCATATGAGGTTCTGAGCGGGATGAGCTAGTCATACAGTGTAGGTGCATGAGGTTCTACAAAATAGTGAGGGCTCCTCATTGCAAGAAGGACACTGAGGTCCTGGAGCGAGTCCAGAGAAGGGCAGCCAGGCTGGGGAAGGGGCTGGAGAGCAAACCTTCTGAGGAGCGGCTGAGGGAGCTGGGGGTGTTCAGTCTGGAGAAGAGGAGGCTGAGGGGAGATCTCATCGCTCTGTACAGGTCCGTGAAAGGTGGTTGTAGTGAGGTGGGGGTTGGTCTCTTCTCCCGGGTAGTGGGTGACAGGACAAGGGGAAACAGCCTGAAGTTGTGTTGATGGAAGTTTAGGTTGGATATTAGGAAAAATTTCTGTACTGAAAGGGCTGTCAGATATTGGCACAGGCTGCCCCGGGAGGTGGGTGAGTTACCATCCCTGGGGGGGTTTAAGAGAAGAGTAGATGTTGTGCCTGGTGACATGGTATAGTGTTAGACGGATAGATGTTGGACTTGATGATCTTGAAGGTCTTTTCCATCCAAATCCATGATATGATTCTATTCTGTGGTGCCTGCGCCTGTTCATTCCAGGGTGGAATGGGAAATGCAGCACTTAGACAAAGCTTTAAGATTGCCGTGGCAGCTAAGTGGTTAACTGCCAGCAGACTTCCCATGCCATAGAATAAAACCACACAGCTGCTTTCGCTGGTCTTCTCAACACCCCCCCAAGAAAAACCCAAACCAAGAAGAAAGCAAAGCCTAGAGCCGTGACAGAATGCAGCTTGGGTTGCAAGCCTTGTTGTCCTGAAGCTTCTCTTCCTAGTTACCACCATGTCAAAGGAAGTGGCCGTGGCTGTTTTTTCCTCTCTGAGTGCCTGGCTGCTGGTATTCAAGGCCAGAGGAAAAACTTACGTTATTGGGGGGGGGTCACAATCCACCAAGACAATAGCAAACTGTAGTAACACAAATAGGCTGTGTGCAGCGGCGAGCCTGACACATGCCCTTATCCTGGCCAGTAAGCTTCCTGCCGCCCAAGCTGGAAAGTCACAGGAGCTCAGGAGGTATGTGATGGAGAGCTAGAATCAATTTCCAGCTTTTGCAGAGGATGAGGGGGGATAATTCATGTTAGAAAAAGGATAAAGGAAATGACAGGAGGGGGAAAAACAACAGCAAGAAAAAAAAAATCATCCCGTAAAAATCATATCTGCCGGATGTTCCAGAAATACTGAGTCAATGCCTAACACTGTGAAATGCCAAATTAACTTGGTCATTAACACATATGTAAAAGGAGCACCACTCAGAGCCTTCTGTGCTGAAGGCAGGGTTGCTAACATGTACTTGTTGATGTTTGGTTCCCATCAAACAATGCTCATGAGAGCTGTGTCTGGGTCCGTTTGTTGCTCCAAGTGAGCAGAAGCTCCCAGCAGCCCTGCTTCTGTACGTGTTTCCCTCGGGTATCAGCTGAAAGGGTTCTCTTCTGTTTTACACCCAGGTCAGTTTGAATGATGTTTCCAAATTGTTAATTAGAATAAAATTAGGAGGAAAACACAATTAGCCTGCAGAGGAGAGTTTGAGAGTTGTCCTTTCTCAGAGCTCCACCTCTGTTCCTTGCAGAAGTTTCTAAGCTCTTAATGCATTGCCTGCAATCAAGACGTGCTGATAATTGTTCTAAAGCATTCCAGTGCTATGGATTTACAAATTTCAGTCCTAATCCTACAGTTTGATATGTGTAATCAGACCTCCATTCAGTGCTGCCATCAGCAGATTAGATTGTAGCGCTAGATACCTAGATAATACAAGTTGTTTCTGGCCTCAGATCTCTCAGGTTGAGCAATAAAAAGCAAGGCCAGTCACAAACTGGGATTTCAGAAGGGGCGGGTGGTTGCTCTTGCTGGTGTCAAGAGGGCAGTTGGGCTTTGAGAGGGCTGAATGGGTTGGAGCAATTTGATGGTGATGAGATACTTGAGTACAAGGGATTCCAAATTCTTGGGGGCAGGGAGAAGACTGGTTACACACTTAGGGATGTGAGAGAGAGAGGAGAAAGAGGCAGGGATTAAAAAAAAAGAAGGAAAATCTTGGTTTGTGATCCAGGACCTGGTTTTGTAGGGCGCTGTGAGGTTTTGAGCAGGGTCACAACTCAGTGATGACAATGTTCAGTTGAATTTTAGGCGCTGAAAGGAAAACAAGGAGTTGCATAGCCAGAGAGAGAGAAGGAAAAGAAAAAAAAAAACAACCCTGTGACTCTTGTAACAGCTCAGTAGAAATCCATTTAATTATGTGTATTGTTATGGAACAGCCACGGAAAAACGAGGCCTGAACAGAGGTCTCCATTTATCGTGTTCAGCTCTGTTGATGAACTGTGCAATTGCAGCGTACAGATGGAAAGCTGGACAGAGCCTGCAGTTAGAATTTGTTACATCAAAACTCTAGCTGTTTAGAGCGATGATTAGGCATTGCTTATTAATGAAGAGAGGAAGGAGAATTTCGAAAACCAAGATTGAAGTATCGCTTTATCTGCTTGTGTTGCTGTAATATCTGTTTGGCTTTAATTGGATATGGAGCATTGCATAACAACCTTGGAAACGTGCTGCTTTTGTTACCGAGCTCTCCCTGATGGGACCTTGGTGCTTTCGGCGTCAGTCTGCAACAAGCCCCTGTTTATTTCTTTTCCATTTTTCTCCCTCATTTTGGAGTCATCTTACAGTAAAACGGATTAGAAGAGGATTTATTTTGGGGGATTTTCTGTTTGACTTCCTCCTCTACCACGGGAAACAAGGGCAGATTTCTTTGTGTTTTAATGTGGCTTTGTTCCCAACCTGTGGGGACATCCGTGAAACCCCTTCTATGCTGGATCCGGGCCCTCAAGGAGAACTCCTCTCTCAGCTCTTCACTGCAGATTTGGGAGAAGCATTCTGCTGAATGCTGTAGGTGCTCACTGTCTTCCCTTCTCTGAGGGAAATTCCCAGAGTGACACAATGAGGCATGCTGGAATAAACTCTCCAATATAGTTCACCAGTAGTGCCAAGAAAATCTATTTCCACACATGGGCAGTGATGAAATATGGAAAGAAGAGCATTCCTAATGTAATATTTAGGGTGTATAATTGCAATTTGGTTATTTTTTTTTAGATTGTAAAAATTTTCTAGATTATGTAATTACTGAGAAGTAGATTAACTGCATTCTGCAATGTTAATAACAAAGTTTTGCTGGCGAGGGGGGTGGAGGTGATTTTTCTTTCAGAAGAATGGTTAGCAGGTGGATGAAGCCACCTTTCGGCTGAGAGACCCTGACCTGCTCTGTTCTCTCTACCTCACTTCCTTCCACCTTTTCTTTGCTGATTTAATCTTTTGCTCATCATCTTTCTAAATGAAATACACAGCACGGCGGGGACATTACGTCACACCCTCTGGGCATCCCACTCTAATATATACAGACATCTGCTTTGATGCGCTGGTTGCTGTGTGAATTTGCTAAGTCTTGTTTTCCATCCTGAACAGCTGGGTTCCTTGTTGCATCCCCCTGTAACCAAACTGATGAAGAGGAAGTGGAGCTCACCACTCCTGAAGATTTCTCTTATTTCCAAGAAGACCTTGTGGCGGAACAGTTGACATACATGGACGCAGTAAGTAGAGAATTATGGACTACTTGACATGCAACAGGAATTAATGCTGGGCTTCTGGAATACTTGCTTTTTTAAAAACCCAATTATATATAATATATACTTACATACATCGCCTTTTATATATATTTATTTATAGTGTTCCAGACCAGGTCTGTTGTTGGGACACAGGACACAACTCCACTTAGTTATCCAAACTTGTTCATCAGGCTATTTTCCTTCGGTCACACTGAAGGGGCTGGTTTGCTTGCTTAAGTGTGAATGTATGCCATGTGGCTGGCAAAGGTGAATGTTTGATGCTGGAGAATTAGCATGTTTTGACTGTATTGCTGCCTGGCCTAAAGATGTATAGGCACTCTTAACGGCGGTGCTCTCATTCAGTTTGTCTGGATTGGTCTCCTTCAAAACACCATTATATAAAAAAAATCACCCCTTGGTTTTACACCTGATATGAAGGTGTCTTGTCTTTTCCCAGGCCTGTTGAGCTGACAGTTCTTCTAGGGCATCAAGCCTCTAAAGTATATGCCAAAGTGTGTATTTTAAATCAGGAGGAAAAACAAATACTTACCTTTTAATACCGTATTAGATTTCGATCCAATTTCTGCTGTAAACCTGCATTTTATTTTGTTGATGGTGGAGATGTAGCAGTGTTCTTCTGAGTTAGACATCTCTGTTTCCCTCTAGACACTCTTCAAGAAAGTGGTGCCCTACCACTGCCTGGGATGCATCTGGTCACGAAGGGATAAGGAAGAATACAAGCACCTGGCACCTACCATCAGAGCCACCATCACTCAGTTCAATGCAGTTACCAGATGTGTTATCAGCACTATCCTGAAGATCAGAGACCTCAAAACACATCAAAGAGCCAAGATCATGGAGAAGTGGATTCATGTTGCACATGTAAAGCATTTATTCTGGGGTGTTGAATGGTCCTTGCATGGATGCCTAGGTGTTGGGAGGGGAGAATGGGGTTGTATATGTTGGTCCCAGGCCAGCGAACATCTTAGCCCTAATTCTTCCTGCTTTTGAGACACTTTCTTTGTAATAGTGGATGGATTATTGTCCTTCCCCACCATGGAAATAGGGGATTGAGGCACGTACTGTGTCTTGCAGATGAAGAATGCCACATCCCATACATGTAATGTTTGTGGCAAGATAGGTATAAATCAACCAGTTCACTTCCTTGGGAAGAAAATACTGCTTATATCAGTGGAAAAAGCGGTTTCTGATATCATCCAAAGTTAAACTTGTTTTCAGAGTCAGGTTGAGACCAGAGTGGAGTGGGACTGGCAGTGGTGCAGGCAGAGGACAGCCAGACTGAGCTTTGTGCTTACCTTGCCTTTGGTCCTTCTTGTTCAGTCTGGAACTGTCATGTCAACACCATGAGAGCTGAAATTGGGTATAGTAGAAGACAGCTGTTCGTGATTTCATGCATTTATAGATGTGTTTCATTTATTTACCAACATAAATGCAAGGCTGTAAGTAAGCACAGACAAAGCTATCTAGCTTCTAGGAAGCAGTAGCCTCTCTAACATGGAAAAAATGAAATTAGTGTTTGTGCCTTTCTGTTTTAAAAAAATTTCTTGAGGCTGAAAAGTCATTTGCCTACTGAATTGTTCACAGTTTGCATCAGGTAGCTAAAACAGCTGGGCTTAGAGGAGGCAAGGGGTGCAAGCAGTGACCAGAAAAAATGAGTTATAATATGGTACCAGTCTCCTTGCCCTCTTACCTTTCTGCTTTGTCATTGTCTCATGTGTTTCTCTGACTCATTTTTATTCTTTGCTTCGATTCCTTTGTCTCGTAGTAAGTTGTGTGTTTCTTAACCTTTGCATGAGAGGGTTTTGCATGCCTTCTGTATGTAACTCTAGTTTGCTCATTTCTTAGATTTCTATCTTTAATATTTTACTGTAACCCTTGTAGGTCCCCTCAGAGCACTGGGCAGCTGGCAGCAAACTAGATCTCTCTTTTGAAGAGAGCGCTTCAAGCGCCTCTGTCAGATGAATGGGTGCTGACTGTTTTGAGAGTCACACCGGATTCTTTCCCAGCTGTGCCGAATAAGCAGCCCTAAAAAAACCCTCAAGCCAAGCAGAGGCCTTCCAACCTTGACAATGTACTTCTGTGCTTCCAGGGGCAGCATTGTTAGTCCTGGCACCTCAACGTTGGCAACCAGTTCAGGAAACTGGTATGGGGGATAGGCTTTCACCTCTCTTTTGGCACTGATGCCAACTTGGGTTTGTTTGTTATCATCTGATGACTGCTTTACAGCCCGTGGGAGCAGGTTAGGAAGTTTGATGCCCGTTTTCTGTGCACAGAGCTTTAAGTTGCAGAGGGAACCAGCTAAAGAGGCCCTTATGGGCCAGGCTGGTTGTCAGTTTGGGTGTCAGTCCAGAGTGGCTTCGTGCCCATCAGGGGTCCAGGGCAGGGTGAGATTAGGTGTTAGGAAAAAATTTCTCACTGAAAGAGTTGTTGGGGCCTGGAACAGGCTGCCCTGGGAGGGGGCCGAGTCCCCACCCCTGGGTGTGTTTAACAGACGGGTAGATGAGGTGCTCAGGGATATGGTTTAGCACAGGACAGGAACGGTAGGACTCGATGATCTTGGAGGTCTTTTCCAACCTTGTGATTCTGGGGGTCAGCAGGGTGGCCTGGGGAACCCAGGACAGGCACTGTGCTCAGCGTGCTGCTGCTGGGGACAGAGAACTTAATTCTCCACCTCTGTTGCTTCAGTGCTTCTCCCTTTCCTTAATTTATATGCATAATTCAATACTCCAGCCCTAGCTGAGCACATGAAGAATGCAGGTGCACGGTCTACAAAATAACTGCATGTATGGAACAGCTAGTTGCATATATACTTAGCTGCCCGCTTCTGAAGCAAGTTGCTTGCTTTGCACATACAAATGAGTGTTTTGAATAGTTAAATGCCCAAATTAGAAAATAACCTGCTTGTTAAAGCACAGTTATTCACAGACTGCTGTCTCTGTAACTTCACCACAGACTGCCACAGTTATTATCTCTCTGTGACTTTTGGATCCAGTTTCTTGGTTTACAAGATAAACTGAATACTTTTTCTTGCTGCCAGCCCTCTCTGCTCCACCTTTATATCTAAGGCTCCTGACCAGGAGCAGCCAACTTTGCTCACACAATATTTTCTTTAAAAATAATGTGTGAAAATGAAATTCTTATTATCCTGGTATGCTAATATTTATTTTTTAAAAAACCAAACCTGAAGTTGCTTCTGCACAGGATTCTTTCTGATTTTCCCCTTGTGAAGGACCCAGCATGAAAAAGTTATTCAAAGTAGCCTTAAAAATTCTTCTGTACAACTGAAAGCTTGCTGAAGTTCAGTCTGCAGTCAGTTCAACTACTGAGAACATCAAATCCGATGTTGAATTCCTAATGTGCTTTAAACTATGTGGCGTGCAATTAAGCCAAGGTGCTTCCAAAATGGATCTTCCAGTCCAAACTCCTGTTGCTTTCAACAAAGAAGTGCTGAAAGCCTGTGCCTCTCAACCTGTGTTCTCCCCAGCCTGCATTTCAGGTTGAACCTAGAGAAAGAAGGATGGTTCTCCCCAGTGTGTCGGTCGGTGAAGGAGAGCTGTTACACAGCCTCTCCAGCCCTGAACCATACAAAAATAGCTTTGAGGAGGCCTTCTGTGCTCTACCACATGGCCTTGAACTTGCCTAACTGCTAACCAGCTTCAGACGGAGTCTTGTTAAGCCACGCTTTGTTAAATGGAGCCTGCTAAGTAGCACTTAGTAGTACTTAGCTTTTTAGGTAAATGAATGGGTGTAGTTAATACTTCCCTTAGTTGTTTGGTCAGTTTTGATGCAGGTTGGGAACGGAGATGTTGATGTATAAAGGTCTGGCTTTTGTTTACCTTTGCTTTACATTTGTTCAGCCCTACAAAGGAAATAAGGGGTTTCCCCCGTAAGGATCCTTTACTTAATCGGAATCATTAGTGTCAGAACCAGCCCCGTAAACCCTTGCAGAAGCGGAATTGCAGTTTGAGGATGTTCTTACCTGCATGCAGCAGTCAGATTGGCATGTGTTTGGTCTGCTTAACTCGCACCCAGAGTCTGTCAGAGCTCATATTTGCAAGAGTTTAAGTCTTGTGCCCATCCACGCTCTAGGTCATGAGCCACCATCAGATATACAGGGGTTCCTTGAAGATTTCTCCCCCCACACCTCACTCACATCTGCTCTACCAGGAATCTGTGCTCTTTTCTTGGGAATTAGATTTTTTTTTCTCAGTATCTTTTTTCCATCAAAGCTTTTGCCTCAGAGGAGCAGCATGAGCAATGTCTGTGAGCTGGTCCATCTATTAGGGTTTGATCCCACCTCTGGAAGAGCTGGGATATGCGTACTCGAATAACAGGTTATTCCTTTGCATGTCTTTATTTTTAATTGACACTTAGATGATTGAGGGCTTCATTTTAAATGCCACAACCAAAGAGGCAAAGCCTGGTTTTTCCTCTAAAGAGGGAAAAGGGGTGGGTAACTATAAAGAGCTTTTCTAGAAGTGTAACATTCGCGCTACTTGGCTTGGTGGACTCAGTTCCACTTTTATTTTTGCCAGAACTGGAAGCTGTAACACTGCAACATGCCGCAAATACACGAAAGTGAGGAAAACAAGATCTAAGTGCCAAAGCCCATAAAGCATTTTGGTGGCTGGAGTGGTATTTTGGATGCTCAGTATTTGTACAGCTGCCTGCTTCACAGCGAGAACGTGTAGCAAGCATGACACCGGTCGAACAGAAGAGCACTTGCATGTTTGTAACTCTGACATTTAATGCTCCTTTATTTCTAACCACTCCTTTCACAGGAATGTAGGATCCTGAAGAATTTCTCCTCCTTGAGGGCCATTGTTTCAGCACTGCAGTCCAACTCCATCTATCGGCTGAAGACGACCTGGGCATGTGTCCCAAAGTAAGCTTCCCCTGCCGCTCCTCACGCTAGCCCCAAACACAGGCAGAAAGCTCCACGCGCTTTCTTTTCACCTTTGACTAATAAACTAAATGATTTTCCCTTTTCCTCTACAGGGATGTAATGCTGATGTTTGAAGAGCTCTCTGATATCTTCTCGGACCACGACAATTATCTGACAAGTCGAGAGCTACTCATGAAGGTGAGAAGTGGCTTGAGTTGCAAATCTTGTGATCAAAGCTTTTTCCAACCAGCTGCCAAAGTTCGTCTGTCCTTGAACCACTGTACGTGGTGCTTCCCAGACGACAGGTCCGTTAAACCTGCGCTTTCCTGCGGGGAACAGAGGTGATGTCATTGCCCTGGAAGAACCTACACAAGCCTTAGCCTGTGTAGCCACACACGTCGGGCTGCAGCAGCACAGACTCTGTGTGCTTGTTTGCAAGGCAGCAGATAAGGACTCCTCAGAGAGCCCCCATGTTGAAGGTCATGCTGTTAGGTGACACTCCCCAGGGCACAGTGATGTCCAGCTTGGGGATAGCTGTGTGTGCCATACCTTCCCTGGGAGAGTGCTGGGGCCGTAGCTGGGATGAGGAGGTGCTGCACGGCATTGCTCCCCCAGAAGGGGTTACCATGAGCGCTTTGGCTTTACACTGCTCTGTTTGGGGAGCTGACCCACCAGTGCGGACACCCTCAGCTCTGTGCCGGTGAGTGCAGAGCGGCTCCAAGTGCTGCTCTCGACTGCGTTGCACCGCCGTAGTGCTTTTGACTTCATTGGAACAATGCCACCCAGCTTCAGCTGAAGAATTAAACCAAGATGTTTATCCGACTATCCAGTACCTTTCTTGGAACTGAAAAACAGGGCTGGGAATTTTGAAGGAACAGCCTTCCTGCTCTGTGTGTGGCCAGATGGACAACAAAGCAGGCTCTGTCAGAAACCGTTTGACTTGTGCGCTCTCCTGGGCGAACCTCAACAAGCTCAGGAGATTGAAAGGAGTGAGGAAGAATAGAGGGAAAGGTTATGTTCTGCAGAAACTAAGGGACGTTTGTGGCAGTTCCTTCTGTTTACATACAAAAGTGGCTAACCAGTCTAGGGTTTGGCAATTCCATCCAGTCTGGCGTTTGTACCTTGCCTCCTAACGCCTCGGTATATGAAACGCTGTGTTTTGATGAGGAATGATGGGTGAGCACATTCAAACTTGTCAGTCTGTCTGGTTTATCCTCCGTTCATCAACACCTGTAGCTGAATTTTACAGCAGGTGAGACACAAATAAGCGTAGAGGGAAAGCACGTGTTCCAATAGCTTATTTAACTCAACTATTCAAAAGACAAAACATCTCAATCTGAGCCCAGACCTTCTGGCTCCCAACAAACCACACTCTCCAGCTGCTCTAAGTAGATGTACAAAGCATTTTGAAAGCCGTGAGAGGAGGAAAAAAATTCCACGGAACAGCTAGAACGTCCCTCCTGCTGCGCATCTTGGACTGTTTTGTAATGATTGGAGGGTTACTCTCCACCAAATCCTTAAAGTCTTTGTTTTCCTTGACTGTAAATAGTCTCTCTAGGGAAGCAGTGATTGACCTTGACTATCCATCCTGAAAATTAAAGCATAGAGAAAATGCCATATGAAAGTTCGGCATGGAGAAGGAGCACTGTTCTCACCTCCTCAAATAAGGGCTCCACTGCAAGCTGCGCTTTTACTTCCTGCGCCTTCCCGCCGGCCACTCTTGGACCATCCCGAGGTTACCCTTCAGTGTCTTGAAGACATTGAGACAAACCCTGCTGTTTCACTTGCTTCTGGCTTTCAGCTCAGGAAGGAAATAGAGAATTTGAGTGATCTGTTGATTAACTGCGACTGAGAAGTAAACCCTTCAATGAGAGAGTCTTTACAAGTCTCTCAGATAAAGGACGGTGATAATGATTCAAGATCCGTCTATCTGGCCACTGGAGAAAAAATACCAGTAACTCCCAGCATCCCGTACGGATCCAGGGGAATGAAGGCTACAGACCTGTTGTGAAATAGCTCATCCATTCATAGGAAAGCTTGAACTGTGGAGATGAAATCCTCTTGCTTCCATTCCCTGCGTGGTTTTGGATTAGTCAATAAGCCGCAGTTGCTGGCGCTCTCCGTTGCGGTGTAAGGGAAAACAAAGCATTACGTAGGATAGAGATGTTTACCCGCAGCAGTCCCAATTCAGAAATTAAACAGAGATCCTGAGGTCAGAAGCGTCAGGGTAGAGCTTGGAGAAGCATACAGGCACCTGAAGTATATCTGAGCTGCTGGGATTTGAACTCAGAGAAGATGCCCAGATGCACTTAGCCAGGCCCGGGGCAGAGCTATTTGGCAGGAAAACTCCCTTATGGCTGTTTTGTGGGATTTTGTCCAAAATTCCCAGTTGGGGTACGAGCACATCTGTGTACATGCATCTACCTGTCAAACCTGGTTTGCCTGGTTAAATGCATCTGCAGGTATTTTACACAGAGGCAGTTGGTAGCTTACCACTCAGCTCCTCCATTAATTAATTGTCTTCTCATTCCCTTCCAGGAAGGGACATCCAAATTCGCAAACCTGGACAGCAACGTGAAGGAAAATCAGAAAAAGACACAGAGGCGACTCCAACTTCAAAAGGACATGGTGAGTTTGGGGTCCTTTTCCTACCCCTTTTGCGAACCGGTAACACGATTAACGCTGTAAGTGATGCCCGAAGCGGTATCGAGACAGGTATTTCGCAGTCGGTGATGCTCTTGGATGTGCTCCCTGTCAAGCAGAGCAATCGCGGCAGTGCTGTCCATTAGCTGATACAGAGCAAGTGAACCGAAAGGTTTCACTGAATATGCAGCCGAAATACTCATCCCTGTAAATATATGGATTTCCCTTAGGCTGTGGCCTGCAGTAAGCGTGTAATGCTCGTGTGTGTGTGTTTGTAATGCACATTTATATATCAAGATGGCCCCACGTGCATATATATCTGTGTCCATAAACAATTAAAGTGGAATTGATGCTGCCAAGGTGTAAGGGGTTCCGGTTTTTAGTGCAACCCACCTGTCCTTTTATCCAGGAGCTCCCACCTGTGTATTGAAATGCTGTCAATGTCTGGGAGAGCATCCCGCTCGCATTAGAGTCTGATTTAAATTCTAGATTAGACACTGAGGATGATGTAATGAAAGAAAACATCATTCATAAGCCCGCTGTTAGGCTAAGCAGCCTGCTTTTATTTCATTTGCTTATGCAGGAGTATTGTGGCAATCTAATTATTACCACTAAACATTCTAATTACTGCCCTTTCTCTGGCAATTAATCCGACACTGCTCTCATCACTCGCAGGGTGTAATGCAGGGCACGGTACCTTACCTTGGGAACTTCCTCACTGATCTCATCATGCTCGACACAGCCCTTCAGGACTATATCGAGGTATGTCGAGGCAGTTTTTTGATTCCTAACTTTCTGTGCCTTCCGGGCTACAGGTGGGGTCTGGGCCTTTTCCATGGGCTGCGGGGGGACACACGCTCCACCATAGGTTTCTCCAGGGGCTGCAGGGGCATCTTTCTCTGTGGCACCTGGGCCGCCTCCTCCCCCCTCCCCTGCCCTTGGTGCCTGCACAGCTCCTCACACCTTCTCACTCCCTTCTCTGGGGGCACAAAGTGGATTTTTCTCCTCACTGTTTTCTACTCCCTTTCTCCCCTCTGCTATCCTGCGGAGACTCAGATACATGAGTGCAGGGGTTTTACCAGACCTGCAAGCTGGTATTTTTAGAAGGTCTGTCTGTGCTTTACGTTTACCTTGATTGCTCCATGCTGTTTGTGGTTACCTTCAACTGAGCACGTGCTTTTCTCCTCTGATCCCTTCTCTTTCCTTCCAACAGGGCGGCATGATAAATTTTGAGAAGAGGCGAAAGGTAAGGTGGCTGTTCAGTGACTTTTAGTTTCCTGATGCCCTCCCTTAGAGCGTTCTCTTAGCGAGGCCATTTGCCTCCACTTGCTAATTGTAATTAAATTGGTCAGGAGAGTCTAAGCCCCTGCCGACCTGCAAAGAGTGGCATGGGAAGAGAACTTTGCAGATGTGTGCAGCAGAGAGCAAGGAGCTGCAGTACACATACCTCCATGGGACTTGCAACAGGGGCATGCGCATTCCCTCTGCTTTGGTAGTCATGGTCCTGGCACTCGGGTCGCAATAACCCCAGGAAACACCACAGGCTTGGGGCAGAGTGGCTGGAGAGCTGCCTGGCTGAAAAGGACCTGGGGGTGTTGGTTGACAACGTGGCGAATATCAGGCCCAGTGTGGCCAGCAAGTCCAGGGCAGGGATTGTGCCCCTGTACGTTGGTGAGGCTGCACCTCATGGGTGTGGGGTTAGAGCAGAGCGGCGCTGCCTAATTACACCCATCACGGGTAGCACTGCATGTTCCTTTGGTGCACCCCATGCAAAGGTCAGGCATGGCTTTCATCTCAGGCATCCCTTATTATTATTAATTTCATCAATGAGCATCCCTTGCTCGTTGCCCAAGAACCACCCAAGTACAGAGCGTGGCTCTTCTCGTGGTGCTGGGACGGCCAGTGCACGAGTAGTAGGGTGATCCAAAGAGCTTGTGACCCTCTACCACCTCCACTGCTGGAGGGACAACCGGCAGCGCTGTCAGCAGGCGGCTTTGTACCTGGGCAAAGCTTCTGTGGTGGAGCTTGAGCCCTTGGGTTTGTCTGCATGTTGGCGTGTGGCTGATGAAACCGGTCACATCTTGGTTCCTGAAACACTCAGCTGGAACTGAAATTTGGTCTAGACTAAGGTTGTCCTGGATCTGTGGTTGTGTGTGTTTGGTGTCTGAACGAGACTGCTTCGTTGGTTTTGGTTTTTTTCTGTTTGGAATTCCTATTTGTTTTGATTTCCTCAGGAATTTGAAATACTTGCTGAAATTAAGCTCTTACAATCCGCTTGTAACAACTATTGCATGATGCCGGACCAAAAATTCATCCAGTGGTTCTGGAAACAGCAGGACATGACTGAGGAAGAGAGGTAGGTTCTCAACCCATCTGGTGAAGCTGGGGGGGCTTTTCTTCCCCCAGGTCCACCTGCAGGTACTTCAGCCAGCCAGTAGCAATCCTCCTATGGGAATGGCACATCCTGATGCTCAGGGAGGGTGGGAATAACCTGCCTTCTACTCGACAGCTGCAGGAAACCTGTGGAGCACTTAGCGGGGTTTGGTTTTGAGGTTGGAAATCAGGCTTTTGACTTTGAAATAGGATGGTTTGTTGTGCCTGGGCGCACGCTCAGCACAGGGATCCAAAGGGGTGTCGGAATGCAGTGGACAGCGGGTGGTCAAGGCAACGCAGAGCACGCACAAGCTCTGTGGCTCTGGGCATTCGGGTGGGTTTTGCCGAGTTCTGCACTGCGGCACGTGCTGCTGGGACAAGCCAAGGGAATTTGTTCCCAGCACTTTAATGTCTCCGCTGAACTTGGAGGGCAAGTACAGACCCCTGCTGCGTTATACTGTCGTAGAAAAAAACAAACTTCCCCTTATCCAAGATTCCCACCTTGGGGATTCACTTTTTTTTTTACCATAAAACCATGAGTGGCCCCCCAAAAGCACTTGTTTTTAAAGCTCTTGTAAAGAAGTGACATATACCTTTCTCCATAGTAAAATGCAACCAAAGCTACTACGTTCCTCTCTGTGGGGTTGCAGCATTCTGAAGTGGGAGTAACTGAAAGTCTCTCAACCTTCTTGAGCGTTGCTGCTTTTGAGATCCAAGTACTTAAGAGTATTGTCTGTAAAAACTGACCCAGTGGCCTCTGTTCTGCAGCTATAACCTTTCCCGTGAGATTGAAGCCGCCAACGCTAGCACCGCATCCCCGAAATCCCGGAAGAGCGTGGTGAAGAGGTTCAGCCTGTAAGTACGGCGGGGCAAGGGGCTTTTGCTGCATTCACTATTAGTGTAATTTGATGTACACATGTGGAAACCCCCTCCTAGCAGGATTTTAATATGCAAATTAGCAAAAAGGCATTAGATAATAGGAACAATCTGCCTTTGGGTTAGAGAAGGGGAAAAAAGATCCTGGGGACGTGGTCCATTTCGGCAGAATACTGCCTGACCTCCAATCGGAGGTGGTGGAGAGCAGGGACACGCAGCTCAGCTCACACGGGAAACAATACCCTTGTGCGACTTCATGGAAAGCTGCAGGGAATGAAAACAGGCATTGAGAACCGAAGTAAAAATACATCTTAAAGGTGAGAAAATGGACCCTGACATGGGATCTCTGAAGGGTTTCCAACATAGCAGCAGCATGGTCACGACAAGGGAGAACTGCTGAGCTGGCAAAGCACTGTCTGGTCTTAACTGTCCTTTCCTGCCTGGTCTGAAGGAAGACCAGATGCATTTATTCATTGTCTTTGTAGAGTTTTGGGTTCCCATACACAAAGAAACCTGTAGAAATAAATACACTGGCAGCTGTTTGGAAGGTTTTTCTGTTAGCCCATCCTGGCTACGATGGGCTAGCTCTCAACTCCCAGCAGCCTCTTGTTCTCATTTCCCTTGGAGTGTGCCGAAGCTGTGCGTGGGAGTTGTCACTGCAGAGCACAGGCTTTATCCCCTCTTTTCCGTGCCCTAGTGCTGTAATTGTGTCGTGTTTGTTCTCATGGTGCAGTCTTGGTCTGAAGAGTCGCTTCATCCGCACTCTGAGTGTATCTTGCACGTTAATACTGTAGGAAAGGCGGGTGTAATTCATCTCAGAACCACTGACACCTCCCTGAATGGTTTAAAATTGGTAACCACGTGCTGTAGTAGCATCTAATTCTCCTCACTTCTCTGCCTCAGACATCATAGGAGCTGTTTCCTTTGCCACTCCTGTAAATTTACCTGACCTGCATTTAGAAATGGGTCTCAGAGTGGGAGAGCCTGTCATTTGCACCTTCTTGTCAGCTCCTCACCATGTATGTGTCTCTTTGGACTCTTGGAAAGAAACCCTGCGCCAGCTTTGCTCATCCCAGCTCTGTTCTTTTCTCACTTACGAGCTTTTTCTGCTTTCTTTTCCCTTACAGGCTGTTTCTAGGCTCTGAGATGGTCACCCAGAGCAGTAGCCCTGTCAAAGAGCAACCCAAATCTACTCCCAGCGGGAGCTCTGGGGAATGCACGGACTCAGCCAGTGTTTCCTCATGTGAGCTGAATCAGTCTGAGTCTGAGGACTCGAGTCCCATGGGCACTCCTGATGAGTCTCCGCAAAAGGTAGGCGCTGGGCGGCGGTGCTGGCACAGCCAGTGTGCGGGGGGCCGGCAGTGTTTCGGCACAGCCAGCCCACGCTGCTGGCCGGCCTGAGGAGTTGGCCCCAGCCTCTCGGTCTCGACTGCAGCGTTGCTTTTGGTGGGGTGGAGAGACTGTAGGAAAGAAATGGGTAAAGGTGGAAGCTGTCCAGTCGGGATTTTTGCACAGTCCTCTCTACGTTGCCGAGGACTGGAGCCCTCCTTCCCTGAGCCAAGGCACTCCCCACAGAGTTTGGGCAGGGCGGGTGAGGAGAAAGGCCGAACCCTGCGCAGCACGGGGAGGGAGTGGGCAGTTACAGGGAATGTGTTCCCACACGTGTAAGGGGTCCCAGCCGGGGCTGGAGCGGCGATGCTCCGGTCCCTCTGCTCCTCCCCAGTCAGTCCCAATCCCTGGCTGGTTGCCGACAACCAGCCCCTGGTCGCTGTATCTGCTGCCACCTCCTGGCCTCCTTACCGAGAGGCAGGAGTGAGCAGTGTGCCCAGCTGGGCAGAGGACTCAAGGTGAAGTTCGCTTGGCCAGGAGTACCAGGGGACTGGGGGTTTCTATGTGCCTTCACCTTTCTCACGTCCTTCCTCCAGAACGACACACACACCACCTACGCAACCTGTGCACTAGGCTGACAAACCATCTAGTTTCTGACGGCGTTTGTCTTTCTCTCTGTTGTGCAGCTGTCCAAGTCTTCTAGGTCCTCTGATTCCTCCAAGTCCTCCGAGTCTGCTGGTTCCTCCGGTTGTGCCAGTTCCTCTGAGTCTGCCGGGTCCTCCGAGTCCTCTGAGTCCTCAGGGTCAGACGGGTCCTCGGGGTCTGCTGGGTCCTCTGACTTCTCCTGCTCTTCAGTGGAAGTACCTTCCTCGACAGAGTTATCCACTTCTGCCTTATCCTCTTCTCCCATCAACTCCTCCAATGGGATGTGCTCTGTCCCCATGATACCGGTCACCACCAAAGTACCGTCACCTCCTGCTTACAACCATCAGGACCACGACATGTGCATCATCCGCACCAGCATTGAGGACAACAATGGCAACATGTACAAGAGCATCTTGGTGCGTGGCAGTGTTCACAGCCGGGGTGACTTAACGGTGCTTTTAGTTTAGCCACACAAACTCACTGAGCCCATTGATCCAACCTGGCTGGGGGGAGGCGTAGCGCCTAGGACGCGTACCTGTCTCCCATGATGGGAATGCCCTGACCTCCCCAAACTGCAAAGAGCCCTCCTGTGAGGGCCTGGTGAATTCAAACAACAGATGAGGCAGTTCCTGACATGGGCTTCCATGGCTCGCGCCATTGGTGTCTCATTTACTCAGGCATCCTGCCACCGAAGTCCTGCCGCCTCTTCGGGGCAGGACCTGTTGTCCAGAACTGAAGTGGTTTAATATCTAGTGGTACCTTTGTTACCATCTCGTCGTGTGTTTTTCCATGTCTCTTAAATCTATGCCAAGAGCAGGCAGGCTGCAGCAGGGCAGGAGGCTTTGGCTAATTATTAGATCAGTGATCTTGAGTGAATAAGCAGCATCTCTCTCTCTCTCTCTCTAGCTCACTAGCCAAGACAAAGCTCCTGCTGTCATCCAGAGAGCTATGGTGAAACACAATCTGGAATTGGATGCAGCTGAGGACTATGAGCTTGTGCAGATCATCTCCGTGGGCAAAGGTAGGGAGGCAGAAACCTACTGCTGCTTGAAAACTTCTGCTGGGCTTTGAAGGAAAGAGTAAGACGCAACGCAAGGTTAGAAACACTGGGGTGCATTGTCACAGCTGCCCCTGAGAACAGGCCCTTTGCGAAGGGTGGACTCCTGGGAGGCAGAGCATGCTCGGGGGTTGCCGGGCAGACACGGGCTGTGCTCATAGAGCTGTGAGCTGAAGAGCAGCTGCCCGTGCTCTCTTTGCCCCCACGCAGAGCCTGGCAGGGTACGGCCACCCCAGGATCCCACCGTTGGCTGGACATGTTCCACATTTGGCCTCCATGGCCTTGCTCACGCCTTTTGTTGTGGGAGAGGTGCTGTGGGTGCCACCCTGTGCTGCTTTGGCGGGAGGTGGCAAGGGGTCCATCCCTGCCTGGCCATATACTCCTGGTCCTTGTTCTCTCCTGGCTGCAAACTAACACTTGCTCCACTCCTCCTTTTGCAGAGCTGGTGTTCCCAAAGAACGCAAATGTGTTTTATGCCATGAACAGCCAGGTGAACTACGATTTCATCCTTCGAAGAAAACAGCCTGGCAGTGGAAAAGTGAATATGGGGAACCACTGCACTCTGACGTTCCCCAGGACTGCTAAACGGGGGCGTTGGAGCAGCAAGCCCAGCAAACTCATACTCTGAGAGTGTCCCTTCCAACCCCTACAATTCTATGATTTGTTGGACATTGCGGACTGGAATTTTGCTGTATCCCCTTGGGGTTAGCTGTTCCCTGGTTCTTGGTGGGCACATGAGCTGAGGAACACCAGAGCCCCAGGAGGAGCTGAAAACAGGACTGCAACACGGGTCTTAAAGACCACCACAAAAGCCAACTCCATTTGTGAGAAACCCTTTCCCTTTGTGCCAGTATTACACAGAAGACGAGCATCTAAATTTTATTTTTGTAAAACTGAAGAAGAAAAAGTCTCCCTCGACTTCTGCCTGAACCAAGGCCGAGGCCCTGGCCAGCCTCGTGCCCTGAGCAGGTGCTGCCTCCAGGCAACATTTGTATTCACGCAAAAGCAGCGTGGGTACGGCCCCGGCACACTCCATGCTGGAGCCAGGATAAACGGCAAGCGTGTGTGTCGCTTTCATACCGCTGGCAGACTTCTCTTTGCACTTCTTCCATGCCAGAAAAACAATCCAACAAACCTAGTTTTGGATTGGTTTTTTTCTTCCAAAGAACTTTTAAAGACTGCACAGGCTTTGCCATGAGTGGCATGGCCTGCTCCTGGACAAGGCGAACGGACACTCCTTGTCTTGAAGTCTTGTCTTGCCGCCAGGCCAAGGCACTTTCCCTTGGACTCTGCTAACCCAGTGACTGGAACTCGATGCCTTCTGCGGACCCTGAACTGATGGACGGACCTCTTCATAATGTGCAATCACTCTCTGAGAGCGAAGCCTTTCATTGGCCCATGGACTGATGGACAATGTTTCCTGAGCAATGGGGAATGTCTCCTGCGCAACGGGCAACTACATGACCTTTCATTTTAATAGCGAGCAGGGCAGGGAGAGCAACAGGTTTTAGGCATTACCCCAACACCCCAGAGATTTTATATACTTGCAGCACATCACCTCCTGGCGCTGCCCCTGCCCTGCATCTTCCCTGTTCAATGAATTTCCTGACATGGTACATCCTTTCAGCTGGAAGGAAGCATTCAGCTGGAAGCGTTTAATTCCCTGTTCTGGGAAACTCGTGAGGGACACACTGCTGGGGCCTCCTCCCAGCACCCAGGCTTCCTTGAAAGGACAGCGACAGGTTTTATTTTAAAAAGCCATAACAGAGACATGGGATTGTCTCGGTAAGCAGAGCCCTTCCCAAGGAGGCTGCCTCTGCACCACTCAGACGCTGAGTTTTAGGCCGCACCTGAGCCCCGGTGTAGGTTTTTCAAAGCCAGGCTCTGTTACTTCGCAGATCAGGACACATTCACAGTGTTAGGGCAGGACGCTTTACACTAGGTGAGGATTTATCACCACTGTTTACAAGTAGCCCCCATACAGTTAAGAACTCCAACAGCAGTTCAGTTAAGAGGGGTTTGTATCTGAGCCTTAATCTTTGCCCAGTGTTAGGGCAGGACTGCAGCACAAGTTTGGCATTTCAGTTTCTGTAGGGGTAGTGCTAAGACTCATTCAGTATTGCTTAGAGGAGGTTTGGCTGTATTAGGCTGAAAGGTGAATGTTCTTAATGTTAAAATTAGACCCTCCAAAAAGTAGGGTTTTTTTCTTTTCTCCCTCCTTTTTATTTTTTAAGGCTTACCTGTGATCTTTATTACATTTATTGTATAAAGGTTTTTTTCAACTAATATTTGTGTGGTTTTTTTTCTTTGGCTTCATTATTGCATGTGGGGTGGGGGTTCTACACCTTGCTGCTGCTCTCATTATCCTCATCACTTTTGCTGTTCCCTGCTCCCCCCCAGCTCAGCTTCCCCACCAGCCTGAGACCCCCAAAGGCCCCGTTCTAGCTGCAGCCTTTCAGCTAACGCTTGCTGTAACTAACTAGGTACCTTGTACACAAATGTCACAGACATTTCTTGGTGAAATCAGGCTCTTTTGGGTCACTGAGCACCTCCTGCATCACTGAAGAGACAGTAGTGAAGGCAAGGAGCGATGACCCCGAGCCTGAGCTGGCTCCTGCTTTTTTTTCTACTTAAATGACCACAGGAAACAAAACCCAACCAGAGGAAGCCGAGAGCACAACAGCGCTTTTCCTTCCCTGTGCTTTTCCTGCCCTCGACCAAAGCCAAGCCGGGGCTGAGGGGTTACTCACCGCCTTCCTGCGGGTGGGCTTGTTTCAGGCCTGTCCCCCTGACCCTGCTTGGGACTGCCTTGGCTTGCTGCTCACACTTTGGAACACCGCCCCTGCCCCAGCACTGCTGGGGGGTTTCCTAAAGGCTCAGGGCTCCTGGGGGTTAGTGCAGGCCTTCAGAGCAAAAGGAGAGACGAACCCTCCAGCCCTGCAGTTTACTTACCCCTCCTTATGTTCCCCTAATGAATTGCTTTTTCAAGATTGCCTGACAAAGTGCAAGACCACATTGTGGGTTACCTCCACTTCTGGGGAGCTCCGCAGGGCCCCCACCCAACAGCCACAGCCACACTGGCATTTGCTTTGGTGGGGAGGGAGGGTGAGGGGTGGGGCGGGAGGGGGGGGTTGGCCCTGATGATCTCTTGAGGTCCCTTCCAACTCCTGTGACTCTGATTTCAAGCGGGTGCTCCAGCTCACACTCAGCTTTGAAGCCCGTTAGATGAGTCAAAAAAAGAAAAAGAAATACCTGGCAAGTGGGGAAAAAACATTCCCAGGCGCCCCAGAAGTGTTTCCATGGGCTCCCACCTTGCCAAACCTCCGTTAAAGCCGAGCCTGGCAGAGCCAAGGGGCTGGAAACGGAGCCACCCCTTCCCCTGGGCTGCTGCACTTGCCCCCAGGCCCAGCCCCTTCCCTCTCCAGCACCCAGCATGAGGAGTGCTGTGCCGTGGGGAGCACTGGGGTCATTTTCAGCCGTGATGGTCACAGAGAACCCACTGCAGTAGGAGCCAGAGCTCCTGCTGATATGGCTATGGTGCTCTGTGGGTGCTTTCTGGCAAGTGGGTGGTGACAGGACGGAAAGTGCATGGGGGGGGTGGGGGCAGGAAGATCCACACCGTGGTGACATGTATGAGCTCAGTGTAACCATAACCAGGCTTCACCCAGGGAGGCAGCTGTAATATTAACTAACTCAGAGGAGCAGCCCCAGGGACTCCCACACCCAGCACTAGCTCAGCCCTGCTGCTCTGTCCGACTCCCGACACACGTGGACGTCAGTGGGAGTGACAGCCCCCACGGGTGCAATGCCAGGCCAGCACCCCACTCCTCTGGGGTGCCCTGGCTCCAGCACCGCCAGCCCTCTGACAGCATTACCAACAGACCAGAGAAACAGCCATGCTGCACCATCAGCCCCATTCCCACACGAAGCAGGGCCTGATGGAACAGCTTTGTACCCAGAGCAGAGTCAGACAACATGCTGGATGCTCACAGCGTACAGACGTCCCACTCCCCAGAGCTCACACACGCTCCATACCAAGACCGCTGGGACTACCACACTCCAGAGTGCTTCACACAGGCCAGTGAGACCCATGGAGGAAGCGGGAGGGACAGTCAGAAAGGAACAGCCCTGGCCACATGCGCCGGCTGCTGGCGGAGCTCTGTACTCACTGCGTTATGTGGGCACCAGCCAAAGGAACGCGGCTCACCGACAGCAGCTGCAGACAGGCAGCTCGATACGGGCGGCGACTCCACGCAGAGCGACGCAGCCCTTCCCACCCAATGAAGAGCCCACACGGCTGCTCGGCTTGCTCCAGGTTCTATGTATTATCAGACCGGCTGACAGGTACTAACACGTCTTCTTCAGCAGAAAGCACAACGCTGATCAGGAATCATCAGAAACAAAAATAAACATCAAAAACCGAGCGCACAACCGTACAGAGCTGCCAGCACGTGAGTCTCTAGGTGGCATGGCCAGGAGGACATCCTTCCATGGCAACAGCAGCCTGCGGGCCCGAGTCTGTCCCAGCTACCCCAAGCACTGTAGTCTGTCAGCACCTGGCTGCTGAGAAACTTTGTAAGGAAAAAACCCCACCAAAACCCCCAAACAAACAAAAGAACACCCCCCACTCCGAGCCTGCAGTCTGCTGACTTGTTAGCCAACAGCAAGTACAACACACCTGATGCAAAGCAAGAGACAAGTTTGCTCCTCACACACAGAAGAAAAACCATATCAAGACAAGCTGCCTTTCCGTTGGGTACCGCAGGATTGTGTGCGGGCTGCTGAGAACAACAGTACAGCTGACACCCCCACCCCACTTCCCCCCGCCCTGGCTTCTGGGGGTTGTTTTGGTTTTCTAAGGATAGTGCCAAGCATTTCCCTGCCCAACTCACTAAACGTGAAGTCCCCAGAAGTCCTACACTCGCTTTTACAGCCTAATTAGACCCTCAAATACGTTGTCAGGCTTCATTCTCCCCATGGAATACATCGAGGCAGGGGGCAAAGCGGGATGTGGCACAATTAACTCTGCCTGTGTTGCCATCAAGTGGCACAGAGGCAAATGAAACCAGCAACCTCCACCTTTTCTGCTCGCTTCCAAGACTTTAGACCTGCCAAGTCACCAGCTCTGGACTGGGAGCTCCATTTCAATGGGCTCTGGCATGTTTTGAAGCCTGCAGAGGGGAAGCCAGCAGCAGCTTTGTACAGAAGGGTGGAGAGGAGGAAGACTCTAGAGAGGAGCGCTGCTCCAGTGCTCTCAATGGTTTTGGAAACAGTCTTGATTTCAGCAGGGATCCCTTTACCCAAGTAACCCAAACGTGGTTTCTCATAGAACTACAAACCTAACAAGGAGTAAGAGTTACCCAGCAGCCCAGTTACACCTACCCGGAAAGGTACAAACGCTTGTACGCTCTATATATTAATCTTTATAAATACAGTATTCTACAGGAGGACCTGTAGAAAGATGTCATTCAAGGTTTCGTTTGGCTTTTAGTCTGTTCTCAAACAAAAGCTTGCGAGGGCTTTCGTTCAGGTCTCTGCCTTCCTTCGGCCAGGCTTTTCCCCTCCTTCACCTCCCGCCCGGTCCCAGGCAGCCCAGGGAGCTGCTGGGTCCAGCCAGAGCGCTTTGCCATCAGAAGCAGCGGGAAGGAGACCACATGAAGAGTTGCTCTACAACTTTCAAGGGTGAAAAGCTAAAGTGGGAGGCAGGTTCAGCTGTCGCCAGCGTCCTGGGGGATGCAGGAAGTCATAGCTCGTCCCTGGAGGACGGCGTGTCGAGAGATGACTGGGAAGGCAAGGCGTCCTTGTTCTGGGCATCGCTGTGGATCTTGCCCTGCTGCCGGGACTTCCAGGAGTGCGTTCTGTCCCAGTCCGTCGACACGGTCTCGTTGTCCCAGATTGTAGAGGTCTCTGTGTCACTGAGGTAGCCCGGCTGCCCGGTGTAGTGGGTGGGGTAGACAAGCAGGGGTTCTGCCGAAAAGGCTTTCAGGTCCCTGGACTCGTAGTACTCCATGTACTTTGCTCTAAAGAGGAGAGGGGGAAAATATAATCATCAGTAAGAGAGTGAAGGAGTGTCAGTCAGTACCACTGATTGTAACTGGGAGACACCAGCCCATCCGCTGAGCAGGGAGCAGAGGTAGCTGCTGGGGTGGGACTGCCCCTGCGGCCGGCACCATGGGCCCTCCAACCACATCCCACAGGTACAACAGAAACCTCTGCTACCAGAGAGCAGCGAGCACCTCGGGACCAGGTAGGGGTCAGTAAGCCCTCTGCAGCAGGTCTGTCACCTCTCTGAGCTGTGTCAGGAGCTCTGCCACAGACTCCCAAAAAGCACAAGGTGTAGCCCCATACCCCACCAGCCAGGTTACAGAAGTGAGAGGCCAGCGTAGGCGTGGCTTAAGATCAGTCAACAACCCGAATGACGACCGTGTCCCACTCACACGGGGTGCTTGTTGTACATGACGGGCAGAAATTCATCTACAGGCAGCATCTTGCCGAAAGGTTCAGCTCCGATGAGTTTCTGAGCCCCTTGGAATGAGATGGCGTAGCCCAGGGTCCAGTAGGAGTAATCGGCTTCCACCAGGTTCATGACGTTGGGAACTGCCTTCTCAGGCTCCTGCACCTGCATCCTTTTCCGGCCAATGTAGCTTCAAGGGTGAAAAGATCATGGAAATCAGAACCAAAGCACGTCTGTTAGGACCACACAACTCCTGATACCAGCCAGGGACGGCCCAAGGGTCACTCCAAGAAATAATCCCTGAGTAGCCCCACGCATTTTCACCCTTCACCACCCCCAGCTGTACCGGTACAGCTGGGAGAGACGTCCTGAGGGAGCCAAGATGCCTCAGCTCAGGCCTCTGGACAGAGCTATTGCAGTTCCTCCATCATGGTGGCATCTCCAGACGCTGCTGAGCCCAACTGGTGCCTGACAGGCAGCCCAGCACCCTGCCCCAGGAGGCAGAGCTGTCCTGGTGATGGGAAGAGTCGCCTTTCCCTGAACTCCAGCATTAACCTGCATCTCTCCTGGGATGTGGCAAGCTGTGGGCCGCCCCTGCCTGCTCAAGAGATCCTCACTGGCCAAGGGCCCATTACTTACATCAGCTCCCAGTCTAGCTGGGCTTGTTCGATGTCATCCATCAGCTTCATGAGCTTCCTCTTAAACTGGTGTTCAAAGCGCACGTCATCCTCGATTACAAGTGTTTTCTCAAGCTCTCTGTTCACCACCTGAAAGGAGAGGGTTCAGGAGCATCAATGGATCCCATGAGCTGCTCCCTGCACCCTGAAATCAGTGGGATCATCCTGACCTGGTGCTGCCCTTCGAGCAGGCAGGGAGGGGGCTGGAGAGCCACCCCCAGGTTCACAGCCCAGCTGGGATGGGCTACAAAAGCCAGGGAGAACAGATGGGAAACCACCCTGCAGCTGAGCACCTGCAACCTCAGAAACCCCTTCATGGGATGTCGTACCCTCTGGAACCCCTGAGCTACCATCCAACAGCACCACAGCAACCACCAACCTCAGAGGAATGTGCAGCAGCCCTGGTTCAGAAAGCCTCTTCCTTGGAAGAATGTGTTCCTGGAGGCTGGGAAGGAGAACACCCCAGTGTACCCAGAGCCTGGCTCTGACTCCCAAAGAGACCAGGCACGCAAAGGCACCCTGTACCTACGTTCCACATTACCTGACTGTTGGCCCAGAAGCAAAGCCCCACTTCCCATGACCCACATCACTCCCGCAGGCTCTGGGAGTTTGGATCAGTGCCCTGCTGCACCCAGACCTCCGAGGGCAGAGGGCTGTCTCCTCTCACCCACACAGGACCCTGCACCAGGAGGCACAGCCCTCGCTGGCAGATTTGGGCAACTGCACTGCGAGTGCCCTGTCCCTGCTCTGTACCTCACGTGAAGCAATCCCTCCTGCCAACGTCAGGCTGAGCACCTCCACCACCTCTGACCAGCATGACCAGGATCTTCTCAACTGTCGCTCCCCAGGTGATCAAAGGTGGAAGCTACAGCTTTAACCACCCAAACAACATCTCTCAGCTCAGGTATGAAGATGGCCCTGATGTTGAGAACATTTCTGACACCCCCATTCCCCCAGTCCCTGCCCCTCCCTGTGCCACAATGCGGGGAAGAACGGAGTGAAATCCTGACTGAAGTGAAGTCTACTGAGAAGGGAGGGGTGGGGGGAAGGTGCTTTAAGATCTGGTCACACTTCTTGCCACCCGACTCTGGTGTCACTGGTGCAAGGCACTGTCATCAATTAGAGAGGTTTCTGTCCTTTACTCTGTGTTGAGTCTGTTCTGCCCGTCACGCTGATTGCAGAATGATCTCTCCCTGGCCTTACAGAATCACAGAATCACAGACTGGTCTGGGTTGGAAGGGACCCCAAGGATCACACAGTTCCAACCCCCTGCCACAGGCAGGGCCACCAACCTCCAGGCCTGGAGCTACACAAGGCTGCCCAGGGCCCCATCCAACCTGGCCTTGAACACCTCCAGGGATGGGGCACCCGCCCCCTCTCTGGGCAGCCCGTTCCAGCCCCTTATCACTCTTGTCTCAACTCCTGAGCCTCTCAGTATCTTTTTTCTCCCCCATCCAGCTGAGAAGGGAAGTGACAGAGCAGCTTTGGTAGACACCTGGCCTCCAGCCAGGGCCAAACCACCACAGCATCCAAAAAATCCCTGTCTACACCCCCCTACAACCCAAGGGAAACAGCTCCAGCCCACAACCCCTGAAACCAGCGCCCTGTTTGACACTCTCCCCATGCTTGGCCCTGCGCTGTCCTCCTGCACCCACCCATGAGGCACCCACCAGCTCCTTACCTCCTTCCAGATGTAGTAGTGACTGAGGAAGCAGCCGATCTCTCCCCTGGTTAGTGGCCTGGAGGAGTACGGGTCCCGGTAACCCGGCAGCATGTCGATGCTCAGGGCTTTCAGCTGGCTGGTGTTCAGCGCCCTGAGGATGAGAGAGCAGCTATCAGCGTTTAGTAGGGAGGAGTAAGTGCGAGTCGGACGTGGGCGGAACACGGGAAATAGGATGGACTGTCAGAGGGAAGCCACACCTTGAGGAATTCCTGTGCTTGTTTTGCTCAAAGCCCAGAGAGAAGTTCATTGCTTGATTTACAGCTCTAAACCAAGCTGACAAAGTGTACCCTTAGCTCTGCCAAAGGCTTCTTGTGGACCCACCAAGTGGTAGGCGCTTGGCTTAGATGTTTTCTCCAAGAGGTCCTGATGGGTCTCCAAGTGTGACACAGACCACTAGATGGCACGCGGGCTCCTCTCTTCCGGAGGCCTTCTAGCAGCTCCCTCACCAAAAACCTCTGCCTCGCTGCTTTGTCATCGTAAGAAGGGTCTCTACACACCTCAGAGAAAGCCTGGGAAGGGCTGTATCAGGGTTAGCACTGTAGCACAGCTGCTTTTGACAGTCTTCCCAGGAGATAACTGCTCTCCACTGCCATTACAGCACACTCCTTTTAACTGCAGCCATGGAAATTAGGATGATTTTAACCCAGTTTTCATCCTAGTCTGAGCTAAAATGGTTCTTCTGGTTCTCTCACAGAGACCGACTGATTGCAAAAGCAAAAAGAAACGGGAGCAAAAGGTCCCCAAGCAGACTACTGGGCAAAGAGAATCAGAGACTGGTCTGGGTTGGAAGGGACCCCAAGGATCACAGAGCTCCAACCCCCTGCCACATGCAGGGCCACCAACCTCCAGGCCTGGAGCTACACAAGGTTGTCACCTCCCCCCTCGGCCCACCTTTCCCCACCAGAAGGGAGCTGGGCACCCGAGGAGGCGGTGTGAAGCAGTTAAGCACGACCCATGCTTTGCAAACATCAGCAACCCCTGCCAAAACTCACTTTCCATCCACAGCCTCCACTACCTTGACTGCAATCTCCTGCTCGTAGAGAGTCCGCAGCATCCTGTCCCGCCTGTCTTTCCGACGCTTCAGATTGATCATGAAGATCTGGGTAGAAGAGAAAGATGTCAGCCTCCTGGCTTGGGCATGAGGAAGAAAAGGGAGTCCTGATTTGCTCTGCTCCAGCAACCCCACCAGAGGAGCAGATCTTATATAAAAAAAAAAATCACTGCCTGTACTTTTATTCCAGGTTGCTTGGAATGTGTCAAAAAACCTGGGGTTAGTTTGGAACTGAAAGGTCAGAGGCTCACTCTCTGTCATAAAACATCCACAAAAAGTAGTTAGTCACAGGGAGAAGGTGCTTTTCAAGGATGACTACAGGTGAGAGCAGAGCGGGTGCATCAAGGCCTGTAATTCCCCAGGATACAGGATGCTTTGATCACCATTCAGTGTGGAATAACACGGCCAGCTCCAGTCCCAGAGGGACACCGACCCTCGTTTCTCTGCACCACTGCCACTGCCTCCATTTAGCACAGAGGTATGAGGACACAACACCGTGCAGGTCCAAGGACATGGCAGAGAGAGGATTTCTGGAATTACTTTGGGCTCTTCAAAAAAACCCCACTGCTGCCCCTGTCAGAGCAGAAACCTTGCAGAGAAGGATGGGGAAGAGAGCTGTCTGGGCAAGGCTCAGTCCAAGCCCTGAGGAGACAGACCCTGGCACAGGACTGGAGCTCCCATTTGCAGGTAAGCCACGGAGGGTCAGGGATATTTTTTCAGTCCCAAAGCAGACAAGTGCAGCCTTGTAGCCTGCAGAGCAAAACCTCACCTCAGTATGAAGCAGATCTAATTCCAGCTCAGTCCAAATGCAAGAATAATAAATTGGATAAATAAAGCGCAGCCACAAAGGACAACATGGAAAAAAACCACCCACCCCCTTCCCCAGCTGTGTCCCAAACACAGATGCTCAAACACACACAGCCAAATCAGGCTTAGACTTTATGAGTCCCATGAGCAGCTGTAGCAGAACATTGAGAACACAAAAGCTCCCCTGCCAGTCACGGTGCCACTGCCACCCTGGCAGCTGCACACACACTGGAGTCCCGGCTCCATGAAGAACACGGACACAGAGTAACTAAAGCATGGCAGATCCCTCTCCAGCCTTCTCCCCTCGCTGCCTGCTCTCTCCACATTGCCAGGCAGGGGTGGAAGAGGGATTCCTGGGGGTCTGGGGCAGCACCAGTGTCAGTAACTGATCTCTGTAGTTCATTTTTAAGGCCACAGCAGGAGAATGTGGTGACCAGAGAGGGGAGAGAGAAGCTGCCACAGGAAGGAGATGGCATGCATGATTCCCATTGCTCCTGGATGTGCCTAGCTTGGGCTAGAAGCCAGCTGACAGCCTGGGTTCCCAGCTGCTCCAGGCTCACCAGGGTCTCCTCTCAGGCAAGAGAAATGCTCCCTTCTGTCACTGGAAAGCAGGAGGTTTCCCAAGAGACCAGTCCAGAACAGAAGGGCTGCCAAGATGCTCTGCAGAGCTGGATGTAGAAGAAATGGCACAAGAACTGGGGAATGAAATAACCGATTTTTCAGCCTCCCTTCTACCTTTAATCCTCCCGCCTGGATCAGAACATCCACACCACCCTGACAGGAAGCCCAAGGATTTCCCGGGCACTGCCCTTGCACACAAACCCACAAGTCTCATCACAGGGCTCAGGGCAGGTACCAAGTGCCCACAGACCTGACTGGCCTCATTCCCCTGCAGCAAGCACCAGATGGAGAGACCGTCCCCTCAGCCCCTTTCCCTTCTGCTTCCCCAAGCTCATCCCCAAATAAGGATGCCTATTTTCTCCTTGCAAAAGGCTTAAGTCCAAAAAATAAGTGCTTGGGAAAGAGCTAATAACATGAAAAGATAATGCACTCCAAGGGCAACGGCTGGAAGCTCAGCTACAGGGAGAACCCAGGTCCCCTAGGTGATGAGCAGGAAGGCAAGGCCATAATAGTGAAAGAGATTCCTTACTTCATCAAATCCCATCTTGTCAGGGTGCTTCAGAGGAACAGAGATGTACTGAGAGGGTTCAACAGGTGGGCGATCAACTGAAAGAGAGGAGAGACCCCAAGCATCACCTTCACTGCATCGATACCGTGCATCCGCCTGTGTTTCCATCCCCGGGTGCAGAGCCGGGGTGTGAAGTCAGTGTGGGAGTGGGTACAGCAGGAGGCATCCCCGGGGCAGAGCAGAAGCCAGCAGCCACGCAACGTGACAAAACCAGGGCTCTGCAGCATCCTTTCCACATTAAAGACCCATTTTTTGCATTTAACCTGGGGAAGCTTGAGGGATTTTGGGAATGGGGCTGACGTGACCCTGAAGTGATTACATCTCAAGGTAGAAAAATAGGTGGAAAATGGGAAACCGCCTATCAAACCAGTAAGAGAGCAGTCAGAGCAGGGTGCAGGATCCCAGGGGGAAGGAGCAGAGGGGACCCATGGTGGCAGGGCACAGCAACTTACTCATAGCCTCGATCAGCGTGTGCACAAAGTTCTCGGCTTCTTCTTGCAGCGTCTGGTGCGATTTCAGGGGCATGGGAAGGAAGCCATAGTGTTCCTGGTTGCAGATGAACATCTGTATTCCTGGGGACCACAGAAAAAAACAAAACACAACTTAGAATCAGTTCTTTTACCAGTGGATTTTGCTGCTCTGTTGCTACACAGCCACAATCAAACTTACACCAGGACTTCAGTCGCAAACATTTTGCTTCATGAACAGCCCATTCGAACCCATCACGGGGCTGGTTTCTGTTTAACCTGGCTGGCAGCAAGTGCCCTCTCCTATGAAACCAATGCCCGCTTGCTCCTGCGAACGGGTATTTCTAACTGCAATCAGTTTTCTCCCAGGAGAGGCAGGGAACCCACCTCTCAGCCCAGAAAAAGGGTCTTTTTCTGGCTATGGATGGCAACAATCCTGTCGCAGAGGGCAGAGCTGGCCTTCAGAAAAGTTGTGTGTGATCCCCTGTAGACCTGCTGGGTGTAACTGGGTACCACTTCTTTCCTGGGAGGGTGGCAGAGTCCTGGGCCAGGCTGCCCAGAGAGGTTGGGGAGTCTCCATCTCTGGAGACATTCAGACCCTGTGATCCTGGGCGCTGCCCTGTGCAGCCTGCTCAAGGGATCCTGCAGGGATTGGACTGGGGGATCTCTAGAAGAGCCCTCCAACCCCCATCATCTGTGTGTGTGATGCAGCTGCAAGGCCGGTGTAGCTGCAGGGTTGGTGACTGGCCTAGCAAGGGATTCACTCTGGCTTTGCAATCGAGCATCCTCCAGCTTCTGTGCACTATGGCTAGAAAATAAACCCAATGATTAAGACTGTGTTGGCAAAGGACTTTGAGGAATATGCAGGATAACCATCATGGAAGTGTCAAGTCTACCAAACATGGTCCCTTCCTCTCCAGGACTAATTTTTACTGTGACCTAGAGACCAGAGACAAATCCTGAGACACACTGGGCAAGGAGAAAAGGGGCTTTGAAAGAGAGGTGATAGCGTAACACCCTTCTACTCAAAAGCCTTTGGATCTGCTCATTCATGGAGCTGCACCTGAAGGTGCAAAACAAAGGGAAGATGTAAAGCCCCTCCTGGGAGCAGATGCCTTCACAAGGGGGAGACTGACCCACCGCTGAGCCTGTTCACTGGGGCTGTCCCACCAGCAGCAAAGCACTCTTCCCTCTGAGCCGACCAAGAGGTTTTGGTTGCTCAGCTACAACTGCCCTGGCAGGCAGCAGCTACACCCTGCAAAGCCAAGGGAACGTCTTTCTGTTGTTATTCACCAAGCTCTGGTCAAAAAAGCCAGGGATCTGCTGGAGAGAGTCCAGCAGAGGCTATGAAAGTGATGAAGGGCCTGGAGCATCTCCCCTATGAGGAAAGGCTGAGTGACCCGGGGCTGTTCAGCCTGGAGAAAAGAAGCCTGGGAGGGGATCTGATCAGTGTTTATCAATATCTGAAGGGTGGGACACAGGGGGAAATGGCCAGCCTCTTCTCAGTGTCTGTGGGGACAGGACAAGGGGCGATGGCCTCAAGTTGGAGCACAGGAAGTTCCACACCAGTATGGGAAAAACTTCTTCCCAGTGAGGGTGAGGGAGCCCTGGGACAGGCTGCCCAGGGGGTGTGGAGTCTCCTTCTCTGGAGATATTCCATCCCCGTCTGGACGCCTCCCTGTGCAACCTGTCCTAGGGACCCTGCTTTGGCAGGGGGGTTGGACTCAATGATCTCTGGAGCTCCCTTTCCAACCCCTACAATTCTGTGAATCTCTGCAGGGCCTTCACTAACCGACCACAGCCCGAAAGCCACTAGAACGCTACGACCAGACAACCAGATTTAAAAAAACCCCAACAAACCCAAACACCAAACATCTCTTTTTCTTTTCTTTTTTTTTAAAAGCAGCACCATCCCCTCCCTGCAGGGATCACACGGAACGCTGACACTGCCCAGTGTGCTGGTGCTTTTACGTATTAGTCTCCCTAATCCTCCGTGGCTTTAGCAGAGCAGGACTGTCTGCATTAACAGCCCTGATGTTTCTACCACTTGAAGTTGTGTGAGTAACTTGCAGGCTGTGCTACAGCCAAAGCTCATTCAGCTGTGTTTTGGTAACCGGCAGAATACAAAAATACCCCCTCCCTGCTGGCATGAATGGGTTTGGCACCCATCTGAGCAACTAATCTGAGCTGGCTGGGCTCCCTGATCTCCATTCGTATCTTCCGCTGGCTTAAACACTCTGCAGAGGTTCACACCAGTGGCTCTGTTCCTTGTGGGATAAAAGCTAGGCTAAAATGGGAAGGTTGTCTTCATATGGGGTGGGGGGCTTGCTCTCCCAGCTCTGGTTTTATTATAAAGTAAATGATTGCTACAGGGGACACAAAAGCTACAGATATTTGTATTATTGTTATTATTACTATTCATAGAATCACAGACTGGTCTGGGTGGGAAGGGACCCCAAGGATCACACAGTTCCAACCCCCCTACCACAGGCAGGGCCCACCAACCTCCAGGCCTGGAGCTACACAAGGTTGCCCAGGGCCCCAGCCGACCCGGCCTTGAACACACCCAGGGATGGGACACCCACCCCCTCTCTGGGCAGCCTGTTCCAGCCCCTCACCACTCTCTCTGGAAAGAACTTCCCCCTAAGATCTCCTCTAACCCTCCCCTCCTTCAGCTTCACTCCATCCCCCTTGTCCTGCCAGTCTCTGCCCTTTGAACAAGCTGATTCCCCTCCTGTTTCTCCGCTCCCTTCAGGGATGGGAAGGCTGCAGTGAGGTCCCCCCGCAGCCTTCTCTTCTCCAGGCTGAACAAGCCCAGCTCCCTCAGCCTCTCTTCACGGGGGTGCTGCTCCAGCCCTCTGATCATCTTCATGGCCTCCTCTGAGCCCTCTCCAACAGTTCCACATCTTTCTTGTACTGAGACCCCAGCTCTGGACACAGGACTCCAGCTGGGGCCTCACGAGGGCAGAGCAGAGAGAGAGAATCCCCTCCCTGTCCCTGCTGCCACCCCTCTGCTGATGGAGCCCAGGATCCCATCGCCCTTCTGAGCTGCAAGAGCACACTGCTGGCTCATGTTAAGTTTCTCATCCACCAGAACCCCCAGGCCCTTCTCAGCAGCGCTGCTCTCCAGGAGCTCTTCTCCCAGTCTGTATCTATGTCTGGGATTCTTGCAGCCCAAGTGCAACACCTGACACTTCACAGTGTTGAACCTCATTAGGTTCACCCGGGCCCACCTTTCCAGCCTGTCAAGATCCCTCTGGATGGCTCCTTTCTTTCTATTGTGTCAACCACAGCACTCAGCTTGGTGTCATCCGCAAACCTGCTGAGGGTGCACTCAATTCCATCATCCATGTCATTGGTAAAGATGTTATTCGCCTTTGTAAGGCTGTGACCAGGATCCACAGCCACATTCCAGCCCCTGAAATTCCCCCTATCCCTGCAACCAGGGCAGCCTTCCTGCCACCTGGCTCTGGGTCTTGAGAGCCTGGGGCCAAAAGGGAGCTCAGAGATATGGCTGACTGAACACTATCCAGTGGGCATGAGGGGAGGCCACCTCTGTCAGTAAGGCGCCCACAGTGGGTTTTGCTCTGAGGCAGCACTCCTGCCATCAGCCACGTCCTCTCAGCAGGAGCGGGACGGGCCCTTTGGAGTGTCACAAACTGGTCGCTTCCAGCGGGAGGTTCATTGGTGAAATGAAAAGATCAACCTCAGTGGTCTGACCCTGAGGCATAAAGTGCCTGGAAAAGTACACGTACGAGTACAGGGATGTAAGTGAAGTTACTCCCAAGGGAAGTTCACCTCAACCTCCACACATTTTTCATGTTGCTGAACTCAGATGTCATCCTGGGTGACAGCCCAGCCAGCGATCTGAGCAGATCAACGGGCCAGACAGCTGCAGCACAGCTTTTCGTGTCATGGGTCAGCCCTGGAAAAAGCTAAAGTGTTCTAAGATGGAAGAAAAACCACGGCTCTGAATCCCTGAAATACTTCTGGAGTCTGTGCAAGGCAGTTATCATACTCACTGGGAGAGCTGTCAGAGGGAACAGGTGGAACAGGTAGATCTGAAGGTGCTTGCTTTGCTACCCAGACTTACACATCTCTTCTCCAGAGCCAACATCCCACCAATCCCGACTGAAAGTCAGGGTCCCAAAGGTGCCCTGCAAGTTCTCCCCTCAGCCCTGCCTGCCCAGGGCTCACGTCTCAGCTCCTGCCACCTCTGTCATCTGTTCTTCTCACCTGATGCCCCTCATACGCTCATAGGTGAGCTTTGAAAAGCCCTGTGCAGTCTGCCAAGGCAACACCTTCTTTTTCAGTGCCACCAAGAGCTTCAAACCAGGAACCTCACTAGATGGGGAGCTACAAACAGCTGGTGGCTGCTGTGGTGGTCTGTAGGCAGTGGGAAAGGGGCTTCTCAGCCCATTGCTTCTGCAGAAGCGACTGATCCCAACAACAAGAAGCAGCTGTACTTCTTTACTGCCTTTTCCCTCTGCTTGGCTGTCCCCCAAGAACAGCCCTTCCTTCATTCTCCTACAGACAGGAGACAAGCAATACCCAGCATACATCGCCCAGAGGACCCACAAATGACTCTGCCTCACCAGGTCACCTTGCTAAGCCAGCAAACCAGCCACGAAGCTCTGAACAAAGCGCCTTTCACTGGTGCTACTGAGGCTTCATCAGCACCTTTGTCCTCAGAAGGCCCCAGACGTTCCCCTTTGCAGCACAGCAGGGCAGAGAAGAATACAAAGATGACCATGACAACCTCTCAGGAGCTCCTTCAGCTCTCACACTGTGACATACAGGGCTGCAGCCAGGACTTTACAGGGGACAGAAAGCCAAATGGGACCAGCCATCCTCACCACGAGTACAGTACCATACATTTAAGAGACAGGGACTTCCCCAAGACACCTGGAGCTCTCTGCAAACACCATTCCAGGCAAAGGAAGAGGATGCTGAGGTTGTGACCTGGTGATAGGACCAACTAACTGAAATCCCTCCACTGTGTGTAGGAACCAATCCCAGTACCAGTGGAGCGGTACAGGCTCTCTCATCACTGTGTCCCAGGGGTCTCAGTGCTCAACTGGTTCTCCCCAAGCACCAAGGACACAATGACAGGTACACAGAGGTTTTACTGCTCATACACCAGCTCCAACCTACTCGTGCTGGCAAGAGACATCCTCTCAGTACAGCACACAGGCCCCTGCCATTCCCCTGAAATCTGTCAAGATTCTGCTTTCAAAAAGACCAAACCCACCCCCCAGAAAGCTCCACCTCTTGTGCAACTCCCACTGAGCCGCCCCAAAATAAAGCCTCATCAGCACTGTGGGGAAGCAACTCGGGTTTTCCCTCACATCATTCACCAGTGCCTTGCTGTGACACCAGTCAAGGGAGGTGATTGGCATTTTGGCTCCTCCATCCCAAGAAGGGCTCCCATGTCCTGTGAAGCCACCTGTGATTCACAACTGCACCATCAGTCACTTGCTGCTGGTTATCCCTGGGAGCCAAATTCTAGCCTGGGAGCTCAAAGATCTACATGTCTACTTGAGAATCCCCCTCAGCAAAGGCTCTGGACATACCTGCTTGGCGACTGGAGAAGGCAAAGACCATGATATCATCAAAGCTCCAGGTGTAGTCCTGGTGGGGTGGGTAGAAGGTCAGGTTGGCAGAAGCTTCTTTCCTCAGGTCAATGAGGAATGTGGAATGAATCATCGGGACGGCGAAGCAGCCTGTCCTCTTCCACTCCCGAATCAGGGGATAATCCAAGGTGCGTTTGTAGTAGCCCTGCAATCACAACGAGGGGGCTGCTTGGGACAGGAGATTTACGTTTCACAGATGCTCCTCAGCAAACACCCTCACCCTCAGCTCCCACCCCCAGCAGAGACCGAGCAGTGCTGAGTTCTCAGATTATTTTAGTGTCTCCCATTGGGAAAGGGCTGACTTAAGTGTTTAGAAACAATCCCCATCCCAAAAGTTCAAGCTTCACCTTCCCTCTCCTTTTTGACAGCTATCAGAAATCCAGGCCTTTTCCGTGCAAAATTTGCTTGCAACAGAGCTTCAAACTACTTGAGTATTTTCTTCTGGCTCTTCAAAAACCTTTTTTGCATAGAGACTCCCAGATTTGATCCCAGAACCTGATGAGCATCTGTGACATCCTCCACATTCAAGGCACAAAGGATGTTTAGCATCTCACAGAACAGGACCTGCAAATTATTTCTGACCATGACTTTAAAAATAAAATAATAATTCTCTTCACTGCAGCAAAGGCAACATCTCAGACTCCATCATCTGCATGAGAATCCCTGCCTCCTCCATCCCAGGGCAGCAGGTTTGATGCTTGACTCCTGAGCTCTCTCCACAGAGCCCATCTTGAGGAGGCCCTTGAGTCAGCTTCTTTCTCCATAAGCATGAGCTCTGCCAGCCTTCCAAGTGTGATGGGTGCAACACCCACGCTGTGCAGCTCACAGTGGCTTTGCCAGACACAGAGCCTAAAGGCATCAGATTCGGAAATAAACACACTGAATTCATCCCAAAAGAAACTCCCAGCGCACCAATGAGACATCCAGGCATGGCTAACGGCTGAAGGCAGAGCAGATTCTGGTCTTCACAGAAACCATGAGTCACTAGAAGAAGTTAAAAGTTACTTTTACATTATATTTTCCATGAGCACTCCAGCAAGAGCTGAGCAATGCCCTGCAGAACCACTTCACCCTGGTTTCTGCAGCAGCGTGGTATGGTACGGTGATCCACCCCTCTCCCCTCCAGATAAACAGTTCTCTGTTGTGGGTCTGCATGGCTGGGGTCTGGGGAAGAAGGTGGCTGCAGGGGTGGCGGCTGCAATAAGCAGTCAGAAGCTCTCTGCAGGCCCCACACAGCAAACACCAGCCGGCTCAAGGCCGGAATCGCTGCTGGCCAAGGCTGGGCCCATCAACGATGGTCACAGCACCTCTGCTGAGAATCACAGTGAGGAGAAAAACCTGCCAGCAGCTGCTTTGTGCCCCAGAGAAGGGAGTGAGAAGGCGTGAGGAGCTGTGCAGGCACCAAGGGCAGGGAAGGGGGGAGGAGGCGCCCCAGGTGCCAGAGAGAAAGATGCCCCTGCAGCCCCTGGAGAAACCCAGGGTGGAACGGGTGTCTCCCCACAGCCCATGGAAAAGGCCAAGACCCCACCTGTGGAGAGGCCCCACGCTGGAGCAGGGGGAGACATACAGGAGATGCTGTGACCTCCATTGGAGCAAGACCCTGACAGCACTTGTGGCCCATGGAGAGAGACAGAGAGAGAGGTGAGTGAGAGACAGACCCACGCCGGAGCAGGTTTGCTGGGAGGGGCTTGTTACCATGTGGGGGACCAGGCTGGAGCAGTCTGGGCCTGAGAGACTGAGAGACATTCTATGCTCTATGACTGCACTCATAGCAATGACCCACGCTGGGGCAGCTGGGGAAGAGCTGAAGCGCCGTGGGAAAGGACTCATGTTGGAGAAGTACATGGAGGACTGTCTGCTGTGGGTGGGACCCCACAGTGCAGCAAGAGGAGGGTGTGAGGAATGAATGCCCACCACCACCCCCGCCCCCAGCTAAGGAGGAAACCAACTCATTAGGAACTGACCCAAACTCCTATTCCCCATACATATTTTCTCCCCTGCCCAGCTGAAAAGGGCAGTGACAGAGCAGCTCTGGTGGGTGCCTGGCCTCCAGCCAGGATCCAACCACCACGTCCTCATAGCATGGTCAGAATGTATCTCAAACACAGCTGGTCTGATTTTCCAGAAAAAGGAGTGAGTGGGTAGAGACCATCCAAGCATCCCTGCTGAAGTTAAGACGTTGAACCTTTAACAGATATCCAAGAATGCCCACGGGTAGAAGTTGCTGGAAACTAATCCCTCCTCCTCCAGTCACTCACTACAGGGGTTTGGGGTTTTTCACTGCTCATAAATCATGTGTAGTCAGGAAAGACTCCAATTATCAGCCCTGCTGCTGTGCTCTCCTAAGCTTAGCTTTGCAACAGGCTGCCTGGAGCTGGGTTTGGCATGCTGCTGCTTGGTGCTGGACACTGTGTGTTGGGGTGTGCTCCAGCTGTTACTCCCTCCCCTAATCCCCAGGGAGAACAAGGCTGAGAGCATGAAGCTGTGGGACTGTGAGCATGGAAACAAGAAACTAAGAGGAAAGAATTAAAAAAATTCAGTGGAAACTTTCCTGTTTGAGGAGCTTTTTGTGGTGGTGGTGTTATTTTCATGACATTCCACAAGATGCCTTTGCTGCTAAGTTGTTCCTTCTGGAGCACCTAGGGCTGGAGCAGCTCCCCTACAAAGAGAGGCTGAGGGAGCTAGAGCACCTTGGCATGAGATAGTGTGGAGGCCAAAAAAAGTAATTCAGATAGCAAATTCTGCTTAAAAAAAAAAAAATCACCAAGAGCTTGAAAGAGAAAAACCATCCTGAAGAAACCCCAGAGGTGATTGCCAGAGGACAGGAAAGTATTTGGAGAATTATCATTCCCTTACTTGTTTGCCATGTCCTTATACTGCTCCCTCAGCACATGCTAGGAACTGCTGGTATCAGATGGGCCTTTGGTCTGACCCAGTACAGCTCTGCCCCTGCCTGTGGCACCTCCTCACGTTAGCAGGGAAGGAAGGATGATGTTTTACATCAGGTAAAGAGAAGAAAAGGGGAATGGAGTTTTCTCTTTGATTTGCTCTAGCAATAATGACAACAGTTAATTAGCTCTCTGCAATAAAATGAGGTGTGGGGAAGGGCATCTTAGAAGTACTCCTGCTCAGATGGCCCTGGGAAGCTTGAAGATGAACCCACAGGTCAGCCTTAAACACATTTGCCTAGGCAGGGCAAGCTGCTTTGTACAAAGGAGGAAACACAAGACTTGGACATGGAATTAAGAAGGAAATCCTGCAACTTTGCAGAAGAAATGTGGGCAAAAAGGGAAACATTTCAAGAGAAAACCGCTTGCTGTTCCAGGAGATATGCAGCTTAGGATGCTGCCTTCTCAAAGGATTACTGAACACATGCCAGCAGCAGACTGGAGAACAGATCAAAGAGCTGATCTCGTTGTTGAGTCTCACCTGGGAGATAGAAAAAGCAGTTACCATAGTCACTGCTTCAGCTGGAATGTCTTGGAAAACTCATCTAGAGCTTGAGAAATGTTCCAGTCAAGAACATTTCAAAGGAAAAGAGGGGAAAAGAAGCAAAAAGAATACTGTGACAGTACATGTGACCTTCTAGATGTTTGATTCTCTTACTGCAAATCCTTTTTGGGACATGGTGCTTGTACTGGGTTTGGCTGGGACCCAGCCTGTACGGTGCTGGGTTTCACACTGGCCACCAAGTCAGTGTTGGTAACACCCCAATGCTGTAGGTGCTGCTGTGTTGCACAGCACCAGGGGCTCCTTGGTTTCTTCCCCTGCAAGTAGGCTGGGGGTGGGCAAGACTCTGCGAGGGGATGGAGGGATAGTCCATAACCTGCAAGATCATACTCAGCAGTGAAGTTTTCCCAGACTGGCCAGTACCTGGGGGATGGCTGGGCTGTCTTCTGGTGGTGACTGTTTCTGCATCACTTGTTTGTTGGGAATTTTTTTGCCTTCACTTATTAAACTGTCTTTATCTCAATCCACAAGGGCTGATTTTGGATTTTTGTTGTTTTTTTATTCCTCCACTTTTACCCTTTGAATTCTTTCCCCCACCCCACTGAGCAAGCGACTTGGAGGGGTCAACACACCACAGTGACATGGATCAGCTTGTAAAACGACAGCTCAACCTCGCTCTGGCTCTCTAAATATCACTATTTCTACTATACCATCTTCCGCTATCTGGTACTTTCCATGGTATATGAGACTTGAGAAGGCAACACAAGAGCCTGACATCTAGGCTTTGCACTTATGTCCCTTACAGCAGTACCCTCAGTTCTTCAATAGGGTGGTAAACCACTGGTACAGGTTGCCCAGAGAGGTGGTGGAAGCCCCATCCCTGAAGACATTCAAGGTCAGGCTTGATGGGGCTCTGAGCGACCTGATCAAGCAAAGATGTTCCTGCTCACTGCAAGGGTGGGACTAGATGGCCTCTGAAGGTCCCTGCCCACCTAACACAGTCTGGGATTCTATCCTTTACATACACACATCCACACAGGGCAAACAGAGCTGCCCCACTACATAAATCTTGTTTATGATTTATGAAAGAAAGGAGAGAGGAAACTAACCTATACACAACAGAGCTATAGAAAGAAAAGCAAACCCCTCTCAGGCTAGCATAACCACCCAGGAAAGCCAGCCTCAATGTACCAAGAGCTTTAAGGCCGTTACACAAGCACATGGAACCACCTTGATACTTTTGATGCAGTTTGTGGGACTGTACCACTTCCCAGGACGTGTGGCTAAGGAAGCTCTGCTTCCTCCAGATTCAGCTCTGTTACAGTGAGGAACCTCAGTCACATGCCTGAGGAACCTCAATCACATGCCTGCACACCCTTTGCAGAACCCCTATCGCTTTGCTCACACCTACAGCTCAGTTAACAAAGCCTGGAAAACATTCCCAGACTGCAATGTCCTCTCTACCCTTATTCCCAGATTCCCCATTGATGTATAGAGATCCCCACCCAAGATTTGGGATGCCACCAGCGAGAGAGGCATGAGCCGAGATGACTGCACGACACCACGATCCCTGCTACAAACCAGCATCACTCCTGCAAGCCTCAGAGCTACCACAGCTTTCTTTTCAGTAAGAAGGACACTACAGAAGCAGAGGAGAAAACCCATGGAACAGAAGCAATGCCCATCCTTTTTGCTTCACAGAAACAAGGCAGGAGGCCTTCGAAAACAGAGCTTATGCAGTCACCCAGCACCCTTCACAATGTCACTTGCCTGGGGGGTGATGCCACACCAGAAGTTAGAGTAGAGAGAGCGAGACTCAAGCATCGGTGCCACCAACGTCTTGTTTTCTGCTATCATCAGGTCCAGGGTCTGTGGGTTGGTCAGTAAGTTATCTGCATCGACAAACTAGAGAAGGAAGAGGGGAAGAGACAAAGAAATCTGTTACCTGGCGAAACGATACACTGTCCCTGACATGTCCTCAGGAGCAAGGCAGCCAGAGGCATGAGGCTGGCAAAAGAAACCCAACCAAAAAGCACTGAGTGGGTGGGTTTAATACTGTGGGGTAAGTGCAGGAGTGGCTGCGCTACAACAAAGCTCCAGGACAGGGAAGATGCAGAGCTCCCTCTGACTGCACACAGTTACTCAAGCGCAGGCTGGAAGGGAAAGGCAACGCTGGTGAAAATCCAGGGTGGGCTGAGTCTGTGAAGGGGATGGAGAACAGCTCTGAGAACTGGCCTCACACCCACACCGTGCTCCAAGTCCAGGAACCACCCTATTAACCACTCCTGCAGTGGCCAGCAGCACCCATCTTTCCACACGTGTCCTGCAGAACCATTTCCCCTAACGCTGCATCAGGAGCAGTGGAGTTTCTATCTGAGAGACCCTTGCAGGTACCTACCCACCACCTGTGGAGCCTGTGGAGAAAGCCTTGGGCTTACCCAGGGACCTACTCCCTACCTGCAGAGTCTCTTGCCCATCACACCAGAAAACAGAGGCAGCAGAGAAATCAAACCTCCTATTTACCAGGATGTAGTCTGACCACTTCTCCCGTGCAGCTCGCAGGGCAGCCTGTCGGAGTTTCATCACATGAGTGAATCGGGAGCTTGGCCAATGTTTTGGCCCAATTTCTTCTGGATAAGACCTAGAAAGGAAAAAATAAAAGTGACTGCAACCCATGTCTGGGGCCTGTTACAGTGGTAAAAACAATAATAATAATAGTAAAAAATAAAGACCAACAAACAACCCTGAAAAAAAAGTTCCCTTGCTGCCAGCTTTCCAAAAGGAAAACAGTGTTAGAGTCACCTCAGGCAACCCAGGAGAGGTTTTGAGGGAGAGCGATGCCAAGTTTTGTGCTTGGCATGTGTACACAGGGCACCAGAGAACAAACAGCGCGGCAGCATTTCCTGCCGACCGACTGCCCACGAGCAAAACAGGACAGGAGCACCCAGGAGCCTCTTCTGCAGCAGGCAGGGCCTCGCCTGATGGAAGCACAGGTTACCCCACCGAAATGGATCCAAGCTCATTGACCTCATCTGACCTTCTGGTAGAACATCATCTGTTCTCTGCTAGGCTTCAAGGCTATAAATACAGGTTCCTTAAGGCCAGCAGAATCAACAGTGCTGAGGATGGGAAGATGAAGGCAGTTTGGATCCCCTCAGGGTCTGGGCATTATTAGTAACTGTTAACATGTCCAGATAACAGCTCTTAAATCTACAGACACCCAACACCCAACCCCAGGAGCCCAAAGATGAGAGCAAAGCTCCCATGTGTGTTTTCTGGGTTCTATCCAAAGGCAAACGCTTCGTAAGGAAGACAGAAGGGAATTCCGGGACAGATCCCTGCGCGGGATGGAAATTCAGGGCTTTGGACTGAGGACTTCAAAACTTCCTTGCAGAACTTAAGCAAGCCAAGTTCAGCAGGATTAGGAGAGCCCCACTCTGATGAAAGGATTAAGGAAGTCAGTAAAACAAGTGTTGCCAGAGGGTCTGTACCACAAATGCCCCCTCACTGTGCTGGGGGCCCTGGAAGTGAAAGAAAGCGGAAACTGATGTGGTATTCCCTGAGGGAACAAACAGAACAAAGCAAGGAACAGCCCACCTTAAAAACAGATCAACAGATAAAGCAGTAAAAGCCCAACAGGCGTAACATCCTATTTCAGAGCAGTGAGGCTGCAGGTCATGCGAAGGGGTAACACCAACTCACACCAAGGTCTCTCTGGCTCAGAGCTTCTTAAGATTTGACAACTCGGACAGAACTTCCACAGACACTACAGGAACAGGCTAGGGCTTCCTTGCAAACAAAGAATAACAGGTTTTATTCCCTGTAGCTTTTGATACAGTTTGTTTTCCACGCACTGTTTTCTTTAACAGCTGCTAAAGAACTGAAGGGGGTGGTTAGTAGGTCAAGACTGGTCCTTCTCCCCCTCTGCTCTGCCCTGGGGAGACCACACCTGGAATATTGGCACCAGTTCTGGGTCCCTCAGCTCAAGGACACAGAACTCCTTGAAAGAGCCCAGCATACGGCCACCAAGGTGATGAAGGGAGTGGAACCCCTTCCTTAGGAGGAGAGGCTGAGGGATCTGGGCCTCTTCAGCTTGGAGAAGAGAAGACTGAGCAGTGACCTTATTAGTGTTTATAAATAAATAAAGGGTGAGAGTCAGGAGGACAGAGCCAGGCTCTGCTCAGGGAAGGCAGAGATAGGACAAGGGGCAGCAGGTGCCAGCTGGAGCGGAGGAAGTTCCATGGGAATGTCAGAAGGAACTTTTTCCCTGTGAGGGTGACAGAGCCCTGGGACAGGCTGCCCAGAGAGGCTGTGGAGTCTCCTTCTCTGGAAACATTCAAACCTGCCTGGATGTGTTCCTGTGTGATTTAGTCTGGGTGATCCTGCTCTGGCAGGGGCTTGGACTAGATGGTCTTTTGAGGTCCCTTCCAACTCCCAACGTTCTATGATTCTGTGAAGGGAAAAAACTTTCTTCTTCAAAGTTCTACATGAGTCAGAGAGCTTTTTATGGAAAAGACACCCCTTCTACCCCTCCAGAAAATAAGTATTTTAATGCTTGGACATTTTACACATCTCCTGGATTGCAAACAGAAAGCCTAGAAAGTTTAACATCTACCCAAACAGCCTGAGTCAACCCCCTGCTGCAGTACTCACTGGGGGTCTTCCATTGGCCTCCACTCCACATTGTGGTAGAGGTTCTGCACGTTCTTCAGCCACTCTCTAAGGATTGCTGTGGTGTTATCGATGTTGTGGTCAGTGGCTGCCCTGGGAAAACAAGAACAGAAAGAGGCCCGTTAACACAAGCTTTAGGTCCCTTGCCTTTTCCCTGCTGGTACACGAAGCAGGGGCAGGACCAGGTGCATCCAGCCCCTGACAGAACTCAGAGCAGCTCCACAGATGTGGAAGTCCTCACTAAGGCATGCTGTGGAACCCCACTTTCCCCCAGTGCACCCCCAAAACGCAGGCAAGCTTGCCCACCACTGGTCTCCTGCCTCACCGACATCACAGCGACTTCATCACCAAGTGGGCATGGGACCGAGCTCTGTCCTCACCACCCACGTGCTGGATTCTCCTTGCTGACCCTCAGGAGCTGCAGAAGGCAGGCCACGCCACCTCAAAGACAACAGCGCCCAAGGTAAGCGGGCCACAAAGGTCCCATCTCTGGAAGCACCAGGATCTTGTCCTGCTTGCTACACCATTTAAGGTGCACAGCCCAGCTGTGAGCACGCGTACCCCACTGCATCACCCAGGAATCACATGTGCCAGGATGGAGGGGGCTCTGCTAAGACACCGAGAGGATTCCCCGCTAACGCTCTGGCAGCAGAGGGAAGGAACCCTCACGTGCTGCTCTACGGCACAGATAACCATAGCCAAGCCCATGGAAGTCACTTGCTTCCAGCCTGAGACTTGCCAAGCTGAGCACAGGGGAAGGCAGGGATGCTCAGTGCACATCAGGATCAGACCCCCTTCCCCCACTCCCTGCTATAGCCTGCAAGCTGCACAAACTGGAAGAGGATGCCCAGATCCACATCTCTGGCAGTAATCACAGGGAAATGCTCCCAAAGGAGCCACAAGCTCATCACTGCCTGAGCTCCTCAAGCCTTCGGGTTACAGGGCCAGCGAGCCAGGTCATATCCCAGCTGCTCCTTTCCAGCACGCATATCCCTGGGACCAGGACTTCTCACATACAACACCAGGTCATAGACATGGTCGTGGCAGATTCCCCAGCAAATTCCCCTAAGTGAAAGGGCTGCTCCATTTCCTGAGCAGCAGGCAGGAGAGCACAGCCCCATGGTCAGACACAGCCCCATGGTCAGACACAGCCCCATGGTCAGACACAGCCCCATGGTCAGACACAGCCTGCGCAGCCACGGCTCGCAAAGCTCTGCAGAGAATTTACAATCTTTTTATAGTCCTCTGGCAGTATAAATATTCCATAAAGGTCCCATGGAGAGACAGAAAACATGGTGTGAAGCCCGTCCCTAAGCAGAGGAGGGTGCTGGAAGGCCATGCTCAGCCCCAGCAACTGCTCTAAAACACCTAGTTTTCCCCCAAACCCAAAGGCACCTCCCACAGCATCCTCCACTCTACCTAAAACGACAGACACCTGCAGTTAAGGGGAGGGCACATGGAAAGGAGGAAGGGGCCACATTCCTAAACCCTAGGGCTGCTCCAAGTTATTTCAGGAAAATACCTCCATCCCAAGCCAGTGGATGATCCTCCAGCTTAGAATCAGGGCACAAACTGTTTCTAGTTCATGCAACCAGAAGGTATTGGACAATCACAGAATTGTAGGGGTTGGAAGGGACCTCCAGAGATCAGGTCCAACCTCCCTGCCAAAGCAGGGTCCCTAGGACAGGTCACACAGGGAGGCATCCAGACGGGGATGGAATATCTCCAGAGAAGGAGACTCCACACCCCCCTGGGCAGCCTGTCCCAGGGCTCCCTCACCCTCACTGGGAAGAAGTTCTGCCACATATTGGTGCAGAATTCCCTGTGCTCCAACTTGAGGCCATCGCCCCTTGTCCTGTCCCCACAGACAGTGAGAAGAGGCCGTCCATTTCTCCCTGTGTCCCACCCTTCAGCTATTGATAAACACTGATCAGATCCCCTCTCAGGCTTCTTTTCTCCAGGCTGAACAGCCCCAGGTGACTCAGCCTCTCCTTGTGGGGGAGATGCTCCAGGCCATATTATCCCCATGGGGTTCAGCCTGCTTTAAATTAAAAAAAGAATCAAGAAATCAGATTTTAAGGTTATTTATAAACCACTTAAGGACAGGAAGCTTATCTGTTGAACAGATATTTCTGCCTACTAAGCCAATAAATAACAGAAGTTCTGCAAGCGAAGAGAGGCTGCTTTCTCTGCTGGGTTTAGTCACACCTTGACCAGGACCCTGGGTCAGACTGCACTGTAGATGTAGCTTGCAAGGACTAACTGGACTAGAAGAACTCTGGTACTGACTTGGTAGAACAGAGTAAGTCAAGCTTGCTCCAGGTGTTTTATATGCTGCAGCTCATCCGCCCAAGTCCCTTTTTTTAAGCACACTTAGCTGGGGTCTCCCACAGTTGCCGCACATTTCACTAGTCATCTGCTTTCCTCCCACGCTCCAGCTGCAGAGTCACAGAACAACAGCTCCAAAATTCCTGAAATACTAGAGAACAGTGAAAATGGATTTTGTTTTGTTTGTTTGATTATGGTTATCACTGGAGCTGCAGTGGTACCAAGAAGCTCCTGCTATACCGCAGGACCACCCAGCGACTAGGCATCACGCAAACCAACGGTGGCCATCCTGAAGAGCAGAGTTCATCTTATGTAGTACTTAGCCAGGACCAGGCTTGCCTCAAAGATGCTGCAAAGCCTTAAAGGTAGCACAGAGCCACCACAGAGTTAAGTGTCTGTGCACCCTTCCCTCAGCAAGCCTCATGCCTGTCCTCCTAACTTTGTGGTAGGAGATCAGTGGGGAGATGTGGGGGGGTTCCTACTGTCTGGGAAGGGAAAAGGGAAGCTTCAGCTGTGGTTTTCTTGACAAAACAAGTAAAAATCTACAGTCATTCAACCTCAGAGCAAGTCACTAACATGGGTGAACGCTGTCTCCTCAATTTCCCAGAGCTGCTTCATAAAGCCCAAAGCTCTGACTAGCAGAAGAAACCTTCAAGTTGCAGGAGAGTGGCTGACAGGAGTCCCTGCAGCTCTGCCCTCAATAGCCCCTTCTTTGTGTCCCCAGCAAGACAAGGGAGCTAAAGGATGGTCCTTCTGTCACATCCTTGCCTCCAGCTCCTGTAAGGTCAAGCCACACAAGTTTTACTGCACGGACACACCATCACCCTAAGACAAGGGTCCAGCACACCAAGACTGCGACTGCCTGATCCTGCCCTGTGCCAACAGTGCCTAGGGGAAGAGTTTCCCATGGTCAGTCAGATCCCCCACACATGGAACGCTCCATCCTGGTCCTGGTAGGACAGCAGGCCCTTGACAAAATTCACTTCAGAAGACCCCAACAGCTACCAACCTCCAGACAGAAAGGAACCTGGAGGAACCTCTGGACCTCCCAAGGAAAGTGCTAGAAGAAAAATGGTATTTTACTGCCAAGCCTGTAATGGTGGTGCTATGTAGAAGGTAAGCTCACATCCCAGTAGAGCTCTACAAAGACAGTGATGAGAGAAAGCTCTGGCAGAAGTTGAGGGCTGAAGTCTCCAGGACTATACACCCAGCAGCATTTCTAAGCCCAGAAGTTCTCAACAGCAATAAAGTCTGTCACGCCCTAGATGAACCATGCCCTATGACGAGCAGTTTGGCAAACTGCTGTTTTTTCCAGCTTTGAGCCTCAAAAAAACCCCCAAACAAACGAGAAAAACCCAACCAGCGCCAGCCATTTCCAAAAGCAATTATCACCATTAGTTTCAGAACCACCACTCACATTTAAGATCAAACAAAACAAGCCCCTACACCCATTGCAATCTCTGAACCAGGCCACCTAACCCCCCCCAAATTAGAAGAGCAGCTATGGTGTCTGCTATATGGAAAAACAGGGACACGGGTTTTTTTGGTATCATTTTTAATGACAGCCCCTGCACAAGAAAAAACAAGCAAATAAAAATATGACCAGGACTTCCCACTGGCAACGGGAACACCTCAAGCCCTAAAAGGCACGTCAAGATACTCCTCGTGACCAGCACTACTTCTGTAACAGTTTGTAGGACTTCAAGAAGTCAAGTAGGCTGTTAAAACAGTGCTCTGACTCCGATGGATGGACCAGGTAGCTGGACCCTGTTCATTTTTCATCTGTTTTCAAGATGCTAGGCCATCTCTGCTGTGGATCTCACCACCACCACCAGTGGTCTGTTGGCCACGGTGCACATCTGGGAGATGTACAACCTAAAGCCTGTGTGACACAACCAGGAAAGACTGGTGGACTGACAAGGAAGAACAATAAAACTAGAGTTCCTTAAAATTTCAGGACGGGAAATTTAACTAGAACAGAGGCCCAGGTGGTCACCCCTCCTCCAGTAACATAGCACCTTGTCCCACTCAGATTTAAACCCACTCCCAATAAACAGAAAGTTAAATGTGAGAAAAGCCTGAGTGAGAACGTCCATACTGGGGCTCGTGTTGGCATAACTACAACTACCCAGTATTTACTTTGGCTTGAACCAGTCGGCTTGCCAAGGACACAAGCCCTCATTGTCCATGCTCACCAAGTACCCCCTCCCAAAAACACTCAACCACCATGAACAGTGGAAAAGTAAGCCCAATGTTAAGTGACTACTGTTTTAAGTAACTTGTGAGCAGCAGCATACAAGGAAAACTGCTGCTTTTACAGACTTCTCCTATTTTTAGCATGACAATGACTTCTCACACCACCTTCACAAAAGGGATGTTAATTTAGACTTCGATGGCTTTTACTCCCCACAAAAAAAAAAAGACGGGGGGAATAAATAAATAAGTAAATACATAATCACATTATTTTTACTTCTTCACATCCCAACCTGCTCTCCCACAAGCTATTTCCAGTTTATTTACCTCAGGCGCTGGGTCAGTTGAGAAAATTTTCACCTTCACCATCTGTATAGGAAAAGTACTCCAAGACAAAACCAAGACTGTGTGCCTCTGGCTAGCCAGGGAGTGGGTCATGCTGTAACACAAGCTGTGAGACACTCCATGGCCAGGGGCTTGCAGTTATTTTCCTACGGAGTTTAATATTTACCAACTCTTCCCCTTGGCAAACACAGAGGGAGGAAGGGCTTCCAACAGTGCTGAGCACTTCAGGTTCAAGAAGCATATGCTGCAAAGAGGAGTTGGGAACGGGAGGCAGCAAGCTCCCAAAGCCTAAAGCTCTGAGGAGGATCCTTTCCCCTCCTGCCAGCGTTTTGAAGACCACAGGGCTTCAGGAGGGTGTTGGGTTCTCCCTTTACATCTATGAGAGCCGAACTCAGGACAGCCAGGCTCGAGTTGGCCCTCCCTATCACCCTGCCAGGTACATCTCACAGGCAACAACAATCCAGATGCTGAAAATGTTTGGGTTTGCATTGAGAGTGGCTCACAAGGAGAGGATGTCCGTGGCTTCCTGGGGCTCCTGCTGCTCCTGCATGCTGCAGGACAGAGTTGGGCAGATAACCAGATCCCAGGAAAACCCAGGGATTCATTTTAGCTGTCTTGCCTTCTCTCCACTTGCACTCACATGGTTTCCTATGGTGTGGTGGTTTAGCCCTGGCTGGAGGCCAGATGCCCACCAAAGTCAGTCTATTACTCCCCTTCTTAGTTGGACAGGGGAGAAAATATATATATTGAGAGGCTTAGGAGTCAAGATAAGGACAAGGAGAGATCATTCAGTCCACAACAACATGGGCAAAACAGACTCAACACAGAGTGAAGAAAGACAACTATCTAATTTATTACACTGCACTACAAACAGTGAAACCAGAGTTGGGAGTGTGACCAAATCTTAAAAACCACAGATCTTAAAACACTTTCCCCCCAACCACTCCCTTCTTAGCAGACTTTAGTCCAGATTTTGCTCCCTTCTTCCCCCCTGTTCGCAGCACAGGGGGAGCAGGGACTGGGGGTAGTGTCCCAAAACTCAGGCTGGACCATCTCCCCCTCCTCTGGTCTCACTCTCTCACACATGCGAGGGCGTGAAGTCTCAGAGATGGAAGGCTGCTGTCACCAAACACCTCCGAGTCAGCAGAGCTGTATCCTCCATGCTCCGTATAAAGGGTCAGGCCAGAGCTGGCCCCACTAGATGCTTCCAGGGGTTACTGGAAAGCTCAGCCCCCACAGCAGGATTTGTCACATTCATGGCAACCTTGCTGTGCTGACCATCACCAGCAAATCACCATCACCCGTCAGTCCCATGTTTTTTACCACAGCACTCACAGCAGGTGATGAGCAACATGCAGGATGAAACTTATAACATCTCAACCAAACGAAAGCAGAAGTAGGGAAGGCAGCGAGGTGCTTCTGGCTTTGTAAGGCCTCCAAATTGCCTACTTCCTGCAGCAAAAGCCCACGTGGGTATTCAGTCACTGTGGGCAGTTTAAAGAGCTCCCTAGTGAGAGCAGAGACTGTCCCACTGGCTGCCCTGAGTGATGACTATGCTTATTCTGGGTGTGAATTCAGCCCTGCCAAAAATAACTGGCGGGAAAAAATAAGTAAGAAAATCCAGGAAAGGAGTCCTAATATGAGTGAAATACAAATTCGCGTTTAGATTTCCCAAAACAAGCAGTAAATCAAGGAGCAGGTGAGTCATTTCTCCCTGCCTCCCTGTTTAAATGCTGCCAGACGTTGAAAACCAACACAAAAAACACAAGCCCCACGGAACTGGGAGTTTCCACTGCGAGCCAGTGATGAATTACCTTGACCAGGACACGGTGCAGCTGGGAGACACCGGGAGAGGAGCTACGGATCCTGAAGGAGGGAGGGGGGAAGTTTCAAAACAAGTCAGAGAGAAGCGAAACACTCCTGAACCCAGTGAGAGGGAGGCTCCCGAGGCAGCTGAGAACTACCAGAAAGCAGCTGTACCATTACAACAGCCTGAGACAAGGCTTTTATGGCTGCCGCTCCATCGCCATTCCCCCAAGGGACCACAGCACGCTGCACACCCCAAAGCAGCTGGCTGTCACTGCCTCCAGCATGGCTGGACAATTAAAAGAAGTTTCATACCCAGTTGGGCTGTATAGCCCCATTTCCCAAACGCCAGTGCCGCATTTCAGCTGTAAAAATGTCCTTCTGGACCACAGAGCAGCAAGTGGAGCTGTTAACTATCAACTACTTTGGGGGCTCCTGCTCAGGATCTTCAAAATGCTGCAGGGCTCGCTTGTTTTGCATGCACTCCCCCACCAAGAAGCAGGTACAGCTCTTGTTCACGCAGCACCGAGGAGATTCAGTCAATACAGAGTTTTTCTAAACCACAAGAAATACTCTGTGGGTTTGCAGGCATCCATGCTGCTCCCCGGACTACCAGCCCTACTTTGCATCTATTCATCCAAGACCCGATACCTCAGATCTCGGAGGTTCAGATCAGAGGATGGATGACTCATGATGAGAGACCGCTGAGCTGGCTCACAACGATGCGGTTCAGAGGCTGAGAAATCCTCCTTGACACCACTTATTTTACCACAATTATGCTCAGGCGCTTCATTAATAAGGCCTCAACATCCAGGCCCAAGTTCAAACAACTGTTTAAGCATTTAAACAAGTTGCTAAAATCTTTAACGTATGCATGAGACTTTTTGGCTTCCTGGGGACTTGGCATGTGTTATAGGGTTTCCCTTCGTTAAGGATGCTTCTGGAAATACATTCTTTTGTTTTTTAATTATATTAACTTGGGTTTTAAGACATCAGCTCCCAGCAGAGAGGCTGTTGGAGTCCAGGTCAGTGTCAGGGAGCTGCGTGGAGCCAGTAACAGGAGCAGGGACCCTCTGCAGGCTGGGCAGCCATACAAGAACGGGACCTCACAGCACAGGAATGCAGCAAATACATTTGAGTCTCGCCTCAAACTCATTCCCCATGCCCTTCAGCAGCTTGCACATAATGGATTTTGCTGGCAGCAGCAGCGGTTCTAAAGCCTCCAATGATCTTCCAAGCTCAAGCAAGAGAATGATTCACAGATGTATGTAAGTGTGTATATACATCCCTACGCACCAGGGTCTCTGCTCTTGCCATGCTACCTCGAGATGTCTTTTGCTCTCTTGCCTCTCGCTCCCCAAGATCCTCAAGCTGTCTCTGATAGCACAGTACCATGACAGGTATGTGCTTAAGCCCAGTGGGCACAGACACAATCAAGGGGAATCAAGATCTCCCAAAAAAATCAGGCTGTTTGTGGCAGCCTGGTGCCAACAATCAAAAAAATCCAAGGTTGACAGCTTCTCTGACATCCACCTAAGGGCAAAAGAGATTCCTGCCACTTCATTCCCGAGTTCTCCTTGCCATGTTGTTTGAGTTCTCCCTGTGTTCACCTCACTGCAGAGAAAGCTTCAAAAGAAAGGAAAAAGAATTAAATCTGCATCTGGCCCTGTGAATATTTCCAAGCAGACTTGGCTTCACGGAACAACTCCCCCAAGGAAAGCCCAGGAAATGGTGTATACACACAACCAGGGCTGTGACTGACCTCTGAAATCAAGTTGCTCAAACAAGGAATTACTTGCAATGGATTCTGTAATCTCTGAAGGGATGGATAGCTGGTTCCCACCAATGCTGAGACACCCCTAATGCAGCTGTTCAGGATTAACGCAAGCATTTAAGCTACTAGGAAGGAACACTGGGATTTAGAAATATTCTTTGCTCGGGTAACCAAAAATAGATAGATTTTAAAGGGCAGAATCTGCTCAAATGTAGGTGCTCTGTACCACTGATGTTTCAACAAGCACATTGAATATGGGCCCATCCCACATTACCAGATTGCCTTGCCTCCAGAAAGACAATCCAGACCATGGACTACTAGACACAGAAAAGCAGACTGATGGTGGTTTGGCCCTGGCTGGAGGCAAGGCGCCCACCAAAGCAGCTCTGTCACTCCCCTCCTCAGCTGGACAGGGGAGAAACTATTTTGGATATTGAGAGGCTCAAGAGTGGAGATAAGGACAGGGAGAGATCATTCCGCAATCAGCATCATTGGCAGAACAGACACCCGCTCCATCACGGGTTGTTTCTCCATGGGCATCTTTTTCTCCAGTATCTGGGCCGCCTCCTTTCCCCTTCCCTGCCCTTGGTGCCTGCACAGCTCCTCACACCTTCTCACTCCCTTCTCTGGGGCACAAAGCGGCTGCTGATTCCCAGAGGTGCTGTGACCATCGCTGATGGGCCCAGCCTTGGTCAGCCGTGACTCCGGCCTTGAGCCGGCTGGTGTTTGCTGTGTGGGGCCTGCAGAGAGCTGCTGGCTGCTCCTTGCAGAAGCCACCCCTGCAGCCACCCTTCTCCACCAGAATCCAGCCATGCACAACTACAAGACCTAACTCATTCCACTGGGTGCCTTAGTTTTTTTAATTTACTCTTTTTTCAGCTCCCCTTCTCCCCCCAAACTTATAACTACACCCTGTGAGTAAGCACACAGTGCAGCGCTGCTTTTCCTTTGGAGCAGGTCAAAAGTAACGAACTACTTATCTTGGGATGAGGCCAATCTGAAGGGTACAGGATTAGCTGAACATAACCAAGTTACATGCTGAGCCAGGTGCACTCCATCATTGAATCACAGACTGGTCTGGGTTGGAAGGGACCCCAAGAATCACAGAGTTCCAACCCCCTGACACAGGCAGGGCCACCAACCTCCAGGCCTAGAGCTACACAAGGTTGCCCAGGGCCCCACCCAACCCAGCCCTGAAACACCAGTTAGTCCTCTAAATGCAAGTTCTTGGGAAGAAAGACTCTACACAACATCTTGTGTGACAGGAACATCACCTTAATTTTAACTCCAAAGCTGTGCAGGTCCCATTTCCCTCAGCCCCTCTAAAAGTGATTTTTTTTTGGGGACACTTGTCCAGTGGGCTGACAGAAACACCGTAAGGAAACAGGAAAAGAAAACAGAATATTTAAATCATGTCACTAATTAGGAGGAGTTCAAGCAGCAATAAGAACCACACCAGGCTAATTCTGGAGCAAAGGAAAATTCAGGTTTCTCTACCAGTTGAGAATGTGCTCTGAGATGTGGAAACCAGCAGGATGTTTTGTGGGACAATTTTTTACACAATAGCCAACACTGTCATGTGAAACCTTAGCTGATACGCAGCAAGACGTTCTTCCCAAAGGTTTTCCAGCAGCTTTTCTTTAAGGCTACAGGAAATATAAAGCAAGGACACAATGACTTGCATCTGAAACCAGAGCTGGACAGAGGAAGAACTCAGCAAGTGCCAAGTAATGGCATTTGCTGAGGTGAAACCCAGATTTAGCATTTGGAAATGAGGTCTGCCTCAAAGCAGGGAAGAACCACAAAAGAAATTGAAGAGGCGGCCATGAACTGTTCCCTCCTGCAAAGCAAAGTCACCAAGCTTACTTGGCTCTCCAGAAAGATCTTCTCTCTGGAGAGAAAAAATAGGTATGCTTAGAAGGACAGAAGATGCTCAAAGTTAAGCAGTCACTGAAAAAAAAAAAATCAATGTTATTTCATATTTCTGACACCAGTAGGAGACTCCCTGGAACTTCCAACCTCCACACACAGCTTGATGTGGACATCGCTGAAATCCATGGGGGATTTCTTTCCTTCACCCCCAGTGACTATCAGGTTATAGCTCACTGGCCTTACAAGGTTTGAGGAAAGCCATTCCCTCTACTCACAATCTTCATTTATCTTTCCAAAAGCATAAGCCTTCCTCCGAAGCAGATGCAGACACATCACTGTCACACACAGTAAGTCCCTGGGCTGCGTTCATTTTCAAACCAGATTTCCTGTCCTTGAAAGCATGGGTGAAAACTCGGTGTGACCCAACTGCCAGCTCATGAAACCCAATTGGCAGACAAGTCCCCATGGCCCTGAACTGCAAGGACAGACTTCTGCAGGACATACCTCCCATCACTTGGTGGGCCTCTAGCCTGGTTTAAACTAACTGAGGCTGCTCTACAGCAGAGGCACTACTTTTTGCTAGCAGTCTTTCAACAAAGCCCCCATTCAGACCAGGCAATGGCATTGCCCCCACAACGTATCCATTCAAAGTCAGCTCCACACTTGGGGCCGATTTCCATCCAGACCCTGTGCCTCTCCATGGGCTCCGCTGTCACTGCGGGCTGAATAGGGCTGTCAACAGGAGAGCAGCACCAAGCCCTCCAACAAGTTGCTACCTGCCTACATACTCAGGTGCACAGACACATCACAAAGACAACCTTGACAGGGAAACATTGCATGTATGTGCGGTGATTTTCTGAAAAATGTGGCCCACGTGCTGGGAGATACCTTCCAGTTCAGCCAGTCTGGGAGACTTGGAGGATTCAGGAACACAGTCAGGGAGCAACAGCCTGCGGAACACTACCTGTATAAGTGGTACACTGCTCTCTATGAAACCTGTGCAGCTTAATGAAGGACCTCATGCTTTTCTGCAACCCCTGAGAAGGCTCCCCAGACCAACACCTGCACGGAGTGAGAAAAAGCTGAGACACACACCTGCCCCATGGGTACCCATCCATTCCACAAGAAGCAGCAGTCTGGCTTTGCCCATGAAGGCTTGGTAAAGGGGAGTTACTGGGAGGAAGAACGTCTGGTCCCAGGTGCCATCCTGGGCTCAGGATTGCCTGAGCACCACAGCCTGACCAAAGAGTCTCCCCCAGTGGCAGCATCACCAACCATGGGATGCATCCCACTGCATTCCCAAGGGCTGGAAGAATTCTTAGCACTCCTGGGCTGCGCAGGCCGATGAGCCCAGAGCAAGCTATTGAGTTTCTATTGCACCGTCTCACCAGGAAGCATCTCATCATGAAAGATGCCAAAACAAAGGGGAGAATGCTCAGTGTTTGGCTGAAGATCTCTTGGCCCTCTGTGTAACCTGCCCTCCACCAGCCATCAGCTCCTCTGCCCACTGGCAGTGTACACACCGGGATTCACTTACACCTTCCCTCTTCCAGCTCTGCCGTTCTCTGCTGTTGAGAGGAATTAGCTTGGCCAAGCCTACACTGCAAATAAATCCCCTGGCCAATTTGCACTCAGAAATATGACTCTGCACTTTTCCTTTATGAAAGAACTCACTGTCTGGGCACGGAGAGGGCTGTGGCAGGAGCATGTTCCAGATGAACAGATCATTAGGCACATGGTGAAATCCCAGCGCCACTGTCAAAGCGCAGAGCATCACTGTCAAGTGCAGGATCCACCCCACTGTGCCCTCACACAGAGGGTGCTGCCCAGTTTAAAGTCTCAGAGCCCGAGACACAGCTCCAGGCTCACCTTGCAAAGGCAAAAGCACTTATAACAATTTAAATATGTTTTTCCTCGTTGCTTATGCATGGGAACCTCTTCCTACCCTGGTGATCTGTGATCACAGAATCATAGGGGTTAGAAGGGAGCACCAGAGATCATCAGGTCCAACCCCCCTGCCAAAGCAGGGTCCCTAGGACAGGTCACACAGGGAGGTGTCCAGACGGGGATGGAATATCTCCAGAGACGGAGACTCCCCAACCTCTCCGGGCAGCCTGTCCCAGGGCTCCCTCACCCTCACTGGGAAGAAGTTCTTCCACATATTGGTGCGGAGCTTCCTGTGCTCCAACTTGAGGCCATCGCCCCTTGTCCTGTCTCCACAGACACTGAGAAGAGGCTGGCCATTCCCCCTGCGTCCCACCTTGAGATATTGATAAACACTGATCAGATCCCCTCTCAGGCTTCTTTTCTCCAGGCTGAACAGCCCCAGGTCACTCAGCCTTTCCTCACAGGGGAGATGCTCCAGGCCCTTAATCACCTCCGTAGCCTCTGCTGGACTCTCTCCAGGAGATCCCTGGCTTTTTTATACCAGGGACCCCAGAACTACGATGATACCACCAAGAGTGGATGATACAAAACCCAACCTAAACCCAGCTGGGAGGGGTAATTCCTTCCCCACTCCTAGAGCAGCCCAATCTCAAGTATGTGGGTGTGCTGTGCTGACTTACAGAAGCAAACGTAGCAAGAACTTTTTCAAAGGAATTCAATATCAGGGTGGCTCAAGAACAAGTTGTCAAATCGTGATCAGCAGACATGTGGATGAATTCTACTTTGGTTGTGAAAGTTAGCTCAAAAAAACCCAAAACCTACCATACGTTAAGCCAAAGTTTGCAATGCAGGCAGCTGCATTCCCACAGGAAAACCATGTTGGGTTTACTTGTCTTAGAAGGATTGGTACCAAAGCCCTCACCAGAATCAATACCCCCATCCAAAACTTGACTGCACAACCTCAGCAGGCAGCACAACAAGCCATCTGCCCACCTAGAAACTCAGGTAACTCTTGACACCAACAACACGAGTGAAAGACAACAGGATCAAGGCTGACACAGGCACACAATAAACTCTCTGGCTTTCCTGGGAGGGCTGTGAAGTACTGGGTGCCTCCAGGCAAACCATGACAATAAACCCCAGGTTCTTAAAATGTTTAGTTCAGACACAGAGGAGTAGAAACAGAAGTGAATTTCTTGACTGCTTCTTCTACTGTGTCCGTACCTGGAAGTCAGCATCCTTTGGGATGGAAAGTGCTAGTACAGAAGCTTCTGATATAATAGGAGGAACAGAAAGTAAGAGAGGACCTCTAACCAGTTCCTCATGAGAGGAGCTGCTGTGTTTTTCACCTTGTGCTTCACCAGGGATCCAGGCAGCAACCCTGACGACCAGCAAACCTCTAAGCAGACTGACCTTCCTCCTGTTGCCCAAGGACCTCCTCTTCCACAAGCACAAAGCACCGAACCTTAGAGCTGTCCTCAGGGGAAGCCAACTCCACTGTCTGTGGAGGGAAGTATCCACAGGCTGCTGGCCAGGGGAGCATTGTCCACACTTGTGCAGTCAGAAAAGGTGTCATTCAAGGCTTCATCTAGAGCATAGCGTGAGCTGAGGCCAGGAGAAGGACAACCTCTTCATCACCAGGCTGAGCCTAGCAGATGTTGTCCTCTCAGTGGCACAGGCTTCGCTTAGCACAGATCTCACTCTCACCGATGTTAAGCTAAAGCTTACAGACATCAGCAAGTTAAGAGTTAGACTCTGCCAAAGCCAGCATGGAACTTCAGACTTCATAATTTTGGCCTAACCTTTCTCCAGTAGCCAGTTACACTGGAAAAATGGAGATTCTCCGAAGTGCATGGAATGATAGAGTGCTTCAAAATAAAGGAATGATGTCATGTTTGCTGGCAAAGGGCTGGAAATACTTTATACATAATTAAGGGATTAGAAAAACAACCACAGCAGCCAAGCAGGGGGAAAAAATACAAATATTCAACCTTTGCATGTGAAGTAGAGAGTTTTCCTGGATGTCCTCCAGAATTTTGTCCATCATACTTCAGATGAAGCAACAGCTGAAAAGGTGGTAACACCTCATCTGCTGACAGGGTTCTGGAGGAGTGAGGAGGGAACCAACAAACACCACCTTCCCAGCATGAAATTCGTGATTTATCAATTAAAACGTTCTGGATTTCTACCAGAGACAGCTTTTACAGCATCTACACTTTGAACACGGAAGTGTCCTCATCTTCAGGGTACCTCTGGGAATTAGGCAGTGTGAATCAGAGGGGTGAGAGGGCAAGCCCAGAGGCCTCCAGAATCCACAGCAAAGGTCTCAACCTCCCCAAGCACTGCATTACGGCTTCATTTCACATAGAGGGCAACAAAAGTGAAGAGATTAATGGGGTTTCATAAGTCAAAAACCGAAAAGGAGTGGGTGTGGGGCTGGGAATGGTCAAAGAACCCTACACAACCCTACACTCCTTCCAAAATACACACTGAAATAAACTAGAGATACTCAGCCTCTGCACAGCAGTTTACTTAACACATTCACAGAGTATTTGTCAGAGTAGTGATAAATTTGTGGCCATGGCAATCCCAAGAACAACTTTTCCTCCAGCTCGCTTTTAGGAAACTCTCACAAACTCTATGGCAAGACTCTTCCTGAGCAAATATTTTGCCTTCATTAGGGAAAATGAAGTCCTGGGTTTTTGGAGATGTGCTTCTAGGTAAAATTTTTAAAGCAGTGAAACACTTGTGCTAGAGGAGGAAAGACAAAGTCACCAACTAACAGAAACCCCAACCATCTCCAGGATTAGCAAGGCCTTGCACACACTTGTAAGAAACAAGATGAACTCTACCCAGGAGCTGAGGCTGACTCCAGCCCCCTAGTACCAAACATCACTTAGTATTGTTGTAGTGTCTCAAAACAGGGCAGAAGGAGTTGGATATCAGAGGGATGCGATTCCCAGTCAGGTTATTAGACATCTTCCATCTTAAAGCAGGATGCCCATGAGCCAGCAATATGCCCTCGTGGCTAAGAGGGCTGATGGCATCCTGGGGTATGTATTAGAAAGGTCGTTAGTAGGTCAGGAGGGGTCCTTCTCCTGCTCTGCTCTGCCCTGGTGAGGCCATATATGGAATATTGGGTCCAGTTCTGGGTCCCTCAGATCAAGCAGGACACAGAACTCCTTGAAAGAGTCCAGTGCAGGGTCACCAATATGACAAAGGGAGTGGAACACCTTCATTAGGAGAAGAGGCTGAGGGAGCTGGGCTTCTTTAGCCTGGAGGAGAGGAGACTGAGGGGTGACCTCATTAATGTTTATCAATATGTAAAAGGCAAGAGTCAGGAGGACAGAGCCAGGCTCTGCTCAGGGATGGCAGCGACAGGACAAGGGGCAGCAGGTGCCAGCTGGAGCAGAGGAAGTTTCATGGGAATGTAAGGAGGAACTTTTTCCCTGTGAGGGTGACAGAGCCCTGGGACAGGCTGCCCGGAGAGGTTGGGGAGTCTCCTCCTCTGGAGACATTCAAACCTGCCTGGATGTGTTCCTGTGTGATTTAGTCTGGGTGATCCTGCTCTGGCAGGGGGTTGGACTAGAGATAGTCTTTTGAGGTCCCTTCCAACTTCCAGCGTTCTATGATTCTGTGATCTTTTGTGCTTTGAAGGATGTGCTTTGAATTTGAAGCCAGTTTTCAAACCAGACAGCTAAACCTGTGTTTTCCCTGCCTAACTCAGCACTCACATGGCCAAAAAAAAACCCCAAACCCCCCACATTTTTCTGTCATCTCCCACAAACTGCAGAATAACATGGTCCTCTGAACTAACACTATGCTGTCAACCACCTCAACAGAGCTGCCTGCAAGCTTTTCTACTTCTTAATTCCAAATAATTTGGGCTAGATAAAATTTTTGAGGCTGCATCTCTTTTATTTGCGATGTCCTGTGCTGCTCTCAGGCCCAGCAATCCACACAGCTGTCATATGGAAGGACGCACAGCAACACATGTGTTGGACACATGGCTACTTTTTGGCAAGCACACATGGCATACTACAGATGCCAGAGCCAGAACACATTTTCTCTTGGAAAAAGACCAACTCTGGACTCAAAGTGATGGAAAACCGGTGCTATGCTGATGGCTGGCTTAGCTCTGAAGAGAAAGGAAAACAGTTCTGAGTTCTCAACGTGTCTCCAATTTTCTTAGCTAACAGCTCAGCAGCCTTCTCTAAGCAATGCTGTGGGATTTCTCATCCCCAACTGAAGAAGGGGGATCATGGAAACAGAGTGACACTTCAGCAAAGTAGGGGATCATGGCATCACAAGTCTCCCTTCTGCTGCTCTGCCCTCCCTGCAGGTTTTGGGACGCATCACCAGAGCAGTGCCGATGTCACGGGGAGCCGAGCACCAAAGGCTACATCAGCAACTGTGGTAAACACACCATTTATTTTCACTACATGAGATTTAATCCAGTCACACATGCACAGTATGAGGAGAGAGCTAATTTTTCCCCCTTTGCTGCCTGGATGTAAACGAAGAGAGGAAATGAGCACTCACTCAAGTCTCTGCTGCTGCTTCCTACTAAATTGGCTGGGTAATTGCAAGACCCATAAATTACATGTGCTCCCTTATTTTGCAGACCATGGATCCTAAATGTGCCATTTCCAGTGGACCAAGGGCACGAGATAAAAGTGCTTCCTAAGCTCAGTGCAGACTCCCATACACATCTTGCAGGCATTAGACTTGACTGTCCCAGCCCTGACCCAGCCAGCCCTCGCACGTACCCCAACACTTGTCCAGCAGCGTTCCTACGCCTGGATATTTGAGCTCCTCAGGGCTTTGAGGCAGTTTCAAAGGCTGGTAAACTGGATTTTTGGAATACCTGATATGTGATGGGATGAAAGAGAAGAGAAGAAAGTGACTGAACCTGCAATCCCTCAGCTGGGCTCGCAGGAACATGGTCCCAGGTTCTCTCACTGTCAGCAATGAACAACTACATCCTAACCACGATCCCACTACTACAGCAGTGAATTGCAGACAGCACACAATAACTCCTTTAATGTATTAGAAAAAATATGTATCCACTTTATATAAAATAACACAGGCTGTCTTTGGAGACTGGGTTTTACATAAATGCGATGTATAAGGAGACAAACTGAAACCTACCTGCTTATTTTAATTTACTTGCTTGAGGTATTAAGTTTCTTAGAACTTGCACTCAAAGGTGTTCAACAGATCATTTAACCTCATCTACTACATACAAGGGACAAATCATTGCTTAATGTCTCCAAAAGTAATTCAAAAGATTATACCATCACCTGCTTGCCACTCAATAAACCCCCAACCAACTCACCAATTCAGCCACTCTTTTGTTTTCCCTCTGGTTTCCATCTGAAACTCCGCCAGGCCCCTTTTCAAAAGCGCCTCAAAGAAGCCATCAAGAGTTTAATTCCAAACCCATACAACACTGATGTGCTGATGTGCAAGATCAGCTGCAGTCAGCCAACGTGTTATTTAAGTAACTGGCCACTGGAGGGATTTCTTAAATAAATAAAGGTTCAGTTCCTCATGGAAAAACTGAGGCTAACTCTGTCTCATAGGAGAAATCCTTCTGCTCCCTTCTGCCAGCTTCTCAGCGGCTGCTTAGGAGAGCAGATAACAGAGGTTTCCAAGGATGCTTTTGGTTAGCAGCCCTTGCTGCTCAGGCTCCAAGCCCGAGACCAGCAGCACACCGTGACACCCCAGGAACCATTTCAGCACAAACTGTTACAGGGCAGAAACAGCTCCGTCCAGCTTCAGTTTTTTGAAGTGTTTCATGAACTACACAGATCACGTAACCTGGTATGGGATCTAACAAGCTGAAATCCTGGCTCCTTTGGCTTCTTAGTTGATTTCTTCCAAGTATATTCTTAACTGCTGTGCCAGAGTTAGCTCCATCGGTTCAGTAGATCTGGAAGAAGTGCATCTTCCAGAGCAGAAGAGGAGTTCTGATCTGTCTGTGTGCCCAAACTGCTACAGCCAGCTGTTTCACTTTACCCATGGGCTGTCCCAAAAGCATACGTGTAGTAACCAACTTGGCCACATACCCTGCAGCAGCAACAGGAGTGGGTCAGACCCATCAGATTTGCTCCTGTTCAACGTGACATGCAATCGCGTGCCTTCCAAACCTCACTCTACTGGAGAGAGAAAAAATCATGGAGAGAGACTTGAACCACATTCCTCCCCTGCAACGCACCAGACTGATGCTTGTGATCAGGTGTGATTTGGATCCGCCGGCTCCGTGGCAGTTGGGCGATCCACCTGCATTCAGATAAGGATGCAGCTGGTTACTGGAGAGCAGCAGTGAACATTCCAACTCGCAGCTGGCAACACAGCAAACCTGAAGCTCTCCACAGGTACCACCACACTGCTGCAGTTTGCTGAGTGTACAGAAGAAATGGCTGTTTTCTTTACCCCGCTCTGCCCCTGAACACATAGCCTCCTCCCATTTAATTTCCATCCCATATATAAAGAGGGGCTCGTCCAAAAAGACAGATGTGATGTTCACAGTCAAAGCTGCTAGACACACCACTGATGGCAGTTCAACTCTCATTCTGTAAAACAGAGGTTCCTTCAAGGCTCAGGTGTTAGGCAAAAACTCCTGGCAAGAGCCAGAGCATGTCTGAAGTCAGAGCAGAGCTCTGCCAGCAGACAGCTATGAGCTCACCGCTCTGAAATAACAACTCATTGACAAGACAGTTTGTGGGAGCCACAAATAACTTGTTTGTGTGAGAAATAAAGCAGGGAGGGGGGAGGAAGAGTGTGCTGGGAGCAATTAAAAGTGTATTGTGAGCCCAGTCCGACACTTCACAATGATCACTGGTATTTAAATCCCACTTTAAGTAAAAAAATGCAATTAAAAAAATCCCCAACCCCATAAGCTAAGAGGAGGTATTTAGCAGCGGTGACATTTCACAGTCCAGTCACACACACTGAACTCATTTCAAATCAGTGTTTTGAAGACTGAGTGTAACCAAAGGCTCTGACAGCCAGAGCTGGAGGAACAAAATATTTGAAGAGGCAAAAGCAGTTATTATTCTCTGCTAACATATTCAGAAGAAGCTGGGTAGGCTCCTCCAGAACCCCAGGGACAGTTATCTCAGAGACAACTCAATGGAAACTCCATCCAGAACCTCCTTCCTTCCAAAGCAGCAGCACGTACCACTCCAAGCAACCACCAGCAGCATCCACAAACTGATCTACGCGAGGGAGTCAAATCTAACATCACAAGACTGGGAGAAGGGAGCACGGCGCTGCTCTGCTACTCTGTTGTTCCTTGCTCAGGAACAACAAGGACTGGTTCTGCTTGTGGCTCTTCCCTACGGTTACCAGGGCTGCCCGTTTCATTGCTGTCGTGGTTTTACCCCGGCTGAGAGCCGAATCCACGCAGCTGCCTGCTCTTTAAAGGAAAAGAGCAGGGGAAGGGGGGCAGTGTGAGGCAAGGGAAGGGAAAAGGAAGGGGCAAATAACAACCCCAAAACCAAGAAACCAAAAGCCCGTGGGTTGGGATAAAGATAGTTGACTAAAATAGCAGAAAGATAAAATATAACAATGCTAACAGGACTTTAGTGAAAAAAATATATGAAACTGTTGATCCACAATGCAGTTTCTCACCGAACCCACAACTCGGGCCGTGCCACCCAGAGCCGTCCCAGAACCCGACCGTCCCCCAAAACCACGCGTCCTGGACCCGCCCCTGCTCCTCCCACCAGCCCCCCTTTATACTGAGCAGGACGTAATTGGCATGGAATACTGTCTTTGGCCAGTTTGGGTCACCTGTCCTGGCTTCGTCCCCTCCTTTCTCATTAATAGAGAAATATGAAGAACTGAAAGAGCCCTTGACTGTCTGACAGCAACTAAAACATCAGGGTGTTATCAGCACTGCTTTCATTTTAACTCTCAAACACAGCATTCCATCCACTGCTACAAAAGAAGTTAACTCCATCCTGACCGAAACCAGGACACTTGCCCAGGGAAATTTCAAGCCTTTTACTTTGCGAACAGAACATCAGGTCTAAGCCCACACCAGCCCCTGGCCTCTTCCTCATTTCCTGGGCTCTAGCAAACATCTTTGGGCTCTGGCACCTTTGTGCTCTCTGTTCTCATCCATAGAACAGGTATGAACAGGGTACCCACCAAAAGCACAAGTAGCATGCTGTGCTTGGCTCCTCTCAGCATCAAACTTCCTTCTAAACCTCTGGGACCTGAATAATCTGCTTGTATATCAGTTCGCAGTAGCCTGAAACCCCCCAAACCTAATGCTGACCCAAGCTGTTCCATACACCTAAGGAAAACAGAAGGAATTCACCTCTACCAACATCCCACCTCCATCCAAAGGCCCCGAAAAGGACAGAGCCAAGCCAAACCACAGCAGCTATACTGTTCCAGGCATTGACACTAGGAAAAGCATTACCAGAACCCCATGCATATGCTAACAGAGAATAAAATGTCAGGCACTCAAGTCAACACTGACCTTTTTCCCAACTCTGCCAGCCATGCAAAATCCAGCTACAAACTCAGATTTCTAACCACAGTCCCCCAGAGACCCCCAATTCGATCCAAGAGATCGCTCTACAGAAGATAATACTACAGAGCTCCCCGTTCTCATCTGTGGGATCCCCACAGGTCAGAAAGAACTGGAGCTCTCAATGTTTGTTCAAACCTAGTAAGGGATCCCTTCCCTGATAAAGGAGATTATCAGCCACTGGTCCCTAATGACACCCCTCCTCCTAAGTTTCCAAGCCCATGCAACCCCTCAGTAAAAAAAGGTCCCTGGATATTTAGATTTCAAAACCTGAATGCTAACCTCGGAGCTGTTCCCACTGTGGCACACCGAGGTTGCGGGTACGCATCAGAACAGCCCAACGGCACCAACCTCCTTTTGCTGGGCTTTACACATTCTGCAGCTGCTCCAGCACCAGCCTCGTGTGTAACTGGTAGATCCTGTGTTGACAAGTGCCACACTACAAGGAGTAGAGAGGCTATTTCTCATAAAATCCAGCAGCAAGATGGGACCCTCAAACCAGGATTTGGCTGGAGTTCACAGTTTATCTGTTGTTCCTTCAAGGAAGTTTCCAGCTGCTCCTCCTTCCTTGTAGCATGGGTTTCAGGATCCTTGTTCAACACCAAGTGATATGGTATCAATAACACAGCAATGCTACATTAAGCCTTGGTGAATCCAGTAATAAAGCAGGCACTTCAATCTCCCTTCTCCCAGTAATTCTAGCCAGTTCTAGGCAAGGATTAAGCAGTAATAAATGCAGGCCATCAGATGCTGAAGACACCAGAACTCGTTTTAACCCCTCAGTTACCAGAAACAAGAACTAGCATGGCTTCTGCTGTGTGTCAAAGGAAAAAACCCAACCTTTGCCCATGTCATACAGATCCCTCCCTGACTTTGTCTTCTGATACGTCTTTCTTCTCATTAGGACTCTCACTGTTCTAGTGCAGCAACCTACAGACACACTGCTGTGCTTTTTGCTCCGCTTTCCATCTTTCAGTCGCTGCCTTCTTGGGCCGTGGGGTCAATTACCAGTTCTGGTTGGATCATGGGAACAGAGGCTATTCATTTAGGAAGAATTTTCAGAAGTACACCTCTCAGAACTCAATAAAAAGGGGGCTTAATAGCATTAATAGGCACCCCCACACTGCAGCTCCACAAACCCACAGCTAAGTCTCTGGATCCTGGGATTTCACACTATGACAGCACTGTGAACAGCCCCAAAATCAGCATGCCAGCCCGGTCTCCATCGCTCCCCTCCATGGACTGCATCACTGCAGCAACGTTTATTTATCTTCTCCCACCATGCCACAGCTGCCCTGAGAAGGCATTTCCCTCCAGTAGGCAGCAAGCCGGAGCAGGCAAGGACCATGCTGCATCCCAGAGAGCGGCTAACTCCCTGCCACCATGCAGCCAAGGGCATGACCACATGCCCGGCCTCTCCACACCAACCTCAAACCAGAGGCTTCTCTCCAGCGAGGTTTCAATCTCACTTAAAGGCGTCCTTTTGTCTTTTCAGTACAGATAACATCCCTGCGTCCCCGCGTAAGCTGGGAAGTGCCAATGATTAAAGGAGAGGGAAGAGTCTGGCTGCAAAGCGATGCCAGGTTCCTCTCTACCTCCTAGACATCAGTCATAGGAACAGAGAAAGTCACCCACAGCCTTTTCCAGTTGTCTGAAGCTCATGCTTCCCAATTAACCTCTTCCAAGGACTTGACACTGTCTTAAGTGCCAGGGAACTTGCTTACAGGAAAACCAACAAGATAAACCAAAGGATTTGTATTTGGCAGTTTAAATTCCACGTCGCAATTAGCAGTTCAAAGAATGAATTCTGGAAAACAGCCTCTTCCTCCCATTTTCCTAGGCACCTAAATTCCTAAGGACAAGAACAACTGAAAACACTGAGGAGGTAACTCCCACCACGGCCTTAAATCTCTGCTCAACCCTCAAAAGCACAATGCAGCATCTGTTTTAAGAGCAGCTGTTGAGCAAGTAGCAAAACGTAGGCTGATCTGCTAACTGAAGAGATAAGATAAGCACCTGCTCTCAGCTTCAGGAGAGACACTGATGCTTGGTCCATAAGGCAGTCCAGGCAAAATTCAGAGCAGACTGCAGCCACGCATAACCCTTCCTCTGCTGAGGGATCACCGAGTAAAAACAAGCAAACAATCCTTTTAGAATCAAGGGAAGCCTGTACCCAGTAGTCCAGGGGGAGGGAAAAGCATAGATAAAAAATGGTATTTTTCCTCCATACAAGGGGGGGAATATACTTTAAAAACAAATAATCAACCCCTACAGGAGTTGAACCCTTGTGAAATGAACATGGAGGAGCTTACATGGGCCCTACTGTGGCACAGTGGTTTGCATGGCCTCCCACCAGCTTCTGCTCCAGCATGAATTCAGATCCTCGTGGACCCCAGGGCCCTGTCTCCAACTTAAGGTGTTTTGTGCCAATGCTTGGAAGAGGCATGTCATTCCTATCAGTGCACACAGACTGAAAAGGGAACAGAAACCTGCTCACTGCGAGGGGTCACAATCCCCTGGGCATCAGGGATGACACCAGAGCTGACAGACACTTCCAGCAGTGCCAGTGTTTTAAGAGTTCCCCAGCAAGGACCAGGAACAGGCTTTGGTAAAAAGTTTATTCCCATCTTAAAACAACACTAGAAATTTTCATGCTGTTTCCACAGAATCACAGAACGCTGGAAGTTGGAAGGGATCTCAAAAGATCATCTAGTCCAACCCTCTGCCAGAGCAGGATCACCCAGACTAAATCACACAGGAACACATCCAGGCAGGTTTGAATGTCTCCAGAGAAGAAGGAGACTCCACAGCCTCTTTGGGCAGCCTGTCCCAGGGCTCTGTCACCCTCACAGGGACAAAGTTCCTCCTTACATTCCCATGGAACTTCCTCTGCTCCAGCTGCACCCGCTGCCCCTTGTCCTGTCACTGCCATCCCTGAGCAGAGCCTGGCTCTGGCCTCCTGACTCTCACCCTTTACATATTGATAAACATTAATAAGGTCACGCCTCAGTCTCCTCCAGGCTAAAGAGGCCCAGCTCCCTCAGCCTCTCCTCATAAGGAAGGGGTTCCACTCCCTTCATCACCTTGGTGGCCCTATGCTGGGCTCTTTCAAGGAGTTCTGTGTCCTTGAGCTGAGGGGCCCAGAAAAAGTTTTCCCTGACAGTACAGTCACACGGTAGTAAGTATTTACAAGTGCCACGTCCATCAAGAAGAGGATTAACATACTACATCACACAATGTTATCAAAACCAGAGTGGTTCTTGGAAAACTTGTGTGACTAAGCTCCATTTGCAAGCACATACCAGACCCACTGGCAGCTGTTGAACAGCCGTGGGTTTTTCAGGTCCCCTGTTAACTTCCCAGGAAGAAAACCGGAGTCGTTCTCCAGTAACAAAAAGCACTCTGGTCTAAGGACACCAGCTACATAGAGACTCACATACAATCGAACCAAATTGTTTCTAGGATTACAAACTGGATTCAGGCACAGAATGAAGCAAATAGAATTGTGCAGTTCCATTTAAAAACAAAAGTTCTTTCACTCTTCACTGACAAGTCTTTTAGCAGTGCCTGGTGCTGGCTGACGGAGCTGGGCATTTTGGCAGGAGGTGGCCAAAACTCCACCTTGTAGAGAACAAGAACAAACTCTTCATTCCTATCTTTCTTTGGCCTGAAGTTTTGATGCACATGGATCCCATTTAGCCGTAATCCACCCCTGGCCATGAGCATCACCACTGCTGCACTGAGCTGAAGGAAATGAGATGCACATAAAGAGACTGAAATTATATTAAGTCTGAGACATCATCGCACAGGAAGGAAATTCCAGTTTCTGACAGACAGCACCCACACCACCTTGGTCCTCTCTACCCTGCAGCCCATATGGTCTTTGGGAGTCCCTCCTGCCAAGGGCCAAAGAACGACGGGCAGCTCACAATGTTCTGCACCCCATGTGTCCCACAGGAACTATTTTTAGAGAATCCTGACCCAGTGCATGAAGACTTTCAGGCCCAAGGGACTCAACTAAGTGCAGGTGTTGTGATGCTTTGCATAGAAGACCAAAAATGTCCGTCAATCTAAGGCTTAGCAGGACAAATGACAGGGCTAGCTGTCCTGCTACCCCTCTCCGGTCCATCAAGCAACACCTTGTTTCCCTCTCCAAAGGCAGGCACCATGCCATACTTCCTGGGAACCAACTACAGTCCAACTGTGCTCAGACACCTGGGAGCTCTTCTTCAGGAGCTTCTTATCTTCATGAGCTTCTGTTCTTCAGGAGCCAGATCAGCTGTGAGCAGGCCAAAATGCTCCATTTACCAGAAACATGCAAAAGAGAAAGGAAAAAAACCCCAACTTACTGAAACAGCCACCTTTGTGCAAGTTTTGTCCTTATCCCAAAGGTTGGCCACCCTGCTAGACTCACCCCTCAGCTGCTATGAATTCCCTTGCCAGGGGCTACCTTACTGGAACAGGTTGCCCAGATGCTGCAGAGTCTCCATCCCTTGAGACTCAGTCCAAGTTTTGAGTTCAGCCTACCCCAGCTGAGCCCCCTTTGTTGGAGCAGAGGCTGCAACTAGACAACCTCCAACCTTTGCTGTTCCAGGACGGCCATGCATTGGTCTTGGGACCCGTTGGAGGAGAACTGCGGAAGGGAAGGGGCTTTCATCCCTGGAAGAGGAAAACGACCAAAGGAATTGGGGAGGCTTCCCCTGGATCCAACCCGACTGGTCCTTGCTTCCAGCCTCACCAGAAGCTAAGGAGCTTGCATGCCAGGAATGTGCAAATGAAACCGCCATTTCTGTGTTATTTTGTCTAAGGGAAAAATTAACTCTGGTGTTTTCCAGCCCACATCGGGTGCAGCTGCTCCCCTGACACACCTTCTGCTTCCCCCCCAGCCCCTGCCTGAAGAGGCTTCAGAAGACGTGGCAGTACACAACCTTGACAGCCTGCCGCCTTGACTGGATGAGGAATCCCAACCCCGAGCGACAGGCAAGTCTGGGATGAAACAGGACCCTGCTCTGGGCAAGAATGAACCCCTGGAGGTCTTTTCACCTCTGCTTTGTACATATTAAACCAAAGCCTGGAGAACTGTCTGTCCCTGACCTCTGCAAGGATCCAAAGGCTTACAATAACTAGTGACTCCGACACCAAGCTCTGTCCCGCTGTTTCCCCGTGGCAACACATCATTTCACCAGCACCCAGCCCCTGCGCACACCTCTGACCTGCCTTACAAAGCACCAGGTAGACAGCTGCACAGTGATGGACAAACGGGTGAGGGGGTAGACCCCATCTACAAAACATGGGTGCCCAAACACGGCAGCCACAATCAATGCTTGTGTTTCCAGAGATACACAGCCTGTGGGATTTGGACAGGTAAAATAACCCAACACAGGCAAGGGGTTATTCATTCCATGGTTTCAGGGAATTCCTGCAGAGCAAGACATCACTTCTGTGGTACAATCCCCCTGCCTCTGGAGAGCTACTTGTTCATTTTAGGAAAGATCCCAAATATCATAGAACATGTGAGGTGGGCAGGAACCTTCAAAAGCCATCCAGACCCACACCTGCTGTGAGCAGGGACACCTTGAACTAGAGCAGCTTGCTCAGAGCCCCATCAAGCCTTGAATATCTCCAGGGATGGGGCCTCCACCGCCTCTCTGGGCAACCTGTGCCAGGGTCTCACCACCTCAGAGTGAAGAGCTTCTTCCTAATGTCTCACCTAAACTCACCCTGCTCTAGTAAAAAACCCATCACCTCTCATCCTGTCACTCCATGTCTTCACAAACAGCCCTTCCCAGATTTTCTGTATGTCCCTTTGGGGACTGGAAGGGGCTTGGAGGTCTCCCTGAGCCTTCTCCAGGCTAAGCCAGCCCAGCTCCCTCATCCTCTCTTCATAGGGGAGGTACTCCAGCCCTCAGATCATCTTTGTGGCCTCCTCTGGACCTGCTCCAACAGCTCCATGTCCTTCTTGTACTGAGGGCTCCAGGGCTCAGTAAATATTCCCATTCATGTCTAGTATACCCTAATATTAAGTGTGGGACAAGATGCTCTTTAATGACATCAAAAAAGCATCAGAATCCAGCAATTTGTGAGGACAGTAGGAAAAATAAAGAAATTACTGCTGCCCAGCAAGTGGCCAACACGCTGCTGATGCTTCCTGCAAGGTCCCTTTGCAGAGCCACAAAGTTTATGCCTTGCCATGCAGTTTGCAGTAAGGCAACAGCAGCGATTTTCAGCTTCCCTTCAGATGTTTCTACTGAACCATTTAATGATGTAACTTGCTTGTGTTTGCCAGGACTGAGATGAACGAGGCAGGCCCAAAGGACAAAAAAAAAAGCTATTGTGGATACAAGGATGGGATCATTTATTCAGCCTTCCCAGGTTTTCTGTTTCTTACATAAATTTACAGCACTTTAGTGTAAAAGTGACCTCAGCAAGAAAGAAGAGTCAATATCAGTAATAAAGTCAAGAACTTTGTGTAGGTTACTCAGCCATTCTTCTCTCATTTCCCCAGCTAGGAATACTGAAGTAGGAATACTGAAGCAGGAATACTGAAGCATCCCTACTCTTTGTTCTCCTGCAGTCATAGAATCATAGACTCACAGACTGGTCTGGGCTGGAAGGGACCCCAAGGATCACAGAGCTCCAACCCCCCTGCCACAGGCAGAGCCACCAACCTCCATGCCTAGAGCTACACCAGGTTGCCCAGGGCCCCACCCAACCCAGTCCTGAAACACCAGTTAGTCCTCTAAATGCAAGTTCTTGGGAAGAAAGACTCTACACAATATCTTGTGTGACAGGAACATCACCTTAATTGTAACTCCAAGGCTGTGTAGGTCCCATTTCCCTCAGCCCCTCTTCACAACTACGTTATTAAAGCCATGTAATAAAAACACCAGAAGCAAATATGGACGGGAAACTAAATCCCACGAGTTTGAAGTACAGACCAAGTGAAAAATCAGTTTAGTTTCCAGAACTTTTACTTTAGTATTGCCCTGCAGTAGTCACAGCACAAGTGCACAGATTTTAAATAGCTGCAGAACATCATTGGGCAGCAGCAGCAGAGAGGAACTCCTGAGTGATTAACGCTGACCACCAAGGTTAAAGTCACCTCAGTGCGCAAATGGAAGCAAGGACAGGCAGCACAGAGCATGGGAAAGCCAACCCTTCCCAGGGAATAAAACCCACCCATTAAAGTTTCAAAGGATCCCTGCGTCTTACTGGAAATTGTCCTCTGCATAGAAATTTTCACATTTGAAAAGTAAACTGCTGAAGAGCAAGGAAAAACTCAGAGAGTTCCATCAGACAGCTCTGGATTAAAGATAGGGAATTATCAAAGTTAATTACCGTACTGATTTCACCAGCTCCTCTTTGCAGCTACAACTGGCTCTTTTTAAGTTGCAACCATTTGCTTGCAGGGGCCAGCATTCCAGCACACCCTCTGTCCTCCCATCTGGGACTTACCCCAGCTTCTGCCAATCGCACCCATCGCTCGCGTGACCGCTGCTGGGATGGAAGCCGGCTCAGACTGGCACAGCAGGCACTGGGTGGATGAGGTGCTCAGGGGTACAGGTTAGTAGAGGACACATATGGTTGGATTTGATCTCAAAGGTCTTTTCCAACCTAATGCTCCTGTGATTTCCAAGCACAAAAGCACTTAGTTACTGCTTCCAAGCACCACCTCATTTATGCAGGCGCTTAATCCCTGGGTTAGTGAAAGATGAGAGATGGCCGCAAGGATGAACTAGCGGGTACTTCAAGAGGAAAGACCACTTTTCCTTTGCTGTACCATCACGCAATCCGAGGCTGAGCAAGGTGCAAACCAGTGTGATAAACTGCTGAGTACACAAGCTTTGACTTTGCCCACTACAGCTAGGATGGATCTGGCAGACACCTGTAACTGGATGGATCAGAAAACCCCACCAGTCAACACAGATGATGTTCCCAACAGTGGCAACAAAAAAACACCCAACCCCAAACCACCCAAGAGAGGGTTGAGACACGCTGACTATGTCACTTCTGGGTCACTGCTACCCAAGACAAAGAACCACCCTTTCCCTCTCCCTTTGAAGGTCTCAGACACAAAGCCAGCAGTCAGCTTTCTCACAGTGCCCAAGGATGTCTGGGGTTAACCCAGGCCAGGACCAGCCCCAGGAGGCAGCCAGGAGGCAGCTTCCTGACTCCTCAAGGGAAGAGGAAGAAAGGAGGGAAGCGTTTCATCAAAAGGACACAGGTCCCACTGTGCCAGCTGGCCCCAGACCAAATAGCCTGCTTGAGTCATTAGTAGCCAGTACGTCCTGCCGATGTTGCTCACAGCAACAGAAAATGCCAAAGTTCAGCCCAGAGAGGTAAAGGGAGCAAGAGACTGGCAGTATACAGCTTTATCTCAGTACTGAGTTTAAGGGTTATTGGGCACTGTCAGGGTTTAACCCCAGCCAGTAGCTGAGCCCCATCAGCTGCTTGCTTGGCCTCCCCACAGAAAGACATGGGAGAGAACTGGAAGAGGAAGAAAAGATAGATGAGATAGAGACAGTTCAGTAGGTGCTTCAAGACAAGGAAATCATTCCCCCCTTCCCACAGCAGGCTCAGCCACCCCCAGGACAGCAAGGCTCCATCACACGCAATGGGAACTTGGGAAAACAAACACCATCACACTCAACATCCCCTCTTTGCTGCTTCTTCTCCCAGCTTTACACGGTGAGCACAACATCATACGGTACAGGATATAATGGCCTCAAGATGGAGCACAGGAAGTTCTGCACCAATATGTGGAAGAACTTCTTCCTGGTGTGGATGACGGAGCCCTGGAACAGGCTGCCCAGAGGGTGTGGAGTCTCCTTCTCTGGAGAGATTCCAGCTCCATCTGGACGCCGACCCATGTGACCTGTCCTACGGACCCTGCTTTGGCAGGGAGGTTGGATGGGATGAGCTCTGGAGCTCCCTTCCAACCCATACGATCCTGTGCTTCTGTGATATCCTTTGGGTCAGTGGGGTGTCCCCCCTGCCGACTCCTTAGGCACCCCACTGGTGGTGGGCTGGGGTGAGGAGCAGAGGAAGACTCAGCTCTGTGTAAGCACTGCTCAGCAGGAACAAAACTGCTCCTGTGGCATCAGCACCACTGCCAGCACAAATCCAAAACACAGCCCCACACCAGCTACTGGTATAATTAACTCTAGAATATAATTCTATCTGAGCACATTAACTCAACCCCAGCCAAAACCAGCATAGCTATGAACTGAAATTTCACTGGCTGACTCAAACCCATCGTCTCTTGGCATATCTTTACTGCCACTCAAAACTTACACTCTAGAAATCTGTTCGAGGAACCCACCTTGAATTTAAGCCCTCAAGCAATACAGAGAGCACATGGGAGTCTGAGAGATGATCTGTGGATTTGATTTACATTCTCAAGACCTGCATTTGGGCATTTTAAAACACAGACTTACTCAAGAAGATGGACTTACTCAAGAAGAACAGAAGCAGGAACAAAGGAACGTTCTGACAGTCTCACTGCTCTTCCCACCAGGCCACCCCAGGAACGCAGCAGCATGGGGACATGGGCAAACTCTGGAATTTATCCATCAGAAGGACGTTGCCAGGCACAAAGTCTGAAATGCCTCCAGAAATGGATCTCATTGTTAGATACCATGAGCTTCCTCACAGTGAGTACTTCATGTGCTGAATGCCCATGGCTCTGAAAAAGCTCCAGTCTTACCGGGGGGCTGAAGGGAAGAGGACCAAGCCTCCCCAGGGGACTGCTGCTGCCCAGCGGGTCCTGCTCGCTCTCTGGGACCACTCAGAGCATCCGCAGAACTTCCTTCCCCTTTGCCACCATGTTGTGGTCATTCTCACATTATAAAACTTGATGTTACCAACAGATTATCCAGTTTAGCCACCCCTTGTGTCTGTGCACACCCCTCTTACAAACAGGGTGCTGTTTTTAAAACATGCTCAGATTCTTACAAGTTCTCTCACCCTGCTATTCCAGGAAAACACCCTACAAACATTTTCCCACAATTCTGCAGAGACCTGAAGGAAAGTAAGGACAATGCAAGCAATATAGTAAAAAAGTTGTGGGGCCAAGCAAGCAATGCACTGCAGGACTTCCCCCCCAAAAAAAAACAAACCCCAACAAACCCGACCAAACCCAATCAAACATGGCACTTCTACAGGGAGTAGCATTTCAGGATCCATTCTGCTTTGGCAGTCAGGTCTGCACTCCCAACTCCCAGTATGTCTTATAAACACCGAGTGTAACTCAATCAGTCCGCACACAGGGGCTGGTAACACCCACACACCCCTACACACACCTGCCCAGATGAAATCCAAACCAGCAAAGCTCCTGCCGATACAAACGACAGCAGAACCACAGACCTACAACGTGGATGAGTCTGGCCATACACCAGCTTGTAGCTCCACAACCGTGCCCTGTGGCAGGTCACATTCGGGCTGACAGCACCATCTGCTTCCTGCACCCGAATTCAAAGGGGAGGAAGGTGGGGGAGAGGCAAAAGAGGCGTGCACACTTGGCTGGCCCTGTGTGGAGTCGGACTTGATGATGCTCATGAGTCCCTTCCAGCTCAGGGGATTCTGTGATTGTACTAGCCACTGATTTTCTGCAGAGACCTGCAGGACCTAAGGGCAAGTAACAGCCATGTTCCTGAAGCACACACAGAAACATCTAATGTAACATGGAAGAAGTCCTCACTACACACACACAAACCCTCTGACTGATCCTTTAAGTGAACAGGCCTCTCCCCACTGATTTTGGTGGGCTTTGGGTCAGACCCTATAGCACCGTTTCTTATTTTACGCATTACCACACTTAAATTTTGTTTTGGGGGGGAGATAGTATTCCAAGCAGTTCCTGTTCCTCCCAACATCTGTGTCTGGTTGAGAGGGAAAGCCTGTTATTTTTTTCCTTTCACCTTTAGAAATAGAGGCGACTTGACCAGTTCCCAACTCGGCCAACCCCTCTTAACTCCTCCACCCTGCCGCACATTACCCTGCTATAGCCACCCCCATGCTGCGATGCCTGAATACATCTTTGAGTCCATCTCCCAGGCTCCAGCCTCCCAACAATGCCCCTTTTCAATGCCCACCGGCACCTTCTCAGCACGGCCACTCTCCAGCCCTGGCAAGCCCAGCCTATCTCTCCACAAAGCGCGGTATTTACCAAACCCCACGCTCCCACCCCGGCTCTCCGTGCCGAGCCGCGAGTTTTTCGTGGCTGTGGATTTGGACAAACGCTAAGGCGGTGAATATTCCCAGGATTCGGGCCAGCTTGGCTCGGAAAAACAATAAACCCCCTCATCTCCGTGCCACGGCGCAGCAGCAAAGCCCGCTCGGACCCCTCAGCCGGGCGGGAGAGCTCTTCCCCGCCGCGCCGCAGCCCAACGCCGGCTCCCCGGCCCCAAAGGCTGGGAAGAGGAGGAGGAAGGGGAGGTTTGCCGCCGCTTTCCCTCCGCGCTTCCCCGCCGAGCCCCGGGTACCTGCGCTGCGGGACGGCCCTCCGCGTCTCCCGGCCAGCACTGATGGGCGCCGAGGGCCGCCGGGGCTCGGTCAGAACCCCTGCGGAGCCTTACCAGAGCGCGATCCTGTCCTTGGGGTAGCTCAGCCTCTCGATGCAGCCGAGGAAGTGCGGCAGCGTGTGCGCAGAGTTGCGGGCGATGATGGCCACGAGCACGGTGGGCTTCTGCAGAGCCGACTCGGGCAAGCGTTGGGGCTCGGAGCTCGGCGGCGGGGGGGGCGGCGGCTCCGGGGGTAGGCTGGCCCCGCAGCCGCCCAGCAGCAGCAGGAGGAAGAGGAGGAGGGGACGGGGGGCGCGGGGCCCGGCACACGCAGCCATGATGGGTGCGGGGCGGCCGGGGGAGAGCCGGAGCCGCGCCGGCGGTGCGGGACGGCCGCTGCAGCGTGCCCAGCGCCGCGGCGGGGAGGTGGTGGAGGGGGGGAAGGAGGAGGAGGAGCAACGCCGTCTCGGCGCCCCCAAACCCGGCCTTAGTGGGCAGCCCGGCTCGCCGCACCTCCTCCGGGCCGGGCTGGCCCTCCCACCCCCCGCAGGCTGCCGGGCCAGGGCGCAACGCGGAGCCCGCGGAAGCCGCTCCGCACCTGAGTGACTGCGGCCAGCGCAGCCCATACGCACCTGCGTGTCCTCAGACCCCGCGGAAGTTACAGAGCATCGATTTACCAGCTGAATTTGGGGCGGGGGAATGCCGTGGGGCGGGCTGCTGCCGGCTCTCCCGGCGCGGGTGCTAAGCCCAGGCATTACTGGGTTTGGTGCTTGCGTGAAGGTCTCGCCCTCATCCTTCCCGCCTTCACTAGGGGATGAAGATAACACCTACCCTTACCCGCATCCTTAGGGTTGAAGGCTATTATTTTGTGCTTTCGTGTCAAAAAGTATTCCAAAAAGACCCCCGGGATGCCGGAGCGAAGCCGCCTCGCACACAGTACCCACCGCACGCCACAGGAGGGGTGTGCGCTGCGCGGTTACTCCGGCTGGAAGGCGGCTGGAAGATGAAGATACCCTGTGTTTCCTTGACTCACCCTCCCCAAACCCTCCCTCTCGTTGCCATGAATGGAGTGACCAGCAATTTAACGAAATAAATGAAACAGGCTGACAGCAATTAAAATTACTGGGTCATGATCTTAAAAAGGAGCGTAGTAATCGCAGCTCTCTTAGAAGTTAATAGGATTGGGCATGATTAAAGCCTTTTCAAGATTAAATCTCTAATTAACTCTAAGGGCCCCATCACAGCATATCTGGGGTTTTATTGTGGGTAGGCAGTCCCTCCAAAGAGGGCAGAGGCACTTTAAGCAGGCGTTGTTGCTGCCCATGTGCTTGCAAGCCTCAAAAGAGGAGGAAACACCTAGAAACTGAATAATTGTTCATTAATTACCCATAATCTCATTGTGATTTGTTTGCAGGATGTATATATCTCACATTTGTAGTGTTCTTTGTTTATAGAATGTAATTTATCACCCACACCGAATTACGGTGCCTCAATTTCCTGATCAGACGGCTCCCCAAAAAAACTAACTCAAAAAAGGAACATCCTAAGAAAACAATAAACTTCCCTAAATAATCTCCAGAGGCTGGGTCAACTGCACTCAACATTGAGAAGCTTCTGCAATTTGTAAGCACCTTGCTGGACAATTAGTGAAAATATATTCCTCCCGTTTGCCCTTTGTGACACCTTTATAATTGTCCTTCTGGAGTGGTGCCTTAATGAGGTTTTTCTTTCACAGTTACCTTGGCACATGTCACTTTTATGCTCTGATTCACTAACCAAACAGAAGGAGCAGCTTTGTAGTCGGTAGGAAGCAATAAGGGTTCTGCGGGAGCCAGCCGAACCCACGCACACGTGATGCTGCTGTCAGCTTTTGGAGGATGCTACATGGAGAGCAGCCAGCTTTTTCCATCCACTGGATGTTCACGCCTGGGTCAGCATCCTGTTTTTAGTAGGCTGTGGGGCAGCTTCAGGAGAAGCATGGACCCCCCTGTGACTCCTCTGTGCCACGCAGATGCAGGTGAGGCACCAGAGGCCGTGTACCAAGCACTCCTTTACTCATCGGAGGGAATGACGGGTAGCCGGGGGCCACCATGGCCAAGTCAGCACAGGGGCCCGGCCAAGCAGAGATTATTTCCCCTCCCCATCCCCGAAACAAAGGCAGGGCTGGGAGGCAGGGACCACACAGCCAGGGCTTTGTCCTACGTGCAGTGCAAAGCGTGGAGGTGCGACCCAGCTACGTGTTACTGCAGGAAGTGTGTTTGCAGAGGGCCGAGTGTGCTTTTTAGCCTGTGAAACTCTAGATGTCTTTGGTGAAATCTAAAGCCCCTTCAGCTGTTTTCAGACAACTCCCTTCTGTTTTGTGAACAGCAGCAGAACCGTAACAATTTTCTGGGGGCAAACCCAACGCCTCTATCAGCATCCCACAAATGGTAGTTTTCTATTCCAAATGACTGTGCCCCCACTCATGCATCTCACTTTGCTGGCTGTCTCATGTTGGGGTAGAGAAAGAACGTCTGTCCTTACCCTGGAGCGGGGCAGATGCCTGGAACATGAGATGTTTCTTCATGCGTTAAGAGACAGGACTCAGCTCAGCTTCGTTTCTTACTTCCAGCCACACTGCACGAAAGAAAGTTTGGAAAATTCAGACCAGGAGTTACCCTTAGAGTTCCCATCATTCTGACATCTCTAAGTGCATGCATCTTTATGTGCATATGCAAAGAAATCTGTATATGTTTTTTACATCTTTATTAGTGGCAAAATTATATCCTGGTTTGTTTTTTAAGCTGAGACCAAATCCTGCTGTGACAGGACAATTAACTGCCCTGTGTTGAAATCTTGTCACTTTGGGGAAGAAACAGGGGTTTTGTGGAGGTAAGCCCCACAGAAATAACTTCAGGCCAACTTTATTTAAGCCAGTGTTTGAAATTTAACCAAAGAAGCATCAGGACAGGTAGAGCTGCCAAGCCAAACCTGGACACTCTGCATTCAGCAAAGCCTACTTGGAATACAAGTTGGAGATATTTCTAAATAGAGCAATCCACAATGTTTTTAATAACAATACCTTGGATCTAAGGCTCTTCACCCGTCCACAGAAGCTCTGGATATCATACGTTAGTATGATTTCTAGTTTGCTCCTTGCCCTTCATACCTTCCCTCAAGGCATTTCTTTCTCTTTCCAAGGGGACTTTGGCTCAGATTAGGTTTTGTTCTGTTCATCTGTGGTTAGTTTCCCCCACGATTATCAGCCCTTCTTCCCCCTGAGATTAAAACCTTCCACCTTTCAGGTGGATGCTCTCCAGCAACGCCAAGATGGCCGCTTGCCCTGGCGACCTCCATCTTCCCGCACTGACTTCCCAGGGTTCCCTCCATGGACCCACCTTTCTCAGAGGGTGTCCAGGAAGGGGGTGGCTTGAGGGAACTACAGACAGTCCTCTGGTGCCTGTCTGTGCAGCACCTGTGCACAGGAAAGACAAAACTCCAGTGTTGCTAGGGTGCTCCCTGTCTTCCGTGAGCATCACCATAAAGCCCAGGCAGGCTGGAATGCGTGCCTGGGTTATAAACCCCGCTTCGTTCCTCTGACAGGTCTCTTCTCAGGCCCCGCACCGCTTCCTTGGCCGCCTCACACCCACCGGGCCTCGGCAGCGGTCAGGGCAGCTTCTGTGGGCTCCCTGCTGCCAGCGCGGGGGGGACGGTGGGCTGACACCCACCGGCCTCCACGAGAAACACACCCTCGCCATTAGTGGTATATACATAGATATATATAAATACAATATTATAACGTCCTGGCCGCGGCTAGGGTTTAATGCAGCGCTGCTGGCTGCGAAGGGAAAGCCTCGGCTCGGCTGGGTTCGAGCGGGGGGGAACGGCGCGGAGGCGGAACGGGAGCGGCGCTGCCGCGGCTGCCGGGGGGAGTGCCGGGCTGCGTGGTGCCACCCGGAGCGAAGCCGCGCTACACTGAAGGAGAGCATGGAGCCGGCGGCCGGCCCAGAGGAGGGGGGCTGTGGCGCGGCCGGGGCTGGCGCGGCGGGCGGCCGGGGGTCGGCGGGGCAGGAGGGCTGGGCGGGGGGTGCCGGCGGCAACTGGATGGCGACGCACCCCACGGTAGGCCTGTGCGCGGGAAGCGGCCGGTTCCGCGGTCCTGGGCGGCTGGGGCGCTGAGGGGCTGCGGGCGTGCACCGTGGGTGTGGGTTGGGGCCGAAGCGGGGGCCCCTCGGTCACTGGGGAGCGGGCGAGGGAGGGAGGGAGGGAAGGAAGGAAGAAGGGGAAGGAGAAGGAGGGGTGTCCTGCTTTCCCTCCCTGCCCCCGCGGTCCCTGACAGGATTTAGCCCAGCGTGGCTTTGGGAGCTCCTCGGCGTAACGGCGGGCGACCCGAGGCCGAGGGGCCGATGGGGTGAACCTGCCCCCTCCCCCCGAGAAGGGGTGTCGTTCTGTGGGGGACCCTGCCTGCCAGCCCTCGGGGTTGTGGGGGAGTGCTGAAGCCAGGGCTTAAACTCTGCCTGCATCTTAATTTTTAGCGTGCTGGGCAGGTGGGGGGGTTGATTTGGCTGTTACAGGAAGAGGTGAAATTCATAACCCTTCACAAAGGGCTTCTTCCTCGCTGGAGTGTTTGGGTTGCTTCTCAGGCACCCACCTAAGGGGAAAGGGATGGGGAAAGGCCTCTTAAGGTGCTGTTGGGAAACAAGCCCTGGTGTTTAATTCCCCATTTGTCCTTAAAACTGGGTTCTTGGGGCTCGGAGGGCTGTACAGATTGTAGGTTTGGTCTGCATGTCCTTAACACAGCTTCTGCTTTCCTTCACTGACCTCACGTTTTGGGTTTCAGTTCACAGAAATGATGTCCCTCGAGATATCTGATGCTGCTCAAATCTATGCTGCATTCGTGGTATACCTGGACCTCTTAGAAGGTAAATTCCATGAAGTGGCGGGTTAGACATCTCAGCAAAGCCTTCACCTTTAGGAGCTATGAGAATCTGTGCACTAGCAGGGCCTTTGCTGCTGAAGTCCTTGGCGTTCCTTTTAAAACTGAATGCAGTGCTGGTTACCTAAGAAACAGCTGTATTTTGGCACTGAAGATTTCCATCCTGTGCCTGCCTGGTGCCTTTACAAAGGTCTGGATCCATTTTGTCCAGCAATTACAGGCCTTCCATGGCAAAGACAGGGGGAAAAAAAAAACATGTCAAAAGATGAAGTTACAGGCTCAGTAGATGTGTGGAGCCCTCATCTGTAGGTTAGTGTGAAGGTTGCTGCATCATCGTGTTTCACTGAGGTTGCCATTTAGCACGTGGCAGATTAGGATGCTGTTTTCCAGAAATGGCAAGGATTCCTATAGGAAAGAAGATGATTTTGAAGTTTGGTGGCAGTAATTAGGACAAATGCACTGTAGTCTTTTGGTGTCATGTGAGGATGGAGCAGAGTTATGTGATTTATCAACTGCCTGCAGTTATTCTACTTTGGGTTAATTGAAACTGGACTGTGCATAGGCAGCCAGCCAGCCCTATAGAAGTAACATCTCTTGGAGGCTGGTGCTTCTCAAGGTCAGGGAAGAGAGGGATTTACAGGCCAGAAAGCACTGTGTCTGATACCATTACACCCTGAGAGAAATCCTTGGATGGGTTTTAAAAGAAGGCTCCTGTAGTTCTGCAATGAAAACCTTTAGACATCCTTTCAAGCAGAAGGGAAGAACTGCATTGTCAATAATGATGCTTTTAGGACCTGCTCCTTCACAGTTTGGGGTGCTGATAAAGTCCAAATTGGGATTAGGATTTTATGCCACAGGTGACTGAAGCTGCCTGGGTTTTATCTTCTTTCTGCCTTTTGGAAACAAAGCTCTGTTGGACAGAGCCCTCTTTACCATCATGCAGCGTAGCTCTGGAGCATTGCTCCCCTGGGTTTCTTTAACAGGACTGTTTCTCAGGAGGGGAGCTTGACAGCTGGATGGGGTAGTTGTCTCTCATGGGAGGAGGGGGAAGGGAAAACAGAACCCAAGACTTTAACTGAAAGGCCACCTTTGATATTTTAACGATTCCAACTTGTGGTTTGTGTTCTGGTCCTTCTCATTGATGATGAACCTTTCTAGGGAGAAACTGGCATGAAGTGAAGCACGTCGGAGTAGCAGAACTGCAGCTGGTGTGTTTACACGCTCGTGAAAAAGAGCAGGACAGCCTCCAGGTGATGGTGCCAGTACCTGTGCACGTGTTGTTAAGCCACGAGAGGTGAGGACGTGGTCGCGTTACCAACAAGGCAGAATGAAGAACAGGGGTGCCGCTGACTTGGTTCGGAGTGGGGAGGAATCAAAGGTGTATCAGAGGGAAGAGGTGGCTCTGCCTGTGAGCAGAGTTATTTTTGGGTGCTGTGAATGTACATGCAGAGCTGAGGTTTCTTTAATTTTCTACACTGCATCAGTTTCTGCTTCTCCCCCCGACTCCTGCTGCTAAACGCTTCGCCACATTTCACAGTTGCATGTGCTCTGGAAGGTAATAATGGATATCAGAGTATGTGTTGGAGAGACAAGGTGAGAATACAGGACCTTCACAGCTTATGTTTTGAATGTTCTTGTGCTGCTTTTTCATAGTCTGGGAAATCTAGCAGTGTTTTTTGTGTCACTGAGCTTTAAGGTACCTGAGAGGAAAGAAATCCCCTCAGACCTGTCTGAGAATAAACCTTTTTTTTTTCTTAGCTGTTGAATCTTAGGGATAAGCATGGTGTGCTTGGTTTGCTTTTTGTTTTTAAAGTACAATTTGCCTACAGTCCTGGGTTTGGCTGGATAGAGTTAATTTCTTTCTAGCAGTGGGTGGAATGCCATGTTTGGGAGTTGGGATGAGCAGTGCTGATCACACATGGATGGGTTAGTCGCTGCCCAGTAGTCAGGGACTTTTCAGTTGTTCATGCTCCCTGCTAATGAGAAGGGGGGGGTGCCCGGAGAGCTGGGGGGGACACAGCTGGGACAGGTGACCTGAACTGGCCAAAGAGGGTATTCTATGCCAATTACATCATGCTCAGCATAAAGGGGGGCTGGTGGGTGGAGGAACACTCAGCTCCAGGACACACAGTTTTGGGGATGGTCCAGTTTTGGGACAGCTCTGAGCTGTGCGGTTCAGTGAGACACTGCGTCCTGTATCACCAGTTTCATATATTTTGCTATAAAGTTCTATTATTATTATCTATCTCTTTCTGCCATCCCAGTAAACTGTCCTTATCCTAACCCACAAGATTTAGGTTTTTTAGTTTTCTTTTCCCTCTCTTCCTCCCTCCCCCAATTCCCCCCTATTCCCTCCTAGAGAGCGAGTGCCCATGTGGTGCCCGGCTCTTGGCTGGGGCAAACCCACAACACCAGGAATTCCTCTTGTTTACCCAGAATCTGATACGTATCTGTCCTTTGAGCTGTGATTTGACTTCTCCTTGTGCGTGCAAGACTGAACAGCTCTCAAGCAGAGGACAACAGAGCTGTGACTTGGTGATACTACAGATATTTGCAGCCTAGAGAAATTCTGTGTTGGTAATTTTACAGTGTATTTTAACCGTTTGAGGTGTAGGGCGGCCTCAAACACAGAGGATGGTTTGCTCTTAATGGCCTCCAGGTTCTCTTGCTGGTATTTGCTGTTCTTCCCTGTGATGTCTCTGCAGCCCAGAACTGTTCCAGCTGCACCATATGGTGGGTTCATTGCTCAGGTTCTGCTGTTCCTCCTCTTGGTAGGAGCATGTGCTCGGGGCTGCATGTTTGCTGTTTCCTCCTGCGCAGGGGGCAGCAACATGCGATGGGCTTTTGCTTTTGACGTTTTCTGTAGGTTTTTAGAAATGACAGATCTCTGGCAAACAGGCTGCTACCTTCATTCTAGAGACATCCTCACCTGCTAGAGGATGTCTTCCAAAGAAACTCCTTTGTGAGGGGGGGGGAAAAGTGATTACTAGATACTGATGTGCTATCCGCTCGCTGAAAAGTCTTCTGCTTGCAAGTATCGGTCAGTGGCTCTTGTGGGCTGGGTCGTACAGAGAAACACAGCGTCATCTCCACTGCGGAGGAAACCGACGGGAGGCCTTGTGGGCTGAAACACTGAGCATCACTCGGCCTCTCTGCCAGAAGCACCGTACGTGTGTGGAAGGGACACGTTGCTCTTCAGTTTGAACTAGACTTTTTTGGGGGGGGGAAAGAAGGCAGCACAAATGGGGATCTTTGAGAAACCACGTCTACGTGCTGAGTAGCTGCGCTTGTTCAATGTAGTAGGTTTCCACCTAGGTTGGAAACTTTGATTCCTGGTGCTGGATCAATTCCAGCAAGTATGTTCCAACTGGCTTTTAATGACCATGAGTGATCACGCTGCATGCATGTCCTATCTTTTACTGTTTCATTGGAGCTTTTCATTTGGAGCCTCTGAATTTGTTTGTACTGTGGTGATGCTGTTTGCTCTGCTTCTGGCACTGGCGCGGGTGGAATCCATTCCTGGAAGGATGTGTGTTAGAGAAGAGTGAATGCATCACATTGATTAAAGGCACAGTTTGGGACTAGGTTTTGCTACAGAGCAACTACATAGAGCAGATTGTCGCTAAAATGAGCTGAATACTGGGCTGAAATACTGGTGAGTCCATTTAATGGCTTGTATGTACTTGATACCTGAGATGTGGTTGGGCAGGAGGATGCTATATGCTCGTGTTTATGTCATTGAGCATGCATGTGTGTTGGGTGCTTGGACTTTCATTAGCAGGTCACTGCTGATGAGAGGGGCTTAGTTTGTCCTCACAGAGGAAGGACAGTGTTAGCTCCATGGCTCCTTTGCTGGGCCTGGAAATGTGCTAACTTCAAAAGCAGTGGGCAAATGGCAGTGTTTATGGGCAGCGTTTCCTTGCTTAACCAGTAAGGCCTGGGTGGGAGTTGCCAGGGTGGTTCGCAGCATCACTGGGTTGGAAAAGACCTCTGAGATCAAGTCCAACCGTTCCTGTCCTGTGCTAACCCATATCCCTGAGCACCTCATCTACCTGTCTGTTAAACACACCCAGGGGTGGTGACTTAGCTCCTCCCTGGGCAGCCTGTGCCAGGCCCTGACAACTCTTTTGGGGAAGAACTTTTCCGTCACACCTGCCCTGGTGCAGCGTGAGCCCATTCCCCCTCGTCCTGTCACCTGGCTGAAGAGACCATGGCCCACCTCTCTACACCCTCCTGTCAGGTCAGTGTAGGCAGTGATAAGGTCTCCCCTCAGCCTCCTCTTCTCCAGGCTGAACACCCCCAGCTCCCTCAGCCGCTCCCCGGAAGGTTTGCTCTCCAGCCCCTTCCCCAGGCTGGTTGCCCTTCTCTGGACACGCTCCAGGACCTCAGTGTCCTTATGGTGAGGAGCCCAGAACTGGACACAGCACTCAAGGTGTAGCCTCACCAATGCCAAGTCCAGGGGCACAACCACTTCCCTAAAGTTCTCCTTCCCAAAGCCTCTTTGGCTAAGCTCTGCTGTCCCAGGTGTCTCATGAAGATTCCTGCTTGGCTGATGCAGATGAGCGTGTCCTTAAAAAGCCGTAGTCAAGTTGCTGTGGAAATTACAAGCAAGACACCTAAGCAAATGATAAATGTGCCCTGCAAAAAATAATCTGCTCAGCTTTTTACCCTGTTAGGAGATTCACTGTGTCCAATTTATGCATGACAGTTAACCGCTTACGGCAGAAACTGTTCTGCTTGCTGAGCTTGCTGTCTGCTTCTACAAACAGCTTGAGGGCAGCCAATGGTCCTGCCCCTCTGCCAGTGTAAAGCTGCACGGTAACTCACCAAACCACAAAATTAGGGGGTGTGGAGCAAAGTGACCACCAATGCGAACAGTGGTCTCGTACGGTTGAAGAAGTGGCTTCATGCTGTCTGTGCATTGCTCTTACAATGAAGGTTGCTGAATCTTCTGCAAGTAAAGATCTGCAGAGTAAGATGCATCTTCTCTCTGTCTTGGGCCACTGTCTCAAGTGCATGCAGCTGGCTGAGAACCTTGTGTTTGCATGCCTGTGAATTTAGAGTCATAGAATCACAGACTGGTCTGGGTAGGAAGGGGCCCCAAGGTTAAGAGAGTCCCAACCCCCTGCCACAGGCAGGGCCACCAACCTCTTTAGCTAGCAGCAATTCATACTTGCAGGAAGAATTTGTGGAACAGGTCTTCCTCTAGTCTGAAACAGGTTTGTGTGTCAGAAGCACTGGTGTTTCAAACGCTCTGGGAGTGCGTTCCTTGTCTTTCATCCTCTACACAGTTTTGTCAGCCACTCTTCTGCATTGAGTAGATTGCACATTGAATATGGCATTAATGGTGTCTACATACCAAGCCCTTTACTTGTAGTTCAGAAGTAGTTAAAGTGTCACGGTGTAGCCCCAGCCAGTCCTACGTGGCTATCTTAGATGGAACCAGGACAGGCTTCTACAACTGAGCTGGTTATGCAGTACAATGATTGAACATCCTGTAGTTGGTGCATCTTGTAGAACTTGCTGAATTCCCATCCTTCCCTTTTATGGAAGTTGTCTTATTTTCTTTTTCCAACTTCCATGGGAAAAAAGGACTTCATATTCCTTGGTTTCAGTTCCTTTCTCCTGACCAGCAAGGCACTTGTTCTTTTCCTCCCCCACAATACCAAAAAAACCGAGTTTGGTCTAGCATCCTGTGTTCTTCTAGTTTGGAAACAAATCCCAGAACAGAGTGGTGTCCGTTCGCACTTCCCACCACTGCCCGTCCTTCCCAGATGTTTCAAGGCACTAAATGAATCAGGCAGCAATGACTGGAGCAGCACTCCTGATGGCGAGCCGTGCAGCGCCCTTTTCACGCTGCTGGCTAAACCCGAGGCCTTGGGCTTTGTGGGAGGGTTCCTGGGCCTCGGTGCTCTCGTCGCAGGGCCCGTCTCAGCCAGCCTGGTACGATGGTGGGCTCCGTGCACGCGCAGTAACGATATCCTGAGAGCGGGACAGAGACCAACTTGTGTGGAGCCTCCAGCCCTGCCTTGCGTGGAGGGGAGGGAGCTGTTGGGGCTGGCCAAGCCTGCGATGAATTATTCATCCAAGCATAAAGGGCGGATTCAAAGCCCTTGGCTTTTATGGTAGGGGAGGCAGCAGTTCCTTTTCAGCTCAATGGAGCACTATGCGACCTCCATAAAACTAGTCCGAGCTTCCCGAGTTTCCTCAGAGGCACCCGCATGGGACACAGCGCTGAAATACTCCTTTGTTCAATGGAAAACTTTCTGCCTGTGTTCTCTTTCCTTTGTGATGCTGTTCTTTTTCAGCTTCTGGGCAGCCAGTGAAACCTGGAGCTAGAGTTGGTTGAAGCTCAGCAGTCAGAACCCCGTTTCTTTCTCCAGAGCAGAAAGGGCAACAGCAATCTTGTGTTGGGAGTGGCCGTGGGGAAAGCTGGTGCAGGTTTCTGGTGTGTGGTGGAGGCCTGGCTAGTGCAGTGGGCTTTTTTTAATGAAAAACTAAGGAGCAGGAAAGATGGAAAATTCCCTTCTTTTCTTTGGATTGATTTTAAGCATTTCTTTCTTTTGTTTGTTGTTAGGTTTTCATTTTTAAGCTATTAATTGCGACAGGAGTAGAATCAGAGAATTGCAGGGGTTGGAAAGGACCTCCAGAGCTCATCAGGTCCAACCCCCTGCCAAAGCAGGGTCCCTAGGACAGGTTGCACAGGGAGGCGTCCAGACGGGGCTGGAATGTCTCCAGAGAAGGAGACTCCACACACCCCTGGGCAGCCTGTCCCAGGACTCCATCACCCTCACCCGGAAGAAGTTCTTCCCCATATTGGTGCAGAACTCCCTGTGCTCCAACTTGAGGCCATCGCCCCTTGTCCTGTCCCCACAGACCCTGAGAAGAGGCTGGCCATGTCCTCCTGTGTCCCACCCTTCAGCTATTGATAAACACTGATCAGATCCCCTCTCAGGCTTCTTTTCTCCAGGCTGAAGAGCCCCAGGTGACTCAGCCTTTCCTCATAGGGGGGGATGCTCCAGGCCTTTAATCACCTTCATAAGCCCTCCGCTGGACTCTGTCCAGGAGATCCCTGGCTTTTTTATACCGGGGAGCCAAAGAAGACCAGGGAAGTTGACCGTTAACATTTAGTTAGAATGAAACAGTAAAGGCAGATGCAGGATGATACTCACAGTGCTGTTCCTGTAGCTGTGGTGGTCCTTGCGTGATGTTAAGTATCTTAAACCTGTTCTTAGACTAACTCTTTGGTAGAATAAAGCAATCCCTGTTGATTGTACTTTGTAGGTCTCTAGAAAGCCATTTCTAGAGCCCTACTTCTGATGCATAGAGTTTTAGCAATGCAAGGCTCTTTACTGTGGATAACAGTCTCCTTCAGTGCTGGAGATGAAATCCTTTTCATCTCCTGCAATGTGAGGTGAGCATGATTTTGCTTCCCAGGTGAAGCTGAGGGCTTCATCCTACTTGCACTTGACCTGATGGGAGCTGATCCTAGCTTGCAGTGAGTGCGCAGACACTGTCAGCTTTTAGAGATGGGTTTCCAAGCTGTTCCAAAACTCCTGGTCAGGTGAGAATTCTTCCTAAAAAATAACTAAGTCTTATTCTATTTGTGGGACTCACACAAAGCTTCACAGAATCACAAGATTGGAAAAGACCTTTAAGATCATCAAGTCCAACTGTTCCTGTCCTGTGCTAAACCATATCCCCGAGCACCTCATCTACCTGCCTGTTAAACACACACAGGGGTGGTGACTCAGCCCCCTCCCTGGGCAGCCTTTGCCAGTGCCCAACAACCCTTTTGGAGAAGAACATTTCCTAATATCTGATCTGACCCTGCCCTGGTGCAGCTTGAGCCCATTCCCCCTCGTCCTGTCACCTGGCTGAAGAGGCCATCACCCACCTCTCTGCACCCTCCTGTCAGGTCAGTGTAGGCAGTGATAAGGTCTCCCCTCAGCCTCCTCTTCTCCAGGCTGAACACCCCCAGCTCCCTCAGCTGCTCGTCAGAAGGTTTTCCCTCCAGCCCCTTCCCCAGCCTGGTTGCCCTTCTCTGGACTTGCTCCAGGACCTCGATGTCCTTCTTGTAGTGAGGAGCCCAGAACTGAACCCAGCACTCAAGGTGCAGCCTCACCAATGCCAAGTACAGGGGCACAATCACCAAGGAAGGTTTCTTGCTGTGTCTCTGTGGTCCCCTTTCACAGCGGTTTAGTTTGGAGTGTACCTTTTTGGTTTCCCCCACAAAAGCTTCTGTGTTGCCTGTTTGAATATTCAGTGGCTTTTCTTCATGGGGAAGAGGAGAGAAGGGAAGGGAGTGGTTGCAGGCTATTTTAATTCCCACTGCACCCAGCAGCACACATGCTTGATTGTTCCATGTGTTCTGCTGGCACTCTGGTTGCCTTTTTTACCAAGAAGTCATTGAGAAGGTGGCATGTTGAGGGTTGACTGTCCCCAGTCGTGCTAGCCAGGCTAAGCCTGTGGGTGAGCTTGTCCTAGGCAATGAACAAGGCTGAGCCTTCAATGAACGTGTCCTAAGGCAATTGAGTGTTGTGTTGCATGGTGTCCTTCAGGAGACACAAAGTGAAATGGTGCTCTCCTCCAACAGAGGCTTTGCTGGAGAGTGGTGGAGCCACCCCGTGCCAGATGCTTGGCACTGGCGCTTCTGTGGGCTTCACTGTTGGAATGTGGCCCATAAAGGCTGGGCAACCAAAACAAGAGTCATTGCAGCCCCCATGGTACCACTGGGAACAGTGCTCACAGAGTGTGACATGTGGGGTCACAGGTTGGGTGCTGGTGAGCGGAGGGTATCAAGGCTGTTGGTGGATCGTGCCACAGTGCTGGATGTAATGAATCCCCCAGTTCCAGAGGCTTCTAATGTTTGATGCTTGCAGTAAACCTGCTGTTACACCTGACATCATTTCTGTGGAGTAGCAGGCGTACTGGGCAGCACAGAGCTTGTCTGTCACCATTAACTTAGTGGAGTCAGACAGCTCTGGGGGAAGGTATTACATATGGGCTTCTTGTGTGGGACTTCACTTTAGTCACCAAATGCAGCTGTTGTATGCGGTGGGCAGGCAGCCACGAGGGCTGTATCTCTTGAAATAAAGCCTTACTGCCTTGTTTCGCAGGTCACTCTTGCATCCCTTTGGATTTCAGAAGGCCAAGGACCCTTCTTCTTGTTTGGGTTTTTCCTTTTTCATAGATTGTGTTAGATACATCAGAAGGATTAAAAACCCCTATATTATTCCCACAATATTTCATGTTTCTGTTCATGGCATGTAGCAAGTACAGTGAAATCTGCACATAGCCAGATGTTCTCTGTCTCCTTTGAAATGTCTGCTGCTGTGGAGAAGGTTTGGGATGCAGAGCTAAGAGTGATGCCTTCAGGGGAGGAGAGGGAATACAAGCGTCTGATACAGACTTCCTGAATTCCAAATTCTTTGGAAAGATATCCTCTTGCTCATCTGCAGCTGTGCTGCATTGTGTTATGGCTACTTGTGCTACGTGTGAGTCAGAGCTCTTGTTATCACAGAACCACCAGGTTGGAAAAGACCTTTAAGATCATCGACTCCAACTGTTCCTGTCCTGTGCTAAACCATATCCCTGAGCACCTCATCTACCTGCCTGTTAAACACACACAGGGTCGGTGACTCAGCCCCCTCCCTGGGCAGCCTGTGCCAGTGCCCAATAACCCTTTCGGGGAAGAACTTTTTCCTAATGTCTGATCTGACCCTGCCCTGGTGCAGCTTGAGCCCATTCCCCCTTGTCCTGTCACCTGGCTGAAGAGACCATTGCCCATCTCTCTGCACCCTCCTGTCAGGTCAGCATAGGCAGTGATAAGGTCTCCCCTCAGCCTTCTCTTCTCCAGGCTGAACACCCCGAAGTCCCTCAGCTGGTCCTTGGAAGGTTTTCCATCCAGCCCCTTCCCCAGCCTGGTTGCCCTGCTTTTTGGGCTGCCCCTGTTGAGGAGAGGTGGAAGAGAGGAATTTTGCAGTTGCAGTTCTTCATGGTGCTAGAGGCTGATTCTCCATGTGTAGTGGAAAGCATTGGGTTCTGTGGACAGCAGTGTCAATGGATCATCCTGAGGCAGTGGCGAGTCTTTGAGATCTTCATGCCCAGCCTGAAGCTCAGTCTTCTGAAAAGGGAGTCAGGGCTGGGAAGAAATGTCATTACCCTGTTGTCAGGACCTGGCTGCTTCTGGGATCACGGTGCCTCTGCCAAGTGCTAAATGGGGGAAATAAATGGGGGTTCAGATGTTTGTGCCTGACAGTATAAGAAGAAAACATGAGTGATGGTAGATCCATACCTGAGGCCTCACTGGTTACATCCCCACACTAACAGACCAGGAAGAGACATGGTGACAGTTACTAGAGAAAGTACGAAGGGCTTGTGCCCTGGCTGACAGGTGAATAGAGGCCACTGCCTGAGCCTGCTTCCAGATATGCCACTGTCCACACTCAGCATATGTTTGGTTTCTTTTGGTCCCAAAACCTCTCTCCCAGGTAACCGTGTTCTTTTTATTTGGTTTCTTATTGTCGCTTTCCTGGGAGGAAGAGAGATGTGAATAGCCACTGCTTCCTAAAAGCCATGGATAGTTCTTTTCTTGCTGCGTCTCTGCCAGGAGCCTGGCCTAGTCACTCACAGCTTACTCAGAGCTTCCTCCAGACATGAGCTACCGAGGTGTGACAAGGGGATTCCTGCCCTGTGCACATGTAGCATGTTTGGAAGGACATCTGGAATCCTTTCCCAGGCCCTCATCACCCGCCAGAGCTACCGTGAGACACTGGGGGGGTGCTGGAGGGTTCGGGCTGGCAGCAGCAGGAGCTTTGCTGCTGTGTGTTCAGTCCCCAGCCCTGGTGCTGGCTTCTACCCCTGCAGTTCCCTCAGCACATACTGTACAGCCAGGCAGAGCCCTGCGGTATCTGAGGGGTTGCTTGCAACGGGCTGTGTTTCCTCCTGGCTGCCCAGCGCCTCCAGCCATGAATTGCCTACAGCTCTGGAAGGCAGGCTTGTGTGTCCACTCTCCGTAACACCCACGGTGTAGCTAGTGTTCCCAGCCAGGCCCTGAGGCTGGGCCACCAGCCAGGGAGATGCACAGATCTCTGTTGAACTGAGAAATTGCTGTCACACTGCTTGAAGTGCTGTCACACTTCTTTGGCAGGTGCCTCTCTTCTGGCAGTATCTCTCTGCCTATTTGTTCTTGTGATGAAACATGCTTGGTGGCAGGAGGACCAGAGTATGGCTTTTCGCAGCCCTGGTATCTCTGTTGCAAGAGGCGAGTAGCTAACTGCATTGTATTGCCTTGCCTGGCATTATGCTCGGGCCAGTAGTGAAAGCGAAGGAGAAGGCGCTGCTGCCTTGAGCCAGGTTGAATTATGAGCAGTTCAGAGCACAGATGGATACTTCAGAGGGTCACAGGCTTAACAGCGCAGGCTTTCCGGGCTGCTGCTTATTCTCTGCCACTTCCCATTTGGCTTTTATTAAGGGATCAAAGAGGCTTAGAAGGCAGATGATGATTCAAGTTTGAAAGCTGATGCATTTAGAGCTTTCTTTTCAGCTACAGTGCCCAGCTTCAGAGACGCATGTTGTTCTGGGGAGCGAGATCTCAGGGGCATATGAAGTGAGGGGTGAGGGATTTGTCTTCCCTTTTTTGTTTTGTTCCCCAGACCTGGAGCATAACCTATCCTGGCAATCCTGGATGAGGCCTCCTGAACCTCAGCTTTAGGCTCTGGTGGAAATCCCTGCTGTGAGGGTGCTGCTGTCTTGCCCCCAGGCACCGCACTCCTTTGGTACTTGCTCCCCAGTCGGAGCAGCAATACCAGGACTCCAGGAATCAATGTTGCCCTAGGCTCTGAACTGAAAAGTAACTGGCATGTTGTTCTTAAAATAAGCTGGGCAGGAAAAATTGCATAACCTTGTTTTGAATTTTTAAGGGAGACATTATTTATGCTGTCTTGAAGAAGAACATTAGTCTTGTGGCTTCTAGTCTAGACGGGGAGGTAAAGAAACCTGGCTGCTGTTCCTGGATCTTCTGCAGACCAGCAGAGAACTGTAGCACAGAGACTGGAAGACTTTTCTTTCTACAAATGGAACAAGTCACAATTATTTTGTTCTCTAATTGCACACTGTAGGTTCTTCAATTAGATTTATTTTTTTAAAATTCTAATGAAAACAAGATCACTAAAGATTGCCATGCTGTGGTGGCAGTAGTTGAAGGATGGTCAAGGCGTGTGCACTGTGGTACACCTAAGTGAAGCTTAGAAGCTTGTATTGAGCCATTTCCAGCAGAGATGTTTGTAACATGGTTTGTTTTCATGAGAGCCTCTGTTTGAATTTGCTGCTTCTTCAAGGCTTTATTAGAACAGATATTCTACCTTCTTTAGGAACCCCACGGTTGCAGAATAGAACCAGGCTGGGTAAAACTATCAGTGGTGTGCTCCTAACTTTGAGCCATCATGGGGTGGTTGCAGACTCCTTTCTAACTGACTGTTTCCTCTTACAGGATAAGAGAAATCATGAAGAAAGCTTCTCTCCCACAAGATGATCCCGACACCCCGCTGTCGGTTACCTTGGCCATAGTTGAGTCAGATTCCACAGTGGTCTATTATAAAGCCACTGATGGCTTTGTAATACCGGATCCTCCCGACGATACCGAAGATGCGGACAATAAACAGTGGAGAAAGAAAAGAAAGAAGCTTTTCAAATGATTGAGGCAAACAGACTTTATCTTGAACTACTGTCCTCAAACCCAAACAAATCCAGGAACTGAAGCTTGCCTTCTGCATATCAAGCGTGGGCTCGGGGAGAGGGGAGGCGCGTGCAGCTGCCCTGCCGTTTGAAACGTGGAGCGGGTCACGTGCTGGGGGACGGGTCGCTTCTGACTAATAAAAGTACTTGTGAGATGTGTCCGGAGCTAATCTCGCCTCTCTCCATTCGGGTGCATAACTGAACAAACACATCCTTGCCCATAGGGTAAATATTGATGAGAGCTAAGCCCCTAGGGTTTCTGGCAGCAGTACTGGTCCTTAGTCAAGGGCTTTGTAGTTTACAGAGTGTCTTTGTCTTAGTGAGAGTGCTTCTGGCAGTGTCACCTCCCAGGTTACACTCTGAACACCCACCTTCTGCCCCCTGCTTTTGGAGGAGACACTTGCCCACAGAAATACTTAAGTCATTCTCTGCAGAGCAAACGCTGCACTAGCAGAGGTGACTAGAACAAAGCTCAGGGTGGCAAAGAGGGGTCTGCAGATCTGTCTGAAGAACCTATGAGCAGAGGCCAGTCCTTCACATGGAGGTGGGTGGACATGGATCAACCACACCTGAAAGTGTTGGCCCAGGGTAGTGTCACAGAATCATAGGGGTTGGAAGGGAGCACCAGAGATCATCCCGTCAACCCCCCTACCAAAGCAGGGTCCCTAGGACAGGTCACACAGGTAATGCCCCCCTGGGCAGCCTGTCCCAGGGCTCCCTCACCGGGAAGAAGTTCTTCCCATACTGGTGCAGAACTTCCTGTGCTCCAACTTGAGGCCATCGCCCCTTGTCCTGTCCCCACAGACACTGAGAAGAGGCTGGCCATGTCCCCCTGTGTCCCACCCTTCAGATATTGATAAACACTGATCAGATCCCCTCTTAGGCTTCTTTTCTCCAGGCTGAACAGCTCCAGGTCACTCAGCCTTTTAGTGTCACCCCTGTAGCTGAAGGTACATGTGGCTGAAGGCTGCAATCCAGAAGCACCACTGGGTTCCTGTTCCACATAGGGAGTTTCCTGGCTGTGGTACTTAAAGCTCTCTGAAGAGGCGGCGGGCGATGGACGTTGTTTTATCTGCTACCAAGGTATGTCACCCCTGCTACAAGTGGAGCTGTTACCTGCTGCTTGCAGCAAGCAGGTTTCTAAACCCATTGTAACTTCTAGGATTGCTTTTTGGAGAGGGGCCTGTGGGGGTTAGGGAGCTTCTGCTGCCTGAGGGGTGCTTCAGCTAGGAGGGGGTAAAGAGGGAAAAAACCCTGAATTCTAGTTTCTCCTGTGGGAATTCTCCATGTCTTTCACGTACAAATCTTCAGGTTAAACTTCATTTCTTTGCACCCAAACACCATCCCAGAAGCAGCTTCTTGAGCCCAAAAATGTCCGTATGACATTGGTGGAGCCGCACGTTCAACAGCTGAATAACAAGAGTTCTTTTTTTTATGGGCAGCAGGATGTGAGAGAATCCAAAAGCCAAGGTGGAAACAAAAGGCCACATAAGCTTCAGCATCCCTGTGACTGAGTAGATGTTTTGATGGTTTTGGAGTCTGATCCCAGCTGGGTCAAAGACGCTGAGAGGCGGAACGGTCCATCAGGGAGAGCTGGGGGCACAAAGGCCCTGGCACCTCACCCGTTTGGGTGCTGATCCTGCAGGTGCTTCGCAGGTGAGGGAGACAACTGCTTGTGCTGCTTGGTCTGATTCCATCCCTCTCGAGCTGTCCTAGGCCTGCGGAGGACAGCAGAGGAGAAGGACGCGCTGCTACCCAGAGCTCTGCGTGGCACCTCTGGATACATGAGCCGTGGCTCCCTGCAGTGAGAGCGCTGGCAGCTAACGCCGGCTCAGAAAGGTTTGCTTCTGCTGTCCTACTTTTCAGCTACTAACCTGGCCCTGTGGAGGCTGAGCTTGGATGTGTTATGACCCTATGGATGCACACCCGGATCTGTCAGAGTAGTGGGATGAGCTGTACAGAATCACAGCGTCCTAGAATAATGAAGCTGGAAAAGACCTTTAAGATCATCGAGTCCAACCGTTCCTGTCCTGTGCTAACCCATATCCCTGAGCACCTCATCTACCTGTCTGTTAAACACACCCAGGGCCGGGGACTCAGCCCCCTCCCTGGGCAGCCTGTGCCAGTGTCCCATAACCCTTTTGGGGAAGAACATTTCCTAACATCTGATCTGACCCTGCCCTGGCACAGCTTGAGCCCATTCCCCCTCATCCTGTCACCTGTCACCTGGCTGAAGAGACCATCTCCCACCTCTCTGCACCCTCCTGTCAGGTCAGTATAGATGGTGATAAGGTCTCCCCCCAGCCTCCTCTTCTCCAGGCTGAACACCCCCAGCTCCCTCAGCTGCTCCTCATAGGATTTGCCCTCCAGCCCCTTCCCCAGCCTGGTTGCCCTTCTCTGGACACACTCCAGGACCTTAATGTCCTTGTAGTGAGGAGCCCAGAACTGAACACAGTACGTGAGGCTGTGTATGTTTTGATGCTGTGAGAAACAAAATGATTGCTCTTATTCCCCTGTAGAGCAAGGGGAGACCATGGGTCTGTGGGCTTCAGCCATGGAGAAAGGCAAAAAAGAATTCTCTCAGCCTTGTTCCCCTCATGGAGGAAAAATATTGGTTTAGTTTGGTCCGATGCCACCCTGCCTGGACAGGGGACCTGCGTGCTGAGTCCAGCCGTGCTGTGTGACCTCAGCATCAGTAGCTCATATACTCTGCTGCTTATTCGGTAAGGTGAATCCTACTCTTCGCTGGGCTATGTACCACCGGGGAAAGTCTTGGTGTAAGCTGTTAAATACCTGAGTGTGTGCTGGGAAGGAGGTGGTTCGGCGGGACAAAGGTTCTAACAAAGGCTACATACTGCAGGACTTGTATTCTAGTGACACATGCTGAACCCCCACAGTAACTCTCCTTCCTTTCCGGGGAACGCTGCCGTGTTCAGTTCCCTGTATGGCCAATGTCCAGCGTTTCTCCTTCCCTTGATTATTTCTAGGCACAGAAAGAGGGGCAAAACTTGAGCCTCTGTTTCCAGTCTTCAGAAGCTGAGCTGGAGAAATGATGTCTGGATGCTTTGATTCCTGCCATGTGTCCCACTGAGGAATGACGGTATCGGCCACCTTCCAGCCTCCTTGGACTGCAATGGCTTTTTATTTCCGGGGGGGAGGGGGGGGAAGGAAAAAAGGAGGGGGGAATAAATAATATCACCACACTGTCTGACCTGTGTGCATTGCAGTGTAAACAAGGGGATGCTAAATAAGCTCAGAGCTCGCTGTACTGTTCCTTTACCTTCCACTGCAGTATTTCTCTGGGTCAGGTCCACAGCACACAGCCCAGAGCCTCCAGTGTTCCAGGCACTGAATAAAGGAGAGGCTCCCCTTCACAGAATCATAGAATTGTAGGGGTTGGAAGGGACCTCGAGAAGGGAGTGAGAAGGTGTGAGGAGCTGTGCAGGCACTAAGGGCAGGGAAAAAGGAGGTGTGGGGGGAAGAATGAAGCGCTCCAGATGCCGGAGAGAGATTCCCCTGCAGCTCGTGAAGAAGACCATGGTGAAACAGGCTGTACCCCTGCAGACCATGGATAATGACAGGGAGCAGAGACCATCTACAGCCTGTGGAGAGACCGACCCACGCCACAGCAGGTTTGCTGGGGGACTTGTGACTCTGTGGTCACAAGTCACCAGACTGGAGGTACACAAAACTGTGACACCCTTGGCCAACAGAAGGTCTGTTTTAAGCTCTTAAAGAGTATTGTTTGCCAGCAGATTATTGTTTCAAGTCTCTTCTCTCTTTGGAGAGATATTTGCACTGCAGCTTCCCCACCGAGTCAAGGATGATAGAAGAGCAGAGTGATGTTTTGGTGGGGATTTGATGGCGACACTGGAAGCCCAGATACATAAGTGAGTGTCTGCTTTGCTTGCTGCAAACTGTATTTCCTCGAGGCATTGCTGGCATCGCCGCCCAAACTGCCCTGTGTTCAGCCTGGCAGCCCTGCTTCCCAGGCAGCCACAGGTGACAGTGTGTGGCTTCCAAACCGCACACAAAGCAGGATCCATCCTGTCCCCTATGAAACAGCCCTCAGCATCCCCACAGACCAGTCCTGTTCCCCAGAAATCACTCCGAGAAAGACTCGGACGTTTTCTGCAGGATCGTAGAATCATGGAACCCTATAATGTGTTGGGTTGGAAGGGACCTTCAGATCCCATCTAGTCCTACCCCCCTTGCAGTAAGCAGAGACATCTTCACTAGATCAGGTCACTCAGAGCCCCATCAAGCCTGACCTCAAATGTCTCCAGGGATGGGGCCTCCACCACCTCTTTGGGCAGCCTGTGCCAGTGTCTCACTACCCTCATATTGGAGAACTTTTTCCTAATATCCAACATAAATCTCCCCTTTTCTAGTTTAAACCCATCACCCCTCATCCTATTGCTCCATGCCCTTGGGAACAATTCTTCCTCAGCTTTCCTACAGGCACCTTTCAGGTACTGGAAGGCCGCTGTAAGGTCCCACCGAAGCCTTCTCCAGGCTGGACAATCCCAACTCTCTCAGCCTGTCTCCGTAGGAGAAATGCTCCAGACCTTGGATCATTTTTGTGGCCTCCTCTGGACACACTCCAACAGGCCCATGTCCTTGTGTTGAGGGCTCCAAAGCTGGACCCAGCACTCCAAGTGAGGTCTCCCCAGAGCAGAGCAGAGGGGCAGAATCCCCCCTCTCAGTGTGCTGGCCACACTCCTTGTGTTGCAGCCCAGGAAGTGGTTGGCCTTCTGGGCTGCAGATGCACACTGATGTCTTGCTTGGACGTAACACTGAAATACCAGTGACATTATTAAAGCCAAGTGACCCTAATCTTTCTCTTTTCTGGGTCAGCAACACAACAAAGCTTTTTTGTTTAATTTAAAACAAGTTTTTTCTACCAAACCATCTGTGTGAATTTATTGATCATCCTGCTGGTGCTGCAGGTCTGTAGGAGCGAGATGTTTGATAGGATGTCCCAGTAGTTTTCAGGAATCTAAACAACAACCAGCCTGTAAGTCCTGCTCTGTATAAATGGGCTCAGTGTTCATCTCTGGCCCTCCAGGGACCTTTCAGTCCTCCACTATAACCCAATTGTTTAAAACTTCCTCAAGCCATTGGCCAAAGCAAATAAACCCCCATTCCTGCAGGCCCTGCTGAGCCCAAATAGCCTTACACCTCTATTTTCCTTCTTTTGCTTCCATTTTAATCGTCCCACCCTCTTTGTAAGGCTGAAGCAACAGCGTTGGACTCCCCAGCACTTTCGACCCCTTCTGTTAAGAGACTTGACACTGGTTTTCCCCATCTCCTGGCCATGCCACCCGTGTTCCTTCTGCCTTCGTTATCTATGCATTGCACCTCGACACGCCTCCATTTTGTGGGATTGGGTGGGATTTGGTGCATCCCTGGTGCATGTCCTGCCTCAGCACCCCCAGCTACAGCAGAGACACAGCAGGCGAAGCAGCACCGGAGGGGACTGCAAAGAGTCACAGGATGTGAGGAGTTGGGAGGGACCTCAAAAGACCATCTAGTCCAACCCCTCTGCCAGAGCAGGATCACCCAGACTAAATCACACAGGAACACATCCCGGCAGGTTTGAATGTCTCCAGAGAAGAAGGAGACTCCACAACCTCTCTGGGCAGCCTGTCCCAGGGCTCTGCCACCCTCACAGTGACAAAGTTCCTCCTGACATTCCCATGGAACTTCCTCTGCTTCAGCTGCACCCGCTGCCCCTTGTCCTGTCGCTGCCATCCCTGAGCAGAGCCTGGCTCTGTCCTCCTGACTCTCACCCTTCACATAGTTATAGACATTAATAAAGCCAGAATCTCAGACTCCATCAGGCTCCAGCAAAGGGCTGTGCTGACCCTGTGGAAATGAAGATAATTACAAGTAATGAGGGTCTGGTAACTCTCCAAAAATAGCTGCAGTCACCCCTCACATTTCAGAGTATCTGTTTTTCCCAGGTTTTTCCCCCTTCATTCCTTAGGTGCTCCCACTTTGGTAGTGCCAGGAGCCCAAGGAACCCCAGACTTGGCCACTTCCTTCAGCAAACCTGACTGACAGCCCGTTTGCAGGGGTGAATTAATGAGTGCTCCAGCTCCTGATTAGCTATATGCTGTGTGCTGCATTCTCAGCACTTAACTGACATAATTGATTGCCCAGATGGTTTATCATATCATTAATCATTCTTTGCATCCCCACCTAGCTACAGGCTTCTCCCCATGTTCCTTGTCACCGAGCTCAGACTGTCAGATCTGAGTGGCTCTTCTCATCTTCCTCATGGCCTTTTTCCCACTCTCTCGCTGCTCTGGTCATCTCACCAGCAACTTCTTTGCTATCCTTTGTGGCCCTTCTGGTCTGTGTTTCACATGTAGCACCCCTTAATCCCTTAATTATCCTCAAATGTATCTTCTCCTGCCCTCTGCCCCACCTCAAGTTCCCATTTCTTTCCAGCCTTCCTTCTGGAAGTCCCATCATCTTCTGGGGTGGGGTGCCCAGACCATCTCCCAGTAGCCAGCTATGCCTTTTTGTCCTAATCCAGGTACCAACTGGGGGTCTCAGCTCCACCAGACTGATCCCCTTTACCACCACAAGTGTTGGTACAACCTGAAGCAGGGTCTCACAAGCTGACGTCCAACCAGCAGAAGACCTTCTCCCTCTCGGAGAGTGACGCCTTCACGGTGCTGGGTGGCTGTCACCCCTCTTTCCACCACCCGAAACGCCCAAGTGTTCTCCGGCTGGTGGATGTTTGCTGGCCGGACGTGCAGGGCCGAGCTGGCGAAGGCAGCGGGCTGTGTTCGCACCAGAGGGCGCTTACAGACTGCTGAGCAGGAGCCATCCTCTTCTGGAAACCAGGGCTTTGCAAACTCCCTCCTGCTCTCCTGCCCGGTTCTCCAAACCGACCCCCCTCCCTCCCCGTGAGCAGAACCCCTGCGATGCCAATCGTCGCTGCTTGACCACTGAAATGACACGGCGATGACGCTAGTTTGGGTTGAGGGTAAAGACGTGGTGGTTCACACCGGAAACCAGACTTGTGTTCAGGGATGCTGGTGGGTTCGGTCCCAGATCTCCCAGAATCAGTGGCCCTCCCGCCTGTAAGTGCTCACGTGCACCCAGAGCATCCTTGGTGGGGGACCAGTGTGATGCCAGGGGTGTGGCATCCTGGGAACTGGACAAGGGGGATGGAGTGAAGCTGAAGGAGGGAAGGGTTAGATGAGATCTTAGGGGGAAGTTCTTTACAGAGAGTGGTGAGCAGCTGGAAGGGGCTGCCCAGAGAGGGGGTGGATGCCCCGTCCCTGGGGGTGTTCAAGGCCAGGTTGGCTGGGGCCCTGGGCAACCTTGTGTAGATCCAGGCCTGGAGGCTGGTGGTCCTGCCTATGGCAGGGGGTTCGAGATCTGTGATCCTTGGGGTCCCTTCCAGCCCAGACCAGTCTGTGATTCTGATTCTATGACTTGCCCAGGGCGATGCTGTCTCACAAGATGAAACCATTCTGTGCTCTGCACTACACAGGCCACGGTAACTCGGTTACCCTTATTTACAGGCCTGCACGTCACCTTGCTGTAGCCATTATCTCTTCTCACAGAGGGACGTGTTGAAAATCATGGAAACTAAATGCATCCAAAGGTGTTTGCCCATGCCACTGATTTCTGCAGGATGCAGGTACCAGCTCCTTCTGTCCTCCCCACCTCTGACCTCCCTATCTGACATGCCCCCACCTCAGCTTCAGAAGGACAGGCAGCTCAGGAGAGGGTTGCTCTGGTGTCCCCTTCTTTGTGCAAGCTGGTCCAACATGACTGTTTTCTGATACCAACGATCCGTGGATGTGATTTTCCATAATAACAGGCTTTTAAACATGAGCATTGAAGACAACATGATTTTGGCATTCCCTGGAGGCTCTGCCAAACCTCCCTGCTTATTAATAGCATTACATGACTTAATTAGGCTGAACACTAGAGGGTTCAGGACACTGATTGTTGCCCGCTTTCCCATCTATTAGAAAAACACAAGAACAAGACTTTTTGGGTGTTTAAATCCCCCCCCTACTGCCTGGAACCTCTGCAGCTGGTTTTTCCAGGCTGGTGCCTCAGGGAGGGAGGAGGGGCGTGAAGCAAGGACAGCCTTGCCAAGCAGTAGAGCGAAACACCACAAAAGAGCCTTTTAGGCTCCCGGCGCTTTGCCTCCCCTGTCTTCATACATTAGATACTGTTGTAGCCTCTCACTATGCAACCAGCGCACTGGGTTTCCCAAAACCTTCCCCAGTCCTCACCCTTCCCCACTTTAATTCCCCCTTACAAGGTTATGAAATCCCATCCACCGCACTAGGACGTTGACCCCAGCGTGATGGTAATCCCAGCTGCCCACCCCTGGCAACCCATCTTCTTGAGTCATCCATGAGTTTGTTGGGTTTTTTCCCCTTTGAAAGCTTAGGATAAATATCTGGAGGGAAATCCAGCTTGGAACTAGCCATAAAAGACCACGTGTAATATAAAAGAGCTTAAGGTGACATAAATAATATAGTACCCTATAGAAGAATACTGGCTGAGAGAGATGAGTAATACTTGCTACGCTTAGAAATACGGTACGTTCTGCAGAGCAAAAGGGAAAGTGGTCCTTCTCCCAGGAAAATTTACTGAAAAACCAAAATTAGAAGCAGCAGAAAAGTATTAAATCACCTCAAATCTGGCTTTTTGGAACATATTGGTTGTTTTCCTGAGAAACAGGTTGCTCCCAGTTAGGCCTGTTCCGAGAAGGGACAAGCTAGGCTGATGCTCTGCCCAAGCTATTTGCTAAAGTAAAATTAGCAAAGCACAGAGCGACTGTAATTACTGGATAAATGGGTTTGGAGATGAGATAATGAGATGGATGAGAAAGTGTTTAGGAAAGAAATTGTGAGGGCAGTATCGGGGTGGAAGGAGGTTACTCAGGGATCTGCTCAAGGGTTGATCCTCGGTCTGTTATTGTTTGTTGTTTTAATTGATGGTGTTAGACTAAGCACAAGCACAGATTTAATTGTCAAGGCAGCAAAGTATATGGAAGAGGAAGAGAGTATCATGTGAGCTGGTACAAGTTATGCTGAGAGCTGGGGGGAAATGCCTCTGCCCAGCCTGCAGTGCTGCACACCCAGGTACAAACTTTGTGCTGTAAACTCAAATCTAGGCCCTGTATCATTCCAGCCACCCTCAGGAAATCATAGAATCATAGAATGGTCTGGGTTGGAAGGGACCTCAGGGATCATAGTTCCAACCCCCTGCCACAAGCAGGGCCACCAACCTCCAGGCCTGGATCTACACAAAGTTGCCCAGGGCCCCAGGCAACCTGGCCTTGGAAATGCCACTGAATGACACACCTGTGGAAAGACAAATGCAATTCCTAGGAACTCTCAGGGAAGTTATTTTCACCTGTCAGACTGGCCAGTTCACAGGTCTGTAGCATAATCCAGGGGCGGATCTCAGGAGGTCTTCATCTGATCTCCTGCTCAAAGCCTGGGGTCAGACCATGTTGCTTATGGGCTTCAACCAGTTGGGTCTTAAAAATCTCTGAGGATGGAGATGGCAAAATCTCTCTGGGCAAACTGTGCCGCTGCTTGAGTGGCCTCAGTCACCCAGTGTCACCCAGCCCAGAGCCAGGGTCCTCTGGGTGCCAGGGTCCCAAGGAAGGTTTGGTACAGCCCAAGCATCCAAGCAGCCTTGAAGTGCCAGTTTTCATCCTTGGAGGCCTCGCAGAGGGACAGAGGTCCCTTCAACATCTGATTCTCATCAGCATGGGGTGGTGGTTTGGACCGTGAGCCATGAGCATTGCAAATGGTGAGGAAAAATCAGCTTACTCTTTGTCAGTAGTTAGTTTCACCTCAAGTTAGCAGCCCCAGTGAGGATAAAGTGAAAGTAGGACCAGTATAAACTGGAGTTCAGCCTGCAAGCCAGAAATTGTGTGGGGAAAACCGAGGCTGATGCTGTGCTAAGAGGAAGAACAGGTTATTACCCTGCCTCAGCAGAAACTGCCTTCAAGAAAATCTGGGTGATGATATGCCACAAAGGTGTTGGTACAAATTGTTATTGCTGGGTCCCAGGAGAGGTGATGGGACTGAAAGCTTGGCAAAGACTTTAATGGGGTGTATGAAAAAAGTTGAGACTATTCCTTCGGCAGGACAAAGCAGGATCCTAAAGTATGAGGGATGCAACTTCTACCTCTTTTTTAACAACTTGCTAAGAAAAAGGAATCATAGACTCACAAAATCACAGACTCTCCTGAGTTGGAAGGGACCATCGAGTCCAACTCCTGACTCCACACAATGCCAGCCAAGGCAGAGTATGGGGCTGAGTGCATCGTCCAAACGCTTCTTGCCCTCAGCCCAGCTCCGTGCTTTGACCCCTTCCCTGGGGAGCCTGTTCCAGTGCCCGACCCCCCTCTCAGTACAGAACCTTTTCCTAACATCCAACCTAAACCTCCCCTGGCACAGCTTCACGCTCTTCCCTCAGGTGCTATCCCTGGTCCCCAAAGAGAGGAGAGAGATTGGCAGTTGCCCCTTCACTCCCCCTTGTCAGGAAGCCACAGACCACCATGAGGTCTCCCCTCAGCCTCCTCTTCTCCAGGCTGAACAAACCCAGGGACTTCCGCCTCTCCTAGTAAGACTTCCCCTCCAGACCCTTCACCATCCTTATTGCCCGAGGAAGATCCATTGCAAACCCAAAGAGCATCTGACCTAAAAGGAAACTTTGATGAAAGCAACCAGAAAAACTCCTTGTCTCAGCTGCACTTGAAGGAGCTGCAAGGCAGCTGGGATCAGGGTGGGGTGTCAAATCCATCCCAGCTCACCCCAAATGCAGAGGTGGGATCAACTTATTTCTAGAGACACAAATTAGATGCAATAGTTACACTTTTTTGGAGAAAATAAACAAAAAAACCCCAGAGAGAGCCTAAAAGCAATGAGAAATATATGTATTTATACAGCACTCTTCCAGCAGCATATGAGATCCATGGTTCTCTCTTTTAGTTTTTAATAGCCAAGCCTCCTCAGAAAATTCAGTCTCAATCCAGTGTGGAGATAAGCAAATAAGTTTGATTGCAACACAGAGGAAATTGTGAGTTATTTTGGGAAGGGGAAGAACAAGAGAGATTTTGAAAATGAACCTCAGTGGCAACACTAATTATAAACCGTGACGATTCGTCGCAGACCCACTTGGGAAGGGGGGGCTGGCAGCGGGGACAGAAACTGAGTTAAAAGTGAAGTTGTTTGGTAAATGGGAAGGCTGAGACATCCTGCTTAGGGCCCAAGTGTGGGAAGTTATCTAAAATTAAACAAACAAATAAACCCCCCAAAACTCTGAAGATCTCAGCACCATCTGGAGACTCTGGGAGAAGAGAAACAGCTTGCTGCTGTAGGAGGCATTAAAGAGCAGGGTTTATATATACACATATAGATGTATAAAGATGTATATCAAAGCCATGCACATCACCAACAGAGGTGAGGCCAAGGCTCAGAAGTTGAATCCAGTCAGAGATGTCTGAAGTCATGCTTTATTTGGGATATTTTGTTTGATTTCAGCTCTGGCTTACTACAAAACCCTGCTCACAGTGTGTGTTGGCTGTGCCCTGTGCCTCCCAGGTGGTCACAATGTTGGGCAAATTTGATGGAAGGAAAGAGGAAAGCAAGTGGTGTTTATCCCACTGGGATGCTATAAGGTGGTTTAGTGTTAACAGGGGAATTTTTTGGACCAGAAGCAATAAAAGAGCCAAGGAAAACTGGGCATGCAAATCCCAGGGCAGCCAACGTCTGAGAAAGGTACAGAAAATCCAACAGAAAACCAGCAGAGCTGGAAAAGAGCTGAAAAACCCAACAAGATTTGAGTATATTGGCAGAAAAGCAACCCTATGAAATAATAATAATAATAATATTATTAAAAAAAAAATGTTTTTGCCAGCTTGCTGGGATGAGGTGCCAAGTGCTGAGAGAGGCAACTCCCTGTCCCAGAAACACCAAGTGTTGTGGAGCTGAGCTGAGCCCTGGACAGGAGACCTTGACATGTAGCTAACATTACATTGCTTAATGTGTATGAGTTGTCTCTGAGATGAAAAATCACTGAGAGTGATTAATTTATTTCAACGTGGACGTAACGCCTCTTGAGTCTTCAGGAGAAGAACCACGTTGTATCCCAAAGCAGTGAGAGCACATGAAGAGGTCCCTTCTCCTTTTTAGAGCCCAGTTCAGTCCCCTAAAATGAGGTTTATTTCAAAGTGCAGAGAGTTTTTGGTTTAGATAGAGCTTCCACAGCAGGTTGAACCAGTGAAGAGCAGTTCAGTCGCTAGGCATGAGCAATTAAATTAAATTAAATTAAATTAAATTAAATTAAATTAAATTTAAAAGTTAAGCTTTCATTATCTGAAACTGTGCACTGGAAATTAATAGACATTTAGGGCCTTAATCTCCATTCCTCAGATCTCTAGCTGCATAAGGGAGCAGCATCACCCCCGTCTCATTTCCTCATCTTAATTATATAGGATTACAATGGTTGCAGCTCCTCATTGATGTTTGTGCATCGTGTTGACATGCTGGTGAAACACCCTAAAGGCAGGACTTCTGTGCTCGGTGTCACACCCAGACGCGCTTCGATCCATAACATGTAAAGGAACGTTCTGATGAGAAGGACAGGAAGGACTGTGGAGCGACTGCCCATGTACCCAATGGGAAAAAACCAGCATTGAAACCTATAAAAAAGACTGTTTTAACACTTACCCACCAGAAGACCAAGCCCAGGATGGCAAGAAGATCAAGCCCAGGGTGGCAAGAAGACCAAGTCCAGGACGGCCAGGCAGCCTGAATTCTGGGACTGACTTTGCAACCCTTGTTTCCTGTAAGAGCCCCAAATTCCCTGCTGTGCTGTGATGCTGATGCCGAGGTGGCTCTCAAGGAGGTATCCCTGGCCACCCCACATCCACCCTCAGTGCCTTTGGGGAATTAGCCCCCCAAATCAGCATTTGCCAAACATACCACTACAAGCTACTTTTATTTGGGGAGGGGGAAATGCCAAGCATGGCAAAATTATGATTACAGAGAAGCAGCCCAACCTGGCACACATCCCGTTTTCCTGGTAAGCAAACCTGTCCACAGCAGCATCCCAGTCCTGGCAAATCCTGGCCCGCTCCCAGCTGCCAGCATCAACCAGCATTTCCCAGTGAAGCCAGAGAAACCCTTCCTCTGGGATACCGTGTTGGTTTTCCACATCAGTGCTGACCAAAAAAGACCCAAACCCCACCAAGTGTAACTCGGCAAAAGGTTCTTATTTTGGTCTTGGGGGGAGGGAAAAACCCCTCAGCAATAATTAGTGCTTCTGATCACATCATTAGGGGAGAAAACATGATTTTAATGGGAAGCTGTGACATTTGGTAGTCCTTTTTTTAGTACCTCTCCCCTGACCCCCCTTCACCCCGGCAGGGAGCCGGGCGTCCCCTTTTGCTGCCTCTGCTGACGGTGGGGGTGCTGCGGCTCCTCTGTCCACGGGGTTATATTTAGCAGCTGCGCGGCGGCATTTCCAGCTTTCTATTTCTGTAAATGCCATTTCCCAGGGAAGAGGCAGCGCCTCCTCCCATCTGTGTGAGCACCCAGAGGCAAGAGCCGTGTTTTTGCTGCGTGCATGGATGATTGCACCCCTCACCTTGCGCAGGGATTGGGGTGATTCCCCCTGGCCCGGGCAGCACAGTCGGTGCTGGTCCGTCCGGTACCCACAGCTGTGCCACCAGCATACTGATGTGCGGCCCATTCCCCTTCCCTCTCTGCAGTGCATCCCACAGCTATTCCCTCTTCCCCTATAGCACAGAGAAAGGTTTTCCTCCTCCTCCTTGCCCGCATCCCCCAATTGCAATCAGTCCTCCTTGACACCCTCTCTGATGCCATCCCTGCTCTGGCTGCGTGGTCAGACAGCAGAGGCTGGGTCACACAGCAGTGCTTGGGGTTGGGCCGTCCCCCACGGCATCAGCCGCTTTCTGCCCACGTGGCACTGCACGGAGGTCACACACAAGTGTGGGGACAGGTATGTAAAGAGCCCAATGTGGCAATGGGGAAACAAAATAAACCCCACATGGGAACGTCTGCACAATGGTCCTTCACACAGCTGGCTGGGGTTTTTCTTGGCTGACCCAGAGTTTTAGGCTGCACAGGGTTATTCCTTAAACACCTTAAAAGCTGCCCACTGGCAGTGGTGTCCCCTAGGCTGGCTGCCATGGCCCTGGGACCATCAGCATGAGATCAAAAGGCATGTTGACAATTTTCCCCAGGAAAGCATGGAGACACCTGCTACCTGCTTCCCTCTGGGCACTTTCCCATCTCACAGGGAAGGCAGTTTTCCAGCTTTCTCCCTGGGTAGTAACTCCAGCCACAGACTTTTACTGTGTTTTCCTTAGTGTGAAGAGCTCGTTTATGACCACAAGATGCCTAACACAGCCCTGAAATACAGAGCATTGCAACACGCTCAGCTGGTATTTCAGGCTATAAAAGGTACCTAAATCTCCCAATTCTTTTCATATTTTTCATCCAAAGTCTCTCAAAGGCTTTGCTCTTGAAGGCTTTGCTGATGGAGGCATTCGGGAATGCCCTGGCAGACCCAGACCCTGTGCAAGCAGCTAGAGCAAACAATAAAGAGAGAGGAAGAGGAGAAAAGTGATGCTTAAAACTCCAACACACTTCTAGGACCCAGCCTGGCCCTTGCAGGGTTTCTCTCTAGTGCAGCACCTTCTTAGCCTGAGAAAAAACTGTCTCTTTGAACCTGTGGTCAGAAGAGTGTGTGGCCAGATGAGTATCCCAGAGAGCCTTTTGTTAGTAACATCATGCTCAAGGTAAGCCCATTTTTCCTTTTTTGAATGTTCAACAGGCAGCAGCTACCCAAAAGAGCATCTCAGGGCTCAACCTGGTCTTCCAGGCTGGGACAGCTTTCCCCCACTTTCAGAGTTATTCCTAAATACTAGTTGTTCTAAAATAGTGATGGAATTTAAGAGACACACGAGGATCTTTTAGAGGGATGCTTAGTGACTTGGCTTAGCCAAGCAGAAGCTGCAGTTGCGCAAAGAAGGGCTATGCAAACCCTTCAGGCCACCCAAAGCCACTTGCCATCCAAACAATTTTTTCCTGAATATCTGAAGAGGACGTAGACCAGCGAGCGCTGCCCTCGGGCTGCAGCTGGAAAGGACATTGCAGCAAATCAGTCCAGGGACAGGATTTAGAAAATTCAGACACAGGGAAAGAAAATTCTGTGCAAGGCAGGATTTGCTCTCAGCCAAACTGCTGGCCCAGGGCTGGGTAATTGAGCCCCTACGACTGAGCGACTCACCCAAAGCATGCAAACTGAGCGGCACTGGAACCAGAGGAACCTGATGCTAAAAGTACGGCTCAGCGATTACTCCAAGCCCTTTTGTACACCACACATGAACAAGGCAGATGCGCCACCAGCATCCAGCAAAGATGAAGGAAGGGGAGAAGCGACCGAGCTGAATTCAGGCAGCCCGCCCATCTATCTTTAAAAGCTAATTCGGTCTTTATAACTGGCAGCATGAATACATTCACTGGAAAGCAGACTAGTGGCTCTGGAGGTGGTGTGTTTAACCCAGCACTGCCGTGAAGCTGCATTTAGTTCTTACGCTGCTTTCACACAGGAACACGCTCAAGAGGATCGGCAGCTTGCTCAGGATGCCGTCCTCTTTTTGTCATGGTTTGGCCAGAAGCAGATCACCCATTTCTGCTGTTTCATTGGTGGTTGGCAGGAGATCCAGAAGCTGTGCTTTCCCTCTTGCAGTCAGGCTTACCTGGTGTAAAAAATGTGGGCAGGGAGGAGCAAGCAAATTCTGCCCTGGATTTTTCTTTCTTGCAAGAAAACCCTTCATTCCACCCCAAACCTGACATGTTATGGTCTCTACTTCAATTGCTCTCTGAGGTCAGAGCTCAGTGGTGTCCACACCCTTTACGTGTTCCTAAATTCCATCACCCATTTGTTTCAGTGGCTTTTTCCTTCCTAAATCATCCTCCAGGTTCACAAAAGTTTCTGTTGTCTCCTACACCTCGCAGGGCCCAGGGCACGCACACAGACTGACCAAAGCGTGAACACCCCTCTGGTTCAGCTGTTTCCAGCATCCCCACCACCAGCCTGCAGGAGGTAGAGCACCAACCCCCCCTCTCCCGTGTCGCTCCATCTGGGATTCCTGTGGCTGGGCTCAGCGCTGCTCTCCCATCCAGGATCTCAAGCAAACCACACAGAGCCTCCAGACTCCACCTGATATCCTGATGACTAAGGACATCCACAAACCCGAATGTTTCAGGTGCAACACAACTAAAATGTTAGTTTGGAGACTTAAAACAGACCATATGGACTCCTGGGTGCAGGAAGGTGGAACACGTCCCAATCCTCTGGGTATTCACAGCCCAGAGCTTCACACCTCTTCTGCAGGGAACTAGCAGGTGATAGTGGCTGGGGAAGTCCCCTCCATACCCTCATTGCTCCCCAGTGCAAAGGGGTCTGTTGTCACACCTGAGAGCTGGGACAGCGGGCTGATGGCAGTGGACTGATCCCATATAGGGATAAAACAGATGCAAGTACAGCTATGTTGATCTATGCTTGTAATAGAAAATTGAGCCCATACAGACCCAATAAATTTATTAGATTTCCTGGACCCACCACAAAGCCCACTCATCCATCTCTCCGTCACTCAAAGCATCCAAGCAGAGATAAGAGCATAGTGAGGAAAACATGGGGAAAAGCCAGAAACCACCTGAGAATTCAGCACTGGAGACTCCATTGCACCTTCTCCTGCCCAGATAAATTTCTTTCATGTCCCCCCCTCTACTTCTTCTCCTTAGACAATGTTTCTTCTGAAGTTATTCCAGGACTGATACCAGGCTCCTTTGATGCACTGAAATTCCCCAAAGAACAATACTCAACTTTCGCACACAACCCTTATCTGCATGTATATATTCCTCCTCTCTGCCTCCAAGGAATAGCTTCCTATGATCTTCCAATGTTTATTTAGGTCATTTTTTGTCTCGGTCCAATTTTCTCTTTGGAGAAGAAAGTCTTCATATGTTTCTTCAGATGTCCCTCTCCCTCCTGTACAGTCACATATGTGGCTATGAAGCCTTTCCTCCATGTAAACATGGAAATACAGAGAAAGTATCTGAGTTATCTTCAGGATTTACCCTTGGGGTAACCTCCTCCCTTGAAGTCTGTATGTATTAGCTTTCACATTCGCTTCAATTAACAGCATTAACCCAACACTGAGGCAATTTCCAGAGCCTCCACCCAAGTTTCTACTCTGAGGTTTTGCTTCTCCCAGAGTCTCAAAGCCCTATTCTGCACATCTCATGCAAGCGCAGCGTGTCGCTGTATCCATAGAAACTTAAAAGACACTTTTTATAGAACAGATTACAGCTGAACTCAGCCCTCTGGACACAAAACTGTTCAAGAGTGGGAGCTGTCATCATCTGGAGGCATCTCTGCCCTGCTTCTCCCTGGGTAAGGTCCTCTTGCCTTCCTTACCAGCCACCCTGCTACAACCAGCCACTACAAGATCACAAAGGAGGAAAACAAGGCTGTTATTTTTGTCTGATCGGCAGACAGTGAATGTTATTCTGAGGCTGCTGGGTCAGCATTAAAGAGGGCCTCTGAATTTCTGATGGTTTCTGCAATTTTCCACAGCCCAGGTATCACTTACATGCACATAACCAGCTTGTTCCCCAGTAAAACAGCCCCCAGCAACACCCGGTTCAGGAGGAGGGCTTGCTCCCTGCCTTTCCAGCTCCTGGAGCTGGAGGGACCAAGGCTTGAGTCACTTTTCCCATGAAGGATGAAGAGGACAAATAAGCATCCTTACGATTCAGCTCACGGGCTTTGGGAGGTGCTATGTTTCTGCCCAGGGTTGCTGGTCTTTTGTAGGCACTAATCCGCTGACATGGCAACTGGATCCACTTGGGTGGATCCGCGGATAAGCACACATTTCCATGGCAGAAGTCTGTGTGGGCACAACAACAACAACAACAAAAAGCCTCTTTGTGCCAAAGGAGCCAGGTGCCAATTTTTCCTCACTGTAATCTCTCGGTGAAACCACTTATCTGAAAAGGCAGGAGGAAGCTGGCTCCGGTTCTTTGCATAATTAAAGGCCTGGTGCTCTAGGCATGTACCTTTGGAGCAGAAATCTTATTCTCCCACTTCTCAGCTCCCAAGGAAACATGAATTAGCTAGAATGACTTGGGAATGTATAAGACCAAGATCTATCCACTCCTCGCTTTGCCAGCTCCAAGCCAGGTGCATTTTGATATTCACATCCACGCTGGTGGGAGCAGTCCTGACAATTCATCCAAGGGTATGAGTCTGGGCCATGAGTACTTACATCTCATCACATGATTTAAAGCTGCTTTAAGTTTTAGGAATAAATGTCCTATATCCATCCGTCCATGCAAATATCTATCTACCTACCTATCTATTCACCTACCTGTGTGTGGGTCTGTACAAAACCACACAGGTATAGATGAGAGAGGGGGTTATTTATAACAAAATCAGACTTTTAATAAGCATTAAAAAATATACATGAGTATTTGGGGATGTTTCAGTATGGCTGCTCAGCAGTTTGCCCACTGGAAGTGATTTCTGGCTGACAGATTTTGCTGTAAATGTTGGTTTTTTTCACCCAGAGAAAAGCATTTATTTAGCCAAGGTTGGACTCTCCTCCTTCCACAAAACCATTTGTTTTTAAAGGGTGTTTTTATTCCTCAAGTGGACATGAGTGGCCAAGTTGAACAAACTTCTTCTTAATCTCCCTTTAACTTGTCACAGTAAGGTGAGAAGAGGTCTCTTTATGTTCTCTGCTGAAGAGCAAGGCAAACTCTTTAAGGAGAATACCCAAGGCTGGTATGTTATATCTCTGCTCTCTGCTTCAGCAGCTTCTTGACACAGGCTCTTGGCTTGTTTCTCACCGTTAAGTTTCACTGTTCATGCTCCTTGCGTTTCGGCACGGCTGCTCCCCTCACAAAGGATATTCCTGTACTTTTTACCCAACCCCCCTGATTTTTTTCCCAGAAGCTTTACCAAGAGCAGCTCCCAACAATGCCTGTGTAGGCAGAAGTTGCCTTTCCATAAGACTGCGATGGGAAAGGCAGTAGTTACAGTCAAATATAGCTGCCCAAATTTTGGGGGAGAGAGACTTTTAAAGGTAAGAGACTGAAACCCACTGATTTGAATACCAGCATGTTCATGGTTTTAAGACCAGTTGAAGACCAGCATGTTCATGTAGTAGCATGTTCAGCTACTACAAGCAGTAAAACCTGCACTATTTTGATGTCCTCATCAAAAAATGCTAAACTCGCCATAAATTTGCTGGATAAACTTTGCTAAAAGCTGCAAATGTGGATGTCCTCTGGATTTGTCTCATTGGAGCAGGGTGAGGGTCTGGCTGTGCCGAGCCAGACTTGCCGATGGGAGATGGGGCTAACACGTGAGCCCGCGTGCATCGCTCCGAGCTCCTGGAGGACTTCCCCACGGGACAGGTTTGTATGGTTCTGGAAAGGACCACTTTTCCTAACCTGCTCCCCAGCTCCTGGCAGCGAGGGTTTTTGCTTCTGTGTGTGATGCTCATGAGCAGCCCTCGTACGCTCACTCAAGCAGACAAGCTGTATTTGCATGAGTAACCCTGAAACTCTTGACAGGATGGAAGCCTGGCGATAAGGAGGCTGTGCTCTGCATCCAAATGGAGCTGTAATTTTGCCACTGGGTAGTTTATATTCAGGCACTGCTCCTTCAGGACGTAGCTGTAGGATCAATGATGCTAAGGAAGCAGCAAATTAACCAACAACTCATTTATAATGTCAATTCTGTCTAGAAAAATGACTATTGCTGTTGGGGCTGGGATGAGCCTGATTATTCAGGTGGGTTGAAATGCATTTTCTATGATGTTCGATCCCTGCTGAGGAGCTGAGGAGAGCAGCATTGAGAAGCAGCACCACGGGCTGGTGTTAGGCATTGTCTGGATGACTTTGACATTACGAGGTGACAGTGGCATACCTGCACCAGTGGTGGGGAAGGACATGAGACCTTGATGCAAAACTCAAACCCACCAGCCCTTTGCCAAGCATGGCATTTCCACCCTGACTCTGGCATCACACATAGAGAGAAGGGTATTGGAAACATCCAGAACACCCTGCAGCTAATTACTCATGTTGTAGCTCACAAGCCTGCAAATACATATCAGGTGGCAGCAGAAACACGAGATGTGGTGATGGTCAGTGGAGAGGTTGTGTTAACGAACATGAATGGGCTTATGGGCTCATGCTCCTGCTCCCTATTCACAGAGCTGCTGGTGCTGTCCTCACTGAGAGCCTAAGGTTCCTTTGCTTGGGATGCTTTGTGGGGGACAGAGAGCGTGCCCCCGGTATTAGCATGAGAATGAGCTGAATTAATCCACAGGGAATGGCCAGCAGACACAGGTATGGCACCTCAACCAACAGTCCATCTCATTTTAGACAAGTTGGCCTTCTAAGTGGTGGGTTGCCTTTGGTCTCTGTAGGTGGGTTTGGATTGTCATATGCATTTACAGTTGCATTTATTAATAGAATTTGATTGGCAATGTACTAATTCAAGTTCCAAAGTGACTAATCTAGTTGATACACCAATTTGGGGTGGGGATGCCTCTACCTGATGAACCATCAGTAGCTGTGGGTTGTGCTGGTCCTTCCCTCACTCACTGCTCAGTTGTGCAGATACAACCCATCAGGCTCCCTGGCAGCCTACAGGATTCCCTGTTGTCCTGGTTTTCGGTTAGGATGGAGTTAATTTCTTTTCTAGCAGCGGATGGAATGCTGTGTCACTCACGGGAGACAGTCCCCCACAAACTTCTCCAACATGAATCCTTTCCCACAGGGCTTTATCTCTTTATCACAATGTCTCTCAGTCCCAGTCCCAGTCCTACACAGGGTTATAAGCCTCCCCCAGCAAACCTGTTCCAGTGCAAATCTCTCTCTTGCTCATCTCTGTGTCCCTCATTCTCCTCATGGCTGCAAGTGCTGGTAGGGGCATGTTCCAATGTAGGGTCACAGCATCTTCTCTATGTCTCCACCTGCTCCATCCAGCGTGGAGCCCCTCCACAGGCTGCAGGTGGGGTCTCAGCCTTTTCCATGGGTTTCTCCATGGGCTGCAGGGGCATCTTTCTCTCTGGCACCTGGGCTGCCTCCTCCCCCTCCCTTCTCCGTCCTTGGTGTCTGCACAGCTCATTACATCTTCTCACGCCCTTCTCCAGTGGCAAAATGCAGCTGCTTATGGGTTGTTTTCTCCTATGTGTGATTCTCAGAGGCGCTGTGACTATCTCTAGCCACGACTTTGGCCTTGAATTGTCTGAAGTTTATACTGAGGCTGGCAGAAAACCGTAACTGCTGCTTACAAAAAAAGTCTCAGCAGCACAGCCTCGCAAAACTGCAACACCTGTTTAAGTCTGGATCACTTCAAAAACACCAGGACCAGCATCCTGTCTTTTTGTTTGAGTATAAGTCTTGGGGAAGACTGGTCTGCAAGCCAAGGCTGGGCTGATGCAATGACCATACCTCACCAAAGGTGAAGCTCATTGGCAGATGGTTCACATGGCAAGGTGCTGTGGATCAAATGTAAATCTCCAAACTGTATTTTGCAGGGTTACTCCTTTTGTTGATATACGCCTCTTAGATGCTCAACAAAGGTCCTAAGCCCAGCCTGTTTGAACAGAAGTGGCAATCTCAGCTGAAAAGCCCTCACAAATGCAAAAGACTGGAAGAAGAAGACAGTACCTGCCAGCGAGGGAGGCTGCTTCACACTGACATCATTGCAGCCAACGCTGGGGAAGGGGCAATGGCAAAAAAGACCTCACGGATCATGCCACCCCCTCAAAGCCATGGAGGGGTGAGAAATAAATTGGGTTCAGCACAGAGACAAGAGCACAGCACTATAGGCTAGGTCGGCCAGGCAGGTTTGCACAGCTGTGCAGCACAGGAATTCCTTGATGTTCCCAAAGGATACATAGTTCCTAATACTCCTCAATCCTCTCCTCCATAAACCAGGCTGCCCCAGTGGTGCTTTGGAATGCTTCATCCCAAAATCCATAAAACCAGCAGGTTTGTGAGGCACCACAGAGTGGGGCTGCTCAGGTCTCCCTGCAACTCCACAGCACTGCCATTTGAACGTGACTGTTTTCCAAGACTACATTTCCAGGTGGAAAAATCAATGTTCTGAGCACAGATATCAAAAACCAATTTTTTAAAGGTTCATCTGAGACATATATAAGAAAGATTAATAGTATAACAAGCTGTATCCTATTGACTTCAGAGGGAGCTTGGATACAATCCGACAGTATTTCAAGCCTGTAGAGCACCTTCCCTCTGACTCCAACAGCCACTGCATCCTTTGCTGATTAATGCACTGCAGTGCCATATGAGTTATTCATGTCTTCATGGTTGGGAATACGTGAGCCCTAGAGCACTTCCAAGCTACTTATCTCCAGCTGTACAGCTTGTCATGAGCAAGGTCACGAGCAGAAAGCCAGCGGAGATGAGAATCCCAGGAAAAGAGCTCAAAATGGCATGTACCTGTGAGGCCATTACTGGATATCAGTCCTTCTGCGGTGTGTGGCCTTCAACAGGCCCTTGCAGCCATCAGGGTGGGAATGGCTCCAAAATGGGATACTTAGCAGATGAAAGATGTTTGTTTTCAATGTCATCTAGCTTGGATATGCTAATCCATTTTGTCATCCCTCAGACTTGGAAGCGGCTGTGTAATAAGGCCTGACAGGGGAACTGTCAGAAAAAGGGGCAAGCAGACCACTGCTGTCAAAACACTGACTTCTGAGTCCCCTTAGGTCTCTATTCAGTCATTACTTTGCACTTTTGCAATCACTCTGCTGATCCAAAGGACCGATGACACGGGTGTGCGCCACACGAGCGCCTTTCAGCTCAGCCTAACCCGAGAATCCTCTGTCCGTTCACCAACCACACAGTGCCCCTTCCTGAAGAAGTCTGGTTACAGGGGTGACCACACACACAGGCAGCACACACGCTGTTGTCCGTAGGAGTGCTGGCTCCCTGGACATAGTAGGACAAACTGTTTTTGCTCCAAGAAAATGGACAGGAGCCCTAGCAGGTCTCCAGGTCAGACATCCTACTTGCACTGGTATTAAACTACAGGAAAAGTCCACAAACTAAACCTCACCAATGACAAAGGGATTGTCTAGCCACAGCCCAGTTAATTCTACCCAAGAGCAAGCTGAGCTTGACCTGACAAGCTGGTTCCCAGAATTATTTCACCACCACTTGACCTTTCAGTCTAGAAAGGTGCTTACCTTGTCTGAAGCTTCTCAAGGTTTTTGTAATGATCTACTTCATGTTATGTATTGTGCCAGGGGACCAAAATGGAGTCACATCCCCAAAGTCATCCGCAAAAGGCAGAGCAATGCCCACATTGGACCTGCTCCTAAGATGTCCCTGTTCTGTGCAGGACAGAGATTGATGTGGCACACATTCCTACCCTAGTGACATCAGGTTGGGCCAAATTTAGTCAACTTGATTATCCTAAGAAATTAAAGGGTGAAGCTAGGAGTTGATGCAGTGTGAATCAAGTTATTTTATGAAATACCTCTTACAGTAAGGATGCAAGTTTAAGATTTTCAGTAGTCTGCTCCCTTGAGGACAATCACCACTTGTCCTTTCTGTTTGTTTTTTTTAGTGGACATTTCAGTGGGAGCTCTGACACCCCAGAGCAAGCTACATGGGAAACATTAAATCACAGTAAAGGTACTTATTTTACATTTATTATTATTGTTGTTATTATTATTACTATTATTATTGACTAAGGTGTGACTATGTGCTAGAGAAAGCTGTCACTGTTGATTCACCCTCTTTTCAGGATGACATTGCCACTATAGCAAAGCTGAAGCCTGGAGCAGACCAAAATGGTATTTGGGAAGCAGGAAGACATCCCTACCACATCAGTGTGAGTGTGAATTTGAAGGAGCTTCTCTCCACGAGTTGAAAACACAACAGAGAGGTAGGTGAAGTCTAATGAGCCCTGCAAAAGCTTTGTAGCATCACTGAGGGAGTCTGCATGCACTACACCAGCTGTGCAGGAATGCCTCTGTGTGCACTTTTACCTTGATTTTGTTTTGGTTTAAATGCCATTTGAGTACTCACTTTGCCTGCTGTAAACTCTGAGCCATGTATTCCTATGGGCTCAGTAATACCACCTAAAAGAAAGGAAGAAGCAGTTTCTGAACGGGATGTGAGAGATTCCCAATTATCAAGGGTTTGAAAGCTCCCTCAGTAAATTTGCAGATTACACTAAACTGGGGGGAAGTGCTGATCTGCCTGAGGGTAGGGAGGTTCTTCAAAGGGATCTGGACAAGCTGGATCCATAGGCTGAGACGAAGGGGATGAGGTTCACTAAGGCCAAGTGCAGAGTCCTACACTTGGGACAGAACAAACTGGGGCAGTGATACAGGCTTGGGGCAGAGTGGCTAGAAAGATGCCTGGCAGAGAAAGACCTGGGGGTGTTGGGTGTTGGTGAGCCAGCAGTGTGCACGGGCGGTCAAGAAGGCCAATGGCATCCTGGCTTCTGTCAGACCCAGTGTGACAGCAGGGCCAGGGCAGGGATTGTGCCCCTGTACCCAGCATTGGTGAGGCTGCACCTCGAGTGCTGGGTCCAGTTCTGGGGCCCTCACTACCAGAAGGACATCAAGGTCCTGGAGCGTGTCCAAAGAAGGGCAACCAGGCTGGGGAAAGGGGCTGGAGGGCAAACCTTCCGAGGAGAGGCTGAGGGAGCTGGGGGTGTTCAGCCTGGAGAAGAGGAGGCTGAGGGGAGACCTTATCACTGCCTACACTGACCTGACAGGAGGGTGCAGAGAGGTGGGTGATGGTCTCTTCAGCCAGGTGACAGGATGAGGGGGAATGGGCTCAACCTGCACCAGGGCAGGGTCAGATCAGATGTGAGGGAAAAGTTCTTCCCTGAAAGGATTGTCAGACACTGGAACAGGCTGTCCAGGGAGAAGGGTGAGTCACTGCCCCTGGGTGTGTTTAACAGACGGGTAGATGAGGTGCTCAAGGATATGAGTTAGCACAGGACAGGAAGAGTTGGACTCAATGATCTCAGAGGTCTTTTCCAGCTTCATTATTCTAGGATGCTGTGATTCATGAACAAAGGAGGAGAAGTAAAACAAGCTTACCAAAAATCCCCTGCTTACACTGAAGCATAATGTTTCTCTGATTTAAAAGTTCTTGAACAGCCTAACGGGAGCATTATCTCATTAGCTCTGATGACAAGGGACGTACAGGACACCTTACAGGTGACTTTCTTTTCAGCTCTTTTGGATGCAGACGTTGGGGCCAGCCTGGCTTTGGGGAAAAAAGTCCCTGTTCTTGATCACAGTATTTTATTGCTACAGAAGATAGATCTGGAGGGCCTTGAAAATTTGGAATGTGAAACTTTGCCCCACTGAAGGTAGGCGAGCGATGAAAATCAATGCTGGGGAAATCAAAGGTGCTGATACGTGCACTATTCACCATACAGACTGACCCATCCCAGCGCACATGGCACACAGATGCAACCCATAAATCTTCATTTCATTGTTCATACAACCTCCATTCAGCTCAAAAAAAAAAGCCCCTCAAAGCCCCTGAGACCACGGCTGGAACCTAAACACTGAAAAGCTTTCAAGCAACGATAATGCCTAAAGAATCAACTTCCACAGAGCGAGACAGGAGGGTGAAAATGAGACAAGGTTTCCTTCTCACCACTGCTATGATGGACAGCACGAGCCTGCAATGTGTCTCCTTTCTGCATCTTCCAGAGCAGAGCGTGTGGAAACAGCAGGGCTTGAGAGCGTTTATTTGAATTCTCAGCAGCTGCTCGCTTCAGCCACGCTCGAACCTCTCACTTATTCTTTGCAAGTCATCTGCAAACAGGCAGGGAAAGGGCTTTTTGTTCTCCCAAAACGTTTAGGAAGTGCCCCTGTGAACTAAACATCCAGGTTTGTGCATGTACAAGAATATATTTGTTCTTCCATGCGCAGAACCCCTCAAACATCATTGAGAAATAGCAGCCGGGGTGACTGTGCTTTGAAAACTGCCACTGCAGAAAGTGGGGCTCAGGAGTTACAACCCACATTTGTACAGAAAGGTGCATTCAGAGACCTCCAAGGAGGTCTGTGACATCAGGAGGCTTTTCAGTCCTTCCTACAACTGCCAGTAACTACTTCAGAAAAACCCCAAAGCACCGTCTAACGCTGCCTGTCAGTGTCATTTAAAGCTCATCTGCTCACGGGGTGGGGGGGGCAGTTCAACAAATTCCTCGGTGAATGTTGGGGTCCAGCAGGTCGTCGCCCCCACCATCGCTGCACCTTTGTCCACGGCGCCGGCATTACCGCCGTGCCAGCCTCGCAGCCTGCCGCCCGGCAGCACACCAGTCACCGTGTTCATTCAGAAATCCACCCCTGCTTTCTGAATCCAGTCATTTAGGACACCCTCCCCTGCATCTTACGTCACCAAGCCAATGGCCGGGTGAAATCCAACCCAGGCTGCCAGCAGTAGTTTCCAGCCCCCTCGTTCTCCCTATCAGCTGTGCAAAGCCGTTTCAATGCAGCAAACGGGGTATAAAAACCCAGGGTGGCTGCAGAACCAAACCAAATTCAGCTTAGCTACATTTGTGCCTCGTTATTCACAGCCCCCCTCCCCCCTCCGCCTCCGAGCGGAGGTTCCCTTCACCCCAGCCTTTAGGCAGAGCTGCTCCACAGCCTGCTCTCTTCTCATGCAAATAAGAGCGCTCTGTGCATGAATAAGCAAAGAAGATCGTGTTTTCCTCCCGCTTTAGAGAATTCGGCCTCCCTGGAAGCAGGAACGATGTTACTTAGGTGATAGCACAGGGCAGGAGGGAGGAATAGCAATAGCGACGTGCGTGAAAGCCGAAGGAACCCGTCCAAACTATTTTCCAAGCACTTAAAATACTAATTAGCAAGTTAAGATGCAACGAGAACAGCAGTTAAAATTAAGCAAATGATTTGGCTGCTGGGCGTGCTGTGGTACAAGCAGTGCCTTCGCATGGCACCGGACAAGCAACCCACATTCCCATCCACCCTCCCTGCCCCCATCCCACATCTCATCTTTTTCTGCAACGTGACCCTATCAATTGATTGTTAGGAAGAAAGGAAAGACATCTCTCTCCAAAAAAAGGGCACAGCTATGTTTAAATAAGGCACAGCCCAGAGAAGGGGTGGGTGTCCCATCTCTGGGGGTGTTCAAGGCCAGGCTGGATGGGGCCCTGGGCAACCTTGTGTAGCTCCAGGCCTGGAGGTTGGTGGCCCTGCCTGTGGCAGGGGGTCAGAGCTCTTTGATCCCTGGGGTCCCTTCCAACCCAGACCAGTCTATGAGTTTACAATTCTATGACAGCCCTTCCTTTCCCTTGCTCAAGGCACAGGAGCAGCAAGAAACTCAAGCTGCAAAATTTTGGTCAAGGAGCTTTGAGCTGCCCAACCTGGATCAGGTCGACACCTTTATCGATGACATGTATTTATTGGAATTTCAGCACAAAAGCAAATTAAAAGTTTCTGCTAATAACATTTTGAGTTTGTTGGGCTCCTTTTTATTTGAAGGAGAAAGGAAAAAATAAATAAAGACTCCAGAAAGGTTGAAAGCGGTGACTCTTTTCCCTGTCCTTCAGATGCAACATAGGAAGAAGGATTTGCTCTTTCACAGCATCAGGCCACCACAGCCTGAACACCAACACTGCCACCAGTTCACCTAAAACCCACACTGGATTGGCCACCTGAACCACCTCAGCCTACAGTCCTCATGAAAGGCCATCTGCCACCTCTCTCATGACTTGGTTGGCCAATTTGGCCAACAAAACCACACACTAAATGACAAAGATGGTGTAAGTACTCAGCACCTTCACCTTCAGGAGTTTGCTTATCCTCCAATTAATTGGGGGATCGGTGGAAACTTCTGTACCTGTTGCCCAAAGATGCTGCTGCTGGGCACCTTTAATTCGGAGACACCTCATCCTAGTCACTTAAGCTGAAAGGATACTAGAACAGGAGGAGTTATGTCAACTTCAGTGAGGGAAATCTCCAGTTCCTTGTGATATATGTCTTCAACATGGCTGTCACAGCCAACAGAGCTTCTCTGACAAGGTTAGGGTGGAGAAAAAGCGAGGGTTGTCAGGGGGTTAGTCGGGCCAATTACCGCACATACAATCACCAGTACCCAGTGTATGATGGGTGAAGCCATACCAGGAAGCAAAAGAACAAAGGCTTTAGCTTGTGTCAGGCACTGACCAACCATGCAAGGGGAAAAAAGGTCTTTTCCATGGCAATGTGAGAAGTTGCAAAAGGACAGATACACTATAGAATTGGAAAAATCCATTCTTCCTAAGCCATCATCCACTTCATAGTGCCCCACTTTCCTCACCCACTGTCCTCCACCTCAACATGTGACAACTGGGACTTCCAGTCTCCTCTAAGCCATGCAAGCAACAGCTCCCTCCCAGTATTTTCTGTAAGGAGAAGGGAGGGAACCTGCAGGTAGGCTTGAGCTGCTCTCCAGCTCAGCTCTTCTCCAAGTGCTGGTGTACAGAGACGTGCAAACACTGCAGACAGTAGAGATGCAGTTGGGAGGCAAATCCTACCCAACTTCAGTGCTGCAGCCTCTCGTGTTTCCTCAGAGGTGAGTGTGGTGGCCCTTCTACATTTGCCAGTTTCTCCCGTGCTGTCTGTCTTACAAAGGAGGAGGTTTCTTGTTGCAGTTTCAAGGATGCCCATGGGCCACATCCCTAGTTGCTTTTCTGTACAGGAGACCAGCTCCTTGGTAAGTAAATCCAGACATTTGGCAGCTTGCTCACTTACTGGTGTGGTGAATCGCTTCTGCCTCCTTTGGTGTGGCATCACCCGCCCGGTTCTCTCTCCCTTCCCTGGTTCACCCTCTCAGTGCATCGCCCAACATGCTGATTTGACTCATGAGGTGTGATAAACCTCCCTGAGGGACATCCGAATAATGTCAGGGCAGTTTCTGATCGCTGGTCCCCACACAACAGGAACAAATCCGGAGTGTCTGGAGCTAAGTGAACTGATTGGGATTTAAGGACAACAGAACTTGCAATAGCCACCCAGTTCCAGGAGATGTTGCTGTGCTTTCAGCTAAAGGCCGTGAGGAGAAGCACAGGCAGCATGGGGACCGCAAGAAGTTAGGGAAAATACTGTAAGCACTCTTGGCACGAGCAGTGTCAGAGAGTGTGTGAGCATGGGTAAAATCATCCCATGGATGGGCCAGTTCTGCATGTTTAAGGCTGGAGACGCAGGAGGCCTCTATCAAAAAGCAGATGGGTGGTGGCATCAAGGACTAGACCCCCCATTTCCACACATCTCTTCTGTGGCACACTGTGTTGCCTCTCCATACTTGCTGGTCAGATGCCACACAGAAGGCAGGGCACTGCTTCAAATAAAAGTTCAATTCTTCTCCATTGCCTTTTGACAAACTATAGGAAAAACTTTCCAAGTTTCTATCCCACCTCACAGCCAGTTAAACACAGCCCTCTAGAAAACAAGGGGGCAGGAGATAAATACACTTCTTCAGAGCTTGTAAATAAAAGCCTGGGTCATAACTTCTCCCAGGCTAGGAGCAAAGTTCCTAGGAGCACCAGAGGAGGGACAGGGGCAGATAACTGGAGGAACCACTGACATGCCAGATGTCCTGGTTTAACTGGGTCTGTCCCAGCACACCAGAAAGATTAGTCAGTGCACTGCCTTGGGGCTTGCTTGGGGCAGAGGACTCACTCTGTCTTCTCTTTCTCCCACCCAGCTGCAACCCTGGGAACAAGCTTGTTCCCAGTTCCTGGCAGGAGCAGGAGCCGAGGACAGACGTAGCTTTGCGGGGTCATTACCCGTGCTCAGGGCCACCCTGTGTGACCCAGCCTGGGGGCCCTGCTTCTGACTTTGTAAAGACTGGTCACGCTACAAAGAGAAACACAGACAACTAGAGAACACAGGAGCACACTAAGCTGCTCTGTTCCCATGTCTACTCCCTGTACACAGCAGGAACTTCAGCACTGCGCTGTCAACACCCAAGAAAGCTTCCAAACCAGAGCACTGACAGGCAGGAGCTTTTTCCTTCCAAAAAGGTGCAGAATAATATCTGAAGTCGATGGCCAACGAGCAGCAGCACCAGGTCTCAGCACTGCCTTCAATCCAGACGTGCAATCTGTGAGTAGAGCTTTTCCCACCAGCCACAGCTTCATCCAACTTGATCTGCGGAAGCCAGAATCCCTTTGAGAACAATGAAAAGGGTGTTCGGGGTAATTAAACTCTTCTGGGTGAATTGCACTCCCTGCCCCAAGGAGATGCCATCTGACCAGGGGACAAGCACAGATGTTACAGCAGAAGTTAAGGAAAGATGATGATAACAGACACGGACACATGGGTTGCTCAGAGGGTTGAGTCACTGTTCATTTGCCTGCAGCACAGGGGAAGGATACACAGAAATAGCTGCTTGAGATCCAATGCCTCATCCCTTTGAAGCACAACTCAATTTGCGCTGCTTGGAGGTAAGTAAGACTCATGCAGGGTTTTCCCTGGTGATCCAGGCTGTCCAGTTCCTGGTCATCCAGCCTGTTGTGTGCAAAGTTGTACCCATGTCCAGGGCCACCCATATATAGCCAAGTGCCTAAAGCCCACACAGAATGTAGTGTCTAGACACAGGGCTGGTTCTTTAGCACTGCTCCAGACTCTGCGCAGAGGAGAAGCAGCGTGTTGTGGGTACAAGATCCTGGGTGGTACCCAATATAATGGTTTACTGTAGGTGGAAGAGACTTCAAAAGTTTGGGCACCCTCACACTTTGCACTGAGGTCTGATCCCCGAATGGGAGGCACTGACTGCTGCTGCTTCCTCTCTAGCCACTCCTTAACCTCCTGGTTTGTGCTAAGTATCTGTCAAAAATGGACTAGGAATATGGCTAGGATGGGTCAAAAATGATAGAAAGCAGGAAGAAAAATGTGCTGTTTTTAAAGGGCTCCGATTTTGTGAACAAAGCCAGCTGTGGGCATGTGGAATTAGGTGTCTGCCGGTCTAGCTGAGGAAGACGGGGCTTGAAATCTCCATTCGCTGTTCCTTCTGCCCATCCCAACATCCCAAATGGCTGCACCTCCGGACAAGGACAGGTGCAGAAGCAGGGGCTGGGTCCAGAAGCATGGGAAGAGCTGATGGAAATACATACTTTGTGGTGACCTCTGCATTGGCATGCTATGAAACACCAGCTGGAAAAGAGCCACATGGAGGTGTCAGAGGGCAAACACTGGGGCAGCCCTGGGTGCCAACACTGAGCAACCGGGGTGCAGCTGGGCACCTGGATTTGGGGCTCATTTTAAATTTGCACGTACTGAAGTGCCTTAGAGGCCTTAAGGACATCACAGAACTGGAGCTGCAGCTCCAGAGGCTCCCAGAGACCTAATATCTCTAACCAAATAGGGCCATGGCAGGGGCTGTTTGATCTTTAGCGAGTTCCTTGATGAGGCTTCAGCTCGCACCAAATGTCACTTTCCCAAGCAGTATCTGGTTACTGGGCAAGCACGAGCCCTGGGCTAAGCCCAGAAGGCAGTAAGGACAATGTGTCCCAGTTTCGGGTGAGAAACGCATGAGAGCAGGGCAGGAACGTGCAGTGCTACAGACACAGCCTGCACAAGACCGCTTGTATTCAGGGTCGGCCACTGGTGCCTGGCCCGTGTCCCTGAGCAGCGTCAGATTCACGCCAGAGGAACTGCAGAACCCCCACAAAGGTTGGAGAATGGGTTTCTGTGGGCACACAGCCGGGCACGGCCGGATTGACCAAGATGCAGCCTAGCACCGGGCTCTTCTCAGTGATGGCAGCGACAGGACAAGGGGCAGCGGGTGCAGCTGGAGCAGAGGAAGTTCCATGGGAATGTCAGGAGGGACTTTGTCCCTGTGAGGGTGACAGAGCCCTGGGACAGGCTGCCCAGAGAGGTTGGGGAGTCTCCTTCTCTGGAGACATTCAAACCTGCCTGGATGTGTTCTTGTATGACCTGATCTAGGTGATATTGGTCTGGCAGGGGGATTGGACTGGATGATCTTTCAAGGTCCCTCCCAACCCTGATCAGTCTCTGAATCTGTGAAAAGCCCACAACTGGGAGAGCTTGAAAGCATCTATCTGACCTGCCAATGTCTCTTTGCACACACAGAGGCACCTGTAGGCATAAGAGGCATCTTTACCCTTTGTTCACACTCAAATGAAGTGGTTCACACAGAAGCACTCACTGCTGTGTGCATATAGCAGACATGGACATCTTTGCATCACCCACACACAGCAAAGGCCTGAAGCACATCTGAGTTTCCACCAGAGTCTGGACCATGACATTTAACTTGTGTGATGAAACCAGAAGTTGAGCATCAGCTATTAAGATTAGATCCTGATGTCAAAGACTTTCAGATTAGAAGCACAGACTAAAGGGAAACCAGCTCTACCTCACAGCAAATTCCTATTTCGCTTCTTGAGACACTCTAATTGCTACTATTTTTAATTGCATATTTATACCACAGACTATTTCTTTCCCTTCTAAGGAGACAGGAGTGAAATCAGCTTATAATATTTCTATATCTTTTCGTGGAGGTGTTGAAGCAACTGCCTGCTCATTTCTACTTTTCTAACATGTATTTTAGGGCAGCAAAGACAGGACTTGATAAATGACAGACAGATGAAAAGCCAGAGTCTCTTCCCAGCTGGGAGATGTCAGCATGGGGACGGTAAGGAGCTCAGCTTGCCAGGCAGGGACAGGTCTCAAGGTCCAGTCCACATGAGCCCATAGTCTCTTCCTTTCAATCCTTGATAAATTTGTTTTCAAACTCTCCTCTCCTCCAAGTCACACTGGCCTCATATTTGGCTTTATTAAGATTATGTACAAAAACATGCATCTGCCAAATGTTAGGTTTAATGTAAGGCCTTCAACAACTACCTAAAGCAAGAAAAAAACCCAGCTTTAATGTAAGAGTTCTGCCTCTTTTGCTCTCCAACACCACCTCAGGCTTCCACCACCACCCTTTAGGAATTTTAAATTTAGGTGAGTTTTAGTGTCATGGTGCTACTGAGCACCTTCTTCATTAGCAAAGTCCTTGAGTTTCCAGGCCCATCCCAGCTGGCCAGGGGCAGGCGAAGCCACTGTGGGAAGAAGGTTTGCTACCTCAGCTCTTCCTTGCCTCACGTGGAAGAAGTGAGCTGCTCATTGCAATCCTTCATCTTCACCCTACAAGGTCAGTTCTCCTGGGGCGAGGACACAGAGGTTCATCCCTGGTGCTACTAGGAGCAGATGGCCCCCTCTCATCCATGGAGACACAGACCACCTATCCTTAAGACAGCGAATCAGACTTCTTTTTTGGCTTTTGTACAAGTCCTCTAGGCAAATGTTAGATTAGAAATTCCCTCATACCATAGAACATTGCAGGCACAGATACAGATGTGATCAAATGAAAATATCATTCATCTCCTTTTCAGTAAGAGCTGCTGCTTGTGATGGGAAGAGATTCAGTTTGCCTTGGTAATAGGTCCAGGGAGATATAAATGAAAGAGTATTCCTTCATTTTTACCATTTATATCCAAAAAGCTACTTCAACCATGCAAAAACCCCAAACCCATGTCCTGAGTACAAGCACCTTCTTTTGCTCAGTATCTTTCGCTGGTGGGTTTCAGGAGGCTGTGGGTAAAGTAAGTCTCACCATCTCTCCAAGGGCTGCAAGTGAGGAGGCTTCACTAGGATGAAGTACCAAGGCAGATGTTAAGGTTTAAATTATCCCCATTGCCAGCACAGAGAACCCAACCGGGGGGATGAAAAACCTCCACGTCGCCCTTCAGACATCTTAAATTAAGCAGTCAGAAGATAAGACATCTGAGACAAGTGATAGTGAGCTGAAAGCTACAAAGAATCAAAACTGAAGCACTGAGACTGAAACCTTGATTTACCTAAGCCTGGCAGACCCCTCCTTGTCACATGTATCTGTTTTCCAACTGATAAACCCACATTTACTCCTGTTTATCAACTATGGTAGCACTGCTGCAGAAAAGAAATCAAACAAAACAACCCTTTATTGCCCAGAAGGTTCCTGCTAGAGCCGTGACCAGCTGTAATATTGAGTTCACGGGTCTATGGTTGCAGAGCTGTCAGGAAACTCAAACTAGGGTCTACCTAGCATGGGAATTCATTGGGGAATTGTGGCCTTTGGCAGAGTTACAAAACCAGCTTCAGAGCAGCTTGGGTTTAAATTGGCCGGGTGCTTCCAGGTCAGGGTTTTTGTTGAGAATGCTGAGAAAAGTTTTCCTGTACTTGGGATGGTCAAGGATGAAGGTGGAGAAAGAGAGGTGGTACTGCTTCTTTCAGATGTGCAAGAGCTGTACTCTTTTAGTCCAGACCTTCACCTACCAAATCTTCAAGATGGATTTGGGAAGATGGAGATCTCTAGTCAGCCTCCTTCCCAAAGCAGGACCAGGACAGATCCCAGGAGGGATTATCAAATAACCCCACTTGTAACCAGCCTTCAGGCAGAGGACAAACCGCTACCACTTTGCTCTGACCCAACGATCCAACAGTTTTCCCACACATCTGGTAGCCCACCCACCCAGACCATAACATCCTAACTTGGATGCAAGAAAGAAAGCTTGAGGAAACTGCATCAAAAGCCTGGCTAAAGTCAAGGTAAGCAACATCCCTGGCTTTCTGTCATCCACAGACTCAGTCATCTCTTCCCAGAAGGCAGTCAGATTGGTCATCCTGGCTATTGCCAGTCACCACCTTCTGCTGCCGCCGCCATGGAACATGAAGTTGTTCCATTCATTTCTTGAGGAGAAAAGTGAGTCTGAGCCCCATTCTCCCTGAGCAGCCTAGGACTGAAAGGCAAAGTGCTTCTACTTTGTAAATCAGACTGTCAAGGAACAGCTACAGAAGCTACCAGGTGCAGAAGCCACTTGGAAGCTACCAAGAACAAGCTGAACTTCAGGATAACAAAAGCTGAATAAAAATACCCCCAACATTCCCAAAATAATAATAATAATAATAATAATAATGGCCCAAGATATAACAAAACCTACAAACAAACACCAAAACCCAAAGAAAACCTCACCCCCATAAAATTATTTATTGTATAAATAATTCACAAATGGTCAGAGAAACCCCACCCCAAAACAGTGAACCATCCACTTCCTCAGACTGCCAAAAATGGAGGGGAAAGACAACAACATCAACAGCCATCCAAACAAACTGCCCAAGCCCAAGAACAATAAACTCCCTCCCTCCCAACCCACTGAGAATACCAACAGCAGTAATGTTCCCTGCTGAAAACTGTCCAAGAAAGGAAAAAAAAAAAAAAAACACAAAAAGACAGAAGCCAAACAATAGTTTCTTGGTTTCTTGGAAATATTTATGAACAATATTCAGGGGAAATGTTCTCAAGGGGAAGCCACATAACCAAGCACAGAAACAAGACAGAGATGGGAAAACAGATGGATCTGGCTCTCCAGAGGGGACTTGTGATGCCTGAGTCCAAAGTTATCAGTTCATTATCACCATGAACATACATCAGCCTCTGACAAAGAACAACCTCCTACCTTAGCTACTGACATTCCTGATGAGATGCTTTAGCTGGCAAGAGCTTGATTTATTAACTCAGAAGATGACTGGTGTCAGTAAAGATAAACTCATCCAGCTTTCAGAGGATTTTCCCAACCCATTCCCCTTTTTTTAGTTGAATATTGCAAACATTCTAACTAAACACCCATAGGATGGTTTGTTGTTAATGATCCTTACACTTATTTGCTTACAAGTCAGAATTTGTCACTAGAGGTGCCCAGTTTTGCACACAAAGTAACAGACCACAACACAAGCATAGGTAAGTTAGAATAAAATAATGCAATATTCATGAATTCCAGTGCATTAAGAGGTAGATGCCTTTGTACTTTAGGGTCCGTTTGAAGAAGACGTAATTAAGCACCAGGGTCCTATTATGCTTGTAGGATTGTGCTGCTCTAACATTTTGTGTGATCACAGGTAGGAAATAATGGTTTGAATCTTGAGAGGGTAGGGCAAATACAGCACCTCTTCACGCACACATCAGATACACCTTCTGTGTCCCAAATCAATACTGATATTAAAAACCTCATGGGAAGCCTCTGAACAAGCAGAGTCATTGCACTGAATATCTACAGGGGAAAGAAACCCACCAGGAATAAAACATCTACCTCAAACGGCTCTTTGAAGTCTATACTGACACCCATTTGGCTTTCCATGTATCAGCAATTAGTGGTGCTATTTACCATCCGCATAAGACAATTTGTTTGGAGGCCCAGTCAGTACTTTTAATACCTGCAACTATCTTTTCAGCCTGAATTTCAGAGGCAAAGGTCACAAGTGGCTCGTGTTTTGCAGTCCCTCCAAGGATGGCACAGAGGCTCTGGCCACGCAGCTGGGACATCCAGTGTGGTTCCATGCCAAAGGAGGGCAGCACGGCACGGCGTCTCACCACACAAACACGGGGCATGGCTCTTTCTGAAATAGCTTGTGCCCAGCAGGTAGAAATAAAGGTGAGACTGTTCTCAGGCATCTCTTATTTCTGTGCCAGCAAAACAAAGCTCCAGTAGTGAAGACTCAGCATCGGGTGGCATTGTCCTAGCTCTGCTCAGAGCAAAGGTGAGTAACATCTATTTTTGCAATGGGATCTGCAAGCCCTTGCTATTTATTTCTCAAAGCTGAGAGATTTTTTTCCACATCAGGGCTGGGGGGCCTCGCCCCATCCAGAATCCTCCAGCAAGCAGAGGGGAGCTTCAGTGGTTCATAGAACACTGTCACACATGGATCATAACATTTCCCAAAGTGAAAGAGCTGCTTATGGGATATCCAAGCACGTGTCACACGGGTCTGGAGACGTGTCTACAGCTCGTAAGCCGAGCAGCCTCGGCAGACCTGTTGTGGACATTTATAATCCATGTCACCAGGCTACGTAAGCTTTGTCCAAGAGCAGGGATGCAGCAAGTCCTGCTTGGCAGAGCAGGCTACCCTCTGCCCTTCTCAGTCTGTTATCCAAAGCCTGAACTGGAATATGATATCATTGCTCTGCCCTACTCGAGACTTATCTTTAGCAGAAGAATAGCATGCTCACATGGGTCACCAATGCCTCGAGACAAACGTGCTGTTTATCACCAGAATTATTTGATTCAGGACTTTGTGCCTCAAGATGGGCACACAATCTACAAGGAAATTTAAAGAAATTCCAGGCAAGTCTCTCTGCTCCCCCCCCACCCCACCACATGCAGCCTGCCAGCACTTATTAATCTTGGGAGTCATTTAAAAGTTCTGCAAGGATTAAATAAAGAAACCACCATGGTTTTAGGTACATTTTAAATGTTTGATATCCTGCAGTAAGTTTCCAGGAGACATTCCCACTGTGCTAATAATCTATTATCACTAAGCAATTCCCACTTTTCATTCACAATTTACGGTGCTATTGAGTCTCTTAACATTTCTTTTTTCCTCCTTAAAACTCACCAAATGTGTAAGCCAAGGTAGAAAGGAAGGTCAAAAGAGACTAAGGAACTTACTAAAAAAAAGGAAACAAAACCCAGGTGTCTCCACATCGGCTCAGCACTCTTATAAACGCAGATTCATTTTACAGTCCTTCAAAGGTCAAAGCCAAAAAGAGGTTGTGAAAAGATAAACACACATAGAACAATTTTCACACCAAACCTAGAGAGAAACAAGCCTTTAAAAAGCCTGAATCAAAGCAGTATCACTTGTTGACCATCACAAATTGAGTAATGAACTGTGACTCCATGGAAGGAAGTAGCACCAGGTCTCCTTTGTCTCCAAATCCCACGCTGAAGCAGGGAGGAACAAGCAACGACCCCAACAAATTTCCAAAGCCCACAACAGACCCTCCTCTGACTGTGACTTCCACTAGTGTGGCACCTCTACCATCTGCCTTGCAGCTTGATTTCAGAAGCAGTAGAGCTTTTTTTGGGATTGCACCTTGCATAAGGCAAAACTACCAGCCATTTTCCTCACCAGCTGGGATCAGATAGGATCCATCTTGCTACATCACTGGAGGAAACAGAGCTGTCACAAATTATGATTTCTATTCTAGGCTGGAAGAAGTTAGTGGCTTTCAGTACTGCAAGTGAGGTGAACTTGGAAATAAAATCCTGTGGAGAAGGTAAAAATCAGGTTTCTGTTTTCTTAACATCATCAAGGTGGTGTCTCAAGAGAAAATAACGTTTTTCTTTCTTGTACACACCTATGGCAAAGGACTGTCTTCCCACTGGGGAGTCAGAATATTTTGTTTAGAGAAGGGATTCCTGCAACCCCATTTTAGAATCCATTTTGCTCCATTAACCTCGTGTTTGTTACTGTGTGGGGGGGTGTCCCTTAATGTTTGTCTGCACACAGACGTTTTCCAGTATAATTGTACATCCAACCTCAAGGATGGACGGTTTCAGTCCTGAAGCATTCCACAGTTGCTTACACAGGATAAAGATGTACTAGAAAGCAACGTTGTGAACACCAGCCCTCACAACTGCCCAGCCTTCAGCTCCTCCAGTGCCATTGCAGGCAGTTACGGTATCAGTCAGATTTCCCCGGCCGGCTCTTCTCCTGCTCTCCAGAGGTGAAAGCATGGGACAGTGTCAGGATTCACTTCCCTGAGAGTTCTGTTTCTCCCCAGACAAGCTCAGAGTGACCGTGGTTTAAGAACCACACTGCATACATCAATCAGTGCCATTTTAGATGCTCCTGGGGCGTTTGATAGCATACAGGTGTTCAAAGAAAACCCCATCCACCTCTTGGGGAGCATCAAAACTATTGTTTGTGATGAGGTGCGTGAAAGCGACTCACGCTGAGGCTCAAGCAGGGATTCTCAAACACCACAGGTCAAACATTGCCACATGAGCCACTAGAAGCGAACAAGGAATCTCAGAGCCTCTGAAACCATCTGAATAATTGCCAACTTCTTGAAGAAGCTGTCTTCTTAAAGAAGTGAGAAGCTTGGCTTCTTTACCAAGGAAAAAAACAACAAACAAAACCCCTCCAAAAACAGAAAACAAAAACCCAAACCCCACCTTCAAATCAGGAATCAATTGCAACTACACTGAGAACTCAAGCAGTATAAATGTCCCTGCTCATCCTGAAGGTCCTGTGAAGCAGCCAGGCACGTGAACAGAGGTGATGAAAGAAAGGCAGAGCACAAGTCTCAGCAATCAATGACCAGCCTGCTGTCAGAGTACAGCAGCTTAGAAGCTCTGGATATTCACAGAATTACAGGATTGTAGGGTTTGGAAGGGAGCTCCAGAGACCATTGAGTCCAACCCCCCTGCCAAAGCAGGGTCCCTAGGACAGGTCACACAGGGAGGCATCCAGATGGGGCTGGAATATCTCCAGAGAAGGAGACTCCACACCCCCTGGGCAGCCTGTCCCAGGGCTCCCTCACCCTCACTGTGTAAAAGTCCAACCTTCGCTGCTCCAAATGAGAGCTGGGAATAGCTTTCACCCCTGGGTGATGTGCCCTACCTGAATCTCCCAAGACTTCCTGAATCATCCCAAATCTCATACAATTTTATTTTAAGATTTTTAGCACTTCAGAACAGGCTAACAGAGCATACATTCTTACCCCCCCACCCTCCCTCCCCGTCCTTCCTCTGTCTCTTCTCATGCTCTCCCTGAGCAGGAAGGGAATATCTCCCATTTGAAGGAGCATCTCCAGCCACACTGAAGCCCACCATCGGCAACAACAGGAGGTCAGTGCACAAATCACTATGGCTGCTTGAGTCAGTGCCTGGTTTTCCAGCTGAAAGCTTCCACAAGCACTAATCTCACTCCTCTTGGCCCAGATGCTCACAACCCCACAGCCAAGCAATGCTGCTGTTGTCACACACCACCTTTGCTCAACCCTTCCCAAAAGCTGCATGAACATGTGAGACCAGGAACCTGCCACCATGGTGAAGTTTTATAACAAGCCCCAAGTTGCAACACGCAGGCCAGCTCCTAAAGAAGTGGCATTCCTGATCATCACACCCTGATCCTCTTCCTGAAGCTATTTCAGCACTGAGGAATGCTAAAGCTGAATGCTTGGGGATGGGGTAGGGTGGAGCTGTGATACTGCTGGTAGAAAGTAAAGGTAGCTCCTGGTCTTTGAGGACATAACTGTTGTATTGTGTGGATAAGCCTGATGAGCCTTTGGTGCAAAGATTTAGCTCTGACTCAGTTTTTCATAGTCAGCTGTCCCCATCCCACCAGGTTCTCCTAGCAGGGACATGCTCCAGGAAGGGACATTTGGTTGGATGTGTAAACAGTAACAGTTGCCAGCAGGAGAGATTAACTGTTAGGGTGAAAAGGTTGTCAGCAAAGCTGTGCTGAAGCTTTTCAGTGAAACCTGAGACTCAGGTACTGACCTCCAAAGCCAGGTGAGCCCAGGAAGAATCACAGCTCACGTCGGTCTGGAGATGCACAGTTTCCTCACAAACAGGGGCCAGGTTTTAAGAGACTGGCTTTGAAACAAAATGCTTAATAGCAAGTGAGATTCACCTTAAAACAGGTGAAGTGTGGGATGGTGAAGTGTAACTGTGGCAGCTGATGAACTGGATCCAACACCAGGGCTAGAGAAGCACAGTGTATCCTCTTCAGAAGGCACTTTATGACCCCCAATTTTCCTCAATTAAGGACCTTTGGGGGCTGCAGTGCACAGAAAGTGATGAATTTTGACAAGAACTTTTTTTGCTTCTGTTGTCTTCAGGATGGAGGGAAGGACACAAGCCAGGTAACAGCTGGTTTCTGTTAAGAAACTTCACTACATTTGAAGTTTCAAGTCCTCTGCGTGTGCTGGCACCTGCTTTTCCCTGCTGCAGCTGATCCAAGACCTCAGCAAAACAAGGGCGCTTGGCCCTCAGTGCCAGCAGCAAGCATGGAGCAAAGGGATCAGCCCAGAAGTATCAGGTTTGGGGACAAGAGGAGCGAAGGATAAATGGGAACACATTCAGCATTGTTCACATGGCTAAAATGTACCCGGAAGTTTCCCATGACTTGCATGCTTGCCTTCCTTTTTATATATATATTTTTAAATAAACCTTGGCAGCAATTCAGACCTAGGATAAAAATAACTGCTTCATGTCATCCCAAGGCAGGAGCAGAGGGCACCTCTGTCCTTTGCCAGCCCCTCTGCCCCTGCTGCTGCTGGCACTGGCAGGCTGCACTAGGCAGGAGCATGGAACATCCTTCCCACAACCATTATTCAGAGGTTCTTAAAACCAGCTACTGGTTCCTAACATCAGTGCTGATAGCCCACACTACACACACACACGTGCACAAGGAGAAGGTCCATGTTAGAGAGTCTCATTAGGCTGTAGGAGCCTTCAGTTCACCCCCCAGTCACAAAACTTGTAGTAAAGATCAGCTTCCACAAAGCTGCTGTTACAGGAGAATCTGGCTTTTCATATTGGTAGATTTCTTTCCCCAACTATGAGGGCTTGAGTGTTTGGGAACAAGAACTCAATGTTCAGAAGCCAGTAAGCAAATAAAAACCATGAGGTTTCTTTGTACTTAAAAAAAAAAAAAGGAAAAAAAAAGAAAAAAAATGTTAGTTGTGACTGTGGCCTGACTCATGATTTTCAGATCCTTGGAGGCAGAAAATTTAGTAATTCTGTAGTCTCTTGTGGATTGAGACTTTCACGAGGTTCTTTGCACATAGCTAACAGAAGTTTTCACACAAGTCTTTCAGCCCCTTCGCCCTACTACGTGGAAATCTGTTTTGTTGAATGCAGTCCAGGAAAAGCTGGTCTGTGCCTTCCAGAGGAGTTATTAATGAATAATACATTTAGCTGTTTCCAGCAAATTCGGATCTTTCATGAAAAGCAAAGGCATGTTCCCAGTTCAAGCTCCGCTGAGCATCAAGTCAGATCCCAGTGATACAAATCCACACTGGGGAGCAGAATACAGACCTTCAGCCTGGCTTAGCCTGAAGCACACAGAAAGCCAAAGGCTTTGCTCTAAACGTGCTACTTCACTTTTAGAAAGAGTGATTTATATGTATTGGCTTACGCTGCTGGATACTCTCTTTTGGTACACTGGCAGCACAGTGTACCCTGAGCTCTGTACACAGCACTGCTGCACCACTCCAAACACCCAAGGTCACCCAGTACGTAAGCAATTGAGCCTGGAGGAGTTTCAGACCTACATCCACACTGGGCTGGGAGTAGCTGAGCCTATGGAACTTCCAAAACACGGTCGGGGCTCCTCACTATAAGAAGGACATTGAGGTCCCGGAGCGTGTCCAGAGAAGGGCAACCAGGCTGGGGAAGGGGCTGAAGGGAAAACCTTCCAAGGAGCAGCTGAGGGAGCTGGGGGTGTTCAGCCTGGAGAAGAGGAGGCTGAGGGGTGACCTTATCACTGCCTACACTGACCTGACAGGAGGGTGCAGAGAGGTGGGTGATGGTCTCTTCAGCCAACAGGAGATGGGACAAGAGGAAACAGAACAGAGCTGCACCAGGGCAGGGTCAGATTAGATACTGAAAGAGTTGTCAGGGCGTGGAACAGGCTGCCCAGGGAGGGGGCTGAGTGTGTTTTTTTAAACACATCCCTGCACGCGTTTAAAAAAAAGGTAGATCAGGTAGTTAGGGATACAGTTTAGCACAGGACAGAACGGTTGGACTTGATGATCTTAAAGGTCTTTCCCAACCTTGTGATTCTGTGATCCTTAACCACACACACCAGGACAGCGATGAGCCTCACAGCGAGGTCCCGAAGCCATGGGCTCACCTGCGCCGCACGGTGCCAGCAGCACCTCACAGCAGGCTGGGTTTAGGGGGTCTCTTCCTCCGGAGAGGAAGCAAAGAGCAGGGTTGATAGGTTTGCAGTAGATCCCCCCGCTCCTCACCTACGCCTCATTATTACAATTCCTGCTGCGGGCTGCCTCCATTTCCCCCAGCCCAGCGCTCTCCAGAGCGCAGCGTGCTGTGCCTGCAAGCTGGTAAGGCTGCTGGCTGATCTATGGCGGCTGGCTTTAATTAAAGCTGCCTCCTCTGCAGCACTTCTAGCCTTGTGCAGACGGGAACACAAATGATTTCATCTCCTCTGAACCACGAGATGCCAAGCTCACAATTAGGAGCTGCCATTAATAAAGAAGCTTCTCCCACCACTCCCGCTGGCTCAAGAGGAGTTGGAAGAACTGAGACATACAGCAATGGCAAAATAACCCTCCACCACACTGACTAAACAGAAAGCTGATTAAGCCCATTACCTGCAGACTTTCCTATCCTGAGAGCTCCTGGAAGGCAGCGGTAGAAGATAATGAGAAGTCAGCCCAGGGAAGCCACTGGCTTGCAGCCACCTTCAGGGCAGCAGACAGCTTTTGAAGCATGGAGCCAGGTCCCAGGGAAAAAAACATGGTGCTTTTCATGGGAGTCCATCCTTGGTTCCTGGGGACACGGTCTGTGCAGGGGTGTGAGGCTAGGGGCTCAATAACACCTCCACAGGTGGGAATGAGTATGTTAATAGGCCTTGATTGCCCTGATGACTCTCCCCTGAGCTGTGCCCTGGGTGGTGCTTCTGACTTGCTGTATCTGCTTTCTGTGCTGACCTCAGCCTGGACCTGCTGCTCTGCATGATCCCAGGGTTGTTGGAAACCTCTTGGTGTGGTCAGCCAGCCCTATCACCCTGCTTGAGTCAGCGTAGGTACCCTTAACTCCTGGCTTATGTCCTCTCCTGGAGCAACCTCCTGTGAGAAGAGTGGCCCAACACAGTTGTGCTTGTTGGAGAGAAGCCTGGAAAGCAAGAGAAAAAGTAGAAAGCAAGAGAAAAAGCAGTAAAGCACAAGATGGAGGGTCTTGTAGAGATGTAAATTTGTGTCCTGTTCAGCATGGAGGTGGCTTTGTCATGGTAAGGAAGGTGCAGACAGACTTCTGCACAGTGGGAGGTTGCCAGGGTTGGACAACCTTTTGTACAGGAAAGCTGTGGTTCTGGTGTTAATGTAAAGTACTGAAGCCTGGCTCCAGGCTGCTGCCTCAGCCATTGAGAGGAGATAAAAGTTTGCAGAAGTTTGCTCAGTTGTTGTTAAAATTGTCTTTGATCCACCACAGTTGGAGTCCATGGACCCCACAAATGGTGCCCAACGTGGGGCACTGACATGAGTCGCTGCTGATCCGGTGCCGTAGTTCAGCGGAGCTCAGGGAAGAACGCAGAAAGGAAGCATTTCCGGCGCTCAGTTCCCTTTGGCAGGTGGAAGGCAAGCAGCTGAGAACTACGGGCATGAGTCTGATCAACAAGATTGTGAAGGAACATGGGAAGAAGATGGATAGTGAAGAGTCACAACAAATTTTTCTTTGGCTTTTAAAAGTGATCATTCCACAAACAGTCATAATATTTATCATCCAGAAATCTGGGATAAAGCTGGGCTCAGACTTTGGGGCTGCACCACTAAAATGGCGGCTGGTTTGTTGTCCTCCTGGAGGGTCATTTTCAAGCCCCTAAAAGGCGCATGTTGGTTCTTGGGTGGGTGAGGGGCAGAAGAGATCAACACCATCAGCCCCCCACCAGAGATGCCCTCTTCCACAGACTGTACTGGAGGACCTCCTAATAATTCTGATGCTGATCTGGATGAGCCATTTGATCTGGGGTGGACAGACCTTGAAAAGGAGCCTGACTTGTATCCCTCAGACTTGCATGATAAATGGAGCTGTAAGAAAGGAAGCAAAGCTGGCAGGGGATGTGGACATTTTGGGTGCCCTCTCGGTAATACATGCTTCTCAATGAGAACTGCAATGGGAGGGTCTTTCTTACAACCTTATTAAACACCTCAGGCGCACAGTAACTGATAAGGGACTCTGCACTCCATATACCACCCAACTGATACAGTCCCTGTGTGATAATTCTGTTTTTACCCCACATGATTTTAAAACCATGTTTCAGCTTCTTATGACTGATCTGCAATACGCTATGTGGGAATCAAAAAAGAGACCACTTACTAGGTCTCAGGCTGCAGAGAATCAGGTGCTGGGTCAACGTCACCATCTGTGAGCTGTTGAAGTGAATTTGTGGATGGGAGGAGGTGATTGTAGCACAGCTGCAGCTCCAGACAGAATCCCTCTCCAAGGCTTGCAGCAGGTTAAGCAACTTGTGCCCCGTGCCCTTAGGAGCTGGAGGACAAAGACAATGACTTACTCCTCCCAGCCTCCCTACACTCCAGTGCTTGTAAAATTTAGATTGGGGGCACCACAGCTACAGTCAGCTCAAGACTACTTGTTGAAGGTCATGGTGGGAGATGTCAGTTTGCAGAAGTTATGGCAGACTTAATGGTGCTCTGCAGGAGACACCTTAGTCATGCAAACACACGAATAAAAATAAACTTTAAGCCTTTAAGTGTTGGAGCTGATGAGAAAGCTTTATGGTCACTTCAAGATAGCAGACAGTTTCGTCTCTCTAATGTGTGGGATGCCTAATCTTATTTCTTGTATGACTCCAATGTTGTCATAGAAGCAAGTAACATATTTTTTTCTGATACAGATTTACTTTGGTACATCCCAAGCTGGTACATTTTGTGCTTAGTTTCTGTCTCCAGAGTACAAGAACAGCGATCTCAACTCTATCTGAACTTTTAGGATATGGTAGCCTGCTGTGTATTTTAGGACCGGTGCTATCCATCTAGAATCAACAGATTCAGACTTCCAGGAGCGAGTTGTTGTACCAGACAATGGTGCTGCTCAATAGTTTTTGACTGCTAATGAAAAAGTGAAACAATTAATTTATTTGTAAAGACCAAATATTTTTAGAAACCATTTGTACAGTAAGCCTTTAATGTAGGTGGGGAAGAGACTTTTGAAGACTACATTTGACCTGGAATTGCACTGGAACAAAACAACCAAATGAACTTGGGGTGGTTTTTTTAAATGTAAATGTTCAAATCCTAGATAAAACTGGGCACAACCCCAAAATCCTCTCCCCTCATGGACATCAAAGTGATGCTCTGACACCATTTCATTCCCAAACATTCTAACCTGTTTCCTTGTACTCATGGCACTTGGTGATCCCCCAGAAACAGAATTCAAAGCCAGGCACCTGTTGAGGTACTTGAGCTTGAGTTGTGCTTTAGCCAGCATCCATCTAGGGTCTACGACATCAGAGCACGTTTACCTACAGAGGGAACTTCAGTCTGCAACCACTTGGCTCAGTCCTTGATTTCACCTCCAAGGAGGTTTGAATTTCTCACCAAAGAGCCTTTCTGGAAGGTCTGCATCATATTGACTGTCATATGCCCTGTTTCACCACAAACTTCCATTCGTTCAGGTTTTCATTGTGTTTAGCAATGATGGTTTGATGTAGAGCCTGTTTCAAAGATAAGCATTCTAAGAAGCTGGATCTGCAAAACTGCTAATAATGACTGCCAATCAGCTTTGGGAAGGTGTACCTCATTACACCCAGCCCAAAGAGAGGGTCCCAGTGCTCTAGCTTGGGAACCAAACAAGTGTCAGGAGGATGGAGCCAGGCTCTTCTCAGTGATGTCCAATGACAGGACAAGGGGCAATGGGTGTCAGCTGGAGCAGAGGAAGTTCCATGGAAACAAAAGGGAAAACTTTTTCCCTCTGAGGGTGATGGAGCCCTGGGACAGGCTGCCCAGAGAGGTTGGGGAGTCTCCTCTGGAGAAATTCAAACCCTCCTGGACATGTTCTGGTGTGACCTGATCTAAGTGATCCTGCTCTGGAGGGGGAGTTGGACTAGATATTCTTTTAAGGTCCCTTCCAACCCCGACCAGTCTGTGATGTTTCTGTGAAATTCTCCAGCCAAAGCTCAATCTTGTGACAACTCAAACGAGCATTTCTGGTAATGGTCTAGCAGAGATTGTGTACCATGCTCTCTGTGTATCATAACTGAGGGAACAATTTCCATGACATATGGGACTTCAATCTATGTTTATAACAAGACATGTCACTTATGAGCACAGAACTGCCTCTCCAGAAGAACCAACCACCCAAGAGATAAGTACTACTCAAAGCTATCTCCGAACCAAATGTTTTTCCTCCTAGAGAAATGAAAGCCCAGATTAAATAGGACTGCTACTCTGAACACGTAGATCCATGCAAAATTCATAAACTCATGTTCCTGGGTCTTTTTCTTCTCTCTCACCCAGGTGCCCTGTGTGAAAGCACGAAAGCAAAGTAAGCAGTCCCAAGCTGGTCCAACCTCCCTCACCACAAACATCCCTTCATTTTGCACAGCCACATCTTAGAAGGTGATGGATGGAGACCCTGTCTCTTGCCAGAGATAGCAGGACACTGTATTCAAGCACACTCAAAAAGACTCTCGCTCCCCTCCCATGTTGTTGCCCACGCTCCGTGGTGTCTCTGCAGGCATTTCCCAAGCTGTGCAGTCCCTCCGTGGGCTCAGCCTGGGAAGAGCCAGCAGCCCCTATTGCTTTCATCCACTCTCTGGCAGGAGTCTCTGCAGAGCTCTGGTTTCGGCCGTTTCCCCTCGCACACCCCTGTGCCTCCTCCAGGCGGTGCTGACAGCTCCGGGCGATGCCGAGAGTGCCCGCTCCCCCAAATTGCCTTTTTCTGGCTGAAGAGGGAAACAGGAGGCATTGGCCCTTGGAGAGAGCCAGGGACCTCCTGTCTCTGGCCGTAGCCTGGGATCGCCACTGTCTGCAGCAATTCAGCATGAATCCAAACTCAGGTGAAGCTGCTCTCATTTCTTTCCAGGGGAAACAGGAGCAGATTTCAGCTCACCAGTACCCTTATTTCAGCTCATCTGGCAAAGAGGCTTTTGTGCTTCCCTCTGAGGTAAAAGATGGCAATCAGGGCTCCCATGGAGTCACAGATGAAGCTTGGGGATATCACTGTGCTCTGGCAGCAGCAGCTTTGAGGTGCTGCTTGAGGCGGCGCAGCCTGACGATGCTGCAGCCCCTCGGTAGCAAAGCTGCCTTTCCGCTTGTACAAGCCAGGAGCAGTTTGTACCAAAAGCAGAAGCTGTGCGCTTCAGTGCAACCAAGGGACAGTTACAGTTCCTCTTATAAGCAAACTGAGCTTCAGTTCTCCACATAAAAGCCCCTCGGGTCCAACCTTCACATTCATCTTCAGTGAGGATGCATCACCAGTCTCCATCCGACCTAAAAGAAAAGATGGAAAGGGGTAAAGGTGGAGCCAGGCTTTTCTCAGGGGTGCCTGGTGCCAGGACAAGAGGCAGCAGGCACAGCCTGAAATATATAAAATTCCACCTAAATGCAAGAAAAACTTGTGTTCTGTGGAGGAACAAGGGAAGAGGTCATCAGGAGAGGTTGTAGAGTCTCCAAACTTGGAGAAATCCAAGTGCTGTCTGGGTGCAGTCCTGGGCAACCCGCTCCTGCTGGTCCTGCTTCAAACAGGAGGGTTGGATGAGACATGTTCAGAGCCACTTGGAGACACCTCCAACCTCAACTGTTCTGTCATGGTGTGATCTTTACTCATTTCATCCAAAACCATTGTAACTTTCATGAAAGGAGTTGCCAACACCCTTCTGTAGCATGTGGACATGCTTTCACAGCCTTTTTGACTGAGGCTTGGGAAGAAGCTTGTCTCTCCAAGGAGACACCATAACCAAGTTCCTTTCCCTGACCCTTAAGCAAAGTCTCTCCTAACCAGCAGTCTAGCTTATAGTTGAATTTTCATAATTGTTTTCATAAAGTAGTGTCCTAATGATATTTATTTTCACTCTTTGTGTGTGGCTGAAGGCAGAAATCAGAGAGGATGAAAGCTAAACATGGGAGAACCTTGAAGCAGCTTCAGAGTCACTGAGTTACCTCGGGGTTGCTGTCACATCCATTACTGCTCATTACAATAACCTCCTGCAGCCTAACGAACACGTGTCCTATCAGTCCTGCAGTCACCACAGGGGAAAATGAAAAAGCTTCGGACAGTTCTAGGAAGGGTCTCAATTTTGAGCCAATTTTATATCACAGCCTATTTTTGGCCAGCACTGCTCATTTGGGTCCTCCCCAGAGCTGCTGTTACAGGAAACATCATTTCATTCCTCATAGATGACCATCTCTTCTCCTTGCCTGTGGCTCACATCCTGGGTGATAACAGTGGGGGCTTGATTCTTACCCAGTGGGAGTTATACCAGAGTCAGGGTGAAATCCCAACAAAGAATCACAGAATTACAGAACTGTAGGGGTTGGAAGGGAGCTCCAGAGATCATCGTGTCCAACCCCCCTACCAAAACAGGGTCCCTAGGACAGGTTGCACAGGGAGGAGTCCAGACGGGGCTGGAATATCTCTGGAGAAGGAGACTTCACACTCCCCTGGGCAGCCTGTTCCAGGGCTCCCTCACTCTCACTGGGAAGAAGTTCTTCTGCATATTGGTGCAGAACTTTCTGTGCTCCAACTCAAGTCCATCACCCCTTGTCCTGTCCCCACAGCCCACTGAGAAGAGGCTGGCCATTTCCCCCTGTGTCCCACCTTAAGATATTGATAAATACTGATCAGATCCCCTCTCAGGCTTCTTTTCTCCAGGCTGAACAGCCCCAGCTCACTCAGCCTTTCCTTGCAAGGGAGAAGCTCCAGGCCCTTCATCACCTCCGTAGCCTCTGCTGGACTCTCTCCAGGAGATCTCTGGCTTTTTTATACCAGGGAGCCCAGAACTGGACACAACACTCCAGGTGGGGCCTGACCAGGGCAGAGCAGAGGGGGAGGATCCCCTCCTTTGACCTGCTGGCCACAGTCCTCTTGATGCACCCCAGGATCCCATTGTCCCTCTTAGCCACCCAGGCACACTGCTGGCTCATCCAGCCTGTCATCCACCAGGACCCACAGGTCATTCTCCACAGAGCTCCTCTCCAGCAGGTCATCCCCCAGCCTGTACCGATACATGCAGTTACTCCAACACGAGCTCCAGTGAGTGAATCGGGGGATGAAATTACCTAGATGTCTGTTCAAAGAAAAATATGGATTCAAAGGACCTTATTCAAAGCTACTGCCAGTCACATTTCAACACTGAATGCTATTTCCTACTGGTTAAAAAAAAAGAAATTTTTTTTTTTTTTTTTTTTTTTTTAGAAAATAGATTTTAGCAAAGTAAATTGTTTTGCAAAGCTCACTGACCTTGTGCTAATGAACTGTGCTGGAAGGCACACAACATGACCTCGCGCTGAGCAAAACACTGAGCAGCCTATAAATAAAAAAGAGCTACTGCTAATTTTCACATTTTCAGCTTTAAACGTAAAGATTTCCACGGGAGTAGGAGGTCACCTCACCGGCTATATTTATCTCTTTAAAATTAACAGAAAGGGAAAAAAGAGGCCCTTTTTGCCCTCGAACTGGAACATAAGGTCAGGATGACAAGTGGTGCTGGCAGGGCCAGGGGAGTCTGGCCGTGTCCGAGGCTACTCACGCCATCGAAATGCTGGCACCGCCCTGGGCTCTGACGCACTGTGTCCAGCAGGCTGGAAAATGATATTCCTCTGGTGTCCTGAGTCATTACCCTGCTGTAGACACAGCATCCGTGAGACTTTTTCTCTTTTTTTTAAAAAAATAAAGAAATTCAAATTAGTGTGCTCAGTGTTTCCTGTCAGCTCCTGGCATGAGAATGCTAAAAGCATCGGGAGAAAAATACTCACCATTTGTTTCCAGAAGCCCTGGGGAGCAGAGCGGCCCGGGAAGCTCTCCTAGAAAATGGCACTGGTCACATGTCCAGGTATTCCCCTCGTACAAGGAGCTGCTATGGGTACGGGGCCAAGCCATTGCTGCTGCTGTCTTCCTGCCACGTGTCCTCACCTCTCTTAGCAGGCACAAGTGCTATGAGTGACCATCAATAATTGTGATGGGAGCCATCTCCGAGCTGAAGGGAAACAAGGCCCTCATGCTGTTTCAACACTGCTGCTCTCCTCTGTACTCCTTTTGGCCTTGGGCCAATTGAGGTGGGCTGAGGCTGAGCCACCTCTGCAGGGAGACCAGCACGGAGCCTCCTGGAATAAAGGGATGTTGAGCTGCACTGGCTGTGGGCAGGGGGACAATCTGTGTCATCACCCCTGAGATCAGCCGATGAGCAGCAGGGACCCTGAATGCAACCCCTCCAGCCCTTGCTAGCAAGCAGCACAGAGGGGTTTTCAGAAGCACCCCTGTTTTTTCTGTCCCCCTGCTCCTGGGAGGCCACAGGCATCCTGCTTCTGCCTGTGTCCGTGCTTGAGCCGGCTGGAAAACCCTGCAGTGAGCCCGTGGTCAGGTCTTCCCACCTAGCTGAGCTCAGCAGCATTGCTGCGAGGGGAATGCGAGAAAACTGAGGATACTCCATCTACCTTCTCCTCCAGCTGAGCCCAGCAAGCAACTCTGCTGACCAGCACCTCCTGGAGCCCAGCCACTGGCCACCATCCCTAGGAACAGGTGGGATTCGTTTCCAGTTTTCACCCGGTAAAAGGGATCGTAATATCAAACACACAAGGAACACCCACCACACCCTTTGATCATCTCCAGACTAACTCCCATGGCACGATTTTAATTGCTGAAGTTACAGGCATGCAGACACACAGCTCAGATCTGTCCCAAAGCCGACAAACCTTGAGGACACTTCTTTTTTTTCCCTCTTTTTTTTTCTTTTTCTTTTATTTTCCTATTTTTTTCTCACGAAGACGCACTTGCTGTGCCGGGCAGACGTCGGACATAACTGCAGTGCCTCAGGCACCCCAGAGCAAGTGGAAAAACCCAAAAAGTACGTACCCACGTCACGCCAAGCTTCATCAGTCTGGAAATAGCAATGATGAGCCTGAAGCTCCCCGGGGGATCAGGGGAAAGAAATACTCCTTCCCCTGAGCATCACCAGGCTAAAACACAGCAGTGAAAGTCCCACCACGGGGCTTCGGCCACAGAGTTTGAGGCTCCTTTCTGGTGTTTGGAAGGAATTTGTTCTGCCAGCAGAAACTTTTGTGGCTGAAGGAGCTGGAGAGGGAAAAGTTAAACTTCTGCCTTTCTCTATCGAGGGTAAACTTAGAAACATGGCTTAGATGGGTAATTTAGAAAGCCAAGATAAAAATCAAGCCAGCTGCTTCCCTCAGCACTTTTTTATGGTTGTTGCTTCCCAGGACAGCCACAGGGGCTCAGCCCTGTGTTTTGAGCACAGACTTTTCAGACTAAGCTGTGAAACCCACCGAGTATAATTTCTGACCTTTTGTAGTTGTGCGTGGCTGGGTTCAGGTGGAGGAGGTGGGGCTGCAGGGGTGGCTGCTGCAAGGAGCAGCCAGAAGCTCTCTGCAGACCCCACACAGCAAACACCCATGCTGTGAGCATGTTCCTCCTCACCTGCATCTCTTCATTGATTTGCTGCCAGGAAGCAGCTATGAGGACCAATGCCTGTTCATCTCCTCCAAGTGACAACCACCATGACCAGCTATTCTGCAAGCACATGTGGCAGATTTCTGGGCAGCACAATGAAAGACTTCATCCTCACTGATTGTCCAGGTAGGTTCTGAGGAGCACAGGGTGGGATTTCAGGGTACTATGGGGAGCTCAACTTCCTTTAAAAAGCCTGAACACTTACAAATGTCGGTGTGAAGCTGATGGTGTCAGCTTTGTAGACTCAAGCACTCCAGAAGTGACAGCATTAAGGTTTCATGGCCAGCTTGAATCAGTTCTCTCAGCCGTTGGTCACTGGCTCACACACATTTCTCCCCTGAGCCCACAGACCTCAGGAATGTGTGGTCAGTGTGCGGTTTGACATGACACTGGCTGCAGCTGCAGAAGTGGATAATGGTCCCAAATCTTGCTACCACCAGCTAGTCAGTGACTTCCTCTGTGCCATGTTATCTTGTCCCTGCGTGCTGCTAGGACAGCAGCTCTCCATGGGGCCAGGCTGTCAGGTCAATCATGGATATTATCTGGTTTAGAAATTAATGACTTTGCCCCCACATGCAGCATTTTGTGTGGAGCATGGGATGGATGTGCCTGGGGGTAAAAAGGTCTGTGTGAGGATGGAAACTCTGCCCTGTGGGACCCTGTCTTCTTTCTGGAGTCCAGAGGAAGACAAGGGGTGACCTTACAGTCCAGATGGTGGAAAGACCATGGCTGCCACCACTGTCACTGTTACTTGGGTTTTGTACAACACATTTCTCAGAGTTGGCTGCTGGCTGTTGGTTCCCCAGATTTCTGCTGGCTGCCTTGAGATCCTTCTTCTCTGCTTCACAGAAATGCTCATCACTCATAGCTGCAACTTGGGTCCCTTGAGAGCTCTGCAACTGCAAGGGCTGTAGGGTCTCTGGAGAGCCAGACCCTAGGCAGATGGATGCTCCAACCCCAGAAAGCCATGCCTGTACCTTTAGGGACTTTAGTTCCCCAGCCACAGAATGGTCACAGTGCCAGTCCCCAGCTTGGCAGGGGGTGGTGAGGATACACGCTGGCGCAGGGACCGAGCCATGCCACTCCTCGGCACGTGAAGGAATGAATGGCTCCGTCTCCCATCAACCTTTCAGTCCTGCGCTGGAAACAGAGAAACGGGATCAGTCAGCAACTAATGAGGAAGAAGCAGGCTATTGTGTTGACTTGGCATTAAGTGCTCCTCTAAAGATTAAAGCAAGGGTTCTGTCCAAAAGCTGGAGGAACTTGCAAGGGAACTGAAGCTGAAATAAGGCTGTGATACGCCCTGTCTAACTTTTGAGAGGGTGACTGTTTTGGAGCTACTAATGAAAATAGCTCCAACAGCCTCTGGATCACTTTTGGTGATTCCTCTTCATTTAGGGACCAGTTAGTACCAGATTGATGTAATGAGCAGCCAGTGTGTGTCATTCCCAGACACTTCATCCCCACGGAGATCTCCTGCCACTGCTGCCAGTACTTTGTTTGCTGTGAGATCAATGGCCTGGCAGTTCACCTTTAGGCTCCATGGGAAAGTAATTGCAGAAGGAAGCACGGAGAGGTCTGCTTTTGTCAGGCAGGCTCTGGCAGCTCGTCAAACTGGCAGCTTCTGACTGCAGGCGAGGAGTCTTTTTGCCTGGTTTCCTGTGGAAATGAGGCTGTTGGGATCAGACTGTGATGGGCTTTAACCCAAGCTAGCTAGCAAGCTGCAGTAAAGATCTTAAAAAAGTGGAGTCCTCTAAATTTCAGAAAAATAGAGAAGCAGGTGAAGTGATATTACTGATGCTGCAGCAGAGGGAGAGGCAGGGAGATTGCCTCCTAGGTATTGTCTTCAGCAGATGCTGCTGGCCATGGACGTACTCACCAACCAATCCATGGAGATGAAGCTCCAGGGTGCTGCCTTCATGACACTAAGAGAAAAGAAGAGACACGCAATTGCTGCAGGGCCACAGGCGACATGAGAGAGCAACTGGGGAAAGGAAAGGTCCAGAGGATGAGGAGAGGAGAGCTGAGGGTGTTTTGCAGAGAGCTTAGAATCTGGAGGCCCTGTGATTGTGTGTCAGAAGAGGTTTGCTGGTCTATGGGCTACGGTAGGGGACAAGGTGTGGTAATCGTAGAATCACAGAATGGTTTCGGTTGGAAAAGACCTTCAAGGTCATCGAGTCCAACCATCTATCCAGCCCTGCTAGGTCCAAAACTAGTCCATGTCACCAAGCACAACATCTACTCTTCTTTTAAACCCCTCCAGGGATGGTGACTCAACCACCTCCCTGGGCAGCCTGTTCCCATATCTGACAGCCCTTTCAGTAAAGACATTTTTCCTAATATCCAACCTAAACTTCCCCTGACACAACTTCAGACCATGCTGTAAGACAGCACACAGGAAAACATGACTTCACCAAAGCTTTAGAGACAGTACTGTCCTTCACATACCCCAGTCACAACCTCAGTTGCAACTAATGGTCCAGGTACGTTGGGCTCAGCAGGGCCATTTATGACCTTGCCATGATCACGGTGTGGGGAAGGGCTGTATCCTGGCCATGGCTGTCAGAGCAGTTTCAGTGCTGAAGGCCACCTTATGCTGCAGATATGATCTACCAGAATTTATGGTGGTTTTCTGCCTGAAGACAAGAGACTTTCATGCTTTCCCTCCTTGTCCCAGGACACTCAGAAGTAACAGCTGGCAGCTGTAAGACCTCAAATTGGATCTTCTCCTACCCTGAACTTTCTTAACACCACTAAAGCTAGTGGGCTGGAGCAGGTAGGACTGATGTGGCAGACACAATCTTTGTCATGGTGAAGCAGCACATTAATTTGAGTAAATTTAAAGCTAGCAGCTAGAAAACAGCCTTTTTGCTTTTAGCTGAGCATGTTTAGCACTGTAAGTGACAGAGAGGACAGGGAGTGGAAGAGCCCATGCTTGTTAATCAGAGTAGGGCACTGCTTAAGTAATGGGCTCTCAGGCAGAAAAATAGTGTTTGGCTTAGCTCCTGCAGTATTTTTCGTGCCATGGATTACTGGTTTTTGTAGAGAAAAGGAACAGAAAGCTGGGTGAGTTGTTCGTGGGTCTTCCTGCCTCAACATAAATACATCTCACATTCAGCTGCGCTCGGCAAACCAAGGGAAGAGACTGCTCTTGGCAAGACAAGCTGTATTTAGCCTGTAGCTAGAAGAGTGTATATTTTGTTCCTGAAAGCAGCCCTGAGTATGACATCACACTGGAAGGTGTTCTGCTGGTGTCAGCTGAAGTATGGGAGGTAGGTGCTTATCTTGCAAGGAGTCTGTGGATCCAGGTATATATTGTATTAAAGCGCCTGCCACTCTCTGCACTTTGGCCCATGTGAAGGGCTGAGCGATGTATTTTCACAGCTCCTTGGGGTCAAATAATCTCTGTGGAGGATGATGTAATGAGAAGGATTGACCCATCCTGCTCCTCCTGCTGTTTGATGACAAAAATTTAACCAGCACCTCCTCAGAAGACAAACTAAGGCTCAGGCCAATTTCACATAATCAAAATTTCCATTACGTTTATATTGCAGCCTCATTTCACGTGGAAGGATTTGCACTGGAACATGTGTACCCTGTCTCATAATGTAATGGCATCCCCTCCAGCCACTGGTGCAACCAAGCCATCAGCCACCCTCCTTCACTTCAGGAGCTTGTGGAGGTGAACAGAGACATTTCTCTGAGCAGAACAGGTCAAACACCAGTACCTGAGTTTGTAGCAGCTCCTCAGGATACCAACCAGAAAACTCACTCTGAAGACCTGTTCATCTCAAAGGCTGGGAGGACTGAGAAGCATGCAGGTAGAGTTAGTCTGTCTTCACTAGCATATGAAGCCATGGTTTGAGGGCTCCCACTTTGTAGGCATCAAAGAAGAGGGATGGGGAGAAACGAGTTGTAATTCCAGCAAATCTGGGAATATCTCCAGCCAACTACGGCTAGAAGCATCTTGTATTCAAAGCTCTTGACACCTCTGAGGTATCCCTCCTCCTCCTAGCAGCAAAACAAAATGTTCTTACTGGCACTGGGGGCTTGGATGAGATGCAGTCCTGCACCCAAGCACCTTCCAGCCTCTCAGGACACTTGCCTCTCAATCTCAGGTTTAAAGCTCAGGCCCATCTCTAGTTAAAATGATAAACCCTAAACAGCTTGGCCCAGGCTCTCTCTTTCCTTTGCCTCAAACAGCGAGCTGCTTTTTCTGCAGCTTTAATTGGTGCCATCAGACTGTGATGGCAGCTTTCCATTTCAAATAGTTCATTTCACTTTATGAGATTGATGCCTTTAGTAATTTGTTCTCTGCAGTATCTGCAGATAGCAATGATTGGAATATTTAAAATATTAGACTGCAGCTTTTCTCTAATGGCAAAAAAAAAAAAGTATAATCTGGAATGTCAGAAGGTAATGATGAGGTGGTTGGGTGTTAGATCCTTCTCCTGACAGGCAGAGTCCATATTCCTGGGTAGGATTTTGTTTATATTAGGCAGAGAAATTGAAGTTTTATGTTAAAATTGGAAGGACTTGTGGTCCTGAACACCGGAAAACTTCTTCTAACTCCATCTACCCCAGAGAAAAGACATTGCTTCTCCCCTCTGGCCTTGCACTGCCTGGACAAGTCGGCAATTACAAGAATCTACACAGACCATGCCCTCTTCAGTGTTTCTGGCAGCAGAGTGCAGTCTGAAAGTGCTGAATGCTTGAGTGAATGTTTTAATTTTCTATCATTACATTGCAAACCCGTTTAGTCTCACCTATTTTTTGTTTATGGCTTAATAAGGCCGAGGTTTATGTCATCTGAGTAATTACCAGTACGTGGGACTTTCACACTGTGAAGCATAGGGGTTCTGGGCGGACGTTTTCATTTCTGTCAGCTGTCATACCCCGTGAAGATAATTAAACTCTCTTCAATTTTCACTTAAAATGGTATACAAACACCGGACATTAAAACCAGAGAGACTTCCAAAAGAGAACACGTGGGTAGCTTCAAACTTCCCTTTGGCGCCCAGCCATCAGCGAGGTTCAGCAGAAGTTCACCGTTCCCCATTGTGTAAAGCTATTTGTTTAACGTTTCTTTTGTCTGAAGTGGCCTTGTCATATGAGATCTCTACACAATTTTCATTTGGCCCTTCACTCACATCCGAGCTGTCACTCCTGTAGAAGCAGTTTGACTTCAGGCTTAACAGCAGTGTAAGCCTAAGTAGATAAAGTTTTTAAAAATTCCCTGTAACTTTTCTGCTTGATCATAAAGGCATCCTTCAAAAACAGACTGGGCAGCCTCGGAACCTCCTGGTGTAAAAACCCAAAGACACTTCCAAGGACCAAGGTTCAATTAACTTGGCTCACTTCACCTTTGTAGACAGGCTAGCCCAGGTTTCGCAGCCAAATTCCAATCTCTATAATTATATTTTGACTAGATTAAAAAAAAAAAAAAAAAAAGCTTCACATTGTTTTGAGTGAGGAGAATATCCTTCTTCACATCCTGTCCTGCACGGCTGAGTGGGGTTAAATGCTCATCCCTCCCCCCTCCTCCAGCGCAAAGCCATCGTGCTGTGGGTAGATGTCATGCACGATGCCCTACAGGGTTCCTCTGACGTGGTGCGTTCACGTGTTTGCTCGATGTGATATAATGCCCCCCCACCCCCACCCCCCCCGCAAGAAATGAATGTCATCTCCTGGCAGGTCTGCATTTCAGAATTTAACTGGGGGCTGACATCAGAGTCATAGTTACCACTCTGGTTACTGCCCCTCGGGCTGAGGTCATACATGCAGCTGCTCCGACTGAGGCTTCCAGAGAGGGCATGTATCTGCCTATCTGCTTACCTAGCTGGAATCAAACCAGAACAGCAGTTTTTTCTCTTATTTTAATGCTATATTAAAGATAATATGGAGATAATATGCTGACACCTTTTAAACTGTTATATCAACACATCATGTTGCTAAACATTGCACAGACCCACCCCACTATCTGACATGCAAATGAAAAAAACCCACGTTGCAGCTGGCATGCAGTCACGTAGGTTGGAAGGGACCTCTGGAGGTCCTCCACTCCAACCTTCCCATCAAGGCAGGTCCAGTTACAGCAGGCTGCTTGGGACCACCTCCAGTCAAGTTTTAGATGTCTCCAAAGACAAAGGCTTTACAGCTTCTCTGGGCAACCTACACCGGTATTTCTCCATCCGCAAGGTAGAAAATTCTTTTCCTCTGTAAAGTGGTAATTTTTATCTGAAAGACATATACAATCCAAAGGGAAACCACCCCAACCAATCAGCCCTAGCTGGATCTAGATGCTGTAATGATTTCTGGCACAGTTTGCTCAGCTTTCAAACGTTCTCCCTCCACCTTAGTTGTTTTCCTCTGCAACCAAAATTACATTTCTCTCTGCTGAGTTGTCTGTATACCTTCCTTATGCCCCAGAAACTGCCAAGGCTATGTCTTGTTTTAATTTCTTGATGGCCTTGCTCAAAGGCCTGCTGTCACAGTATAGAAGTCCAGTATATTTAAACAAATCAATTAATTACAAAAATGGTACAGTTACAGAAGACTTCCAGACAGCTCCTTGGGATTCCATACAGAAGAGTTAAATGTCTGCACCAAGCATGGCTAAAAACAGCCGGGTTGTCTCTTCAAGGGTCACTGCATATGGCAAGAAAGTAGCATAAATTGATGCAAGGGATGTAAACAGATCATCCCCAGCAGGATCCTACGGCATCCCCACACCACACGCCAAAAAGCACTGCCCTCCCGGGAATGCATCATGCTCCTGGTCCCGGGGAGTTGCTGCTGTTTCCCTTTCGCTCATCTCCTGCAAAAGGGAGGAGGAAATGAGTTCAGTGAATGCCCCTGCTAGCTAGGAGCCACAGAGCACATTCCTCACGTCTCAGAGTATTTCATCATCTACATGTCTTCAAACTGGAGGCATGGATCTCAGATTTTAAAGGGACGGAGGGCATTGCTGGTGCAGTATGCCAGCACTGGGCTGCAGAACCGTGTACACAGGGGAGCTAGGGCTCTGTGGTGATTTGGTCCTGGCTGGAGGCCAGACACCCACCAAAGCTGCTCTGTCACTCCCCTCCTCAGCTGGACAGGGGACAAAATAGATATTGAGAGGCTGAGGAGTGGAGATAAGGTCAGGGAGAGATCATTCTGCAATCAGCATCAGGAGTAGAACATATTCAACATGGAATGAAGGACAGAACACTTGTTCATTACACTGCCCTGCACAGTGGGTTGGTCTCTCCTCGGGCTGCAGGTTTCGCTGCCAGGAGCTTGCTCCAATGCGGGTTTCCCATGGGGTCCTCACACCTTCTCACTCCCTTCTCTGGGGCACAAAGCGGCTGCTGGCGGGTTTTTCTCCTCACTGTGATTCTCAGAGGTGCTGTGACCATCGCTGATGGGCCCGGCCTTGGTCAGCAGCGACTCTGTCTTTGAGCCGGCTGGAGTTTGCTGTGTGGGGCCTGCAGAGAGCTTCTGGCTGCTCCTTGCAGAAGCCACCCCTGCAGCCCAACCACGCACAACTACAACAGGCTCAGACTGTTGCTCTTGGTTTGCAGCTCTCTTTCTCTCCCAAATCTTTGATTTCTTTTCAATTGCCATCACCAGTCTGGCCCTCGCTGCTGACAAGTGGCACTGCAGTAACATCTTTCTGATGCTTCAACTCATCTACTACACCCTTCCTTCATTGTCAGCGATGCGGCGACGCTAACAGGACCCATCAAATGTCAGCTGAGTGACAGGCTGTCCCCAGAAGGGCAGCCATCCGAATCGATAAAAGACGAATAACTTGATTTGATCACAAGAATTAACAATACTAAACATGTCTCCGTGAGGCTTTTGGCGAGCTCCTGGTTGTCACATACATTCAACGAGCTGCTCCTTGCCACAGTATTGTCTTCTTCGATATCCTTAGAGAACAGAAAATAATGCAGGTTAGCTGTGACTTTGCCTTACACAGGGCATGCGTCAGCTCTTCCCTGTTCTCATACTATGTATCTATCTCTATAGTATGAATCAGAAAATTACTATCTTTGGCACCTATAATTTGAGAGATTCCTCCTCTAACAAAATGAAACACTTCTGAAATATTGGTCCATGATGCTGCAGACCTGCTGCTTATTGTCTCATAGGAACCCACATTTCTGCAGTGGGATGCACAAGGAAGTCCGTAAATGAGCAGTTATTTCAAACATGAGAGTTCAATCAGAAACACCTATATCTGGGGCCCCCAGTACAAGAAAGATGTGGAACTTTGGAGAGTGTTCAGAGGAGGCCACGAAGATGATCAGAGGGCTGGAGCACCTCCCCTGTGAAGAGAGGCTGAGGGAGCTGGGCTTGTCCAGCCTGGAGAAGAAAAGGCTGCGGGGGGACCTCATTGCAGCCTTCTCATCACTGAAGGGAGCAGAGAAACAGGAGGGGAATCAGCTTGTTCAAAGGGCAGAGACTGGCAGGACAAGGGGGATGGAGTGAAGCTGAAGGAGGGGAGGGTTAGAGGAGATACTAGGGGGAAGTTCTTTCCAGAGAGAGTGGTGAGGGGCTGGAAGTGGCTGCCCAGAGAGGGGGTAGGTGCCCTATTCCTGGGGGTGTTCAAGGCCAGGTTGGCTGGGGCCCTGGGCAACCTTATGCAGATCCAGGCCTGGAGGCTGGTGTCCCTGCCTGTGGCAGGGGGTTGGAGGTCTGTGATCCTTGGGGTCCCTTCCAACGCAGACCAGTCTCTCAGTCTATGAGTCTATGATTATTTCTACGAGGAGATTTTAAAAAGGCATTTTTTAAATTACTCATGTCATCATGGGAGAGCTTTGACCAACCCTTTCCCTGTCCCAAGCCTCAAAGACCACCTTCCAAAAGTGATATCAAAGGAGGGCAATGAGGAGGATTCAGGTTTCAGCAGACATCCAAAAGTGTTATTGAAAGTGGAAGAGTTCATTGCCTAGTTATTCAACTGGGAAAACAACAACTGGGAAAGATACAATACCCTGTCTTTAACATAGCTCATTTTCTGTTCAAGGAAGAAAACCGAGCAACAGCTCCCAGCCCGTGTAGGCTGGCCACAAGCTGTAGCTATTTTAATGCTTTTCAGCTATGGCATTCTTATGTGGTATCGAAAACATCCGGCTTTCTATGAAACAAATCTGTATTCCAATGAGGTAGTTGTCTAGAATACATATTCCTCTACATGTTATCAGAAAGGGAGGTTGAAAATGAACCACTGCAATGTGCACAAACCAGACCAAAGGAGTTCCCCAAGATGATGATCCTGGTACAAAGGTCTGCTTATGGCCAAACTTCTTTTTCCACGGTATTTTTATTAGTCTTTGTGGGTTTTTTTCAGAGTTTGAGCATAAGGCCTGGTGTCTTCCCTTGTTCTCCATCTATGTGACTCTGCCTGTCATGGGGAGTTGTTAAATAAATATGATTAAGCTGGCTCATCCTTAAGTAACATCAAGCTGCTTCAAATATAGACCTCCTAATATACCAGTTCTCTTCTGTGCATCGAGAGATGCACACACCAGGCTCAGGGAATGCCTGGGCCAGCCAAGAACAGGTACAGCATCATGACAATGAGGGAGGTGAGTGTTCCTCCTCTTTACCCTTAGCAGAAGATAAAGTAAGAGCAGCACAGTGCAGCACCAAGATGAGTCCAAATACAAGCTCCAGAAACACACACACAGCCACCTTAGGCACAAAAATAACCTGGTTTAGATCTATCGCCAGGTCGACAAGGAAGTCCTCCGGGTCAATCAACCAACCTTCCCTGCACACCTCGATCTGAAAATGAGCCCTAGGTGCTTTCCAAACTCCGATGACTGAGCTCCCTTGTCCCAACGATTTACACTCACCTTCCGCTCCGCGCTCTGTGGTTCGGAAAAGCAACTGTAAGTTATCTGTGCTTGCAATCTGTAGCCCACGTAGAAATAGGAGCTATCTGAAATGTCCCCAGGGAAAACATACTGGCTCACATTTCACTTGGCTTTACTCATTCCTGTAGAGTCACTGTACCTTCAGGTCCTTATCTGCACCGATGTATTTGCTCCGTAAGCAGCTAAAAGGAAGACACGGTAACTTCCTCCAGTGTTGGAAGACACATGCCTGGAGCTTTACTCATACAGTGCAATATTTCTTTATTGAGAGCATCATGAAACCCTGATCCCAGTGAGATAGCAGTTCTTGAGAAGTCATTGCTGACAGGGAATTTTCAGCCTTTCACTAAGGCACACTTTATTCTTGGAATTTAGATGTAGCTTTTTTTACTACTGACACCAAAGTATCTAAAGAACTGAGCCAAACCATCAGATGATGCCGAAGTAGAAGTATGGTTCATGTTGCTGGATACAAAGTTTGGAGTTGAGAAGGGAAATCATCTTGGGTATTTGCTTGTGTGGTACTTGATGTCTCAGATGAATTACGGGTAGGTCCGGAGTGGATTAACTTCCCTTAATTCTTATGAATAGTCTTATTGCTCCCGTAGTTCTCAACACTTAAATCTCCGCTGTCATATAACTATGCAAATACTCAAAGGATAAGAACTATCAGGACCATGCTGGAGGACTGTTTTGCCATCACTTTTTAAGATAAAAAAACATTAAAGCATGTAAAGTACCACAAGTAATAACAATGGCTCAAGCAGGTAATGTCCAGCAGGCAGAGCCCAGCAGTGGTTATTACCTGGGAACTGAGGGTTTCCAGCAGCAAAACAACTTCTTGCTGCTGCAAACAGAACTATTGATCCAAGAGAGGATGTTTTGCTCAGACCTTGAATTCAGACTCCCCTCTAAGCAGGCAGCTCTAGTCCAAGCATGCTGCCCAGCAGTGTTTGAGCCAAGGGGAGATGACTTTTTAATTTACAGTCTCCTTATTTTCTGAATGATAAATCCCAGCCTGATTCAGGTGCTGGTTTTTCTCTTGGCTGCAGATGTACAGGTACTTTCTTGTGAGTAATTTCAGAAAATACAGTTCCTCTCTCTCTCTTCTATCCATCCACCCATCCAGATTTCACACCAACTTCCACTTGCCTTCCAGCCCTCTTATCATCTGCAACTGAGTCATCTTCCATGCTTCCTGGGATTTCCCCTCCCACTCTTCCTCCACAGGCTCCTTGAGCAAGTCATCTTGCCTCGCTGTCTCAGCTTTTCCATCTCTAACACCGGAACATGTAGGCTTCTCTTCCTTGGAGCTCTTTTAAGAACAAATCCACTTCCCTCTGTAAAAGACTATGAAGTCTGCCACCAAAAACTATGTAGGCAACATGAGCCTTAGTGTGCTTTCACAAGGGCATTGCATTCCACTTCCCAACTAACCACACCTTAGGAATAGAAGGTTATAGTGACACCAAGCACATGCTGTCAAACAAGTATCAGCTGCTCCGCGAGCAGGGCTGGGGTGGCAGGTAAAGGGTCAAAATTAAGGTCTCCCACTTGGAGGTGAGGATCTGTGGGGCTCAACCCAAGGAAAGCAGGAGCAGAAGGAGGAGGAGACGATGCTTGATGGAGCACAAGCAGGCAAGCTTGTTCCTGGGACAGAGGCAGGGGTGATGAAGAGAAAGCTTAGAGGCAGTTTTAGCACCTCGTTCAGGAACCAATTTAGGAGACAGTTGGTTCCCTTCTTCTGCAGCCCTGCTTACACCAGGACAAAAGAAAATACATAAAATACAGGAAAACTGCAGCACTATGAGAGCATTGAGGTTAGTGAAAACATCATCCAGCCCTGCACTTGGCACTTGGACTGTGCCAATATTGACCAAATCACTGATGTTATTAAATAGACTCCCTTTTGTCTGAAATGCAAACAAGTCAATATTAGTGATACCTCAAATGAGACTTGGAGAATGCACATACCGAAAAACCCCCAACCCTCAGGTTCATTACCCTTACACATTGCTTAGATCATACGGAGGGCCTGGAAATGATGTGCTGCACCTCACCTAGATCAGACCCAATTATAAGCAAGCTAAGAGCAGAAACAGCTTGCAGTTTGGGCTGGACACCAGCTTGGGAACTGAAAATGGTATCTGAATGTATTTCTGTTTCATCTGTATTTTTCCAGCTCGGAGTTAAGGTCTGAAAAGCAGCAACAGGCATGTGGGAATCAGAGAATCACAGAATCACAGAATCACAGAATCACAGAACTGTAGGAGTTGGGAGGGACCTCCAGAGCTCATCGGGTCCAACACCCCTGCCAAAACAGGGTCCCTAGGACAGGTCACACAGGGAGGCATTCAGACGGGACTGGAATATCTCCAGAGAAGGAGACTCCACACCCCCCTGGGCAGCCTGTCCCAGGGCTCCCTCACCCTCACTGGGAAGAAGTTCTTCCACATATTGGTGCAGAACTTCCTATGCTCCAACACAAGTCCATCACCCCTTGTCCCGTTTCCACAGACCCTGAGAAGAGGCTGGCCATTTCCCCCTGTGTCCCACCCTTCAGATAGTGATAAACACTGATCAGATCTTCTCTCAGGCTTCTTTTCTCCAGGCTGAACAGCCCCAGCTCACTCAGCCTTTCCTCATAGGGGAGATGCTCCAGGCTCTTCATCACCTCCGTAGCCTCCGCTGGACTCTCTCCAGAAGATCCCTGGCTTTTTTATACCAGGGAGCCCAGAACTGGATTCAATACTGCAGGTGGGGCCTGACCAGGGCAGAGTAGACAGTGCTACTACGCTGAGCGAAGAGCAGGCTCCTCATGCTTTGCACACAGCTAGATGCATTTGAAGAAGTTCTAAGCCTGTTTTGAACCACAGAAATATAACCTTTGGTTCACAGCAGGGCAGGAGATGTCCCCAAGCAGTTTTGAAGCTATCAGGCTAGATTTCTCCCCATCCAACACCATGGAGTTGGATGAGGGTGAACTTCCTCCAGCACTTCTTTTGTCGCACACACAGATATATAACAAGCTTATGTACGATGTTCCATCTGCATTCTGGTCACAGAATAGAAAAGGCAGATAACACTTAGATAACACTTAATCCAGTTAAGCAGAGTAAAATGGATGGTGGTGGCTATTTTCTGAAAGGCTGTACAGGAGAGCAGGCGGCTGCGGAGATGAGTTGAGCAGTCTCGTTCCCCAGTTATCAGGATGTGTGCCAGGACATTTAGGAGCTTGATTTAGTCTTCCTTAAAATGGAAAACAGAAAAACATTCATCCTCACCTCCTTGATAACCAGGATCTGTTTTGTTCACTTAAACTACTCCACCTGCAGCTGAAGTCACAGGTGTCGGTGTCTGCTAAATAGTACCAATAAGTCAGCCTTTTCCCTCCACCTCCATCACATTAAACAAGCTAATAAAATATCTGGTCCTACTCATCCAGGCACCTCAAAGCCTATGGTGGAGCAGATCAGCACAAAGAAGCAGCGTGAAGGACAGGGTGAGAGGAAGAAGGAATGGGGACAACATCCATACAGACCTCAGCACGACACAGCAGAGCGACCAGCAAAAGGCCTTTTGCTGATGGAGACCTTCAGCTGCACTGCCTTCAACCAATTTCAGGTTTAAGGAGACTTTTCAGGCCTCTCAAATAAGGCAAAGGAGTTACTGGGTTGTGCAGGGACGATGAGAAATGTTGGGAGCAAAGCTGACGGCACAAAGTCCTTTCATTTTTGAAAGGCTTTGCTGGATCGACATCAGGTACTGAGAGCTGCCTTCCCCTTTTGGGTCAACAGTGGAAGTCACAGGCAGTGCAAGCTGGAGGTTTAGCTTTGCTCCACACCTTTTAACTGCCAACAGCAGCTCACAGGGGACACGACAGCCCCACGAGGGAGGAAATAAGGCTTTGGACTTCTTTACTGCAGCAGTGCCAAGGTGGGAAATGTCCCTTGACCACTGCACAGATGACAAAGAGGAAGGTTTATAAACTCCAGATGAAGAGCTCCACCTCTGTCTGATAACAGAGGCTCCTAAAGCATCTTTAAAGGGTTTTCTTCAACCTGGCTCAATTCAACTTTTCCTTAGCATCACACCCCTGAGCTGCAGTGATCTTCAGAGACTGGCAGTTCTTTCCCTCTCCCTTCTCCAAGGAGACCAGACACACACACAACCCAAACAACAAACCCAGTAACAGACGTTTCACAGAATCACAGAATCATAGGGGTTGGAAGGGACCTCGAGAGGTCATCAGGTCCAACCCTGATGATGATTTGCACCATCTTGGGCATAGAATGTCATAGAAAGTTACAGTGCCACAGCACTCAGAGGTGTTTAGCTTGGCTTGTAATCTCTTCTGATTCCCGGGGCAGTATTCACCTTAGTGGAGATGCCCCCATATTTTTCAAAGCCTGGTGCACTCCATCCCGCCTGCAGCAGGCTGCAGATGTTGTTGGAGCTGATGCAGAAAGGTTGCAGCTTTCCTTTCTTCTCCTGTATCCCTGCCAGTAAGACTTTCATCTCTTACCAACCTCACCCCCTTCTCCACCTCCACTCAGAAAAAGCTGCATTATCTCTATATTTAGCCTGATCGCCTGTGTGGGTATTAATACCACACTCTTCACATGGCCACGTGCCTGACTCCTGCCTCTGCGGTGGCTCAGCAACTTAAGGAAGTCGTTAGTGACCCTCAGCTGGTTTTACAAAACTACAATAACACCAACTGTCACGGGCTCAGCCCATGGAAGGAACGTCTCTCTCTGGTTTTTCTGGAAGGTCAGATTCCCTTCTGTTCCCGCAGCTATGGGTGATGGACACTGTTCAGGTATGTGCTGTGTTTTTGACACAAAGAGCACAAGTTCATGCACATGCAGACTTCATCTCCCCACCTTGCAGAGATCAAAATTTGGATAACTTTTTTTGTGATGGGGAAGGGCAGGAGATGGGCACCCTACTTAGTCTTCACTGGAACAGGCTGCCCAGGGAGGGGGCTGAGTCCCCGCCCCTGGGTGTGTTTAACAGACGGGTAGATGAGGTGCTCAGGGTTATGGGTTAGCACAGGACAGGAATGGTTGGACTTAATGATTTCAAAGGTCTTTTCCAACCTAGTGATGCTGTGATGCTGTGATTCTATTATCTACTTGGAATCCTGCACAAAACCAGGAACACCAGTAGATCTTCTGCATAGTCCTTCAAAGACAGGCTATACCAAAACAGGGTCAAGGAAGACTGGGCAAGATGTTCAACCTTCCCCATGTCAGCCTGCAGACCTAACTTGGGCTTTCCCCGAGTCTGATCTTGTTTTTCAGCAACAGGAGGAGCTAGAGGGAAGACTGGGCACCCAGGAATATATGAAATTTGTGACAACAAATAATACAGACCTACTTTCTGGTACGGCCCTTCACTGGTTTGCGAGTGGTCAGAATGCTTTCATGCCATTTTTAACTGAAGATCAAGAGGCCCCACCATGGCCTCTCACTGGGATATATACGTTTTAGAGCTGAACACTGCATCTCCATTTCTTAGGCCCAAAAGAGTCTCCATTGTTTGGACGTTAGCTCAAGATGATGGAAAGCCCATTTTTTCATTCTGGCTAAACATGTGGAACTAACACCCAAACCACGCACCGTATTTTAACGCAGTTCAATGGAAACTGTGATTTGGCCTCAAACCAAACCAAACCCAACTCACCTAGAGTGAACTCCTAAGTGCTTTTCAAGTTTTAATCACCATGTGAAGTTCTATTATGACTTTGTTGCTGATTTTTTTCCAAGTGTAGTATTGGGTACCTGCCTTTTAATTCCTCTTACTGCTATCCCAATTCCTCCCTCGGCCTCTAAGCTACACAGAGGATTAAGACAAGAGTGCTGGCAACATACTCCCTGACTTATTGGAGGGAACATCTCTCTGTCTTTCTACTAACTTTTTTTCTTCTTCTTCCAAGAGATAAACTTATTTTGATAACGAACTGAACCCCTGTATCTCCAGGCTGAACGATGACAGTTCTGGATGAAGAAGGACAAACAGACAGTAACAAAGTAGGAAATAAGAAAGGCAAAACCTTTTACACACTTATTGAGGGAAAGCTCCCCAAAATGCTGATGGAATGACCTTTGAATTGTCCCCTGAGGATGGATTCATGTGGTTTAGACATCAGAAGTTAGGTGCCTGTGCTTGTGCTAGTTATCCAAGCAAGACACAAGCCTCCAGGAGGTCATTCATTTCTCCTTAAGACAGATCAGCCTTTGAAGGTCTTTATTTCTCTGCTTTGAAAGGAGCTGTGGATGACTAGCCATAGCATGGACATCTCATCCCAAGGTGCCTAGGATAAGGCAGACAAATCCCACCCTACAGCTCCATATCACAACCTATAGATAAAAATTACAACTAAAAGGCTTTTGTGATGAATCACATAACCATACAAGTTGTGAAACTCAAGGTAATAGTTCCCTTACCAACTATAACACACACTTGCTGCTGGTTTAATGCTTTCTGTAGAGGTGCGTAGCAACAATTGCTCCAAAAGAGCTCGGTGTTTGGGATTGAGTTACAATTTCTAAGGGAATCATAACTTTGCCTTGATTTGGATGCAATTAAATTCCTGGCCATAATAGCAGTGTAATGACAAAGGGTATTTTTTGTTTATTTCCTCAGCGTGGAAATAAAAAGGGAATAGCACAATATGTTACTCAAACAAATAGACTTTCTGTCCCACACGGGCAGCAGTGTTCTCAAGTCAGCGTATTCTTCTGGTATGACAAGTGATGCAGACAAATCCATTTACGTATTTCTTTTCCATACCCACATCCAGTGCATGAAAAGAAGAAAGCTGTGCTAGAAGTCACAACATAACCTCGGAGCAATGGCCTGAAGCTTTGCTTCTCAGGCCCGCTTTAGAATCACAGAATCACCAGGTTGGAAAAGACGTTTGAGATCATCGAGCCCAACCATTCCTGTCCTATGCTGAACCATATCCCTGAGCACCTCATCTACCCTTTTATAAAACACATTTAGTCTACTTACAGAACTACTGTTTGTCCATCTAAGATGCTAACACCTGAAACCTTGATCTAACAACAGCTGTGTTCAGGTCTAACTTCACCCATGATGCACAGTTCCTTGCTGCATGGCTGACAAATGGCTTGGGTAGAACAATGATGACTTCACCCATGACAGCTTTCACTGTTCAAAGTAATCCTCCAACTAGTGATGAACTTGGAACACCTTTTTTTTTTCTGGTGCATTAAATGACATGACAAATCCCCTAATTCTTCATTATTGTTGTTAGAGCCACCAGTTTTCACTTTATGTTCTCACAAACAGTATTCTTATGGCCTCCTGAAAGACTGATTTACTTAAAGTTTAAAAATGCTTGCTTGTCTCCTGCTGTAACTGTATCCTGGCTGTCCTGCTGGAACCATCACACAGTGACTCTTACCTCCCATCACACCAACCCAACACCTTCCCAAATACCCACACAGCCTAAAGTACATGGTACAAAGGCTGGCTTCTCAAGAACCCTTTCCAATCAAGCCAAGACAATGTCCAAAAGACAGTGGTCTGTGGTATTCTTGTATGAGCTGGTAGAGTGAGTCCCAACATATCGCTGTATGTGGGGGTCTCTGTGTGTGACCCGACCAGGACCAGAATATCTAGTGCTTGGTTGTCACTGAGTTGCTGTGTTTTCAGATCCTCTGCTACCTTGTTAGAGGAGTCATAGAGCAAATGGTGGGGGGTGCTGACAAACTGTGCCTCCAGGAACGCGAATCATGTCAATCTTGGCTGGTTTATCCTATTACAGTACAGGGACACAGCCCACAACTCCAGTCCCAGGGCAAAAGATATCTTAGGCTAAGAAACTTGATGTACTAACTTTAGCGGTACTTGTGCTGCCCCCAAACTCCTGAACAACCAAAACCCAAAATCCCTGCTTATTCTTTCCTCTCTCTGCCCTTGCCTGAAATTAATGGACAGCTTCGCTAAGTCATTAATCTGTAATTAGGACCTCGGAATTGCATGCTCTGACATGGATCTTTATTCTTGTTCATACAGCATCCCAAATACACCAGGCTTACCTGAGGGCTTACCTACCTGTTTTGTCTTACCTGGCCTAATTGTAAGCCCATGTATAAAGAGAATAGTTGAATCTGGGGACTAAACAAACTAGCCCTACGTGTAGAACTGAGAGAATAAAGGCTGTGTGAACACTCCCAGGGCTATCCTTAGGTTCCTCCTTTGGCTGAGCTTGCTCTCTGCCCCAGGTTTTTAATCTGTCCCTGTTCTCCGATGGTGAAAAAGGAAAAGGCAGAGGAGTTAGGCAGTTAATAAAGATTAATCTTTGACTCTTTTAAAGTATTTCAGACTCCTTTTTTGCTCCCTGAACAAGTGTACTGCCCAGTGAGGTGAATAAGAACAGTTCATGTTTCCAAGGGCTTTACTTATTCTAAGACAATTATGGTTAAAATGCAATCTCTACCACGCCAAGACTTTGCCATCCTTTTTCCTCTTTATTGCAGATTAGCACCATTTCCATTTTAATAACGATAGTGAATGTCATGAGCAGGGATGGGGGCAGACTGTGCAAAGCAAACATCCACTAATTTGTAATCATTTAAATATGCAAAGCTGGTCTTTGATGTTAACGTGCCATTAAAAAGAACCCGGGAAGTTCATACGTCTGTTCCTGTATCGCTTGTCAGGCAGCAGAACAGCTCAAAGAGCAGCTCGTTGATTTGCAGCCTCAAACCCCCCTCTGCAGATTTGCCATCTCATAAAAACAAATTTGTGGTGCGTGATTTCTTCAAATCTGACAGGACGTGAAAAATCCATGGGAGGAAACCCAATCTACAGAGCCTGTGCCTTTCCAGGCTCTCTCCTCATTATCCAGCAGCACCGGCTAGCTCCTCTGCATCAGCAGCATCCTGGTTCTTCTCCAGTCCTTGGGTATGGAGGAGTGGCTCCATCACCCCAGCTGGCAGAGTCCTTCCACAGCAGTTGTATGCTCCAGCCCCAGAGATTACACTCACAAAGACTTTTGAGTATCAGCACATTTAGGGAATGGTTAGAGGTTTTGGAACTATTATTCTTAAAGGGAAAATGAATCTGTCGCCGTTGAGTTTACGTTAGCATCTCCCAGGCAGGGTCTATATGATACCAATGAATCCAAACCTTTGAACGGTTCCTGGCAGCTTCTTGCTAGCATTTTAGTTTCTCTCCTGAACCGATGTTACTTGGGAAAGACGTGCAGTGATTTCACCTAATAGCCTGTAAGCTGAGCCATGACTTCTCCAGTTTCTCCCATTCCTGAGATGGAGACCTTCATTAAAGCATCAGGAAACCACCAGTGCTGTTCAGAAAATAAAGCAGGATAACTTAGGTGCTTGCAACAGTGTTTAGGCTTGGAATGGAGAGTGCTGTGCTGCTAACAACTACCTGATCAAAGGAACAGTTCATTTTTTACCACTAACAAGCAGGACACGGGTGCAACCTTCAGCAGGAGAAAAAAAACACGCATCGCTGCCCTCATATACAATGTGTGGCACACACACTGATGTCACCGCAACACTCTGATAAAAACCACATAATTTTCTCCTTTTTTTTTGCCTCAAGGGCCCAATATGTCTACACCCCTGTTTTAACTGTTCTCTTAAGGGGCTCGGCATATCCAGTGCTCCCATTCACATCTTGCATCCTTGTGGCTTGCTGTCCCCTACAGCAGCTGTAAGGCTTTTAACTCTCCCCATTATGCTAACTGAAATTGCTCTCTGCAAATGTAAGTGTGTTGTGACAGCGCGGCGTGAGTATCAGTGTGGGCAAACAGCTCCATATTCCCACTACCATTGCGCCTGTGCTGTAAATAATATTCATCAGCCTGGGTAAAAGTCCTACTGTAATCAAATGTGTCCATCAGAATAGAAACAACATGCAGCAGAAGCCAAGAAATAACCTCTCTGAGTGCAGAATTTCAGCCTTTGGAAGACCAGCTCACCAGCTTCGCATCGTTGGAAATTAATTGTGCACATCTAGTGCATTGCTGTGTTGAGGTCAAAATGAAAGAACCTGCCACTGATGCCAGACACAGCCCTGCTTGGAGAGGGCTCACTAAAACCCTACCAGTTCCAGTGGCACACAAGCTATTGCCCTAAAAATGGGTCCCAAATTTTAGCGTGGCAGAATCTGGCCCAGAGTTGGAGGGTCTTTCAAAGGATGACAACCAGGTGCACTCTTTGGAGCCACTGACTCATTCCTGTCCTGATCCTTCTCCTTTCTGAGAGTTCTGAGGAGCTTCTGGTTGTTTTTTGACTTACAATAGTAATTTTGCAAACATGTGTCTCTGGCTACTCCCTGGTCCATGGCTTCCCCAGTTCCAAGCCAATTCATTCCCACAGCAGCAGGGGAACTGAAATGAGAAAGCTGATTTCTTTTGTGCTGCACAAAGAAGCCAGAATGAGTGTTGTCTTCTTGCAGGAACAACGCCCAGCACAAGGGTTTGATATTAAAACTGTAATTTAATCTTGAGGTAATGAACCAATACGCAGTTTGGGCATCACTAGGCAGGGACAGAGGATCAGGCTCAGTTGGTGTGGGCTGTGCTTGGTACCAAATATGTTCTGGGTGGCAGAAAGAAAGCTTTAACACTATTTATCATTTTCCTGCTTGAAAGTAAGTAAAACCTACATGAGGAATCAGGGAAATAACTATCTCCTGCTTTGAGATGGATCTTTGACTACTTGAGAGTGGTATTCGAAGACCTGATCAACAAATCTGTGCATAAAGAAATGGGTTTATATGTAAAGAATTATATTGTGAATGTTAACTGGCTGCACACATGACAAGGAGAACGCCAGGGAGGTTTGTTTGTGGAGGCTAAACAAAATATGCTTGCTTTATGCTGTTCTTATGTTTTTTCTTACTGGAAGCACAGTTGTTTTCCCCCTTTACTGACCTGCCTTGGTCAGGCCCCACCTGGAGTGTTGTGTCCAGTTCTGGGCTCCCCAGTGCAAAAAAGCCAGGGATCTCCTGGAGAGAGTCCAGAGGAGGCTACAAAGATGATTAAAGGCCTGCAGCATCTCCCCTATGAGGAAAGGCTGAGTCACCTGGGGCTGTTCAGCCTGGAGAAAAGAAGCCTGAGAGGGGATCTGATTAGTGTTTATCAATATCTGAAGGGTGGGACACAGAGGGACATGGCCAGCCTCTCCTTAGTGTCTGTGGGGACAGGACAAGGGCTGATGGCCTCAAGTTGGAGCACAGTGAGTTCTGCACCAATATGCAAAAGAACTTCTTCCCAGTGAGGGTGAGGGAGCCCTGGGACAGGCTGCCCAGGGGGGTGTGGAGTCTCCTTCTCTGGAGATATTCCAGCCCCATCTGGCCATCTCCCTATGCGACCTGTCCTAGGGACCCTGCTTTGGCAGTGGGGTTGGATCCGATGAGCTCTGGAGCTCCCTTCCAACCCCTATGATTCTGTAATTTATAACAGCATAGCAATCACATATTTTTCATCATAAAAGCTCCCCGTGTCTTTGGAAATGCTATGGGGCTCTCTGTAGTGAGAAGGGTGAAAACCAAAGTTGGCTGACTTCAAAGTTGTCAACCTGGAGTTGAAAACATTCCCTCTTTTGGAATCTCTCGGTGTTGTTTATGTCTACCTTCCTGGTAGCGATTTCCAGTGCAGAGGAAATTAATTAGATTGCTGAAAAGATGAAGGTAGAAGTGACTGCAAAGGGGATCTTGCCAACGATTTGGCAAACAAACATTTTCATAACAGTGGAGGAAAAATGCCCTTCGATGAACACAAATCTGCCTGGACTATTGAAGGGTACTAAAACCGTAAGTGATGAGAAGAATATAGGCTTGCTGGAGTCTTTCTAGTTCACACAGTAGTGCTTCCTGGCAGAAACAATCTGAGAAAGCTTTTATAACCGGATCTTCAAAGAAGTTTCACCTCAGCCTCTTTTTTTTTTTTTTTTTTTTTTCTAGTCAACAGTCATTTTCATGAAGAACGATGCCTCTCTGAATACAAAACCACAGCTTTGCTTGTGAAAATGTGGGCGCATGCTGATACACCACGCCTTTCGGGATATAAACGTCCATGATGATGTGAGAAACTACTTTGCTATCCCCTTACCAAGTGGGAGAAGGACATCAAAGGCACAGGGTCTCCAGCTTTGCATCTCTGACCTTACCTAGATGCCTAATGTTCTCCCACCACAGCGTACTCAGGCTCCTGCCCTGAGAGACTGCGGACCATGGGCACTTGAGATGCTCTCTGCTGGGTGCTGAGCCTGCATTCTTCTCCCTCTGGAGAGGACAGTCCACCCACCGAGTCGGGCAGAGACTTTCAGGGGCTGGAATGCAACCGTCCTTGTGCTCACCATCGCCCTTGCAGGGTACTGAACTGCTCGCACAGACACCGTGCTTAAAACCAGATGGGATCGATGACAGCTTGACCCAAAAATGTCCTATCCCTGTGCGCCTTCCACCCCCGCGCACAAGCCAGGTTTGGGTGCGGTAATTAAGCAGCACAGCGCCGATAATGACCGCGACTCCGCTGCTGGAGTCAATGGAAAGGGACACACCGGCCGGCGGGATGTATTGTTTGAGGGTTACAAAACCGGCACGGCGCTACCCTGCCCCTCCGTCGCGTTCGGGAGGGCACAGTTGTAACCTTCGTTTGAAAGAGGGGCATGCCCGGGTCTCCTTCAGCACCCCAGCCCCTGCCCAAAGCACCTTGACCCCCCCGCGCCAGCCCCTCCGACCCGCGGCCCAGGGTGACACCGGGTCGCTCAGCCCCTCCGGCCGGGGAGCGCAGGCGGGCTGGCGTGAGGCGGCGGCCAGCAAGGGGCCCCCAGCACCCGCCGCCGCCTGAGGAAGAAGGGAGGGAGGAACCGCCGCCACGGCTCCTCGCAGCCCAGCACGAAGGCCCGGAGCGGAGCTCGCGGCGGGCAGAAGACGCTGCCTCCGCCCGGGCCCCAGACCCCCGCCCGGGGCGGCCGTCGGGCGCCGCTCGCTCCCTAGTCCGGGAGCAGAGCGGGAGGAGCCGGCCCCCGCAGCCCCCTGGGCGGGCCGGCGGCGGGAAGGGCGGGCGGTGCGCGGGGGCTCCTCCTCCGCGGCGTCTCCCCGCCTTAACGACCGGGTGCGCCCCCCGCTCCGCGCCGCCCCTTCCCGCCTCGGCCCGCCCCGGCTCCCCACAGAGGCCGCTCCGCGCCCGGCTGCCGCCGTTGCTGCTGTCGCCGCCGCCGCGTTCGCACAGTTAGTTGGAGCCGCCTTTTCCCCCCGCGCCTTCACGTCCTCTTCGGCCCGAGCCGCGCCCGGCGCCTGCCGGCGGCTCTCTGCGGCGGGGGAGCCGCTCCGAGGCTCTGAGGTGAGCGTCCCCCGGGTGCCGGGGGAGGAGGGCGGGGGGCGCCCGGGGGGCGCCGCTTCCCTCGCGGAGGCCCGGGCCTGGGCCGGCGGCGGGAGCGCCGGACGTCGGGGTCGAGGCCGCCCCCTCCTCCTTCCCCCTCCACGGGGCCGTGGCCGCTGCCGTGTTCCCCGGCCTTCGCGGAGCTTTTTTATTCCCGTATTTCTCCGTATCCCGACACCCACCTCCGCGCCCCCCCCCTCCCCCCCCCCTCCTTCTCCGCCTGCGCTGGGCGATGTTTTATTCATAACCCCGCCGGGCTTTGTACGGGGAGAGCGGGCGCTTTCCTCTGCAGTTTGCCAAGTGCTGCCAGGCCCCGGGGCTGGTGGGGGTCTGAAGGCGGGGAGGGGGGAATGGCGGGGGGTGGGTCACGGCTTGGAGCCGAAATGGCTGCAGGGCGGGCAAGGCTTCGCCATCCGGGCTGGCAGTCCGGAGCTCGAACGGCATCTGTTTGCTGGGGGGGGGGGGGGGGGCACGGCGTGGAGGCGGCGGCCGCGGCGGGGGGGACGGACGCCTCTTGCAGCATTTCCCTCCGCTCCCACAGCTCTGCTGGCCTCTCGGAGAAGAAACGAGTCTCCTCGCAGCTCCCTGTAGCGGGTTTGATATTGTGTGCCTGTGTGTCTTCTCTTCCAAGGCTTCGGCAGCAAGCGTATTGCAACCCCGAACGCCTGTGTGCCAGGCGGCCCTTACACCGCCGCCGAGTTAACTGTAGATGTCAGGCTGTGCTTGCGCTGCTGTGATGTCAGATTCCTAATAACGAGCAGAAATGGTGAATTTGGTGAGGGCTGAGCGTGATGGAGACGGCACAGACCCAGCTGGCATGGACAGACTTGGTGGAGCCTTTTTCTTTCCTGGTGCAGGGCCTGCTGTGTAGGTTTTTCCCCCCCGGAGCCAGCAGATCATGGGGTGCTGGGGTAATCGTTAGAGATTTGTGGGCGCTATGGACTTGGAGGAGCACATATTTGTGCCTGGAGCAGAGATCCTTAGCTTGCTCTCCCTTACAAAGGTATTCAGATGTGTGTTGGTTAGAGAGTCGCTTGCTGCCGTGAGGCCGCCACCATGGCTGTCACCAGAGAGGAGGAATTTTGTTGTGTGCTGGAGAAAGCCAGCTGTGATCTATAGGTGGTTTCATATTAACCCCCCGATACCGCCTCTTCATTTATCCTGAGCTAATCAGGGACTGGTGAACTAAAAACCCAGAGATGCTCAAATGTGTTCCTCATCCTTTGCAGTTTCCCATTTGCCTGCTTTTCCCGTGCCTGGGTTGGTTGGATTTCAGTGGAAAAAATTGTGGTCCTGAGCCTGGTTGAAGAAATCCTGTGCGCTTTAGTTGTGCTTTTCCAACTTGCTGTCTGACAGCAGCTGTGAGAATACGTGTTTCTGAAGGTCTCTTGCGTCCGGAGGCTGGAGGGATTCGCCCTTACCAGTAGAGTTCACCGATACTTCATGATGTTGTTTAACCTTCTATTATCTTAAGTGTTGTATAATGAGGTAGCCTGATTTGTTTAAGACTTTGTGATGATGTAATATGACAATAATTATAAATCTTATTGTCTGAAGAGAGTTTAAATACTACCCTGTCTTGGGAGGCTCTTCGTATGTGCTTACTTCCAAGAGGCGTGGATGAGCAGCGTTTGGTATTAATCACATTCATTTTGGGGTGGAAGGGCAGGAGCGCTTTGGCACCAGCACTTTGAGTTGTAATTTATAGGTGTGACGTAATGCGGCAGATAAGCCTTTATGGGCTCTGTCGTGTAAATTATGGCCTTTGTTTATATACGTGCAATTACTTGTTTTGAAAATCCACGCCGTGTGGTTTGCTTAATGGCTGGAGCTGTGAATAAGAGCTAGCAGAATGCACTTTACTTGCACAATACTGAAAACCATTTCGCTTTACCTTGTGCGTGCTCCAGGTGTGAAGTCACTGTGCCTCACCTGCACGCTGCGGTACGTCCCGGACGGTGATCAGTTCTGAAAGTGGTGGCCGGGCGCTTTTATTTCCTTCTTTCTCTCTCATCTAGTTTGCATTTGGTTATTTAAAAGAAGCGGGGGTGCTGAAATGAGTCGTTTCAATTAATCCCAGCGCTGGAGAGAGTGGCTTGGTTATTTAAGGCTGCTGTACTTTTGTTATGCAATCGGATTAACAGAGGTTGAAATGATCATTCAAGTTTGGGTAAACAAAGGAGATATGTATATATATGTATATGGATATCTACAAAGCAACGCAGAGTAGGGTGGCTGTTCACCTCGGAGAAGATGTGCTGCGGTTGGCCCATTGCAAATATTGGACAGGAACGTGGCCAGTGGACACAGTACATAATTTTTTGGTAAACTTCTCGGGATTATAATGCACTTACTATTGATTGTCTGTACTCTGGGAGCGTTGGCGGTGCCTTAGGTGCTGCCTGCGTGCATGGGCAAACTTACTTTCAGCTCTGTTTATTTGACAAGCAAAGGCCTGGGCAAACGTCTCTGTGCACAGCCCGGTCATGCCTGGGGTGCTGTGTGTGGGCTCTGTGCTGATCACGGCGCAGGAGCTGGGTCAAGGAGGATGACCAACTCTCAAATGGAAGCTTTTTAAAATAAAATAAGTTAAAAAGGAATATCATTCCAGGCACGTTTGCCGGAGCTGGCAGCCCCTCAGCCGGGCTGTTAGTAGTTGACTGTTTCTTCTTGCTGTCGGGGAGGTGGCTTTGCTGCGGGAGAGGTTTTTAAGGCTTGTCTCCCTGAATCTGCTCGGAGAAGAGGCGATGATGTGTGTGCTGCGTGCCGAAGGCCGGTGAAGGGATGGTCGCCGCAGGCATCGCTGGTGTATTGGAGGTGAGGCTCTGCCAGGAGAGCAGATAAGCAAGGGGAAGGTGGAAGCTTGGGATGCGGGAGAAGTAGCCGGAGGAGAGGGAGGTTTCTATCGACGTTACGGCAGGGACCTCTCTGTCTCTGCTTGCACTGTGCAGCACCCGGACCCCCGTCTGCAGCTGCAGCGTGGTGATCTCACGTGGGCTCTCTCCCAGTGCAGGTGGACTTGGCTCTAGAAATACTGTAGCGTGAAATATGCCCACGGGTACTACAGCATACAGTGGTGTCGAGTGTTCGGAGAAAAGGAGGAATAACTGAGTCCTGGCAGTCAGTTTTCCGGGGACCTTGGTGTTGGTGTGGAGCCTGAGCCCTTCCCACCTGCCTGACATGTAGGGAAAGGTAAGGGACCCTTGAGGATGCTGCTCTTGGTCCTTCCTTACTTATTTCCTTGCTGCCTGTGGTTAATTCTATATAAGCAAGGATCTAATTGCACAGGGCTTGCACAGGCAAATAAATGTGTTGCTATGCTGGTGTCTGATCTTTGTTCTGTGTAACGTATTTGTGACTAAAGGCACCCAAGCACATTTTGGGCACACAGGAATCTGTTTTATTGTGGGATGTTCAGAGAGGAGCTGGTGTGGGATGTGAGGGACAATCAGTAATTCTGTTTCTCTGACTGGTACCAGTCTGCCTTAGCTCCAGTTTCTTACCACAGTGGTATCGTCTCATCTTTGGTATCGTGGACTGAGGAAGAGCAGATATTCTCGCTCAGCCTAGAGCTCTGTCTAGCTTGACATTTTTCCAGCGAGGCAACTTCCAGGACTGTTGTGTTTAACAGCTCCTGATGGGTTGCCATCTCTGAAAAACATCTGTTTTGGAAAACCTTATGGTGTTCCCAACATTCCACATCAGCGAACTCCCAAAAGGATTTTATTTGTTTGGTGGCTTGTCATTTGAAGTGCCTGCCCTGTGACTTTTACCTGAATCCTGGGAGAATATCTTCCTTTTTTTACGTTTTTATGCAGAGAAGCAACTCTCTATGGGGATATTAACAGGCCTTAGAACGTCTGTGAAGGTAAGGACTGTATGCTTGCAATAAGGTATGCTACCAGCCCCATTCAGCATCACCTGCTGTAGGTACATACCGTTAGGGCTGTTGTGTTTAGGTGACTGCATGCGAAAAACCAAAAGGTCAACTGCAGGAAGTGATGGGGTTCCTGCAGCTCTCCATCCTGCACACAGATTGCAGTAAGTCTCCATTTGCAACGGCTCTGGCTACAAACAAGTTGCTGGATGCCAAGGAGCGACTCCAGTGTGTTGGTTGAGGTTCTTGCCAAAGCAAACAGTTGCAAGGTATCTGGAGCAAGGTTTTAGGGGATGTGGAAGGGTTGGAAAATTGTATTGAAGAACTTGCGGTGAAGAAATACCGATGCCAATAAGTGCAGCATCGTGCAGTAAGAACAGGGACTTGGTCCTTGAATTTGACTTCAGGTTAGCTTTCAGCATGCTGTCCTGCACCCTTTCAGAAGGTGGGTGTTAAAAAACTGTGCTTTAATCCTCCTGATAAAAATGGGTAACACTTTCATGGCTTTAAAGCAGACAGAAAATCTTCATCTTGTCATTTTTACTGTTATCCCACCCATAAGCCTGTAAAACTTATGATTAAAGTGGGTGGAATTCCAGCTTACTGGTTTACGGGTAGCATAATAGTAGAGAGTGACCAGGCAAATGTTTTCTGTTTGTTTTAAAAATAGAGGCACTTACATAATGATGCTATACACAACAACAGAGCATGCATATGGATAAGAGCTCTGTAACAGTGTGTTAGTCCGACAGCATCCCTTGCCTGTGTGTCTGCTGTCACTTGCTTCAAAGGAAGGTAATTCCAGAGTGATTTAACTGGGATATTGGTTTGTTCTGAACAGCCCTTTGACAGGGCTCTGGCGTAAGCATTTGGAGAAATAGTTTTTTAAATCATTCTGAGCCTTTACTTGGTTACCTGAATCAACGAAGCCCATTCTTCTTCTGTGGAGCGCTGTCTGTCTGTGTTTTGAGTTGTTTGCAGAGATTCATCTCTCAGTGTGTGGTGTGTGCATAGTAGAACTGAGGTCCTGTCTCTGAGAGCGGGGTGCTACTGCGAGGGAAGGAAAACCCCAAACGAACCCGGCGCAGGAGTCTGAAAGCATCAGGATTGCATCGGGCTCTTTCCTCCTACCATGGAAGTGGCCCCACTTTGTTTTCCTTCTGTAGCTGGAAGCAACAGGCTTTATCCATCATGGTTGGGAAAAGGATAAAAAGCAAGTTTGCCTGCAATATGTCTTTAATGGGAAAACTTTTTCTGGGATCTGTATCTACAGGTGGGCGTTTTCCCAAAAGGGTGTGTTAGGTGTTGGGGCTGTAACTATGTTGGTGCTAACCAAAATTCTGGCCCTGAACGCATCTATAAATACCATAGCCTCACCCCTTTGACTCCCTGAAACGATACGTAGCTGGAACCATTCCATACATCGGCACATAAAAGGACCTTGGTGAACTTGTGCTTTTACAATAAACAGGGAAAAGTTTATCCAGGTTGCCCAACGGAGGAGTTCAGCTGCACAAAGGCGGCTCTTTATTCAGTCAGGCGTAGGCCCTTTCCTTTTACACTGCTCTCCAAAGGATTTTTGGCTCATCCCATCCCAAGTTTTTATTAATAAAAGCAAAACTTTAATGTGATTGTTTGTCTGACAGGCAGAGGGGCCTATGCAATTTGAGATATTGGGCTTTGTTCCTTCCTCCTCATCTTCCTCCTAAAACAAATTCCTCTCCTTCCGTTTCTTACGGTGGCAGCAGCATTTTCTGTGAACTTCTGCAGGTTTCCTGAGTTCCCTGGGGAACTCGAAATTCACCTTTCTAATCACAAAGGGAATTTTCAATTGTTATTGGGTAAAGTTTTGAGCACGGGGGGGACTATTTGCCCATCTCCTATAGAAGTAGTTTGAGGAGAGACTAAGCTGGTAAAGCAAAACACATGC